>NC_072793.1:179428180-180053180 GCF_028583425.1 Eublepharis macularius
ATCTATACTCCTGGGCTTTGGGGGAACAAGGAAGCGGGAGCCAGCAAGCAAATCAGTGTGGTCTGAAATTCTTCTTATGCATGTTTGTGAAAGATGATATCAAAACAAAGACCTCTAATTCTCAGCTCAAGGGTATCATACATAATCTGTTCTGCAAAACAGGTTTGTCACAAAGTTCAAGAATACCACGTATTTACATCAGGGAGTTCCTCTTTGGGTTGACGTGACATTCTGCAACCTCTGAATTCTGCCAGTTCACTCCTTTGTAGGTGTAGACAGTGCCTCAGATGAAGCTAAAATCCAGTCATATCTGGGGATTTCCTAGCTTGCTTTGCTAAGAAGCTGCTTGACTTCTAGATGGGGGTTGGACTAGATGACCCTGGATGTACCTTCCAACCCGCCCCCCTATGATTCTATGATTCTAAGCCAAGTTTATCACTTTCCAAGCAAGAAAATGAGAGGAACCCACCCAGATGCAATAGGATCCAAGGGTGAAAATCACATGAGTTGGGTAGAACACAAATCAACTCTAGAATATATATATATATATATATATATATATATATATATATATATATAAATCACTCTAGAATATATCAGAACAAAAATCAACTCGAATCAGTAACATCCAATAAATATTCATATGGTGCAGCAAAGCAAGAAATCAATCCACAGGTAAGCAGGGCTCATTTCGAAGGGGAACACGCTGGAACGCAGTTCCGGCAGTTCCCCAAAGAGGTCACATGTCAGGTGGCCCTACCCACCTGACTCTCGGCCATTTTGGACCTGTTTCAGCCTGGATTGGGACTGAAACAGCCCGGATCAGGGCTCTGACGCATGGTAGATCACTGTCCCACTCAGCAGCGGCCCGATCCTGACTATTTGGGGCCCCTTTTTGGCCATTTTCAGCCCCTTGTTGCCATTTTGGGCCCAATTTTGGCCCTGAATGGCCAGGATTGGGTCCAAAACAGCCAAGATAGGTGATGTCAGGGGGTGTGGCATATGCGAAGCAGTTATGCTAACGACACACTTCCGGTGCTGGCAAGGGGCATGGCATATGCTAATGAGTTATGCTGATGAGTTATGCTAATGAGTTCCTCCAGCTCTTTTTCTACGAAATGACCCCTGCGGGTAAGTATTCAGTTAAGTCGATAAAGTAAATAGTCAGTTGCATGAATGTCCAATATACTGAATTGTAAAATCTGTTTTAGGTGGAGCCAGTGAAGGCGGGGTGCAGTGTTATTTTGAGGACAGGGTATCCCGTTGCATAATTTGCACAAAACATTACTCAGGAAAGAGGCATCCGTTAAAAACATTGAAACCACACGGTTTGAACAGTGAGCTGGATCTCTCCTGTTTTCTGTGAGGTATGTTTTTGTAATACATTTTTGTAAATATTGTTGATATACTGTTACTGTTTGGCTTTGAAATTGCAGGGTCTCTTTAAATGTTGTAATGAGGCAGTAGATATATTTTCGCCTTGCTATAGATTACTGTGCGTGAGGATGCCGGATTTGACTGTTTGACTGTACTCTTGATGGTGCTATGAATTGTATATTGTTACTGGTGTGGTAAGATTACTGTCCTATTTGCCTTATTTATCATTCGTACATGTAACCTTTCATATTATATTTATTGTATTTATTGTGTATATAACATTTCTTTTAGTACGGTGGTAGCCTTTCGCCCCTGAAGAGGTTGTGGAGACGAAACTGCGGACACAAGCTGGCACTGCATGTAGGGTGGAGTGGGCATGCCTTGTGCAGCCCGCCTTCACCGGCTCCACCTGAAATAGATTTTACAATTCAGTATATTGGACATTCATGCAATTGGCTATTTACTTTATCAACTTAACTGAATACTTACCTGTGGATTGATTTCTTGCTTTCCTGCACCATACGAATATTTATTGGATGTTACTGATTGGAGTTGATTTTTGTTCTGATATATTCTAGAGTGATTTATTACACATTGTTGATTTGTACTCTACCCGACTCGTGTGATTTTCACTCTTGCATCCTAAGTTTATCTCAGTGGGTCAGTAACTGGTTTTCTTTAAGCAGAAGGCCTCTGGTATTGCAAGACTTTATCCCTGTGGTGGATACATGACTGCAAGCAGAAAGACAGGAACTCAAAATGGTATTGATATTAATTAAAGCATTTATTGGAAGGCACTATGCATAAAATACCACAAAAGTAAAATGACTCAAATCAAATGCATGATACAGGAACAAATGGCAAAAGGGGGCATAATAAATACTAAGAAGTTGTATATAGCTACAGAAAATAATATGGTGTGTGTGTGTGTATATGTGTATGTGTGTGTGGTAAAATAAGCAAATAAGGCAAGAATTTGCAATATGGTTGTTGTGGATGTTCTGGGCTTTTTAGCTGTGGTCTTGGCATTGTACTTCCTGACGTTTTGCCAGCAGCTGTGGCTGGCATCTTCAGAAGTGTAGCACCAAAAGACAGAGATCTCTCAGTGTCATGGTGTGGAAAAGAAGTTGGCAGGTAATTTATATCTACTCAGGCAGGTAGGGTTGGGCTGAGTCATCCTGTAAGAGTTTCCCAGGGTGTGGAATGCTAATGGAGGGAGGCTTCACTGTATCCTGAGGAGGTTCTTTTGCATATGGATTGGTGCTTGATATCCTAATCTTCTCTGCAGGGCTATTGTCGGGCCAATACCATGATGGCAACACAGTCATTAGAGGTTTGGGCGGAGATATGGACTTAATTCCCCTTATATACTGTGTTGTTTCCCATCCAGGAGAGAAATCCCCGTACCTATAAGTAGACATGGGCATGAACCAAAAAAAATTTAATAAACCAGCCATCTGTGGTTCGGTGTCGCCAACGAACCTGAACTAATGAACCATAATGAACATTTCCTGCTGACTAACTGGTTCCAGGTTTGTGGTTCGTGGGCTTCAGAATGGCCCCCGTTGCACTTAGGGAGCCCATATTCACAGGGAGTGTTTAGCAGGCTCTCCTCCAGCCAGCAACCAAGTTTGGTCAAGTTTGCTATAGGGATCTTGGAGTTATATCCTCTCCAATCCGAGGCCCCCAGGAAACTCCCATTTGATACAATTAGAACCACCAGTTGACATTGGCCCAGTGTACAAGGGATTGGCCATCAGAACTGCCTATCAGGGTTTTCAGGGATGAGATTGGAGTGCTCATGTCTACAGAACACCCCCTTTCCCCCTCCCTCCCCCTGGGTGTCCTCTTCCATGTAACCAATTGTAACCAATTTGCAGCTCTATGGTTGGAAGGAAGACCTGCCGATCAAGGTAAGCTGGGCTTCAATTCAGGTTTCCAGGGTGACAGAAGGAGTGCAGACAGAGTTCAGGCATTCCCCCAGCTCCGTTTCCAAGGGGATTGATTGATGGTGCCTGACTGTCTGGCTTCATGAACCAGGGGCGAACGCAACGAACCAGGCTTCCAATGAATGCTGGTTCACTGGTCATGGACGCTCACGAACTGCTGGTTCGCGAACAGAAAATCAGGCGGTTCATGGGGTTTTTTTGGATCGTAATGCGGTTCGTGGCCATGTTTACCTATAACATATTTCCATATCCCCCTCAAAATATGTCAGCCAAAACACCAGTAAAACCTTGATTCAAATAGCCCAGACAGGCCTGATCTCGGAAGCTAACTAGGTAAACGTTGTTTAGTAACTGGATGGGAAATTTTGAAGGAAGACCAGAGTTTCAGAGGAAAGCAAAGCCAAACCACATTTGCGAGTCTCTTCCCATGAAAACCCCAGCAGGGGTGGGCCTTTAGCAATAAGATGGCACTTTCTACCTGATGACTGTAGAAGACACATTCATAATCGAAGACAGGTGAGATTTCTCTTCCTGCCAGTGTTTGATTCACAGAGTTAGGGCTTCATTCAATGCAATGATGCTGTATCAGAAAAGATTTTTTCCCTCATCATTAGTAAGGAGAGGCATGAAAGGAAAGGAGTTGACTGAAATATTTTAAAAAACAAATCTGAAGAGTATTGTTTCACTTATTTATTTTTTCTTCCCAGCTGCTCTCTGGTGTTCAGTTGAGATCTGAATAAAATAATGAAGCATTTGGGGAAGAAGATACAAGCCAATAAGCCTCCACTAGAGGCCAAGATGGAGAAGACCTCCACGGCCACCATGTCTTTCCCCTTGGTGCTCAGATAGGTGGGGACAAAGGAGATCCAAACACTGCAGAAGACCAGCATGCTGAAGGTGATCAGCTTGGCTTCATTGAAAGAATCCGGCAATGTCCGGGCTAGGAAGGCCACCATGAAACTGATGGTGGCCAGAAGACCCATGTAGCCCAGCACAAGGTAGAACATGATATCTGAGCCTTCATTGCACTGTATGATGATATGGCTGATTTGGGAGTGTGTGTCAAACTCTGGGAAGGGGGGCGAAGTTGCTAACCAGAGTGCACAGATGCCAGTTTGAACCAAACAACAGGGAATGATGACGGACATGGCCAGTCTCTTCCCCACCCACTTCCTCATCCTGTTCCCTGGCTTGGTGGCCATGAAGGCAACCACCACAGTGATGGTTTTGGCCAATATGCAAGACACAGCAATGGTGAAGATGATGCCAAACAGTATTTGCCGGAGGAGGCAGGTCACTCTCCCAGGCTGGCTGATGAATAGGAAACAGCACGGAAAGCCGAGCAGCAGAGAGGAGAGCAGGACACAGGTGATGCTTCGATTGTTGGCTTTGACAATGGGTGTGTTCCAGTGTGCGCCAAAGATTCCCATCACTAGAACTGTGGCCAGAAAACACAAAACAGCAATAGAAGCCAAGGCTGCTCCCAAGAGGTCCTGGTAGAACAAGTAGGTTATGGATTTTGGAATGCAGTGATCTCTGTTCTGGTTTGGATATTCATCTTCTGGGCATTTCTCACATTGGTCTGCATCTGAAATTCATAATAATTACAATAATTTACAGATGTTCTGTTTTCCGTTGCCAGTTAAATGATGCTGCTGGGAAGGGTTGTTAAGAGAAATTCTCTTCCTTCCCCTTTACTCAGTTTCTCCCTGCAATCTAGAGTTACCATCAAGGAAGGGAAAGGAGAGATCCTGACTCAGGTTATATGTGCAGAAGTCTCCTGTTACTCTTCCAACAGAAGTTTAGATGGTCTGCATCAGGCAACACTCAACTGAAAATAAAGTTTGATGTCTCAAAATTGGCTATGTGCGACAGGATGATCATGAGAATCACAGAGCCAGACACAGAGGCATGGGTTGCATCCTGGCCCACACAGTCCTTAGAAAACCAATCCTTGCTTTTTGCTTTAGAAGCTTTAGAAGCTATAGCTATCTAAGGCATGCATGATTCACTCCAAACTAAAGCTAGGAGCTTGACAATTGGCCACCGGCTTCTGTATGGTGGGTGATTCCCACCGTCCAATCAGGGAGGCAGGTACCGTGGCTAGAATGTGCGACTAGGATCAAAGAGTTCTGGGTTCTAACACTGCCAAGGAAGGTTGTTCATTGACCATGAGTGGGTCACACCCTCTCAGTCTGACCTACCTCACAGGTTCGTTGTGGTGAAGAGATTGTGGAGAACAATGTTTTCAGTCCCCAATGGGAAGAAATGTAGCCTATGATGTTTGTTAGGGATCTGTTTTGAATAACAGCTCAGCAACAAAATACGCTGGCTCTTGCTGTGGCTTCCTCTGCTATTGTTGCAGCTCTTTGGGCAGGAGGAAGAGCTGCTTCTTCAGTATTCAAACTACTGTTAAATATGGCAAGTAAATGGAGCTTACAGGTTGGCATGTGGAGCCCAGAAGAACAGAAAAAAAATTCTGCCTAAGTTACAATAGGGCACATTAATGTCTTTACAGATACAAATAGTAGAGAAATGGCTCTAGTAAAAGATGATGAAAAGACTCTATGAGTGTATTTAAGGAACTGAATTTCACCAAAAGAAATTGGTAATGAACCTGCTACTGAGTTTGTGAAAGGAAACCTTGTTTAATATCAGTAAAGAAGACTTTGACAGTACTGCATACAAAGTTGTTAAAGTGAGTTAGTATAACAGAATTAGCGAAGCCTACACTGGGAATTGCTATTGCCCCCTCAGTTGGAATAAAGCGGCAGACACAAGTGCTGGGAATTAAAGGGCCGCTTTATTAAATTAAAATCACACATTTGTCAGCACAGGAAGGGCCTAACTAGCGGTACAGGTCAGGCCCTGGGGTCACTCCTAGTCCCCACCCGGACCTGTCTGGATGATGAACCAACAGCCCCGGGGGCGAGCCATCCATGGTATGGCTGTGACCCGGCCAGCCTGGCAAAGAGGTTCACCCCCTTAAAGCTCCCCCCGGCCATACAGCTGCAAGGGGGAAACTGGCTTGTCCAGGGGTTCCCCACCAGGGCATCTGACCTCACAGCTTGGCCATACATCAGCCAGCTGCTCCTAACAGACCCCAATTCCCCACCAATGGGGATATGCCAGGGGTGGTTTCCAATTTGACGCTACTCCGGTTACTAGGACTTTCCTCTGCAATGAATATACCAATGGATTTGCCAACCTCCACCTTCTGGAAAATGGGCAGTCAGGGAGAGCCTCATGGCCTGTTTCCTCCTGATGTACATTTTCAACTTTTTCATCCCATTTTCGTATGTATATTCATTGCAGAGGAAAGTCCTGGTAACTGGAGCTTTTCTCTTGTACTTTGATATCCTCTTACTTACCCATCTGGGCTGCAACTTTCCCTTCCGGACATTGAGCACAATCGTAGCAACAAACTTGCTTCCCCTCTTGAACAATCCTGCTGTGTCCGGTGGGGCAGCTCTCGACACATGTGCTGCGTGGGGCACTCTAAAGATAAACAGAAGGAAGGGGTTGGTGGTGGAAATGCGCTGCTTG
Organism: Eublepharis macularius; assembly: GCF_028583425.1. Taxonomy (NCBI): domain Eukaryota; kingdom Metazoa; phylum Chordata; class Lepidosauria; order Squamata; family Eublepharidae; genus Eublepharis; species Eublepharis macularius. The sequence continues at coordinate 179,435,053 of NC_072793.1, forward strand.
TCCCTTACAAAGATGATTCTTGATTCCAACTGCCTTGCCCAAGAACACATTAGAAATCACCATCTCTGCACTTGAATACATACATTGAAAGATTAGTTGATAAGGGAAGGAAAAGGAGCTGGGTAAGCAGAGGAGCCAAAGTTATGCCTTTCACATGCACCTGTCTTTTCTTTAATAAATATCCCTCATTGTGCATCTTACTCATACTCTGAATTTGCATTTTCTGCCCCTTATACCTCTGTTTAATATTGCAGCACGTGTTCTGATTAATAAAAGCCAAGGCAAATTTCCATCCTTCACTTCATGAGCTAGGAATGGCTTTATCCCTGCATCAGAATTCTTGTTCTGAGGAGATGTCAGTTTCGAATCTTTTCCATATTTAGAGACAAACTTTGCCTGCAAGCAAGAAAACTTGCACGTCAGGGAGAGAGCTGATGTGTAACCGGCATCTTATAGTCATTTCTAGAGAATTTTCACACAGCGGAACATTTGAAAATGTGACTCTCCATCTATAGTGGTACAGTGCAATCTCTCCCACCTCATTCCTAGCTCTTCTTGGTAGCTTATCGAGTTCAGGACTAAAAACCCCCAGCAGAATAATTTGATCTCTGTATTCTTTTATACAATGGATACATTATGAACGTACTATGAATGAATGAATGAATGAAATCTGGCCCTCAAGTCAGAGTTGACTTATGGTGCTCCCTGGTGGGGTTTTCATGGCAAGAGACTAACACAGGTGGTTTGCCATTGCCTGCCTCTGCAACCCTGGTCTTTCTTGGAGGTCTCCCACCCAATTACTAACCAAGGCCAACCCTGCTTAGCTTCTGAGATCCGATGAGATCAGGCTCTCCTGACCTATCCAGGTCAGGGCATGGACATACTACAGAATTTTGCAAATGGAAATCTGCTAACAGAAACAGAACCATTCCTAGTGCCCATCTCATGCTACTTTTTAATGCGTTATTTAAAAAGGAGAAGTGAAATGAAAGATGGAATATGCAGCTCTAATATGTGCCTTATTTCTTGTAATCCTAGGGTGATAATTGCTCAGCATTCACTCTGTGTATTGTAGGGAGCAAAATGGTGGGTTTCCCTCAAGGATGCTAGATATCTATACGTGTAGGCTCCTTCCAAGCAGTCCAGCTATCTCTCTGACCATGTAAATGATTGATAAAGGTATAAAGTAAAAAATCCAATGAATGTAAACTCACAACATATATTGTCAAAGGCTTTCACGGCCAAAGAACAGCGGTTGTTGTGGGTTTTCCGGGCTCTATTGCCGTGGTCTTGGCATTGTAGTTCCTGACGTTTCGCCAGCAGCTGTGGCTGGCATCTTCAGAGGTGTAGCACCGAAAGACAGAGATCTCTCAGTGTCACAGTGTGGAAAAGATGTTGGCAGGTCATTTGTATCTACTCAGGAGGGGTGGGGTTGAGCTGAGTCATCCTGTAAGAGTTTCCCAGGGTGTGGAATGCTAATGGTGGGAGGCTTCACTGTATCCTGAGGAGGTTCTTTTGCATATGGATTGGTGCTTGATGTGCTAATCTTCTCTGCAGGGCTATTGTCGGGTATAGAGTGTTTTGTTAGCCTGGTGTTTTTCAGAACTGGAAACCATGCTCTGTTCATTCTTAAGGTTTCTTCTTTCCCGTTGAAGTTTTGCTTATGCTTGTGAATTTCAATGGCTTCCCTGTGCAGTCTGACAAAGTAGTTGGAAGTGTTGTCCAGTATTTTGGTGTCCTGGAATAAGATACTGTGCCCTGTTTGAGTTAGGCTATGTTCAGCCACTGCTGATTTTTCCAGTTGTCCAAGTCTGCAGTGTCTTTCATGTTCTTTTCTTCTTGTCTGGATGCTACGCTTTGTGGTCCCGATGTAAACCTGTCCACAGCTGCAGGGTATATGGTATACTCCTGCAGAGGTGAGGGGGTCTCTACTGTCTTTTGCTGATCGTAGCATCTGTTGTATTTTTCGAGTGGGTCTGAATACTGCTTGAACGTTATGCTTTTTCATAAGCTTTCCCATCTGATCAGTAATTCCTTTGATTTATGGCAAAAACACTTTTCCTGTAGGAGACTGTTTTTCCTTGGTTGTTTGATTCATCCTGGGTTTGATTGCTCTTCGGATTTCATTTCTGGAGTAGCCATTTGCCTGAAGTGCGTGGTTTAGATGATTAATTTCCTCATTGAGAAAGTGTGGCTCACATATCCGTCTTGCACAATCCACTAATGTTTTCATTATGCCTCTTTTCTGTCAGGGGTGGTGATTGGAGTTTTTGTGTAAGTACTGATCAGTGTGAGTTGGTTTTCTGTAGACCTTGTGAGCTAACTGAAAGTTTGCTTTGCGGATGACCAAGGTATCCAGAAATGGGAGTTTTCCCTCGACTTCTTTCTCCATTGTGAATTGTATGTTCAGGTGGATGTTGTTGAGATGATTCAAAAACCCCATCAATTCTTCCTCCCCATGGCTCCAAATGATAAATGTATCATCCACAAACTGGAACCATACACTAGGTTTGTGGCGTGCTGATTCTAGAGCTGTTTTTTCAAAATGTTCCATGTAGAAGTTTGCTATAACTGTGCTGAGAGGGCTCCCCATGGCCACCCCATCCATCTGTTCATAGAATTTGTTATCCCATTGGAAGTAACTGGTTGTCAGACAATGATGGAATAAGGCTGTTACATCCTCTGGGAAAATCTGATTAATAAGTGCAATAGTGTCTTTTACTGGAACCTTGGTAAACGGGGATACAACATCAAAACTGACAAGTATGTCTTGTGGATTGAGTTTCAGAGAACTGATTTTGTTGATGAAATCTGCTGAATCTTTGATGTAAGACGAGGTTTTCCCGATGTGGTCCTGCAGGAGATCGGCCAGATGTCTAGCTAATTCATATGTTGGTGAACCAATGGCACTCACAATGGGTCAGAGTGGGACTGAATCCTTATGTATTTTAGGGAGTCCATATAGTCTATGTGGCTGTGCTTCTGTCTTGCATAGTTTTCTGTGCGTGTCGGGATGTAGTGAGGAATTCTTGATCAGCGCATTTGTTAACCTGGTGATTTTGCAGGTGGGATCTCATTTTAGTTTTTTGTAGGTCAGGGGGTCCAGGAGTTCCGTAATCTTCGTTTTGTATTCCTCTGTTTGCATGATCACTGTAGCATTGCCTTTATCAGCTGGTAGAATGATGATGTCTGGATCTGCATTGAGGGTTTTGATGGCATTTCTCTCCTTGCATGTTATATTGCTGGTGGGAAGCTTTGTCTTTCGTAGAATCCTGGCTGTCTCTCCTCTTATTTCCTCAGCTTCCTCTTCAGGTAGATGACGAATGGCAGCTTCACAACATATAAGTTATGATTCAATTCTGCGTGTAATTTTTTGGGCTCCAGATTTTGGGGGCTTTTTTCCCCAATGGGGAGCCAAGTATTCATAGCTGGAGAAGCTGTTTTTAAAGGTAACTCCACCAAACTCACATGGAACACAGTCATCCCACTACGCACATTTCCAGCCATCCCAAACCCCCCAAATTAGCTAGGTTTCTGCTCACGTGCACCTCTCCACTGACTCCATGGCAGGAAACTACCAAGCAAAGTAATGACCAAGAAGCACCGAAGTGCTAATTAACTTTCTACTGGAAAGTTTATTTCTGGCATCCTTCCTTGTTGAGGTCAGTTTGAAAGGTTCCTTTGAAACCTCTCTGCTGATTTCTCTGAATGGAGGGAATAAATGGGACCAGTTGCCTGTGAAATCTTCACAGAAAAAGAAGGTCTTTGAGAGGTAATGTCTATGGTCTGGATTTCCAAGGACCCAGGAGGTCACAGAAAGCTTCTTTTTTTAAAAAGTACCATGCATTTTAAAAAACATTCTCCATACCTGCTGAAATTTGTGATTCCATTTCAGCAAACTTCTATTAATACTGAACTCTTCACCTGAAGTTGCCTTAGATTCCATCCGACCAACCTGGATTTTTTGGAAAGATTGATTTGGGAATGTGACCAAGTTCAAAATATCATAGCCAGCTGCCAAGTTCCCATCATCATCAAAAAAGATTTCATCTCCAGCACAGTTGTTAAAGTGAATATTTCTCAAAAATGAAAAAAGCTAGGTTGGAGGAGAAAGAGTTTCCGTATTTTAAAAATGTAGCAAGAAACACATGAATATATCTCTCTGTATTTGTTGACATGGAACCACTTGTTCTGCAACGGTGATTTGCAATTTTATTAATACTATCAAATATTAATTAGCCTGATTTTTATTTGATAAAAATGCTAAAATTAAGTCTTTTTTGATGGAAAAAATGAATACTATTATAATTAAGATTGTACTGAATTTCCAGAGGGAACCCCCGCATAGATCTGACATCATAGTCTCCTTGATTTGACTCCTGAACATGAAATTCCACCAGAATAGTAACTCAAGCATTCATCTTTTGAATAAGAGCATTTGGGTGATTCTCTTATGCTGCTTGTACATGACTGGAGCCATCTGAGGTATCTTGGAGATAAGCCCTCCATATAAATGCAAATCCAAGATATTATCATGTGTGAGCAACAGGTATGCATTTTTCCTCTCACACATCATTGTATACATCTTTCCACATGGAACAGTTTTCTTACATGGTCTAAATCTATAAAATGGCATTTGAGTTCTTGCACACAAAGCAGTTCATAATATGCAATTTAATAAGAACTGTGGTTATAGACAGATAAGTGACCCACTCAGAATGTTGAACAAAGTCAGTATTATGGTTGTTGTGGGTTTTCCGGGCTGCATTGCCATGGTCTTGGCATTGTAGTTCCTGATGTTTCGCCAGCAGCTGTGGCTGGCATCTTCAGAGGTGTGGCACCAAAAGATAGAGATCTCTCAGTGTCACAGTGTGGAAAAGATGTTGGCAGGTCATTTATATCTACTCGGGAGGGGTGGGATTGAGCTGAGTCATCCTGTAAGAGTTTCCCAGGGTGTGGAATGCTAATGGCGGGAGGCTTCACTGTATCCTGAGGAGGTTCTTTTGCATATGGATTGGTGCTTGATGTGCTAATCTTCTCTGCAAGGCTATTGTCGGGTATAGCATGTTTTGTTAGCCTGGTGTTTTTCAGAACTGGAAACCATGCTCTGTTCATTCTTAAGGTTTCTTCTTTCCTGTTGAAGTTTTGCTTATGCTTGTGAATTTCAATGGCTTCCCTGTGCAGTCTGACAAAGTAGTTGGAAGTGTTGTCCAGTATTTTGGTGTCCTGGAATAAGATACTGTGCCCTGTTTGAGTTAGGCTATGTTCAGCCACTGCTGATTTTTCAGGCTGTCCAAGTCTGCAGTGTCTTTCATGTTCTTTTCTTCTTGTCTGGATGCTACGCTTTGTGGTCCCGATGTAAACTTGTCCACAGCTGCAGGGTATACGGTATACTCCTGCAGAGGTGAGGGGGTCTCTACTGTCTTTTGCTGATTGTAGCATCTGTTGTATTTTTCAGGTGGGTCTGAATACTGCTTGGAGGTTATGCTTTTTCATAAGTTTTCCCATCTGATCAGTAATTCCTTTGATATATGGCAAAATCACTTTTCCTGTAGGAAACTGTTTTTCCTTGGTTGTTTCATTCATCCTGGGTTTGATTGCTCTTCGGATTTCATTTCTGGAGTAGCCATTTGCCTGAAGTGCGTGGTTTAGATGATTAATTTCCTCATTGAGAAAGTGCGGCTCACATATCCGTCTTTCACGATCCACTAATGTTTTCATTATGCCTCTTTTCTGTCGGGGGTGGTGATTCGAGTTTTTGTGTAAGTACCAATCAGTGTGAGTTGGTTTCCTGTAGACCTTGTGACCTAACTGAAAGTTTGCTTTGCAGATGACCAAGGTATCCAGAAATGAGAGTTTTCCCTCAATTTCTTTCTCCATTGTGAATTGTATGTTCAGGTGGACGTTGTTGAGATGATTCAAAAACCCCATCAAAACTCCAATCACCACCCCCGACAGAAAAGAGGCATAATGAAAACATTAGTGGATCATGCAAGATGGATATGTGAGCCGCACTTTCTCAATGAGGAAATTAATCATCTAAACCACGCACTTCAGGCAAATGGCTACTCCACAAATGAAATTCGAAGAGCAATGAAACCCAGGATGAATCAAACAACCATGGAAAAACAGTCTCATACAGGAAAAGTGTTTTTGCCATATATCAAAGGAATTACTGATCAGATGGGAAAGCTTATGAAAAAGCATAACCTCCAAGCAGTATTCAGACCCACCCGAAAAATACAACAGATGCTACGATCGGCAAAAGACAGTAGAGACCCCCTCACCTCTGCAGGAGTATACCGTATACCCTGCAGCTGTGGAAAAGTTTACATCGGGACCACAAAGCATAGCATCCAGACAAGAAGAAAAGAACATGAAAGACACTGCAGACTTGGACAACCGGAAAAATCAGCAGTGGCTGAACATAGCCTAACTCAAACAGGGCACAGTATCTTATTCCAGGACACTAAAATACTGGACAACACTTCCAACTACTTTGTCAGACTGCACAGGGAAGCCATTGAAATTCACAAGCATAAGCAAAACTTCAACGGGAAAGAAGAAACCTTAAGAATGAACAGAGCATGGGACTTCCGGTTTGGGGGACTTCCGGTTTGGGATTCATGGAGGTCTAACGCAGCTCCATTTGTGGAGCTGACCGGATTGCCGTTTTAACCGGCCGGAGGGGTGAAAATAACCCGCGGCCGACTGCTCTCAGGCGGGGAGCAGGCAAAGAACGCTCAAGACCCTAGGGTGAGTTAGATCTCGGACGAGGGGGGGCTCTACACAAGGAGTCTCCCCCCCGATCCTTGAGGTCCCACCTTGCGACGGGTCGGCTATAATCTCTGCGGCAATTTTGGGGCCAATTCGGCTGGCATAAGACCTACATACCCAAGCTTCGATCGGGGAGGGAAGTCGAGAGGAGAATTTAAGATCGAAACAGCGATTACAACCCGAGAAAGCTGGAGAGAAGGTAAAGATCGCTATCTCTTGAAACGGGACAGATTGACAAAAACAGAGAGGAAAGAAAGTAGACTTTTAAACTGCAACAGACTAGCGAAAAGGAGGTGAAGACTCGGCAGGAGTTGTATTTTAAAAGAGACTAAGTTTAAAGAAGTTATTACAAAAATCGGACTATTGTTTTGAATACCTGTGGTTTTGGAGCTGTGGGAAAAAGACACCATCGCGAGACCTGCTGTGGGAAGACGGGAGACAGGAAGTGCGTAACAACAATAGAGTGGCTGGAGGGAAGCGGCCCTTGCCAAAGGACAGGAAGTGGGGAATCGCCATCTTTGAAAGTGGAAGGGTCGTGGCTTCAGCGGAAGAGGAAGTAGGCCATCTTGGATTATAATAACATAGAGAAACCATAGAGAAAAGACGCCCGACATTTTGGATATAAAAAATTAATTTTGGCAAAGATTGGGACATTTAAAAAAAAGGAAAACGTTTAATTATACGCCACGGAGCTGAGGAAGAGAGCAGATTCGTGGGAGCGAGCTAAAGCAAGCCCCACGATGTCGAAAAAAGAGTGGCAATCGGCAATAGAAAACTTGGACAAAAAACTTATAGACATGATGAAAGAACTTAAGGACACGAAATTGGAGCTTATTAAAGAGGTCAAGGAAGTTACACAGACAGTAAAGTCGGAGCTGTCAGAAGTGAAAAAAGGTGTGGAAACGATTAGCAGTGAATTACAAGGAACGCAGCAGAGAGTTAAAACAGTAGAAGACGCGATGGAGAATTTAATAGACACGCAACAAACAGAGATGAGGCTGGTGAAGGGGAGGATGTCAGTTGCAGAAACTAAACACATGGAGAAGCAGCTTCGTTTTCGTGGTCTGCCAGAAGTGGAAGGGAAGTCAGCGCAAGAACAGATGACTGAGGTGTTGGCTGATTACCTGGGGAAGGAGGAGGAGGAAATTGTGGCTATCCTAGATGTGGCGTATCGTGTGAACTCGAGAATTGCAACCCAGAGGAAACTATCAAGGGATGTGATTGTGCAGTTTACAACTAGAAATATGAAAGAGAGGATTGTGACCAAACAATTTCAAGATCCATTGGAGATTGATGGCAAGACGATTATTATAATGAAGGAACTGCCCAGATCAGTGTTATTGGACAGGAAAAAATATAGAGTGCTAATTCAGACTTTGAAGGACATGAATATCAGATACAGATGGGAGTTACCGGAAGGAGTGTCCTTTGAGTTTGGAGGGGCAAAAAAACGTATCAGATCTGAGCGGGAGATGGAGAGATTTATCAAGGACAATGAAAAAGACTTACCAACAAAACCATGAATATGGAGTGTAAAGTATTATCTTGGAATGTAAATGGACTAAACTCACCGAATAAGAGAAAAAATATTTTTCATTGGCTACTAAAACAAAAATGTGATATTGTTTGTTTGCAGGAGACCCACATTAGAAAACAGGATGTAAAATATTTAAAATCTGGAAAATTGGGCAAAGAATTTGTAGCGGCTTCCAACAAGAAAAAAAGAGGAGTGGTGTTGTATATAAAAGAGGAGCTGCAGCCAAAATTTGTTATGAGAGATGTGGAAGCTAGATTTGTAGCAGTGGAATGTAATTGGAACTTAAAGAGAGTGTTGGTAGTCGGACTTTATGCACCTAACGGTGCAAAGGAAAGCTTCTTTGAGGACTTAAGGAAGCACCTAGACGATCTTGTATATGACCAGATAATTCTTGCTGGAGATTTCAATGGAGTGACAGACTTGGAATTAGACAAAAAGACTACAAAAGCACAAAAGAAAAGAGGACTATTGCCAAAGCTTTTTTTTGAGTTGATTCAACAAGAGACTCTCGAAGACGTATGGAGGAGAGAATATCCTAAAACCAAACAGTTTACTTTTTATTCTGCAAGGCATCTTACATTATCAAGAATTGATATGATCTGGGCCTCAAAGGACTTAGCGCTATGGACTAAGGAGGTAGAAATAATGCCGATGGTAGGCTCAGATCACAACCCAATTATGTGGAAATTTGGAAAAAGGAGAAAAAGGAAAGCCTGGAGAATAAATGAGGACCTGTTACAGGAAAGTGAGAATATGGAAACACTGAGAAGAGAGACTAAGTTTTTTATACAATACAACGTGAATAAAGAAGTACCAACCAGTAAAGTTTGGGACGCGTACAAGGCGGTTGTAAGGGGCATACTAATGGACTTAAATGGTAGAGCAAGGAAAAAGAAAGAGGAGAAAAGACAAGAGATTGAGGAGAAAATAAAGGCCAAAGAAGTACAGTTAAAAAAGAGACCAGGGAAAAAGAAAATACATCAGGAAATCAAAATTCTTCAAGAACAGTTAACAGCAATGAGTAACAAAGAATTGGAGTGGAACCTTAAAAGACTGAATCAAAAAGCTTTTGAGGGTGCTAATAAACCTGGGAAATATTTGGCATGGCAATTAAAGAAGAAAAGGGAAAAGAAAATAATAAATAAAATTTGTGAAGAAAACAAAACGTATTTGGAGCAGACTACCATTAGCAGAGCCTTTTATAAATTTTACGCTAAGCTGTATAATAAAAAAGAAGTAAATAAAGAATCAATAGCATCATATTTGGAGAAAACCAAACTTCCAGAGATCTCGGAAGCTTGGAGAAATAAGTTGAACAGTGAAGTAACTGATGAGGAAATAAATATGGCAATACAATCCGCAAATCTAGGAAAGGCGCCAGGGCCAGATGGACTTACGGCTAAATTTTATAAGACAATGGCCAATGAACTGGCACCATTCCTAAAAGAGGTGATGAACGGAGTTTTTAGGGATCAAAGAATTCCAGACACTTGGAGCGAAGCGAATATATCATTGATCCCAAAAGAGGGCCAAGATCTGACTAGCGTGAAAAATTATAGGCCTATATCACTACTCAATAATGACTATAAAATTTTTGCGAAGATATTGGCGGAGAGATTGAAGGGGTGGCTCTCGGAAGTCATAGAGGAGGAACAAGCAGGCTTTTTGCCAGACAGACAAATAAGAGACAACTTAAGGACAGTGATCAATGCTATTGAATACTACGACAAGCGTTGTGACAAAGAGGTTGGTTTCTTCTTTGTAGACGCTGAAAAAGCGTTTGACAATTTAAACTGGGACTTTATGTTTGCCACTATGGAAAAGCTACAACTGGGAGAAAGATTCGTCAGAGCAATCAAGGAAATCTATAGAGACCAGACTGCAGCAATTGTAGTGAATGATGAATTGACCAAAAAATTGACGATTAGTAAAGGAACAAGACAAGGTTGCCCGTTATCTCCATTGTTGTTCATTTTAGTATTGGAGATTCTGATGATACAAATTCGACAAGATGAGGAAATACGAGGAATAAAAATAAAGGACTATTCATATAAGGTCAGAGCATTTGCAGACGACATAATGTTAATTGTAGAAGACCCACTGGAGAACATGCCAAAAGTGATAGACAAGATCAAGGAGTTTGGAGATTTGGCAGGTTTCTTCATTAACAAAAAGAAGTCAAAGATATTATGCAAAAACATGACTAAGCAGAAACAACAATTGTTAATGGAAACAACGGATTGTGAAGTAACTAGTAAGGTGAAATACTTGGGAGTTGAGCTGACTGCAAAAAATATAGACTTGTTCAAGAATAATTATGAAAAATTATGGACTCAGATAGAGAGAGACTTGATCAAATGGAATAGATTGAACCTGTCATGGTTGGGCAGGATTGCAGCAGTTAAGATGAATGTGTTACCAAGAGTAATGTTTTTGTTACAGACAATACCAATCATCAGAGACTCTAAACAATTTGAAAAATGGCAGAGGAAAATATCAGATTTTGTTTGGGCAGGCAAGAAGCCTCGAGTGAAAGTAAAAGTTTTACAAGATGCAAAGGAGAGAGGCGGAATGCAACTGCCCAATCTGAGACTTTACCATGATGCAATCTGCCTAGTTTGGCTAAAAGAGTGGATGACATTAAAGAATAAGAAACTATTAGCCCTAGAGGGATATAAAAAATTTTTTGGATGGCACGCATACCTATGGCATGACAAAGTAAAGGTCAACTCGATGTTCCTGCATCATTTTGTAAGGAGAAGTCTATTTACAATCTGGAAGAAGTATAGAACTTACCTACAAGAAGGAACCCCCTTGTGGGTGGTTCCATATGAGGTGATAGATCCGAGAGCTGTGGATAATGAACAACAATGTTTAACGTACAAAGAAATAACTAAGATTGAAGTATCTAAACTTAGAATAAAGACGCAAGAGGAACTATCACCTAACTATGATTGGTTTCAGTATAGACAGATTAGAGACTTATACAACTCAGACTTTGCAAAAGGGGGCATACGAACAAAGAACTCGGAACTAGAGCAGACCCTTCTTAAAGAAGACAAGAAAAGAATATCCAAGGTATACCAAGTATTGCTGAAATGGTATACTGAGGACGAGATAGTTAAAACACAGATGGTGAAATGGGCTATAAATTTCAATAAAGAAATAACAATGGAGGCATGGGAATACTTGTGGAAAACTACAATGAAGACAACGACATGTATCAATATTAAAGAGAACATTTTCAAAATGATCTATCGTTGGTACATGACACCAAAGAAGATTGCGCTAGGGAATTTGAATACTTCTAATAAATGCTGGAAATGTAAGAAACATGAGGGCTCCCTCTATCATATGTGGTGGTCGTGTGAGGTAGCTAGGCAGTTCTGGGGGGAAATAATAAGAGAAATGAGTGAAATTTTACAGTTTCAAATAAATAAGAACCCAGAACTCCTGCTGCTAAACTTGGGAATGGAGGGAATTCCAGCCCATCATAGGACGTTGATTTTTTATATGACTGCAGCAGCTAGACTTTTGTATGCGCAGAAATGGAAAGTACAAGAAGTACCAACTATTGAAGATTGGATCTACAAATTGCTGTATATGGCTGAAATGGACAAGATGACAAGAAAACTGAGAGATCTGGACTCAGGGCAGTTCAACACAGACTGGGAGAAGCTGAAACAATACCTGGAGAAGAAATGGGAGGTGGGAGGAAAACTGTGGCAGTTTGAGAACTACTGAAATATAATAAAAGTATAAAAGAGAGGGGTGACTTTACCGGGGGAGGAAGAGAAATGTGAATTTATAAGCAGTTAGATTAATTGATTGAGATATATATAGATATGTATAGGTCAACTGATAGAGAATAATTAATGATAAGGTTTAAACATGAGGATTGACTAACTAACAATATTTTCTCTCTTTGACAAGATTTATATGCACCAAACTGAATGTATAGAAGAGTTAAATTGATTGAGTATCTGAGGAGTTATATAGAATTACCATAAAAAGTTGAAATGAGTAATATATAGAGAACAAATCAAATTGTTTGATTTAAATGTGGGAAATTTTTATGGTTTATGATATATAGGTTTATATAGAATTATTCAAAATTGGAAAATGGGATAAATTGTTTATCTAAAGACGTATAGTTTGGGTGTATAATAATTAAAGGAGTTAATGATGCACTGCTTAATATAATGGAGAATGTATATCTGTTTTAGACAGAGGAATTTAATAGAAGTAAGGGAAAAGGGACAGAGGGTGGGAAAGCTGTTGGAAGTCAACAAAAGGGGGGGAAAGGGAGGGGGTTAGAAACGAAAAATTAGGGGAAAATTGATTGTAATGTAAAAATAAAAATGTTCTAACCCAATAAAAAATTTTTCAAAAAAAAAAAAAGAATGAACAGAGCATGGTTTCCAGTTCTGAAAAACACCAGGCTAACAAAACATGCTATACCCGACAATAGCCCTGCAGAGAAGATTAGCACATCAAGCACCAATCCATATGCAAAAGAACCTCCTCAAGATACAGTGAAGCCTCCCGCCATTAGCATTCCACACCCTGGGAAACTCTTATAGGATGACTCAGCAAAATCCCACCCCTCCTGAGTAGATATAAATGACCTGCCACATCTTTTCCACACTGTCACACTGAGAGATCTCTATCTTTTGGTGCTACACCTCTGAAGATGCCAGCCACAGCTGCTGGCGAAACATCAGGAACTACAATGCCAAGACCATGGCAATACAGCCTGGAAAACCCACAACAACCATCGTTCTCCGGCCGTGAAAACCTTCGACAATTCAAAGTCAGTATTATCATTATCCCTACTTGGATAATGAGCGAAGTGGTTTATCGAAGGCCCCCTGTAGAGCTTACGGCAGTAGCGGGATTCAAACCAGCAGAGTTCTTGCACACACAGCAGTTCATGACGGATGGACTGTGACCAAAAGAACTGTGACTGACCTGCCATGGCTGAGCATAGAGAAGACCTCCTTCCCCCATCACTCTATTCTGAGTTCTTGATGAATACATGGCATGGAGAGCATGTGCCACAGCATAGACAGCATTGTAGATGCCATAGCTGTGACCAGACATTCCCATTTCAAAGACAGTTCCAGGAACGCTCTTGAGTTTCTCGTCTCCAGTACAGTTTTTGTTTTGGAGTGCATAAAGGTTATACAGTGGTAGTGAACAAAGAAACGCATTCATCCAGAACTGCTGGATGAAATATATCTCAGATTGATATGGATTTAGGGTCTCAATGAAGTCCTGAAATCCTGGCACCTTATTTGTGTGCAGTGCAAAGGACAAACTGCCATTGAGGGATTTTGGTGTGAATTTACTCTCTACGAAAATAGATGTGACATCCCATTGAGAAGTTATAATCCAAACTCGCTCTATTGGCAGTCCATAATTAATCTCATAACTTTCTAGAATTATTTGTAAACCATCCATCGACTGATTATCCCCATAGACAAGAATGACATTGAGTTTGTTGAACCAGATTTTTAGACCTATCCTCTTCAAGATTTTCCCAAGAGAGATATTTTCCATGTAAATTCTCGATGTTGGGATAATTTCTTTAAACGCAATGCAAATATTACTCTGGAACAACTTTGGTATCAAATTTTGAAGGAACGCTTCTCCGCTGTCATCATCTGATATGAGGAGACCAATCCAATTCCATCCAAAATGCTTCAGGAGATGAACAATTCCAACACATTGAGGAGTTTCATTTGGAACCATCCGGAAGAGAAAATGGAACTGAGTTTTTTCATTCATTGCAGGGTCAAAGGAACCATAAGTGACCTAAGAAGAAAGATCATAACATTGTGAGATAAGCCAAAAATCTTCATTTATTTTTGAAAATTTATTTCTTCCTCCAAGTAAATAATATAAATATATCTATTTGTACTGTTCAGTCATCTAAGAAATGTTATACTTTGTAATGATCCTTATTATCTAAAAGTTCTAATCATGTTAGCAAGGTAGGGCAATGAATGACCCCAACTGATCATGGCTCCTTCAGGGCTAGGGCAAAGAATGCCACTGGATAATATGGACCTAGTGAAAGATATTGGCGTATCATTCCAACTTTCATGAATTGACCACAGGATCTTGAACAGTGGACTAAACTTAGTGATCTGAGAGAGACAAGTTAGTGGAGAGGATTTCTGTTTCTATGTCTGTATTCTTTCATCTCTATAAATATACATACCTGTGGAATCTTGTATGTAGTTAAAATGTTGGCCATCTGGATGGAGTTTTGGGAGGTGAAGCCACCAATGACAGCCATTACTTTCTTCTTCCTGTCACAGTCGTAATTGACATGCCACTTTCGTCCTCTGAAGAGTAGGTACCTAATACCTTGAGAGGTTTGCAGTGAGTTGAAAGCATTGTCATAGATGTGTGATCTCAGTGTGGTGTTGGTGAAGAGTTTGGAATTCTTCTTGATTTCATTAAAGGCAAAAACAAAGGCTAGAATATGCTGATAGTTTCTAGTCAATAACCTGCAATGAAAGTTTTGTGTAGTCTCTCAGGCCTGTATCATAAGAAACATTTGTGGCACACACAGGATATAGTTCAGCTCCTGTTAGAGCTGCCATTCTTTTTTTCCCCCTCAAGAAGGAGAATTTCATCTGGCTCTACTCTCCCCAAGTCAGAAATTCGGTCATTGATGGAAAACTCCATCTACAGAATATTTGCCTTTTAGCACTTGAGATACTATTTTAATCTCGGTAGCATCTCTTTCTGAATATCAGTGGCCTGAATTTGCAGACTGAATGATGATAGGAATGTGGATGGATGAATATAAATAAGAAATGTATTGATGGCCATTGCAGAAGAACAAAATGGGAGCCTTGTACGGTGGCCTCAGGGGGAGAGGAAAGAACCAGAGGATTCCTCCGAGGTCAGGCATGCAAAGGAGTCCCCTTGATATGAATTTCTTGGCCAAATCAAGGGACAAGCAGCACAGGAGCAACTCTCCCAAATGGTGGCTGCTTGTAAGGAGATGAGTAAGAAAGAACCTCTAAGGGATCTGCAACATTCTTTCTGCCTGTAGGATTTGGGCACCGTGAGTTGAGCAGAAGCACTGCCCTGTGGACACTCGGGTACACAAATATTGTCACCCTGAAAATTGGGGGAAGTGGCATTTTCAACTTTTCACAGTCTTGGGATGTGCTAAGAAACTTCAGTTTACCCAAAACTAGGGAAAGTTGCATTTTCCACTATATTCCAATTTGTGATGTGCAGATGGAGGGTAGAAAATGCTTGTTTTGATTTGCTTCCAGCAAGCTTGAGCATTCTCCTGTTGATTAACATTTTAAAGCAAAGTTAATCTAGAATTCTGCTGAATTAGTGTTGGTTCACACTTATAACTACTATCTATAAAAGTAAGGGGATCTATCCATCTCTCAGTGTGTCCATTTGTCTGTGGCACACAAATCTCATCAAAACATGACGTCGGGGATTTCCAAATTGTCATCTGGTTTCAGGATGAATGTGGGAGTTGCTGTGCCAAGCCAAAGGGAATCGTAATATCAGGCAGCAGCGATCCCCAATTTTCAATTGTAGCCGTGGTTTGCTCTGGCAGGTATAATTCTTCTGAAAATGAAGGGAAGAGCCTCAAAACTGGCCCCTAACCTCAGAATGATGATGGAAGTTGCAGCACTGACAGCACAAGGAATAGAAATGCTCCATCCCTCTGTCAGAAGCCCCACAATGGTATTTGCAATGGAAGTAGAAGCTGACTTTGGCAAGCATAACATCTGCAATTGTAGCCAGGAGCCTCTAAACCAGCCATTGGATTCAAGATGGTGATAGGAATTCTAGTGCCGGATGAGGAGTGGATTGAATTTCATGGGCCAAATGATATTGTCAGAACCTCCTATCCCCATACCAAGGGAAGCAAAAACCGTCTGTGGCAGGCATAACTCTCAGCCTTCATTTCCAGCATGGTGACAGGAGTTGTATTTCCAAAAATAAAGGGAACTGGGGCATCCTAGCCTGATTATCTCCAATACCCCCCAATCCTCTGTGCAATGGAAGTAACGTTGTCTTCAGTGCACAGATCTCAAATAAAGCCGGGGGTTTCAAAATTTGCCACCAGTCTCAGAGTGATGGTTTCCATGACAA
Source organism: Eublepharis macularius (assembly GCF_028583425.1). NCBI lineage: Eukaryota > Metazoa > Chordata > Lepidosauria > Squamata > Eublepharidae > Eublepharis > Eublepharis macularius. The sequence goes on from NC_072793.1 coordinate 179,451,512, forward strand.
AAATGAAGGGAACTAGAAATTATTTGCCCAACTTATTTCCAAACACCCCTTCCTTGCAGTTTCCCATCAAAGCTAACGTACTCCAAATGTGTCAGGCAAAACATATCAGAATATAAAGACAGAGTGGACCAGTTTGGCCACCACTTGTAGGATTATCAAAGGACTTCTTGAAATGAATGGAATTGCATTAACATATCAGATCACAAAGCTCAGGGTTTTAAATGAAGGGAATTACACAATTTTTGTGTCCTCCATTTTTTTTCATAACAACCTTGTGAAGTAGGACTGGCTGTAAGTACATAAATGGGCCCAAATCAGGCAGCAACCTTGTGTGACAGAAGGGCTTTCAAACCTGGATCTCCTCGATCCTAATCTTAGCCTCTTACCACTATACAAAACAGGGTTTGATAGTTCATGGAGGGTATTAAGGCAGCCCCCTCCCATTTTGAGACATCTAACTCCCCCCCCCCAGAATAATGGATGGACATAGGAAGGGTCGGTCACATGGGTTGACAGGTGGATGGTTCCTCATGTTATTATAGATTACTATCCGTGTGTTCCGTGGACAAAATACTGAAAATAAAGGACAATTATCTGAGACAATGTGGAAGCTCTAATTTTGATGGTAGACATATGATTTTTGTTTCACACTTGGAAATCATCTTTTGATGACGCAGTTAGCAAGTGCAGAACACGAAATAGCCCTTTGCAGTCAGAGTCTGCTGTGCTCTGCATTCTGATGTGTCAATTACATAATCTGATGTGTCAATTACATAAGAATGATGTTAAAACTTCGTGCAAACTTTTTAAAAAATAAGGAGCTACTTACCATCCTATTTTGTCATAACTTGGTGGTTCTGTAAAGGTGAGTAAATACATTTCAAGGAATAAAGTGGATACACATCCTCCAATGATAATTTCCTCACCAAAGCTCTCCAAATGCTGTGGAACTCCTGGCTGCCGACCGCTCACGGATTCTGAACTGTTGCTGAAAGTATAAGGCAGCAATGGCTGGAGGAATAACAGCAGCAACATACTTCTGAATGCTAGACAAATATTGATCCACTTCCAGCTGAGGACCTTCATTTTCTCACATACATCTGTTAGCATCTTCGCAAAAAGGATGAGGCAATTGTCTGTCTTGTCACATTCACTCTTCGTTCCTATGTCAATTTTAATTCTTCACTTTTGCCCTTGGATTTACAGATACTTTTGTATTGTAAAAGTGGGATATACACTTTTGTTTGCAATTTCTGCTGTTTTTACAAGTACGGTTTCTGACCTAAAGATATATAAAATATTCATAATAGACACTGCTAATTACTGTGGTATAGTCAAAATCCTCACCTGTATTATGGACAGGAAAAAACAATATAAAATTAAGAACCAGAAGTTTTATTCACAAAAAGGAAGAAAAAAATGTAATCATTATTTAAAGCAGCAAAGATTAGAAACTGAAAAAGAAAATCCATAAACAGCCAATATGACTCATCTGCCCAACACCTGCAGATAAACATCAACTCAAACATAAGAAGTTTTTGCCCTCGTCTCTTTTCCAACATGGGCATAAAGGACAAAATAGGAAAGCTACATATGACAGATCCTGCCTGATGCAATTTTATCTCCCAGATCTCTGAGGTACAGGTTGGTTTTATAGACTGAACGTATAGTAGAAGCTCTTGAGCAGCATTTACCTATTAATTTTCAAAGTAATCATCATTCATTAGCTGTGGACTTCAAAATAGGAGTTTAATTATATATTTTTAAATTACAGGGCAAATAATCTTCTTTCCTAAGGTCTCAAGGTTTCACCATGTATCTTGTTTTTCTCAAAAATTGCTAATGTAGTTTGTGTGGTTCCAACACGGCCAGTACTTTCTTTCAAGACTTTGGTGTGGCTCCGTTGCCACCCTAGTTGGAATGAAGAGGGAGACACCAGGTTGGATCTAAGGGCCACTTTATTAACTATGTACAGCAACAATAAACCCACTGCAGCAAGGGCCTAAAGCGGTACAGGTCAGGGCCGGGATCCACTGTGGACCTCCACCCTGACCTGTCTGGGCGAGCCCCAAAGCCCCGGGTGCGACCCATCCACAGGATGGTGAGGACCCGGCCAGCCAGGTAAATTTGTCACCCCCTTTTGAGCTCCTAACACCTCAGCTGTATAGCAGTGAGGTAAGGCCTCTCCAGCGGGGGCTCCCGAAGGCAGCCTACCCCTGCCCCTGGCAGCCGTCAAAGCAGTACCAGGCCTACGGGCAGACCCCTCTTCCAGCTAATGGGGAAGCACCAAGGGTGCTCACTCTTCCCGCACCCTATCTAAACCCAAACCTGTCATGACACTACTAACAAGCACCACCCTAAGCCAATCACCTCAAAACCCCCATTGGTGCATGGTAGGCGAAAAACCCCCTTCATCCTGGACCAATCTGGATAAAAGGGGGAAAAAATCCTACCCGGCCCTGATAACAGCGACCAGCTAATCCTACAGCAAATATAGGGTGAGGAGGGTGGGCCAAGCTTCAAACGCTGACTGTGTCTGGGCCGGGGCAGTGCAGCCTCCTAAGGCTCCAGCTCTGCCCCTCCCAAACAAACCTTATAAGGAAGGAGGGGGGATGCTGGTGCTGCCTCCCTCCTTCCAGTGCAGCAATGAATGGCACCCGGCTCAAGCAGCTTGGCTGCACGCCGGGAAAGTGTCGTATTGCCACCCTAGTTGGAATGAAGAGGCAGACACCAGGTTGGATCTAAGGGCCACTTTATTAACTATGTACAGCAACAATAAACCCACCGCGGCAACGGCCTAAAGCGGTACAGGTCAGGCCACGGGATCCACTGTGGCCTCCACCCTGACCTGTCTGGGCGAGCCCCAAAGCCCTGGGTGTGACCCATCCACAGGATGGTGCGGACCCAGCCAGCCAGGCAAATTTTGTCCCCCCCCTTTTGAGCTCCTAACACCTCAGCCGTATAGTAGTAAGGTAAGGCCTCTCCAGTGGGGGCTCCCAAAGGCAGCCTACCCCTGCCCATGGCAGTCGTCAAAGCAGTACCAGGCCTACGGGCAGACCCCTCTTCCCACTAATGGGGAAGTGCCAAGGGTGCTCACCAGCCCGCACCCTATCTAAACCCAAACCTACCAATGCCAGAGCCAAGTCTCTGCTTAGGCTCTGGCGCCCCACTGATAGCCTAAGGCTAACCTAAGCCCTTGTGGCAGATCTTCCAAGAAGATGCTGTTGCCCTCTTCTGACAAATGCATACCATCACCTCTGTAGAGGCCGGGGACTTCAGCCCTGATCCAGGGATGAGGCAGATAAACACCTAACCCCCCCCCCCAACGCTTTTTGCACTGCCCTTTTAGCCTTCATCCTGGCCCACTCGATGGCTTGACGGCCAACTGCCTCCCTCCAAACTAGCCGCGAGATCATGGCCGATCACATGATCAGCACACCCGGCCAGCGTTCTGAGATAAGGCATAGGTCTGCCTGTGCTTGGGAAGACAAAGCCTTACCCTGCACTAACCCAAGATCATTCCCCCCTAAATGGATAACAACAATGTGGGGTGGTTCTCTCCATCTCCCACTGAACAACAAAGGCAACAGGCCTGACCACCGAAGGCCCCGGCGACCTTGCCACTCAATCGAGGCCCATTCACTCAGCCCCAACTGGGACCCAACTGGCATCCTTTGTGCTTGGTGGGCATCCCAAAACACATAACTGTGACTGCAGATCAGGATCCTCTGTAAGCCGCCACGTGGCACAGGACCTAAGAAAAACAACCAATTAGTAACAGTCCAACAAGAACATCAAAACCGGGAAAGAGGACGTACAGAAGAGCGATAGGCAGAAGACCTCCACCTGCCCACCTTCTGGATCACCTGTCCCGAGTAACCCATGGCTGCGGCAGTCAATGCCGCCCCGATCCTAAAAGAGTGGGTACCAAAATTAACCCCGTTTAAGCCAATCTTGGAGAGGGCATGCTTCGTCACCACCCAAAATTGGTACCGGATCAACGGAGCCCCATCCCTGTGATGAAAGAGACAGCCATGCTCTGAGCCACGCAACTTCCAGTATCTTTGTAATGCCTACATGGGACATAACTCAACCTCCGCACAGGAACCCAACTGCACCACAGTCCCCTTCCGCCCCTGGTCAGTCTTAGACCAATGGATCTGGAGGGAGACAGAGACCTTCTCAAGTTTCAGGTCCCTAGCCATAAGTGCACGACTGGAATTATCCCTGGAGGATTGAGCAACCAGCTCACTCACCCTCAAAACCCCAAAAAAGGCCATCAGAACAGCCGCGTGAAAGAGGGCTGCCTCATATCGGAAACTACAAATATCCCTCCAGACCACACTTAGACCCTTCAACACTGAAGGAGAAATCGGCTCTCTGGCATCATTACCAGCAGGGGTCTCTCTAGTCCAGCCCTCAAGCATCTTCCTGATCCGGAAATCGTCTGTGGCCTCAGGCAATCCCCGGGCCTTACTAACAAAGGCCAAAGTGGCCAACTGCCCTCTAATGGACTTAATTGCCATACCGCGGCCCTTTTGCCACACACAGAAATGTATAATGTGCTCCACTGGGACCAGCCAGCTCTCCTCCAACCTTGCAGTCTTCCTAAACTCCGCTAACTGGGCCACTGCTCTCCGATATGCCCTCTGATTGCTGGGTGCAATGGCTAACTGGATGGCCCTGCATGCTTCGGCCTCCCAAGATTTCACAGCTCCATGGGCATCCGAGCCGGTTGCTGATCGGCCTCTGGTGCAAGCCGCCAAAAACACTCCATCTGTAGGCGAGACAAAGCGTCTGCCACCCTATTATTAACACCAGGAACGTGCTTGGCCCAAAACAATATATTCCACTGGAGGCAAAACAGCATGAAAGCCCTTACCAATCTCATAACTCTGCACGACTTGGACATCAAAGAATTGACAACCTGCACAACTGCCTGATTGTCACACCAAAAGTGGACAGAGTGGTTAGCCAATTCCTGACCCCACAAGTGAACAGCCACTAAAATTGGGAAAAACTCCAAAAAGATTAGATCCCTTACCACCTCAGAGGCCCTCCAGTCCAAAGGCCACTGCTCCGCACATCAGTGCCTTCAGAAATACACTCCAAAGCCAGTGGAGCCGGATGCATCTGACGTCACCTGCAGCTCAGCCTCAAGCAGCAACTCATCCCGCCACAGAGTAACACCATTAAAATCAGTAAGGAAAGCCGCCCATATGGCCAAATCCTCCTGCATACCCTTTGTCACCCACAACCGGTGATGGGGTGCATGCAAGTGGGCCATAGCATCACACAAGTGACGCAAAAAGGCCCTCCCTGGCACTATAGCCTTACAGGCAAAGTTAAGGGAACTTACCAGCTGCTGAATCTCAATGTGGGACATCTTACGCTTGGTCCTAAAGGCCCGCAAACGAGCTCTAAGCTCGTCCACCTTGTCCATTGGCAACCTAAGGGACTGCAGGACAGCGTCCAACTCAATCCCTAAGAACGTCAGGACTAATGAAGGCCCCTCCATCTTTTCCTGTGCCAAAGGAACACCCAGTTCCTCGGCCAGGGAAACATAGGTTGACAGAAGAGCAGTGCATTGACCAGACCCCACTGGCCCAATGAAGAAAAAATCATCTAAATAATGAGCCATACTGTGGCTGGCCGTCCGGCGCTGGACCTCCCACTCAAGGTAAGAGCTAAACCTCTCAAAGGCTGCACAGGAAATGGAGCAACCCATTGGCAAAGCCCTATCCATGTAATAGGAACCTTCAAAAGCAAACCCGAGGAGTTCAAAATCCTCAGGGTGGACTGGAAGAAGACGGAATGCTTTGCCATTTCTGCGCCCACCCCACATCTGCGCACCACCTTGACCGCTTGGTCAAATGACATGTACCACACCGAACATAACTATTCTGGTATAGTGTCTTTCACTGACCCACCCCTAGGGAACGACAGGTGGTAGATAAGGCGAAACTCACCGGCCGCCTTCTTAGGCACAACTCCCAAAGGGAGACCCTAAAATTAGGCGTCGGAGGAGCCACAAATGGCCCCAAGACCCAACTCTCTGCGCATTCCTTCCTAATCTGCCTAACTACATCCTCTTTCCCCAAAACTGAACATAAATTGTTAGCCATAAACGGGCGCCTTGGCCCCTGAAGTGAAATCCTAAAACCAACTGTAAACCCCTGAACTAAAAAAAGCACATCTTCCCGCTTGGGATAACTGCGCAACAGCTCCTCAAGGACCTTCAGCCTTACCAGGCTGGGTCCCTTTACCAGGAGGGTGCTGTCCACCTGAGCACCCCCTCCTGCCTTCTTGCCTCCCCATCCTTGCTTAGACTTGGAGCAAGCGTTATAGGGGTGGGGGCCAGCACAAGAGGGGCACTCATGTCTAAAGCGACACGGTTTCCTAAGGCAGGTCCCTTTGTACGCATACTCCCAGCATAGCAGCCGAGGTTGAACCTGCTGCCCCGCGCTGCCGCGGGTACTGGTTGCCTGCGAAGAATGGTGGACTACGTGCCCACTGTCTGACCTGTCACCCAAATTAGGCTTAGCCGGGGACATTACCTGCAGCCATAGCTGCTGCTGAATGCGGTCCCATGGCAAGTTAGGGTTCATTGCTGCCCGCATTCGGAACTCCTCATCATACTGCATTCAAGCCGCACCCGAAAAGCCAGTGTACTCCTTTAGAATAATGTTGAGGTATTGAAACAACTGAGGAGCCCTAGTTGGTTGGGCCCTGGCAATGACCCCAGCGTAAATCAAGAAACCCGGCAACCAGTTGTTCCAGGTCCTGTCAACCCGCCTCTTCTTCAGACGCTCCTTATCCCTATCATCCATATCCTCCTTGTCTTTTTTCTCCAGCTCCTGAAAGAGAAGAGAAAATATATCAACATATTCCCCTTTAAGGTTCTCTAGTTGCCTGGGTCAGGTGGTCCCCTAATGGCAATACCATATCTCCAAATGGCAAAGCGGTGAAGGGTACCTGTCCATAAGCAAAGGATGGATAGGGGCCAAAGCCCCAAGGAGATCCGGAGAACCCTGACCACCCCATAGGAAAACCCATATAAGCAGCTGGGCCTGCAACCCCCCATGGTGCAGGAGAAGTACACTGTTGCTGAGATGCAGACCCCCAACCTTGCCCAGCCCACACTGCCTGCCCCATCCCCTCAGCAGGCCCGGTATAAGGCAAGCAAGGCCCCTGTGCCAACCCCGTTGAGGCACCCACTGCCACCTGTCTCCCGGGACCCCAAGGTCAGTGCTTCCTTACCCCGAACATCCACTGGCTCAACAGCCACAGCCACAGGTGGTGATTCGTCCGGCCACTCCTGCTCCACGTCCACTGCCGCTTCCTGGAGATCCACCTCTGCAGGCACCTTTGCACTACTGCACTCGCCTCCAGATGCTCCTGCTGCACCTTCTAAAAGAGACAAACGGCGTAAAATCTCTCTATTAACCGCATTCCTGGAAGCAGAATGAATGGGCCTAGGCCTGCCCTCACCTCGTGTTGCAGTTGAAGAGGTCCCCTTTGCCTCCTCCAACGCAGTTAGCCACCTCAATATATCCTGCTGACTAACAGCAGCATGCTCCTCATCGGCTGAAGACATGGGAGAAGAAGGTCTCCTAGCAGAAGCCTTCTTAGCCGGTTGCTTCCCCTTAGTGGGGCCTGCTTTTCTCTTAGGCTGCATGGCTACGAGCTAACGCCCCAACCCAATAACAGCCTACCAGTGCCCCAAATGGCTGCAAAGTGAGCAGCTCTGCAAGTGATGCCGCTCAGAACACCCACAATATATATAAAGTAAGGCTGTTTGCAGTAACCTCCAATATATAGAGAGTGGGCTGATCAAATCACCACCACCATATATAAACCAACCAATATATGGACTATATCCAGCATAAAGCTGAAAGTAACAGTGCCACGAAACCTAGAGTGGGCCTGCCTAGCAGAGCTACCACTCAGAGAGTCTGAAAAATAACACACAGGGTGGCAACTGAGGGGGTCAGGCCAGCAAGCAAAATTAGGCAGCACAAAATGGCTGCCCCTTTATACCAATGAGGCTGGCAAAAGGAAAATGGCCGCCGCAAACACCCAATAAACCTACCCTGTCCCCAAACGCTGGAGGTGCGATGGCAGAAATATCCCCCAGCCAATCCCCCCAAACTCCCAAACACCCTGGTGATCAAGGGGTGGGGGGTGGGAAGTCTTTGGGCCCAATTGAGGGGACGGGAAATCAGCCGCCCTAAACCCCCCAATAGACCGCCGACACTCAAACCCTCTGTGCTAGCTTGCCAACTCCTTCCCAACTAGTGAAGGCCCAGCCTGCCCGAGCTCTCGCAATTAACTGCAACGAGCAGGGAACCGGGCGCACGAGGCCACAGCGGCAAACCCACTTGATGTGGCTGCGCAAATAGCACGACCCCACTCAGCACCAAGCCGCCGACCACTGCAGCAAGGCTGCCACTGGAGCTGCTCCCAGCCCGCCGCTCTACTGAGGGCCGCAACCCCCGCCGCAGCCCAAACCCAGTGCTCCGCTGCCGACCGCCACAGCAAGGCCATCGCTGGAGACACTCCCGGCCCGCTGCTCTACTGCGGGCCGAAACCCGTGCCGCAGGCCAAACTCAACGCTCTGCTGCCAGCCGCTGCAGCAAGGTCGCCACCGGAGCCACTCCCTGCCTGCCATTCTACTGTGGGCTGCAATCCGCACCGCCGACACCTCGTCCCCCGATGACACAGCACGGCCCTTGCAGCTCAGTGGGAGGATCATCCAGTCACTCCGAGCTTCAAACGCCGACTGCGTCTGGGCCGGGGCAGCGCAGCCTCCTAAGGCTCCAGCTCTGCCCCGCCCAGACAAACCTTATAAGGAAGGAGGGGGGATGCTGGTGCTGCCTCCCTCCTTCCAGTGCAGCAATGAACGGCACCCGGCTCAAGCAGCTTGGCTGCACGCCGCGAAAGTGCTGCATTGCTTTCACAATACCTTCCCTACCCTTCATTTTGGTGACTAGGTGTGCATTTTATTCCCTATCACTTGATATTAATTAAACCTGGCCAAGATGATATAAAATCTTTGGACAGCATGGAACAAGTGGCAGTGATTGAAGGACACCCATATCGATATACATGTTTCCCCCACAAAGAGAAGCAACAGTTCCATGTGGTTGTTTTAGGGAGTGAAATAGTAGCTTCCTTCTGCTTCTGTCAGTGCTCGGATCTGAATTGGACCACTGAGCCAATTTAGTACCTTCCTGAACCATTCTAGTATCATATAGTAGAGTATATTATTCTTTTATTTCACAGAAAAAGCCTTCAAAGAAAGGAGATGCTAGAAGTTCTTCATCGCTATGTGAAATCAAGAGGCACAAGATGTATAAGAGGGATATTCCAACTTTCATTAATTCTATGGTGTATTTATCTCTCTTACCTCTGCAGTCCCAAAACTGGTAGCAGCTTACAGACCAGCTCACACAGTTGCCCCAAAGACACCAGCTGCCAATGCCAACCCATTCCCAGGTCCTTTCTTCTGAATTTCTCTGTGGTAGATCACATTCTTGATATGCAGAAAAATAGATGTTCTGTCCTTGATACTTTGAGGGATCTCATTGTACATCTCCTGCAGAATGAAGCGGTAATGTCATATGTAAGTCACTCAATGAACTTCAGGTGGTAGAGGAACCTGAGTTTACTTTTCAAGGGATTTGTTGACCTGTACGTTTTCTTAGTCATAGTTCAAACCTAAGTGGAGTTACACCCTTTGAGGAAATTTGAATGTGTCAGATTTCAGGAGCTGAGCAGGGTCAGTCCTGGGATGAGGGACCACCAAGGAAGACTCTACAGAGGAAGGCAAAGACCTCCGCTTCTCTCTTGCCTTGACAGCTCCTTGCTGTGGTCACCATAAGTTAATTGTGACTTGAGGGCACATATACACATATATTATATTATTATAGTATATTGTATTATTAACACCTAACTGAGAAGGGAGTTAAACACCCTTGAAGATAGAGATAATATTCAACAAATTCTGAACATACTGGAAAATGGGGCAAATTTGAATGATGTGATTTAACATGGACAAGTGCCACCTTCAATATCTTGATAAAACAATGCAAAGCTGTATGAACAGGATTTTGGGATATGGGTGGATGGGAAGGTAAATATGAGTAGTTAACGTGATGCAGCAACAAAAAACGGTGAATGCAATCTTGGGTTCTCTCAACAAAGTTATAATATTCAAATCACTCAGGCTGACACTGTCCCACTATAGACCATGTTGATCAGGCCCCACCTGGAGTATTGAGTGCAGTTCTGGAGGCCTCACTTCAAAAAGGATGTGGACAAAGTGGAACAGGTGCACAGGAGAGCAACCGGAGTGATCAGGGGCCTGGAGATCAAGTCCTACGAGGAAAGACTGAGGGATCCAGGAATGTTCTTTTTGGAGAAGAGGAGATTGAGGGGAGACATGATTGCTCTCTTAAAGTATTTAAAAGGCTGTCACTTTGGACATGGAAGGGAAGTGTTCCTGTTGGCAACAGAGGAAAGGACGCAAAATGGTGGGTTTAAATTACAGGAGGGAAGGTAGTGGCTGGACATCAGGGAAAACTTCTTCACATTAAAAGTAATTCAACAGTGGAATCGGCTGCCAAGGTGGGTTCCCCGGCAGTGGCAGTCTACTAGGAGCGGCTGGGTGAATATTTCTCAGGGATGTTTTAGGTTTTTCCTGTATTGGGTGGCAGATTGGACTAGATGGTCTATAGGGCTGCTTCCCACTTCTATTCCATTCTATAACTAATTCATACCCTCCGAGGTGAATTTCATTTAGGAACTTGATGTTAATGGTTGTGCATATTCCTGCAGTATTAAGAATGCAGGGTTACGTTTGGGATGAGACGGTAAGTCTTGCTCCCAAGGCTCCCTAGTTTCTGTGCCAAAATATCATCATCATCGTCATCGTCGTCGTCATCATCGTCGTCGTCGTCATCATCATCATCATCATCATCATCATCATCATCTACCTTTATTGGCATAGCAACAATCACAAGATTGATAAGGTATCCTATCTATAACATATTAAAACTTTTAAGGATAAAATCCATACAAACGACTAATTAAAGTTACCTTTAAGTTAAAAAAGTTCCGCAATATATTTAGCAAAATAAAAATCCAAACAAACTACTAATTAAAATTACCTTAAGTTTAAGAACTTCCACAAGAAATTTAGCAATGATAAAAATCCATATAAGCTACTGATTAAAATTGCCTTTTAATTTAAGAACTTCTCCAAGAAATTTAGCAACGACTTAAAGTAATTTCAGGAACCGAATCATTTAGAAGAAACTCACATTTAAGGTTATTAATTGGATGACTTTTAGAGTTTCATAAATTAGAAAGCAAACATTTCCAGGCAGGTTCATAAAAAGGGCAATCTAAAATTATATGGTCAACAGTTTTTAAGGAATTAAGTCCACACTGACATAGACACACTTGCCTCAGGATCCAGAGATCCCTGCCGGAAAGCCTCCTGGAAGGGAATGCATTAACCCTGGCCAATAAAAAGGCTCTACGCTATAAGGGAATATCAAGAGCTTGGAGATAATGAGCCATCCTACCTGGAAAACTAACAAGGCCGAGCATGGAAGGTGAGCAAATACTGGATTGAGCTGGACACAGTTTTTATCATTCAATATCTATAAATCGTTGCTTGATTGATTTACAGTGCAATCCTATGGAGAGTTACTCCAGTCTAAGCCCATTGAAATCAATGGCCTTAGACTGGAGTAACTCTCTCTTTTTTTTAATTTTTTTTAATTTTAATTGCTAACATCAAAACTACAAACAAAAAGGAAAAAGGAAACAAGGGGGGAGGGATAAAACAACATAATAACACAGACTACAACTACAAGTATTGAATTCCCTTCATAATACAATTATTTAAGGTTAAACTTTCTAATATGTTATTAGATTGGTAGATCTTATAAAATATGAACTACAGTCAGGGTCAGGTCTTCTTCCCCCCCCCCCTGCGTCTCGATCTCAGTTCTCTCTGAACAGCTACAGTAGCTGCGCTCATTCCCTCCTCCCCTCTCCCCCTTCAGATTCTGGATCTTCTTCTTGCTCGAACTCTTGATGATTAAGTACAAAATCCCTCAGCTGTACTTCCGATATTATCTTGTAGGCTTGGTCTTTATATCTAAACCAGATACCTTCCAGAAATAACCATTTGTATTTTATATCACGCTTTCTCAGAAGAGCTGCAAACCTTTTGTATTTGAATCTTCTTTTCCAAGCTAGAAATGGAATGTCCTTCAATATCTTAACCTTGTTACCAAGAAAGTCCAAGTCCACGTTAGTTGAATTATATAAAATGGTGTCCCGAGTCTTCTTAGATGAAAAGTCAATAAAGATCTTGCGAGGCAGTTGACGCTTGGTTGCATATTTTGAAGATGTCCGACGGACTTCCAGAATATTGCTTTTTAACTCTTCTTTAGTTGCCTTTGTGAATAACGCCAAAAGTTCCGACACAAGATCCTTTAAATTTTCACTTTCCTCCTCCTTCACATTCTGTAAATGCAATAACGTCTGAGCACGAGCCACTTGTAGTCCTATCAATTGATTCTCCAAAAGCTTTACTTCTTTGTTTGTAGCTCTCATGAGTGTTGCATTTTTGCAAGCAGATTTCTCTGCCTCGAGTGCTTCATCTTTAATGGTTTTCACGTCGTTTTCAATTGAGCCAACCCTTTGTCCGATTTCATTTAGCCTGTCAACAAAGGGCTTCATAGCTTCAATGACCGACTGTTTAACCACCTCATCAAGAGTCTCTCCCTTCCCCTGCAACGCAGTGGAAACCGATTTGCCCACAGCAGGGCTCTGCTTTTTCATCACCATCTTGGGGGGGGGAGTCTGCCAACTAAGTTCCAAAACTCAATGAAGAGGAAGATATCTGAACCTTCTTAAGCTTTAACTCCCACCAATCCTTCGCATACACTTAGAGTAACAGAAGGGATCCGCTTACTTACAGGCTTTTCACCTTAAATCTGCTTGTTGTCGTTCTCCATGGCCTGGCAGCACGCGATGTGCTGCACAAGTCTGCCGGCCTCCATAGGAGCACACGGGCTTTTTACCCCCTGGATCGATTTCAGGGAGCTCTTCCCGCAGCGCTCCAGACCCTGACCCCCCTACCTATTTCCTATTACAGACCTATTTCCTTACTTAACAATGACTATAACATCTTTGTGAAGATCTTAGCGGAAAGAGTAAAGGGATGGCTATCCGAAGTTATTGGGGAAGAACAAGCTGGTTTTTTACCAAATAGACAAATTAGAGACAATTTAAGGACAGTTATAAATGCTATTGAATATTATGATAGGCGTTGTGATAAGGAGGTTGGGTTCTTCTTTGTGGACGCTGAAAAAGCTTTTGACAATTTGAACTGGGATTTTATGTTCGCCACTATGGAACAGCTACAGTTGGGAGAAAGATTTATCAGAGCAGTAAAAGAAATCTACAGAGACCAGAGTGCAGCAATTGTGGTGAATGACGAGGTGACTAAGAAATTGACTATAGGCAAAGGTACAAGACAAGGTTGCCCGTTGTCTCCACTGTTGTTTATAATGGTTTTGGAAATTTTGATGATACAGATCCGAGAAGATAATGCAATCCGTGGAATAAAGATAAAAGACTTTTCCTATAAGGTCAGAGCATTTGCAGATGATATAATGTTAATTGTGGAAGATCCAATTGAAAACATGCCAAGGGTAATAGAAAAAATCACAGAATTTGGAGATTTGGCAGGTTTTTTTGTAAACAAAAAGAAGTCAAAGATACTGTGTAAAAATATGATTAAACAAAAACAACAGCAACTTATGGAAATAACAGACTGTGAAGTAACAAATAAGGTGAAATACTTGGGAATTGAACTGACTGCAAAGAATATAGATCTATTCAAGAATAACTATGAGAAATTGTGGACTCAAATAGAGCGAGACTTGATTAAATGGAATAGATTGAATTTGTCATGGTTGGGAAGAATTGCAGCAGTCAAGATGAATGTGCTGCCAAGAGTGATGTTTTTGTTACAGACAATACCAGTTATTCGGGACTCCAAGCAGTTTGAGAAGTGGCAGCGAAAGATATCGGACTTTGTTTGGGCAGGCAAAAAGCCTCGAGTGAAAATGAAAGTGTTACAGGATGCGAAAGAGAGAGGCGGAATGCAACTGCCCAACCTAAGACTTTACTATGAGGCAATCTGCTTGGTTTGGCTGAAGGACTGGATGATGCTTAATGGAAAAAGTACAGAGATTACCTACAAGAAGGAATTCCCTCCTGGGTGGTTCCTTATGAAGTGATAGATCCGAGAACTGTTGATAATGAACAACAGTGTTTAACGTATAAGGAGATAACACAAATAGAATTTTCTAAATTAAGAATAAAGACGCAAGAAGAGTTGTCTCCAAACTATGACTGGTTTCAATATAGACAGCTCAGAGACCTTTATAAATCGGATTGTGCCAAGGGAGGGATAAGAATGGAGAACTCGGACTTGGAGGAAGTAATTTTACAAGAAGACAAAAAGGAAATTTCAAAGGTCTATAAAGTGTTGTTAAAATGGTATACTGAAGAAGAGGTAGTTAAGGTGCAAATGGTGAAGTGGGCTATAAATTTTAATAAAGAAATAACAATGGAGGCGTGGGAATACTTGTGGAAAAATACTTTGAAGATTACGACATGCACTAACATTAAAGAGAATGTCTATAAAATGATCTATCGTTGGTACCTGACACCAAAGAAAATTGTGCTAGGGAATGTGAACACGTCTAATAAATGCTGGAAATGTAAAAAGCATGAAGGATCTTTGTATCATATGTGGTGGACTTGTGAGGTAGTCAGGCAGTACTAGGTGGAAATAATAAGAGTAATAAGTGAGATTTTACAGTTTCAAGTTAATAAGAACCCAGAACTCCTGCTACTGAACTTGGGAATGGAAGATATTCCAGCACAACATAGGACATTGCTTTTTTACATGACAGCAGCGGCTAGACTTTTGTATGCGCAAAAGTGGAAAGTACAAGAAGTGCCAACTATCGAGGACTGGATTTACAAATTGCTGTACATGGCGGAGATGGATAAACTGACAAGAAAACTAAGAGACCTTGATCCAGGACAGTTTAACACAGATTGGGAGAAGCTGAAACAATATTTGGTGAAAAAATGGGAGGTGGGAGGAGAACTGTGGCAGTTTGAAAATTATTGAAGAAAAACAAAAGAAGAGAGAAGTGACTATACCGGGGGGAGGAGAGTTAAAGAAGAATTACTAAGCAATTATTCTATTTGATTATTCTATACAGTATTGAGTAATAGTTATTATGTGATATATAAGAATAGAAATTAATTAATTAATTATGTTGCTGGCAGATAGGGGTGTAATTGAGAATTAACAGAATTAAAATTCATGAATACAAGAAGGGAGGGAATGAGAAGAAGCATATAGAATATAGGTTAAATTGATTGACTTATGCTGAAGGTATTTTTGGTTATAGCGATATTTAGAAATGTGCAGAACATGGGTCAAATTGATTGACTTATGTTGAATGTATATTGTGTTTATAGTTATATTTAGAAATGTGTAGAATACGAGTCAAATTGATTGACTTTATGTTATAAAGATAAGAGATATAAGAGGAAGTAAAGAGTAACATATAGAGTATAAGTTAAATTGGTTGACTTATAAATGTATTCATCACTTATGAGTACTCAAGTTATGTATAGGGAGGGATAAATTGTTTGTCCCATATTGATGACATTAGAATGAATAAGTTAGAGTACAGGATATTGAGAATATTACCAGTATTATTACTATTGAATAATATGCCAGGAATATATTAGTTAGTTGATAAGTGAAGGGAAACTGACTTAGCACTGTGTTATAATAGATTAGCTTAGAAGAGTGTGAAAGTATATGTTTAATTGACAAAATAAGTTCAAATGAGTAGGGGAAGAATAGACAAAGGGTTGGAAAACTGTTGGAAGTCAACAAACGGGGGGGGAAGGGAGGGGGTTAGAACTGGAATATTAGAGTATTTTGATTGTTATAAATGACCAAATATTTCTAATTCCAATAAAAATTTTTATAAAAAAAAAAAAAAACAAAGGGCTTCATAGCTTCAATGACCGACCATTTAACCACCTCA
The DNA here is from genome assembly GCF_028583425.1 of Eublepharis macularius. Classification (NCBI taxonomy): domain Eukaryota; kingdom Metazoa; phylum Chordata; class Lepidosauria; order Squamata; family Eublepharidae; genus Eublepharis; species Eublepharis macularius. The sequence goes on from NC_072793.1 coordinate 179,467,681, forward strand.
TCAAGAGTCTCTCCCTTCCCCTGCAACGCAGCGGAAACCAATTTGCCCACAGCAGGGCTCTGCTTTTTCATCACCATCTTGGGGGGGGGGGAGTCTGCCAACTAAGTTCCAAAACTCAATGAAGGGGAAGATATCCGAACCTTCTTAAGCTTTAACGCCCACCAATCCTTCACATACACTTAGAGTAACAGAAGGGATCCGCTTACTTACAGGCTTTTCACCTTAAATCTGCTTGTTGTCGTTCTCCATGGCCTGGCAGCACGCGATGTGCTGCACAAGTCTGCCGGCCTCCATAGGAGCACACGGGCTTTTTACCCCCTGGATCGATTTCAGGGAGCTCTTCCCGCAGCGCTCCAGACCCTGACCCCCCTACCTGGGAGTCCTGGGGGTTAACCCTCGCAGGTCAACCACCCGGTCAGGCTGCTCGGCAGCTTACTCCCGGACCTGCAGAGAGGAGCGTCTGACATGGCCGGGAAAACGAAACCGAATCAGACTGGAGTAACTCTCCATGTGATTGCACTGTTCATGTTGTAAGATTCATCAGCTAAAGCTAAATCATCAAGAGCAATTCCAATTGGATTAAGTTTGAGTTTGATTGTAGCATCCCAGATCTACAATCCAAGTCAAATATATATCGAATGCAAGAGTGTCAGAGTGTCAGTTTACCTGTCAGTTCTCTAGCCAGAGTTACACCATATTAACATGTGATAATCTATAGTTGTTTAGTTTCCCTCCCTCTAGGCCCAGGTGGTGCCCAGGCCACATATATCCATGGGAGCGAAGAATTCTTATCAGCCCGTTCCGGACAGAGACGTTGACGTCTTTGTCTTCCCAAAGACAAAGGAGAGCCAAACACTGCAGAAGACCAGCATGCTGAAGGTGATCAGCTTGGCTTCATTGAAAGAATCAGGCAACGTCCGGGCTAGGAAGGCCACCACGAAACTGAGGGTGGCCAGAAGACCCATGTAGCCCAGTACAGTGTAGAATATGATGTCTGAGCCTTCGTTGCATTGTACGATGATATGACCCATTTGGGAGTGCATGTCAAACTCTGGGAAAGGGGGCGAAGTTGCCAACCACAATGCACAGAAGCCAGTTTGAATTAAAGAACAGGGAATGATGACTGACATGGTCAGTCTCTTCCCCACCCACTTCCTCATCCTGTTCCCTGGCTTGGTGGTCATGAAGGCAACCACCACAGTGACAGTTTTGGCTAATATGCAAGACACAGCAACGGAGAAGATGATGCCAAACGGAGTTTGCCAGAGGAGGCAGGTCACTGTCCCAGGCCGGCCGATGAATAGGAAGGAGCACAGAAAGCCGAGCAGCAGAGAGGAGAGCAGGACACAGGTGATGCTTCGATTGTTGGCTTTGACAATGGGGGTGTTCCAGTGTGTGGCAAAGATCCCCATCACTCTAACTGTGGCCATGAAAAATAAAACAGCGATAGAAGCCAAGCCTGCTCCCATGGGGTCCTCGTAGGATAAGTAGGTTATGATTTTGGCAATGCACTGGTCCCTTTTCTCGTTTGGATATTCCTCTTCTGGGCATATCTCACATTGGTCTGCATCTGAAATTCATAATTGTTACAATCATTTATGAATGTGCTGCTGCCCATTTTAATCACTCCTACTTCTGTCCCTGGAACGATGCTACTGAGAAGGGCTGTTCAGAGAAATTCTCTTCATTCCTCTTTACTCAGTTTCTACGGAGAATTCCCCGTTGCCATGAAGGAAGGGAATGGAGAGATCCTGGCCAGGTTCTGTGCAGATGTTGCCTGCTAGTCTTGCAACAGAGGGTCAGATTCTTCAGGTAGGTATTTATACCTTGTTTAATTCACCCAAAACTAAAGATGGGAGCCTCAAAATTGGACACTGGCTTCTGTATAGTCCTGGGTGTTGCGATCATGAAAGGAATTGGATCATCCTACTGACATAATTGTGGGAGTTGCAGTGCCAAAAACAGAAGGAATCAGAACATCTTGGCACAGATTAGCTCCGCTTTACTATTTCAAATGAAGCAAAAGTTTACTCTTGAGAAGCCAGCAAGGGCAGCATAGGCAGGCTTGGTGGATCATCCTTTCTGTGAACAGCTTCCCTGATCCATTCAGAGCCTGTGTGAAGTAGTGGGTTAGAATGTCGGACTAGGATCAAGGAGATCCGGGTTCTAATACTGCCAAGGAAGATTGTTTACCGACTGTGGGTGGGTCACACCCTCTCAGCCTGACCTACCTCATAGGGCTGTTGTGGTGAGGGGATTGTGGAGAACTATGTCAGCTATTTTGGGTCCCCAATGGGGAGGAGTACAAGTGATGATGACGTTTGTTATAAATCTATTTTGAGCTACAGCTCACCAACAAAAGATGGTGGCTCTTGCGGTGGCTTCATCCGCTTTTGCTGCAGCTTTTTGGGCAGGAGGAAGAATTGCTTCTTCAGTATCCAAAGTACTGTTAAATATCGCAAGGAGGTGGTGCTTCCAGTTGGTGTACGGAGGCCCAGTACAAGAGAAAACAACGGCCAGGGCTAAAGTTACAACAGGGTACAATAATTTCTTTTCGAAGAGAAATAACAGAAAGGGCTCCATCTATGACTATTTTTAAGGAAATGAATTTCATGAAAACAAATTCACCTCCCCTTAACAAGCCTACTTCTGAGTTTACGCAAGGGAGACTTATTTAATATCAGCGCAGAATACTTTCTCAGTACTGCACCCAAAGTTGTTGAAGAAATTTAGTGAAACAGAATTAGTGGAGCCCACAAATGGGAATTGCCATTGCGATGCGTCTTCACACTTCCTTGGAGCGGATTGCTTGGACTGCACCCACTTTGGATGGACCTGGGATGATTTGCAGTCCTTTTGGACACATGTTACCTTCACTGGCCCTCGTTCTCTGACACATATATTTTAGTCTTAATTGTGTCTTCCATGTGCTAACTGCGTAGAGAATCCCTTGTTATGTATAGTTGAGTCCTGAGTCTGCTTAGACTCTCCAAGGATTTGGCTTGATTACAGCAACATGATTCATGTGAACAAGATAAGTGTAAGAATGACGTGGTGGGGGGCTCACTTCCATTGTTCCTCAATTCATCTCATTGCCAAAGCAAGCAACTCTTCCTTGGTTTCCTCCCGCAGAGTTTAGCCAGCAGTGCTTCAGAAGAGCCCAAGAGACACCACCCTCCAGCCTTCTGGAAGCAATTGTTCAGAAACTGCTGCCTCTATCAATTTTCCAGAAGGTGAAGATTGGTAAATCCCTTGGTATATTCAGTGCACAGGCAAGTCCTAGGAATGGGAATAGGGTCAAATTGGAAACATCTGGAGCTTTTCTCTCATAATTCGATCCTTTTACTTACCTATCTGGGCTGCAACTTTCCCTTCTGGGCATTGAGCACAATTGTAGCAACAAACTTGCTTCCCCTCTTGAACAATCTTGCTGTGTCCGGTGGGGCAGCTCTCGACACATGTGCTGTGTGGGACACTCTAAAGATAAACACAAGGAAGGGCTTGGTGATGGAAATATGCTGTTTTTTCTTTACAGCTTCGCTTCTTTAATTTTGAACCCTTTGCCCAAGAAATCACAGTCTCCCTACATACATAGGTTCTTACAAAGATGAAACAACTGATAAGAGAAAGAAAAGATCTGGGTAAGCGGAGGAACAAGGCTTATGGCCTTCAGATGCATCTCTCCTTCCCCTAATCATTAGTGTTTCTCATCCTCTGAATTTGAACTCTTAACACTTCCGTTCTGATTAATAAAAGCCAAGCCAAATTTCCATCCTTCACAGCATGAGCTAGAAATGGTTTCGTTCCTGACTCAGAATTCTTTTTCTGAGGAAGTGTGTGTGTGCAAAGTGTCATCAATTCACAACCATCTTATGGCAATGCCAGCAAGGGGCTACCAAAGCAAGTGAGAAACAGAGGTGGTTTGCCATTGCCTTCATACTGAGGAAATACCGGTTTAGAATCCTTCCCACAATTAGAGACAAATACTGCCTGCGAGCAATAAAACGAAAACATTAGGAAGAAAGTTGTTGTGTAACCTGCTCCTTACTTTGCTAGTTTTCAAATTCTAGAAAATTTTCAGACTGACAAAGATTTACAATTGTGAACCTCCATCTGTAGTGGTAAGTGCACTCTCTCCCACTTTGTTCCCATCTGGGTGGCTTGTAGAAACCAGCACAAAAAAAATAGCAGAATAACATGGTCTCCAGACTCTTGTATACAATGGATACATGGTGAACCTACTGTGGAATTTTGCAAATGTAAATCTGATGAAATTTGAAATATTCTGTGCCTATTCCCCATGACTTTTTATGCATTATGGGAAAGGGTGTAAGGTTTGTGAGAAGTGAGATTGAAGATGGCATATCCACCTTGGAGGTATTTTATTTCATATAATCCTTGAGTGATAGTTTCTCTGCTTTCACTCTGTGTGTTGTAGGGAGCAAGATGGCACATTTTTCTCAAGGATAATAGATATCAGTACATGTAGGCTCTTTCCAAGTGGTTCCTGCCAACCATGAGACCATGTAATGTTTGATAAAGGTATAAGGTAAGAAGTCCAATGAATCTGAACTCACAACATATTGGTTATTATTAGAAGTGTGCTTCTAGAAAAAAAATGTTGTGGTTTTGGATCTGGGTAAAGGATTGAATCCTCTCCCACCCTGGCAATTACTATTTTGTGGCTAGGATGTTACCAGTTCATGATTCAATTCCAGGTGTAGTTCTTCATGCTCCAGACTTTTGGTCCATTTATTTTAACAGGGAACCAATTATTTGCAGCTGTTTTTAAAGATTAATCCACTGAACTCATAGGGAATACAATCATCCCCCTAATCCAGCAACCAAGTAAGTTTCAATCACTTTCAAAGAAGGGATTCACTTTCCATCCCCCCAAAGTAGCTGGGTTTCTGCATAAAGCACTTATCTCCATTAACTACTGTCACTGAAAACAGGCAAGTAAAGCAATGGCCAAGTAGAACAGCAGTGCCAGCTGATCAACAATTTAAAAAAAATCTAATAATGTTAATTTTATGTTTTGTCTCTTTCAGTGACTAATTCAGTGCCAATTATTCCCCAAAAGAGTTATTTTCAGGTTTCTTCCAACTTTGGAGTTTTTTAGTGCCCATCCCTGTTTATTATTATTGTGGGATATTGTCCATGATATTTTGATTAATGTATAGTGAGTGTTAAACATTCACACTGTACTCAAATGCTATAACTTTACAAGACTATGCAGATATTCAGGAGAGAATTCAGGCATGGGCAAGAGGTGACATATGAACCTGCTCTCTCTCGCTCCTTCTCCCTAAGCCAGGTAAGGAAAACTCCATGGACTGCATAGGTCCACGATCATGTCTGACAACAGTGCATGCTATTTTATGGCTCTAGAGGAGAGGAATTGGCTATAACTTTGGAGAATATTTCTATGGCTTGGATTTCCAAGGATATAGGAAGTCATAAAAAGCATCCAGTTTTGAAAAAAAAGGTCATACATTTTAAAAAATATTACCCATACCTGCTGAAATCTGTGATTCCATATCAGCAAACTTCTATTAAGAGTAAAGTCTGCACTTGCAGTTGCCTTAGATACTATCCGACCAACTTGAATTTTTTGGAAAGATTGATTTGGGAATGTGACCAAGTTCACAATATCGTAGCCAACTGCCAGGTCCCTATTTTCATCAATAAAGATTTCCTCTCCAGCAGAATTGTTAAAGTGACCATTTCTCAAAAAGGAACAAAACTAGATTGGAGGAGAAACAGTTTATGTTTTAATAAATCTAGTTAGAAATGATGAAAACACCTTTCTGGAATTTAACATGGAACCCGTTTTTCTGAAATACGGACTTGCAACTGTATTACTTTTATAAAATATGAATTAGGCTGATTTTTTATTTGCTCAGAATGCAAAACTTAAAGATAAGAGGGGAGCCGCCTCATACAGCTGACATCCTAATAGAGAAGCTGTTACCCAAAAAGGAGATTTCCTTAATTAGTTGAGGGAATTTGGATTAAGGAGGTAGTGAGAAGGGGTTGCTAAGATTCTCCTAGTATGTTTATTGTGATTGTTCCCTTAGAGAACTCTCAAATAAACAGGAAGATGTTCGAAAGGAAAAAATTATTAACAGAGAAATAAAAGGTAAGCATATAGAAAACCACACTCGGCATAGAAACATATTGTGACAAAAAGAACTGTGACTGACCTGCCAGGGCTGAGCATAGAGAAGACCTCTTTCCCTGATCTCTCTTTTCTGAGTTCTGAATGAATGCATGGCATGGAGTGCATGTGCCACAGCATGGACAGCATTGTAAATGCCATAGCTCTGACCAGACAATCCCATTTCAAACACAGTGCCAGGGACGCTGTCAAGCTCTCCCCTCCAGTACAGGTTTTGTTTTGGGGCCCATAAAGGTTATAGAGTGGTAGTGAACAGAGAAACATGCTCATCCAAAAATGAATTTTAGATTGGTATGGATTTATGGTCTCAATGAAGTCCTGAAATCCTGGCACCTTATTAGTGTGCAGTGCAAAGGACAAGCTGCCATTGAAGGATTTTGGTGTGAATTTCCTTCCCGGTAAAATAGATGCGACATCCCATTGGGAAGTTGTAATCCAAATCCGCTCTATAGGCAGTCTATTATCAATTTCAAAATATTGTAGAATTACTTGGAAACCATCCATGTTCTCATCATCCCCGTAGACAAGAATGACGTTGAGTTTGCTAAACCAGATTTTTAGACCTATCCCCTTCAAGATTTTTTTAACGTACCTGTTTTTGGTGAAACTTCCCACTGTTGGAATAATTTCTTTCAAAGCAATGCAAATATTACTCTGAAACAACCTTGGTATCAGATTTTGAAGGAATGTTTCTCCACTGTCATCATCTGAAGTGAGAAGGCCAATCCAATTCCATCCAAAATGCTTAAGGAGGTGAACAATCCCAACACATTGAAGCGTTTCATTTGGAACCGTTCGGAATAAATAAGGGAACTGAGTTTTATCATTCATTGTAGCGTGAAAGGCACCATAACTGACCTAAGATGAAAGATCATGACTTTATGAGACGTGACAAAAAACTTCATTTATTTTTGAAAATATCGTTCTTCATCCAAATACATACAAACATATCTATTTGTTCCATTTGGTTAGCTACAAAATGCTATACTTTGTAATGATCCTTATTATTTAAAAGTTATAATCACGCTGTCAAGGCAAGACAATGAAGAACCTCAATTGTTCATGGTTCGTACAGGCCTAGGGCAGAGAATGGCCCTGGATAAGATGGACCAAAGGAAAAATATTGGCCTGTCATTCCAGCAGTCATGAATTGAGCATAGGATCCTCAACAGTAGACTAAAATGAGCCTTCTAACATTAGAGATCTTAAAGAAAAAGGTGGACAAAATTGAGAGGGTGCAGAGGAGAGCGACGAGGATGATCAGGGGTCTGGAGACTGAGCCCTATGAGGAAAGGCTGAGGGTCCTTGGGAATGTTTAGTTTGGAGAAGAGGAGGTTGAGGGGGGACATGATTGCTCTCTTTAAATATTTGAAAGGCTGTCATTTGGAGGAGGGCAGGGAGCTGTTCCAGTTGGCAGCAGAGGGTAGGACACGAAGCAATGGGCTAAAACTACATGCACAAAGGTACCGACTGGATATTAGGAAAAACTGTTTCACCGTCAGAGTAGTTCAAAAGTGGAATCAGCTGCCTAGGGAGGTGGTGAGCTCCCCCTCACTGGCAGTTTTCAAGAAGAGGCTGGATGAATACTTGTCAGAGATGCTTTAGGCTGATCCTGAACTGGGCAGGGGGTTGGACTAGATGGTCTGTATGGCCCCTTCCAACTCTATGATTCTATGATTCTATGATTCTATGATTGGAGAGGATTTTTGTTCCTATGTCTATTTTCTGCATCTCTCTGAACACACGTACCTGTGTAATCTTGTACGTAGTTAGAATGTTGGCCATCTGGATGGAGTTTTGGGAGGTGAAGCCACCAATGACGGCCATTACTTTCTTCTTCCTGTCACAGTGGTAATTGACACGAGTCGGCTTTTCTCTGAAGACTAGATCCAGAAGGGCTTGAGAGCTTCTCAGTGAGCTGAAAGCATTGTCATAGATGTCTGATCTCAGTGTGGTGTTGAGTAAGAGTTTAGAATTCTTCTTGATTTCATTAAAGGCAAAAACAAAGGCTAGGATATGCTGATATTGTTTGCTCAAAAACCTGCAATGAGAGTTTTGAGTAGTCTTGCACCCCTGCGTCATAAGAAACAATCATGGCTTCTGACTTCCAGAATGAAACAGCGATCGCACAGTAGCTGACTTCCCTGCTGTGACCTCCCTGGTTCCTTGGGACCTGACAATTCAGGCCCCCAAGTCCTTCCCTCGGAGGGGAGAGGCAGGCTGGAACAAGGTGAAGAGTTCAAGGGGTCTGGCAAACCTCGTGAAGTCTCAGCACCAGTTCCGATAGCAAGAACCAATCGAAGGGCCTATGGCCATAGCTGCGGAACCCGAAAGTCCAGCAAGATTAACTAACTACAGTGAATTTAAGCAGATGCCGATCAAGACAGATAAACTCAAGACACCTAAGATTTATGACCCCTCTTACCAAGTAAGCAGTTTGTCTTTTATGGTTTTATGACACAACCCAGCCTTTGTGAGCGGCCGTTGATCGAAGCTGAGAGGAAGAGGGGGTAGCAGAGAGACTGTCACAAGATACTCTCAGCAGACGGCCGGAAAGCAATACATTTTTGAATAGAATTAACAAGACAAAGTTTTTTACCACTGATCAGAGAAATGGCTTCTTGGGAAGAAGATCTACTTATTAAACTACATCAAGCTTCCAAATTAATGAAAGAAATATTAAGTAAAGCAGATGGGATATTTGGAGCAGAAGTGGACAAAGACAAGATAAACTATGTCCACACAGAGCAAGTCGCTAAGCAGACAGATCCATGTGAAAGAAAAATAGAATGAAGAGAGACAAATTTGCAAAATGCGGAAATTCCATCGAGTCTACAAAATAGACGGTTGTACCAGTACGTCCTCTTCAAGGTACAAGGCAGTACCGAGAAGAGGGAATTCAGCATCTTGCTACTGAATGGAGAAAACAAACAGAGAAGTGATAACATTCCTGCTGACGTATTGTCGAAGGCTTTCGCGGCCGGAGAACGATGGTTGTTGTGGGTTTTCCGGGCTGTATTGCCGTGGTCTTGGCATTGTAGTTCCTGACGTTTCGCCAGCAGCTGTGGCTGGCATCTTCAGAGGTGTAGCACCAAAAGACAGAGATCTCTCAGTGTCACAGATCTCTGTCTTTTGGTGCTACACCTTTGAAGATGCCAGCCACAGCTGCTGGCGAAACGTCAGGAACTACAATGCCAAGACCACGGCAATACAGCCCGGAAAACCCACAACAACCATTCCTGCTGACCTTCCCCTGAATTGGATAGAAGGTAAGAAAATCTACTTTTGGCGGAGCAGATGGAATAAAGGTTGGATGTGTTATTTTACAGGAAGAAAGAAGAAAAAAATAAGGACAAACTTCAGGATGAGTATCTAGAAATCCAGGTAAATATCTATTATGATTTGATCCTCTCTGTATGTTTAAGGATATGCAGTACAGATTTAATGAAAGCTTTAGAGGCTCTGTATCATGATAGATCTTGAATGTTTACTGCCAAAGGGATGATGGTGATGTGATGGCTGGGCCTTTGACGCTTTTTACTTGTTGTTGTTAGTTTTTCCCTCTAGAATATAAATGAGTGGCTAAGCTAAGCGACCAATTGCTCTCTTTTAATTTTATGGTTATGAAAACCCAAGTATTAGTGCAGATGGTTAAATGGGAGACTGTGTTTTAGCCTCGCAGTGTATCTGGACATTCCAGCTTTATCAAAACGAAAACCCAAGCAAATAGCTATGGTTGGATTTCTCTTTTCTTGAATTAAATACTGGCCTGACCTAGCCTCTTTTACCTTCAGTATTATGAAAATCTAAGTACACAAGTTTGGGAGGTTTGGCCAGAACAGAGGCAAGAAAGAGGAAAATTAGCATTAAAATGTTTTTTTTCCTTATATAGATGTTATACCACTGCTTGATTCGTGAGTTTCTGCTCTATTATTGTTACTCTTTGCTTCTAGAATGATTGGCTTAAAATATATACAACCTATGTCTCCTTTCTTTTTATCTTTAAAATGTGAAACTCTGTATAACCTGTATAACTTAGCTAGCTATATTAGCCTTAATAATATGAAAATCTAAGTAAATAGCTCTGGCTGGATTTTTCCTTTTTTGAATTAAGTATTGATCAGGCCTCCCTATCTCCACCATCATGAAAACCTGAGTACATAAATCTGGAGGGTGTGGTCAGAACAGAGGCAAAAAAGAGCAAAACTAGCACAAAAATATTTCTTTCTTATATAGATATAGACTTTTCTTTGATGGATATTTACTGTATCTGTTTTTTTCACTTTCTGCCCCTATAATGATCCATATATAATATATACAAAAGAAACGTGTTTTAGAAATGATATAAGGAGCAGGATAAGTAGATTTCAAAAGCGAAACAACTAAATAAATGTTTATGGAAACAAAAGGGAAATTTGAAGGTATATGGGGCATTAACTATATACTTAGTGATTTTTTTTATATATACTGGGACTGATATATGTCTGCCTTGTGGTGAACCTGCTAAAGTTTGATCTCTTGCTGTAATCCCTCCCTGTTATTGTAAAAACCCAATAAAAATTGATTAAAAAAAGAAAAGAAACAATCATGGCTTTTTCCTTACTATTGTAATTATGGCAACAACATATTGTTCAAAGACTTTTAGAGCTGTTTCTCCCCCTTCAAGATGGAGGCATGTAACTAGTGCTACTATTTTCACCCAAGGAATCCAGTCACCGAATGTCATGTTAGGTGGGCAGCCATGTTGTTCTGCAGTAAAATAGCAGGATTCAAGTCCAGCGGCACCTTAGAGACCAGCAAGATTTTCAGAGTGTAAGCTTTCGAGAGTCACAGCACTTTTCTTGAAACACTGAATGAAAATTCTGTCTACAGAATATTTGCCTCTTAGCAGATGAGAGACCGCCTTAATCTCAGTATCATCTCTTTCTGAGTCTCACTGCTCTGACCATGAGGACTGATTAAACCACCAGAATGTGGATGGCTATTGCAGAAGAGTTATTAGTGATGACCTTCAAAGAGGTCTGTTGTCTCATAGAAATGTATGCAGTCTGTTCCCCCAGGGAACAAAGTGGGCCCCTTGTGCGATGACCTCAGGAAGAGAGAAAAGGCCCAGAGAATGGCTCATAGGTCAGGCCTCGGAAGGACGCTGCTTGATAAGGATTCCCTGGCCAGATAAGCACACAAGCCTCACAGCAGCAGCTCTCCCAAATGGTGGGTGATGGTCAGGTGATCGATTAGAAAGAACCTCTAAGGGTTCTGCCACTTCCTTTCTTCGCATAGGATTGTGGCACCATCAGTTTAGCAGAAGCACTGCCCTACAGGCACTGACAAGCACCGTTCTGGTACCCTGAAAACTGGGGACGGTTGCATTTTCCACTGCACTCAAATTTGTGATGCGTTGGGAAACTTAAGTTTCTCCACTGCGGGATCGTTTTTCTCCAACTGAATTTTTTGTGTGACAATCATTATTTGATGGTTTTGAAATGCTGACAACAAACACGAGCATTGTCCAGGTGTTTAGCATGTTACACCTATGTTAATAATCTAAACATCTGCAGAATTAGTGTTGGTTCACCCTGCATTTCAACAGAAGCCAGGTCATGGAAGTTGGTAAGCGCCCCGTGTTTTTTGTCAAATGGGATATTTTTAATCCTCCCTGTCTGTGCCGCCAACGCTTTCTCGCTTCTCATGATTAAACCTCTGCTACCATTACAAATAGCAGAGAGATACTGCAGAGCTAATCTATGCCAGAATCATCCAATTGCCTTCCTTTTTGGCACTGCCATTCCCACCATCGTCCTGAAGTGGGTGGCCCCTTTGAATACTCCTAGCTTTATTTTGGTTGAATTGTGCCCTCCCCAGACAACAGTGGCTTCCAAAGAAAAAGTGGAGGGGGATGGGGGTCTGGGGAAAGTTCCAATTCCATACAAATTCCTCCCCCCTTTTTTGGCACTACGGCACTTATGACCATCCTAAAGCTGGTGGCCAATTTTGAAATGTCTAGCTTTCTTTTCAGAAGAATTATGCCTGCCACTGAGAGATTGAAGGACATACGAATGGGCAGCCTTGCAGATTAATGGGTGGATGGTTCCTTATGTTATTATAACAGTAAAGAGCCAAGTTGCACCTTAAAGACTAGCCAACTTTACTGTAAATTTTACAATGAAGTTGATTAGCCTTTAAGGTGCTACTGGACTCTCTACTATTTTGCTACTACAGACTAACATGGCTAACTCCTCTGGATTTATGTTAATACAAGTGACTGTTGATGAAATTTGTGAACAGACTGCATGGAAAATAAAAGGAAATTCTGTGAGACAATAGTTTTAAATGTATGACATTCATTTCACAGTTGGAAATCATCATTTTCTAAACATGAGTGTTTGAAAAGGCACTTCACAGTCTGAGTCTTCTCCGCTCTGCATTCTCATGTTTTAATTACACTAGAAAGGTTTAAAAACTTGAGGCAGACCTTTTAAACATTAAAGAACTACTTACCAACCTCTTGAGGCAATCTTTGGACGTACTGTAAAGCTGAGTAAAAACATTTTGAGGTGTATAGTGGATACAAATTCTCCAAAGATAATTTGCTCTGCAAAGTTCTGCAAATGCTGTGGATCTCCTGGCTGCCAACTGCTTATGGATTCTGAACTGCTGCTGGAAGTAGAAGGCAGCAGTGGCAGGAGGAGTAACAGCAGCAGCATACCAGCAAAATATTGGTCCACTTCCAGGTGTGGACTCTCATTTTCTGACATACATCTGCTTGCATGTCTGAGAGAAGGACGAGCCAATCGTCTGCCTTGTAACTTTTACTCTTTGTTCCTATGCCGGTTTTCCTTCTCCACTTTTGCTCTTGTATTTATAGATAAAGTTTTTGTAAACACAGGCTATATACTTTTCAATGCAACATATGCTCTTTTTATACGTTATGGTTCCTGACATAAATATATATATATATATATGTAAAATGTACAGTGTTATTTACTGAGGTACCCCCAAAATCCACACCTGTAATATTTACAGGTAGGAAAAAATGATATGAATGTAAAGGATCAGAAGTTTTATTCGCACACAAGAGGAGAAAAAGTGTAATTGGTTTTTAGAGGAGAAATTGAAAAAGAAAATCTATAGACAGCCGATGAAACCCTGCTGTCCAATACCAGCAAAGTACAATGAATTCAGATATAAGAAGTTGTTGCCCTCACGCCTTCACTAATTTAGGCATAAAGGATGAAATTGTAAAGCTTCATGTAACAGATCCTGCCTGATGCAGTTCAATCTCCCAGATCTCTGAGGTGCAGGTTGCTCTTATAGACTGAATGCAGCAAAGCCCAAGCTCTTGAGCTACATGCGCCTCTTGATTTTCAAAGTCATCATTCACTCGCTGTGCATCTACAAAAGGGATTTTAATTATAGTGTTTTGAATAATTGTAGGGCAAATCAACTTCTTTAGTAAAGCCTCAAGGTTTCCATGCCGCTGTGTACCTTGTTTTTCTCAAAAATTATAAATGATGTTTGTGAGACTGCAACAGGCCACTGCCTTCTTTCAGGCCTCTGATGTAGCTCAGTTAGCTGTGCGGCTTTCAGAATACATTCAATCGCAAAACCTCCATTTTGGTGACTTACAGTGCAATCCTATGGAGAGTTACTCCAGTCTAAGCCCAATGACTTCAATGGGCTTAGACTGGAGTAACTCTGCATAGGATTGCACTGTATGTCTGCATTTTATTCCCCTATCCTTGGATATCAAATACACCTGGGTCAAGATGATATAAAAATAAAGCCGCAGTGATTGAAAGATACCCATATTGATAAGCATATATTTCTCCCCAGTAGGCAAACAACAGCTCCTTGTGGTCAGGTGAGAAAATGGTGAGAGGTTAACTTTGATCTTCCCTCTGCTTCTGTCACTGCCCTGATTTGAACAAGACTCCTGAGCCAATTCAATACTTTCCTTAACCTTTCCCCGTATATTGTGGTAGAGGAAGTTATTGAACTTGTTCACTGAAAAAGCCCTCAAAGAAAGGAGGTGCTAGTAGTTCTTCAGTGCTATGTAAAATCAGGAGGCACAAGATGTATAAGATGGATATTCCAACTTTCATGAACTCTGGTGTAGCTAACTCTCACCTCTCCTCAGACCACAAAGTAGGGGCTTGTTACACTTCCTCAGTCTACAAACTAGCGGCAGGTTACAGACAAAGTCATATAGCTGTGCCAGAGATACCAGTTGCCAATGCCAATCCATTCTTTCTTCTGAACTCCTCTGACTCAGTGGAAGATTACATTCTTGATACGAACAAAAACGGGTGTTGATGGATCTCAGAAGAAATGTATGTGTCCTACAGAATGAGGTGGTAATGTTATATATATATATGTTACACAATAAACCTCATGTGGTAGAGGATCATGTTTTTGCTTTTTCAGGGATTTGTTGGCCTGTATGTAGCTCAATCCTAAGCAGAGTTAAACCCTTTAAAAACTATTGAAATCAATAAGCATGTGCGAGTGTAACTCTCCTTAGCTAGTACTGCCGATATGCCCTGACAGGTTTGTGTGTGTGTCTATATCAGCAGTTTATGGATATAAAATATTATAAACCCCTTCCTCAATGTGCCAGAAATATTGCCCAGCCAGGCAGAACAGATGCCAGCCTCCTGCCTGAAGACAGGAAATTTACTAGACTGTGAGTCAAAAATGGCCTCCCCCGCTCTCTTTCCCTTACAAATACCCTGCTAGGTGGGATAGGCTGAGAGTGTGTGACTAGCCCAAGGTCACATAATGAGATTTATGGCTAAATGGAGGTTAGAACTCTGGTCTCTCCAATCTTAGACCAACACTCTATACATCTCAACGAATCTCAGAATCGAGAGTCAATACTGGTTTCTCAGATAGCCTGGCCTAACAATATGGGACATTTGTTTGATTGAAGCAGGGTTCACGACAGCAGAATCACTTTAATTTCTATATCTAAGGAACTAGATTTGTATTAACCCCCCCCCCCCACAAGTTCAAGGGTTGCCAAGTCCCCTTACCCTCTCAGTGGGCAGATCTTCACATATGCGCAAAGCATGATGTCACTTCCGGGAGTGCCGTCATCGTACAGGTCATGGGAGAACTCCCACATTTCTTACCAGGCCAACTTGGGACCCAAACTGGCCAATTCTTTAAGAATCAGCCCAGTGTAAATTGGAGGAGCACTCCTGTTGGAGGTGTGATGATGCCACTTTGGGGAGTTACACTTTTGGGAGTGACACATGAGGGCAGCACGTGTTGAGTCTGATGATATCATGGATTGGTCCAATGATGTCATAGGCTGGAACTTGGTGATGTCACACTGAATATTATTAGTCAAGTTAGCCTTTATTGGCATATAGCAGAAATTCAAGTTATCCACTTACAAAAGGAAAGAACAAAGTTAAAAGATTGCTGTATTACAAATACAAAAATACATTTAGAGCTTAACTCCGTGATATCCTTTGACGCAACTTCAAGGCAGAATGGAGAAACTCAGCCACCTTCTCGGTTACATCATGAAGGGAATCGTTCAACAGTCTATGGACTTTGAGCGAGTCAGAACAATCCATCATACTAGTTAAGACAGCTTTTAAGTATGTTTGACGTATACCAGCGTACAAATGAGTAACTGACTCAACACATTTTTGTTCACATAGACAGCATCTAGCTGAATAGTCTATCCTGTTAAATCTGCCATGTAGAATAGCCGAAGGCATAGCATTGCACCTGGCCAAAGAAAAAGCTCTACGAAGTTGGGGCACCTGCAGGGAGGATAAATATGGAGCCATCCTCCCTACAGTGAGGGGAACTTCAAAGCTCAGGGGAGAGCAGGTTTTAGTAGCCAAGCTATATAACTTCTGGCGCTCGATATCTAGCAACCTACTCTTAATTTGATGAAATGCCGCATTTGATGTTAACATAGACAGTGAGTCCACAGATATACCCATGCCTTCCATTTTTTCCATGATATACGCTGACCAGTTTGACACATTGGACTCTGAAAGCATTTGATATGTAAAGCTCCCAGGGTCAGAATTATAATGTAACCGTAGCCAGTATTTAAATGTCATAAGCCATGCCCTCGTTTCCATTAAAATTAAGCCAGTTTCTAAGCAAATGACTGCATATGGAACACACTTCGGTAGGCCCAGGATTTTTCTCAGAAATTTAGATTGGACACGTTCAATGACCCGGTCAAAGGCCCTAATCCAAATCGGAATGCCATACAATAGTTGTGGATGGCCCCTGCGCAAGGATGACATGCAAATTCGTGAATATTATTATTAATAGTTTAACTTGCACATATTACCAGACACGTATTTCAAAGAGATGGGTTATTTAGCTAACAAATAACCACTCCCTGCACAGGTGGCAGGGAGGTGTGGCGTGGCGATGTGGCCCTCCTAAGGCCCTGGAGCGGGCACGCCACCGAATCTCATAAATGCCAATTGCTTGTGGAATAGAGAGGCATCCTTCATGTTCAGAGGCAATTTATGCCCAAATGCCAATTGCTTGTGGGATAATTGATGAGAGGGGGTACTCTATGTTCAGTGGAAATCTATCCTCTTTGTCCCAGCAGCGCCGTCTCTTCCTCAGTCTCTCCACTGCTGGAAGCAGCGATGGAGCAGCAGACGCTTCTCCAAACCCTCTTGCTCTCCTCCCCTTGCTGCTGCTGCTGGGAGCAGCAGGCACTGCCAGGCAGGGCTTGCAAGGTAAGCCCTCCCTGATGGCACCCCTCTAGCCTGAAGCAGCGGAACAGCGAACCACTCACTTTTTCTCCCTAGAGAGGGGCCTGCGAGGGCGCTTGTGCAGGGACAAAAAGTGAATTGTTGCCAATACAGCTTGGCATTTAGATAGGTAGGTAGGTAGGTAGGTAGGTAGGTAGGTAGATAACAACTAATAATATATCTTTCTTAAAACAAAGAAAATAACTCGCAAAAACAGTTGTAAAATAACTTCAAAAACTCGTAGTTAAACTGTTAGTGCCAGATTATTATTGTCTCCTGTCTCTAATGTACATGTTCAGTGGTTAGCCTGCAATATATCTGGATTATGGCACATTCACAGCTAAGCAAGGAAAGTGGAAGGGCTTATTATCATATTATGCATATTTTCCTGATTTAATTAGAGAGTAGAATTATCACAAGAGATGTTGTAGATCAGGGTATCCAACCTTTTTGAGCCTGAGCGCACTTCTCAATTTGCAGAAATGTTAGCAAGTACCACCAGAAAGTGGATGGAAGGAAGCATGCAATGAATGACAAAATGGCTGCCACAGGACCAGTCACAGAATGTTGGCAGGTTCCAAGCCACTTCTAGGGTGGAGGTATCTTTACTTAAATGAAGAACATTATTCTGCCAGGGCTGTACTGACATAACTCCTAGTCCAGTGAGGTGTAAGAAAGGTAATCTATACTCCTGGGCTTTGGGGGAACAAGGAAGCGGGAGCCAGCAAGCAAATCAGTGGGGTCTGAAATTCTTCTTATGCATGTTTGTGAAAGATGATATCAAAACAAAGACCTCTAATTCTCAGCTCAAGGGTATCATACATAATCTGTTCTGCAAAACAGGTTTGTCACAAAGTTCAAGAATACCACGTATTTACATCAGGGAGTTCCTCTTTGGGTTGACGTGACATTCTGCAACCTCTGAATTCTGCCAGTTCACTCCTTTGTAGGTGTAGACAGTGCCTCAGATGAAGCTAAAATCCAGTCATATCTGGGGATTTCCTAGCTTGCTTTGCTAAGAAGCTGCTTGACTTCTAGATGGGGGTTGGACTAGATGACCCTGGATGTACCTTCCAACCCGCCCCCCTATGATTCTATGATTCTAAGCCAAGTTTATCACTTTCCAAGCAAGAAAATGAGAGGAACCCACCCAGATGCAATAGGATCCAAGGGTGAAAATCACATGAGTTGGGTAGAACACAAATCAACTCTAGAATATATATATATATATATATATATATATATATATATATATATATATATATATAAATCACTCTAGAATATATCAGAACAAAAATCAACTCGAATCAGTAACATCCAATAAATATTCATATGGTGCAGCAAAGCAAGAAATCAATCCACAGGTAAGCAGGGCTCATTTCGAAGGGGAACACGCTGGAACGCAGTTCCGGCAGTTCCCCAAAGAGGTCACATGTCAGGTGGCCCCGCCCACCTGACTCTCGGCCATTTTGGACCTGTTTCAGCCTGGATTGGGACTGAAACAGCCCGGATCAGGGCTCTGACGCATGGTAGATCACTGTCCCACTCAGCAGCGGCCCGATCCTGACTATTTGGGGCCCCTTTTTGGCCATTTTCAGCCCCTTGTTGCCATTTTGGGCCCAATTTTGGCCCTGAATGGCCAGGATTGGGTCCAAAACAGCCAAGATAGGTGATGTCAGGGGGTGTGGCATATGCGAAGCAGTTATGCTAACGACACACTTCCGGTGCTGGCAAGGGGCATGGCATATGCTAATGAGTTATGCTGATGAGTTATGCTAATGAGTTCCTCCAGCTCTTTTTCTACGAAATGACCCCTGCGGGTAAGTATTCAGTTAAGTCGATAAAGTAAATAGTCAGTTGCATGAATGTCCAATATACTGAATTGTAAAATCTATTTTAGGTGGAGCCAGTGAAGGCGGGGTGCAGTGTTATTTTGAGGACAGGGTATCCCGTTGCATAACTTGCACAAAACATTACTCAGGAAAGAGGGATAGTGGATTTATACATTAAAAACATTGAAACCACACGGTTTGAACAGTGAGCTGGATCTCTCCTGTTTTCCGTGAGGTATGTTTTTGTAATACATTTTTGTAAATATTGTTGATATACTGTTACTGTTTGGCTTTGAAATTGCAGGGTCTCTTTAAATGTTGTAATGAGGCAGTAGATATATTTTCGCCTTGCTATAGATTACTGTGCGTGAGGATGCCGGATTTGACTGTTTGACTGTACTCTTGATGGTGCTATGAATTGTATATTGTTATTGGTGTGGTAAGATTACTGTCCTATTTGCCTTATTTATCATTCGTACATGTAACCTTTCATATTATATTTATTGTATTTATTGTGTATATAACATTTCTTTTAGTACGGTGGTAGCCTTTCGCCCCTGAAGAGGTTGTGGAGACGAAACTGCGGACACAAGCTGGCGCTGCATGGAGGGTGGAGTGGGCATGCCTTGTGCAGCCCGCCTTCACCGGCTCCACCTGAAATAGATTTTACAATTCAGTATATTGGACATTCATGCAATTGGCTATTTACTTTATCAACTTAACTGAATACTTACCTGTGGATTGATTTCTTGCTTTCCTGCACCATATGAATATTTATTGGATGTTACTGATTGGAGTTGATTTTTGTTCTGATATATTCTAGAGTGATTTATTACACATTGTTGATTTGTACTCTACCCGACTCGTGTGATTTTCACTCTTGCATCCTAAGTTTATCTCAGTGGGTCAGTAACTGGTTTTCTTTAAGCAGAAGGCCTCTGGTATTGCAAGACTTTATCCCTGTGGTGGATACATGACTGCAAGCAGAAAGACAGGAACTCAAAATGGTATTGATATTAATTAAAGCATTTATTGGAAGGCACTATGCATAAAATACCACAAAAGTAAAATGACTCAAATCAAATGCATGATACAGGAACAAATGGCAAAAGGGGGCATAATAAATACTAAGAAGTTGTATATAGCTACAGAAAATAATATGGTGTGTGTGTGTGTATATGTGTGTGTGTGTGTGGTAAAATAAGCAAATAAGGCAAGAATTTGCAATATGGTTGTTGTGGATGTTCTGGGCTTTTTAGCTGTGGTCTTGGCATTGTACTTCCTGACGTTTTGCCAGCAGCTGTGGCTGGCATCTTCAGAAGTGTAGCACCAAAAGACAGAGATCTCTCAGTGTCATGGTGTGGAAAAGAAGTTGGCAGGTAATTTATATCTACTCAGGCAGGTAGGGTTGGGCTGAGTCATCCTGTAAGAGTTTCCCAGGGTGTGGAATGCTAATGGAGGGAGGCTTCACTGTATCC
The DNA here is from genome assembly GCF_028583425.1 of Eublepharis macularius. NCBI lineage: Eukaryota > Metazoa > Chordata > Lepidosauria > Squamata > Eublepharidae > Eublepharis > Eublepharis macularius. Next base: position 179,487,914 of record NC_072793.1, read on the forward strand.
TGAGGAGGTTCTTTTGCATATGGATTGGTGCTTGATATCCTAATCTTCTCTGCAGGGCTATTGTCGGGCCAATACCATGATGGCAACACAGTCATCATGGTTTGGGCGGAGATATGGACTTAATTCCCCTTATATACTGTGTTGTTTCCCATCCAGGAGAGAAATCCCCGTACCTATAAGTAGACATGGGCATGAACCAAAAAAAATTTAATAAACCAGCCATCTGTGGTTCGGTGTCGCCAACGAACCTGAACTAATGAACCATAATGAACATTTCCTGCTGACTAACTGGTTCCAGGTTTGTGGTTCGTGGGCTTCAGAATGGCCCCCGTTGCACTTAGGGAGCCCATATTCACAGGGAGTGTTTAGCAAGCTCTCCTCCAGCCAGCAACCAAGTTTGGTCAAGTTTGCTATAGGGATCTTGGAGTTATATCCTCTCCAATCCGAGGCCCCCAGGAAACTCCCATTTGATACAATTAGAACCACCAGTTGACATTGGCCCAGTGTACAAGGGATTGGCCATCAGAACTGCCTATCAGGGTTTTCAGGGATGAGATTGGAGTGCTCATGTCTACAGAACACCCCCTTTCCCCCTCCCTCCCCCTGGGTGTCCTCTTCCATGTAACCAATTGTAACCAATTTGCAGCTCTATGGTTGGAAGGAAGACCTGCCGATCAAGGTAAGCTGGGCTTCAATTCAGGTTTCCAGGGTGACAGAAGGAGTGCAGACAGAGTTCAGGCATTCCCCCAGCTCCGTTTCCAAGGGGATTGATTGATGGTGCCTGACTGTCTGGCTTCATGAACCAGGGGTGAACGCAACGAACCAGGCTTCCAATGAATGCTGGTTCACTGGTCATGGACGCTCACGAACTGCTGGTTCGCGAACAGAAAATCAGGCGGTTCATGGGGTTTTTTTGGATCGTAATGCGGTTCGTGGCCATGTTTACCTATAACATATTTCCATATCCCCCTCAAAATATGTCAGCCAAAACACCAGTAAAACCTTGATTCAAATAGCCCAGACAGGCCTGATCTCGGAAGCTAACTAGGTAAACGTGGTTTAGTAACTGGATGGGAAATTTTGAAGGAAGACCAGAGTTTCAGAGGAAAGCAAAGCCAAACCACATTTGCGAGTCTCTTCCCATGAAAACCCCAGCAGGGGTGGGCCTTTAGCAATAAGATGGCACTTTCTACCTGATGACTGTAGAAGACACATTCATAATCGAAGACAGGTGAGATTTCTCTTCCTGCCAGTGTTTGATTCACAGAGTTAGGGCTTCATTCAATGCAATGATGCTGTATCAGAAAAGATTTTTTCCCTCATCATTAGTAAGGAGAGGCATGAAAGGAAAGGAGTTGACTGAAATATTTTAAAAAACAAATCTGAAGAGTATTGTTTCACTTATTTATTTTTTCTTCCCAGCTGCTCTCTGGTGTTCAGTTGAGATCTGAATAAAATAATGAAGCATTTGGGGAAGAAGATACAAGCCAATAAGCCTCCACTAGAGGCCAAGATGGAGAAGACCTCCACGGCCACCATGTCTTTCCCCTTGGTGCTCAGATAGGTGGGGACAAAGGAGATCCAAACACTGCAGAAGACCAGCATGCTGAAGGTGATCAGCTTGGCTTCATTGAAAGAATCCGGCAATGTCCGGGCTAGGAAGGCCACCATGAAACTGATGGTGGCCAGAAGACCCATGTAGCCCAGCACAAGGTAGAACATGATATCTGAGCCTTCATTGCACTGTATGATGATATGGCTGATTTGGGAGTGTGTGTCAAACTCTGGGAAGGGGGGCGAAGTTGCTAACCAGAGTGCACAGATGCCAGTTTGAACCAAACAACAGGGAATGATGACGGACATGGCCAGTCTCTTCCCCACCCACTTCCTCATCCTGTTCCCTGGCTTGGTGGCCATGAAGGCAACCACCACAGTGATGGTTTTGGCCAATATGCAAGACACAGCAATGGTGAAGATGATGCCAAACAGTATTTGCCGGAGGAGGCAGGTCACTCTCCCAGGCTGGCTGATGAATAGGAAACAGCACGGAAAGCCGAGCAGCAGAGAGGAGAGCAGGACACAGGTGATGCTTCGATTGTTGGCTTTGACAATGGGTGTGTTCCAGTGTACGCCAAAGATTCCCATCACTAGAACTGTGGCCAGAAAACACAAAACAGCAATAGAAGCCAAGGCTGCTCCCAAGAGGTCCTGGTAGAACAAGTAGGTTATGGATTTTGGAATGCAGTGATCTCTGTTCTGGTTTGGATATTCATCTTCTGGGCATTTCTCACATTGGTCTGCATCTGAAATTCATAATAATTACAATAATTTACAGATGTTCTGTTTTCCGTTGCCAGTTAAATGATGCTGCTGGGAAGGGTTGTTAAGAGAAATTCTCTTCCTTCCCCTTTACTCAGTTTCTCCCTGCAATCTAGAGTTACCATGAAGGAAGGGAAAGGAGAGATCCTGACTCAGGTTATATGTGCAGAAGTCTCCTGTTACTCTTCCAACAGAAGTTTAGATGGTCTGCATCAGGCAACACTCAACTGAAAATAAAGTTTGATGTCTCAAAATTGGCTATGTGCGACAGGATGATCATGAGAATCACAGAGCCAGACACAGAGGCATTGGTTGCATCCTGGCCCACACAGTCCTTAGAAAACCAATCCTTGCTTTTTGCTTTAGAAGCTTTAGAAGCTATAGCTATCTAAGGCATGCATGATTCACTCCAAACTAAAGCTAGGAGCTTGACAATTGGCCACCGGCTTCTGTATGGTGGGTGATTCCCACCGTCCAATCAGGGAGGCAGGTGCCGTGGCTAGAATGTGCGACTAGGATCAAAGAGTTCTGGGTTCTAACACTGCCAAGGAAGGTTGTTCATTGACCATGAGTGGGTCACACCCTCTCAGTCTGACCTACCTCACAGGTTCGTTGTGGTGAAGAGATTGTGGAGAACAATGTTTTCAGTCCCCAATGGGAAGAAATGTAGCCTATGATGTTTGTTAGGGATCTGTTTTGAATAACAGCTCAGCAACAAAATACGCTGGCTCTTGCTGTGGCTTCCTCTGCTATTGTTGCAGCTCTTTGGGCAGGAGGAAGAGCTGCTTCTTCAGTATTCAAACTACTGTTAAATATGGCAAGTAAATGGAGCTTACAGGTTGGCATGTGGAGCCCAGAAGAACAGAAAAAAAATTCTGCCTAAGTTACAATAGGGCACATTAATGTCTTCACAGATACAAATAGTAGAGAAATGGCTCTAGTAAAAGATGATGAAAAGACTCTATGAGAGTATTTAAGGAACTGAATTTCACCAAAAGAAATTGGTAATGAACCTGCTACTGAGTTTATGAAAGGAAACCTTGTTTAATATCAGTAAAGAAGACTTTGACAGTACTGCATACAAAGTTGTTAAAGTGAGTTAGTATAACAGAATTAGCGAAGCCTACACTGGGAATTGCTATTGCCCCCTCAGTTGGAATAAAGCGGCAGACACAAGTGCTGGGAATTAAAGGGCCGCTTTATTAAATTAAAATCACACATTTGTCAGCACAGGAAGGGCCTAACTAGCGGTACAGGTCAGGCCCTGGGGTCACTCCTAGTCCCCACCCGGACCTGTCTGGATGATGAACCAACAGCCCCGGGGGCGAGCCATCCATGGTATGGCTGTGACCCGGCCAGCCTGGCAAAGAGGTTCACCCCCTTAAAGCTCCCCTCGGCCATACAGCTGCAAGGGGGAAACTGGCTTGTCCAGGGGTTCCCCACCAGGGCATCTGACCTCACAGCTGGGCCATACAACAGCCAGCTGCTCCTAACAGACCCCAATTCCCCACCAATGGGGATATGCCAGGGGTGGTTTCCAATTTGACGCTACTCCAGTTACTAGGACTTTCCTCTGCAATGAAGATACCAATGGATTTGCCAACCTCCACCTTCTGGAAAATGGGCAGTCAGGGAGAGCCTCATGGCCTGTTTCCTCCTGATGTACATTTTCAACTTTTCCATCCCATTTTCGTATGTATATTCATTGCAGAGGAAAGTCCTGGTAACTGGAGCTTTTCTCTTGTACTTTGATATCCTCTTACTTACCCATCTGTGCTGCAACTTTCCCTTCCGGACATTGAGCACAATCGTAGCAACAAACTTGCTTCCCCTCTTGAACAATCCTGCTGTGTCCGGTGGGGCAGCTCTCGACACATGTGCTGCGTGGGGCACTCTAAAGATAAACAGAAGGAAGGGGTTGGTGGTGGAAATGCGCTGCTTGTCCCTTACAAAGATGATTCTTGATTCCAACTGCCTTGCCCAAGAACACATTAGAAATCACCATCTCTGCACTTGAATACATACATTGAAAGATTAGTTGATAAGGGAAGGAAAAGGAGCTGGGTAAGCAGAGGAGCCAAAGTTATGCCTTTCACATGCACCTGTCTTTTCTTTAATAAATATCCCTCATTGTGCATCTTACTCATACTCTGAATTTGCATTTTCTGCCCCTTATACCTCTGTTTAATATTGCAGCATGTGTTCTGATTAATAAAAGCCAAGGCAAATTTCCATCCTTCACTTCATGAGCTAGGAATGGCTTTATCCCTGCATCAGAATTCTTGTTCTGAGGAGATGTCAGTTTGGAATCTTTTCCATATTTAGAGACAAACATTGCCTGCAAGCAAGAAAACTTGCACGTCAGGGAGAGAGCTGATGTGTAACCGGCATCTTATAGTCATTTCTAGAGAATTTTCACACAGCGGAACATTTGAAAATGTGACTCTCCATCTATAGTGGTACAGTGCAATCTCTCCCACCTCATTCCTAGCTCTTCTTGGTAGCTTATCGAGTTCAGGACTAAAAACCCCCAGCAGAATAATTTGATCTCTGTATTCTTTTATACAATGGATACATTATGAACGTACTATGAATGAATGAATGAATGAAATCTGGCCCTCAAGTCAGAGTTGACGTATGGTGCTCCCTGGTGGGGTTTTCATGGCAAGAGACTAACACCGCTGGTTTGCCATTGCCTGCCTCCGCAACCCTAGTCTTCGTTGGAGGTCTCCCATCCAATTACTAACCAAGGCCAACCCTGCTTAGCTTCTGAGATCCGATGAGATCAGGCTCTCCTGACCTATCCAGGTCAGGGCATGGACATACTACAGAATTTTGCAAATGGAAATCTGCTAACAGAAACAGAACCATTCCTAGTGCCCATCTCATGCTACTTTTTAATGCGTTATTTAAAAAGGAGAAGTGAAATGAAAGATGGAATATGCAGCTCTAATATGTGCCTTATTTCTTGTAATCCTAGGGTGATAATTGCTCAGCATTCACTCTGTGTATTGTAGGGAGCAAAATGGTGGGTTTCCCTCAAGGATGCTAGATATCTGTACGTGTAGGCTCCTTCCAAGCAGTCCAGCTATCTCTCTGACCATGTAAATGATTGATAAAGGTATAAAGTAAAAAATCCAATGAATGTAAACTCACAACATATATTGTCAAAGGCTTTCACGGCCAAAGAACAGTGGTTGTTGTGGGTTTTCCGGGCTGTATTGCCGTGGTCTTGGCATTGTAGTTCCTGACGTTTCGCCAGCAGCTGTGGCTGGCATCTTCAGAGGTGTAGCACCGAAAGACAGAGATCTCTCAGTGTCACAGTGTGGAAAAGATGTTGGCAGGTCATTTGTATCTACTCGGGAGGGGTGGGGTTGAGCTGAGTCATCCTGTAAGAGTTTCCCAGGGTGTGGAATGCTAATGGTGGCAGGCTTCACTGTATCCTGAGGAGGTTCTTTTGCATATGGATTGGTGCTTGATGTGCTAATCTTCTCTGCAGGGCTATTGTCGGGTATAGAGTGTTTTGTTAGCCTGGTGTTTTTCAGAACTGGAAACCATGCTCTGTTCATTCTTAAGGTTTCTTCTTTCCCGTTGAAGTTTTGCTTATGCTTGTGAATTTCAATGGCTTCCCTGTGCAGTCTGACAAAGTAGTTGGAAGTGTTGTCCAGTATTTTGGTGTCCTGGAATAAGATACTGTGCCCTGTTTGAGTTAGGCTATGTTCAGCCACTGCTGATTTTTCCAGTTGTCCAAGTCTGCAGTGTCTTTCATGTTCTTTTCTTCTTGTCTGGATGCTACGCTTTGTGGTCCCGATGTAAACCTGTCCATAGCTGCAGGGTATATGGTATACTCCTGCAGAGGTGAGGGGGTCTCTACTGTCTTTTGCTGATCGTAGCATCTGTTGTATTTTTCGAGTGGGTCTGAATACTGCTTGAACGTTATGCTTTTTCATAAGCTTTCCCATCTGATCAGTAATTCCTTTGATTTATGGCAAAAACACTTTTCCTGTAGGAGACTGTTTTTCCTTGGTTGTTTGATTCATCCTGGGTTTGATTGCTCTTCGGATTTCATTTCTGGAGTAGCCATTTGCCTGAAGTGCGTGGTTTAGATGATTAATTTCCTCATTGAGAAAGTGTGGCTCACATATCCGACTTGCACGATCCACTAATGTTTTCATTATGCCTCTTTTCTGTCAGGGGTGGTGATTGGAGTTTTTGTGTAAGTACTGATCAGTGTGAGTTGGTTTTCTGTAGACCTTGTGAGCTAACTGAAAGTTTGCTTTGCGGATGACCAAGGTATCCAGAAATGGGAGTTTTCCCTCGACTTCTTTCTCCATTGTGAATTGTATGTTCAGGTGGATGTTGTTGAGATGATTCAAAAACCCCATCAATTCTTCCTCCCCATGGCTCCAAATGATAAATGTATCATCCACAAACTGGAACCATACACTAGGTTTGTGGCGTGCTGATTCTAGAGCTGTTTTTTCAAAATGTTCCATGTAGAAGTTTGCTATAACTGGGCTGAGAGGGCTCCCCATGGCCACCCCATCCATCTGTTCATAGAATTTGTTATCCCATTGGAAGTAACTGGTTGTCAGACAATGATGGAATAAGGCTGTTACATCCTCTGGGAAAATCTGATTAATAAGTGCAATAGTGTCTTTTACTGGAACCTTGGTAAACAGGGATACAACATCAAAACTGACAAGTATGTCTTGTGGATTGAGTTTCAGAGAACTGATTTTGTTGATGAAATCTGCTGAATCTTTGATGTAAGACGAGGTTTTCCCGATGTGGTCCTGCAGGAGATCGGCCAGATGTCTAGCTAATTCATATGTTGGTGAACCAATGGCACTCACAATGGGTCAGAGTGGGACTGAATCCTTATGTATTTTAGGGAGTCCATATAGTCTATGTGGCTGTGCTTCTGTCTTGCATAGTTTTCTGTGCGTGTCGGGATGTAGTGAGGAATTCTTGATCAGCGCATTTGTTAACCTGGTGATTTTGCAGGTGGGATCTCATTTTAGTTTTTTGTAGGTCAGGGGGTCCAGGAGTTCCTTAATCTTCGTTTTGTATTCCTCTGTTTGCATGATCACTGTAGCATTGCCTTTATCAGCTGGTAGAATGATGATGTCTGGATCTGCATTGAGGGTTTTGATGGCATTTCTCTCCTTGCATGTTATATTGCTGGTGGGAAGCTTTGTCTTTCGTAGAATCCTGGCTGTCTCTCCTCTTATTTCCTCAGCTTCCTCTTCAGGTAGATGACGAATGGCAGCTTCACAACATATAAGTTATGATTCAATTCTGCGTGAAGCCTCAATGATGCTAGATATCTGTATGTGTAGGCTCCTTCCAAGTGGTCCAGCTATCTCTCTGACCATGTAAACGTTGGATAAAGGTATAAAGTAAAAAATCCAATGAATGTATACTCACAGCATATAAGTTATGATTCAATTCTGCGTGTAATTTTTTGGGCTCCAGATTTTGGGGGCTTTTTCCCCAATGGAGAGCCAAGTATTCATAGCTGGGGAAGCTGTTTTTAAAGGTAACTCCACCAAACTCACATGGAACACAGTCATCCCACTACGCACATTTCCAGCCATCCCAAACCCCCCAAAGTAGCTAGGTTTCTGCTCATGTGCACCTCTCCACTGACTCCATGGCAGGAAACTACCAAGCAAAGTAATGACCAAGAAGCACAGAAGTGCTAATGAACTTTCTCCTGGACAGTTTATTTCTGGCATCCTTCCTTGTTGAGGTCAGTTTGAAAGTTCCCTTTGAAACCTCTCTGCTGATTTCTCTGAATGGAGGGAATAAATGGGACCAGTTGCCTGTGAAATCATCACAGAAAAACAAGGTCTTTAAGAGGGGATAACTATGGTCTGGATTTCCAGGGAATCAGGAGGTCACAGAAAGCTTTTTTTTTTTTAAGTAGTACCATGCATTTTAAAAAACATTCTCCATACCTGCTGAAATTTGTGATTCCATTTCAGCAAACTTCTATTAATACTGAACTCTTCACCTGAAGTTGCCTTAGATTCCATCCTACCAACCTGGATTTTTTGGAAAGATTGATTTGGGAATGTGACCAAGTTCAAAATATCATAGCCAGCTGCCAAGTTCCCATCTTCATCAAAAAAGATTTCATCTCCAGCACAGTTGTTAAAGTGAATATTTCTCAAAAATGAAAAAAGCTAGGTTGGAGGAGAAAGAGTTTCCGTATTTTAAAAATGTAGCAAGAAACACATGAATATATCTCTCTGTATTTTTTGACATGGAACCACTTGTTCTGCAACGGTGATTTGCAATTTTATTAATACTATCAAATATTAATTAGCCTGACCTTTTATTTGATAAAAATGCTAAAATTAAGTCTTTTTTGAGGGAAAAAATGAATACTCTTATAATTAAGATTGTACTTAATTTCCAGAGGGAACCCCCTCATAGATCTGACATCATAATCGTGAATCAGGATCCCTGATTTGACTCCCTGAACATGAAATTCCACCAGAATAGTAATTCAAGCATTCTTCTTTTGAATAAGAGCATTTGGGTCATTCTCTCATGCTGCTCATACATGACTGGAGCCACCTGAGGTATCTTGGAGATAAGCCCTCCATATAAATGCAAATCCAAGATACGATCATGTGTGAGCAACAGGTATGCATTTTTTTCCTCTCACACATCATTGTATACATCTTTGCACATGGAACAGTTTTTTTACATGGCCTGAATCTATAAAATGGCATTTGAGTTCTTGCACACAAAGCAGTTCATAATATGCAATTTAATAAGATAAGAACTGTGGTTATATATTGCTCTTCTAGACAGATAAGTGCCCCACTCAGAATGTTGAACAAAGTCAGTATTATGGTTGTTGTGGGTTTTCCGGGCTGTATTGCCGTGGTCTTGGCATTGTAGTTCCTGATGTTTCGCCAGCAGCTGTGGCTGGCATCTTCAGAGGTGTAGTACCAAAAGACAGAGATCTCTCAGTGTCACAGTGTGGAAAAGATGTTGGCAGGTCATTTATATCTACTCAGGAGGGGTGGGATTGAGCTGAGTCATCCTGTAAGAGTTTCCCAGGGTGTGGAATGCTAATGGCGGGAGGCTTCACTGTATCCTGAGGAGGTTCTTTTGCATATGGATTGGTGCTTGATGTGCTAATCTTCTCTGCAGGGCTATTGTCGGGTATAGAGTGTTTTGTTAGCCTGGTGTTTTTCAGAACTGGAAACCATGCTCTGTTAGCACATCAAACCCAGGATGAATCAAACAACCAAGGAAAAACAGTCTCCTACAGGAAACGTGTTTTTGCCATATATCAAAGGAATTACTGATCAGATGGGAAAGCTTATGAAAAAGCATAACCTCCAAGCAGTATTCAGACCCACCCGAAAAATACAACAGATGCTACGATCAGCAAAAGACAGTAGAGACCCCCTCACTTCTGCAGGAGTATACCGTATACCCTGCAGCTGTGGACAAGTTTACATCGGGACCACAAAGCGTAGCTTCCAGACAAGAAGAAAAGAACATGAAAGACACTGCGGACTTGGACAACCTGAAAAATCAGCAGTGGCTGAACATAGCCTAACTCAAACAGGGCACAGTATCTTATTCCAGGACACCAAAATACTGGACAACACTTCCAACTACTTTGTCAGACTGCACAGGGAAGCCATTGAAATTCACAAGCATAAGCAAAACTTCAACAGGAAAGAAGAAATCTTAAGAATGAACAGAGCATGGTTTCCAGTTCTGAAAAACACCAGGCTAACAAAACACTCCACACCCGACAATAGCCCTGCAGAGAAGATTAGCACATCAAGCACCAATCCATATGCAAAAGAACCTCCTCAGGATACAGTGAAGCCTCCCGCCATTAGCATTCCACACCCTGGAAAACTCTTCAGGATGACTCAGCAAAATCCCACCCCTCCTGAGTAGATATAAATGACCTGCCACATCTTTTCCACACTGTGGCACTGAGAGATCTCTATCTTTTGGTGCTACACCTCTGAAGATGCCAGCCACAGCTGCTGGCAAAACGTCAGGAACTACAATGCCAAGACCACGGCAATACAGCCTGGAAAACCCACAACAACCATCATTCTCCGGCCGTGAAAGCCTTCGACAATACAAAGTCAGTATTATCATTATCTCTACTTGGATAATGAGCAAAGTGGCTTATCCAAGGCCCCCTGTAGAGCTTACAGCAGTAGCGGGATTCAAACCAGCAGAGTTTTTGCACACGCAGCAGTTCATGACGGATGGACTGTGACCAAAAGAACTGTGACTGACCTGCCAGGGCTGAGCATAGAGAAGACCTCCTTCCTTCATCACTCTCTTCTGAGTTCTCGATGAATACATGGCATGGAGAGCATGTGCCACATCATAGACAGCATTGTAGATGCCATAGCTGTGACCAGACATTCCCATTTCAAAGACAGTTCCAGGAACACTCTGGAGTTTCTCGTCTCCAGTACAGTTTTTGTTTTGGAGTGCATAAAGGTTATACAGTGGTAGTGAACAAAGAAACGCATTCATCCAGAACTGCTGGATGAAATAAATCTCAGATTGATATGGATTTAGGGTCTCAACGAAGTCCTGAAATCCTGGCACCTTATTTGTGTGCAGTGCAAAGGACAAACTGCCATTGAGGGATTTTGGTGTGAATTTACTCTCTACGAAAATAGATGTGACATCCCATTGAGAAGTTAAAATCCAAACTCGCTCTATTGGCAGCCCATTATAAATCTCATAATTTTCTAGAATTATTTGTAAACCATCCATCGACTGATTATCCCCATAGACAAGAATGACATTGAGTTTGTAAAACCAGATTTTTAGACCTATCCTCTCCAAGATTTTCCCAAGATAGATATTTTCCATGTAAATTCTCGATGTTGGGATAATTTCTTTAAACGCAATGCAAATATTACTCTGGAACAACTTTGGTATCAAATTTTGAAGGAACGCTTCTCCACTGTCATCATCTGATATGAGGAGACCAAGCCAATTCCATCCAAAATGCTTCAGGAGATGAACAATTCCAACACATTGAGGAGTTTCATTTGGAACCATCCGGAAGAGAAAATGGAACTGAGTTTTTTCATTCATTGCAGGGTCAAAGGAACCATAAGTGACCTAAGAAGAAAGATCATAACATTGTGAGATAAGACAAAAATCTTCATTTATTTTTGAAAATTTACTTCTTCCTCCAAGTAAATAATATAAATATATCTATTAGTGCTGTTCAGTCATCTAAGAAATGTTATACTTTGTAATGATCCTTATTATCTAAAAGTTCTAATCATGTTAGCAAGGTAGGGCAATGAATAACCCCAACTGATCATGGCTCCTTCAGGGCTAGGGCAAAGAATGGCACTGGATAATATGGACCTAGTGAAAGATATTGGCGTATCATTCCAACTTTCATGAATTGACCACAGGATCATGAACAGTGGACTAAACTTAGTGATCTGAGAGAGACAAGTTAGTGGAGAGGATTTCTGTTTCTATGTCTGTATTCTTTCATCTCTATAAATATACATACCTGTGGAATCTTGTATGTAGTTAAAATGTTGGCCATCTGGATGGAGTTTTGGGAGGTGAAGCCACCAATGACAGCCATTACTTTCTTCTTCCTGTCACAGTCGTAATTGACATGCCACTTTCGTCCTCTGAAGAGTAGGTACCTAATGCCTTGAGAGGTTCGCAGTGAGTTGAAAGCATTGTCATAGATGTGTGATCCCAGTGTGGTGTTGGGTAAGAGTTTGGAATTCTTCTTGATTTCATTAAAGGCAAAAACAAAGGCTAGAATATGCTGATAGTTTCTAGTCAATAACCTGCAATGAAAGTTTTGTGTAGTCTCTCAGGCCTGTATCATAAGAAACATTTGTGGTACACACAGGATATAGTTCAGCTCCTGTTAGAGCTGCCATTCTTTTTTTACCCCTCAAGAAGGAGAATTTCATCTGGCTCTACTCTCTCCAAGTCAGAAATTCGGTCATTGATGGAAAACTCCATCTACAGAATATTTGCCTTTTAGCACTTGAGATACTATTTTAATCTCGGTAACATCTCTTTCTGAATTACGGAAGTAACGTTGTCTTCAGTGCACAGATCTCAAATAAAGCCGGGGGTTTCAAAATTTGCCACCAGTCTCAGAGTGATGGTTTCCATGACAAAAATGAAGGGAACTAGAAATTCTTTGCCCAGCTTATTGCCAAACACCCCTTCCTTGCAGTTTCCCATCAAAGCTAACATACTCCAAATGTGTCAGGCAAAACATATCAGAATATAAAGACAGAGTGGACAAGATTGGCCACCACTTGTAGGATTATCAAAGGACTTCTTGAAATGAATGGAATTACATTAACACGACAGATCACAAAGCTCAGGGTTTTAAATGAAGGGAATTACACCATTTTTGTGTCCTCCATTTTTTTTTCATAACAACCTTGTGAAGTAGGACTGGCTGAAAGTACATAAATGGGCCCAAATCAGGCAGCAACCTTGTGGGACAGAAGGAGTTTCAAACCTGGATCTCCTCGATCCTGATCTTAGCTTCTTACCACTATACAAAACAGGGTTTGATAGTTCATGGAGGGTATTAAGGCAGCCCCCTCCCATTTTGAGACATCTAACTCACCCCCCCCCCCCGAATAATCATGCCTGCCAGAGATAGATGGATGGACATAGGAAGGATCGGTGACTTGGGTTGACAGGTGGATGGTTCCTCGTGTTATTATAGATTACTATCCGTGTGTTCTGTGAACAGACTACTGAAAATAAAGGACAATTATCTGAGACAATGTGGAAGCTCTAATTTTGATGGTAGACATATGATTTTTGTTTCACACTTGGAAATCATCTTTTGATGACGCAATTAGCAAGTGCTGAACATGAAATAGCCCTTTGCAGTCAGAGTCTGCTGCGCTCTGCATTCTGATGTGTCAATTACATAAGAATGATTTTAAAACTTCGTGCTAACTTTTTAAACAATAAAGAGCTACTTACCATCCTATTGTGCCATAACTTGGTGGTTCTGTAAAGGCGAGTAAATACATTTTAAGGAATAAAGTGGATACACATCCTCCAATGATAATTTCCTCTCCAGATCTCTGCAAATGCTGTGGAACTCTTGGCTGCCGATTGATCACAGGTTCTGAACTGTTGCTGAAAGTATAAGGCAGCAATGGCTGGAGGAATAACAGCAGCAACATACTTCTGAATGCTAGACAAATATTGATCCACTTCCAGCTGAGGACCTTCATTTTCTCACATCCATCTGTTAGCATCTTTGCAAAAAGGACGAGGCAATTGTCTGTCTGGTAACATTCACTCTTTGTTCCTATGTCGATTTTAATTCTTCACTTTTGCCCTTGGATTTATAGATACTTTTGTATTGTAAAAGTGGGATATACACTTTGGTTTGCAATTTCTGCTGTTTTTACAAGTATGGTTTCTGACTTAAAGATATAAAATATTCATTATAGACACTGCTAATTACTGAAGTATAGTCAAAATCCTCACCTGTATTATGGACAGGAAAGAAACAATATGAAATTAAGAACCAGAAGTTTATTCACAAAAATGTATTCACAAAAATATTCACAATAATGTAATCATTTTTAAAGCAGCAAAGATTAGAAACTGAAAAAGAAAATCCATAAACGGCCAGTATAACTCATCTGCCCAACACCTGCAGATGAACATCAACTCAGAAATAAGAAGTTTTTGCCCTCGTCTCTTTTCCAACATGGGCAAAAAGGACAAAATAGGAAAGCTACGTATGACAGATCCTGTCTGATGCAATTTTATCTCTCAGATCTCTGAGGTACAGGTTGGTTTTATAGACTGAACGTATAGTAGAAGCTCTTGAGCAGCGTTTACCTATTAATTTTCAAAGTAATCATCATTCATTAGCTGTGGACTTCAAAATAGGAGTTTAATTATATATTTTTAAATTACAGGGCAAATAACCTTCTTTCCTAAGGTCTCAAGGTTTCACCATGTATCTTGTTTTTCTCAAAAATTGCTAATGAAGTTTGTGTGGCTCCAAAATGGCCAGTGCTTTCTTTCAAGCCTTTGGTGTGGCTCCATTGCCACCCTAGTCGGAATGAAGAGGGAGACACCAGGTTGGATCTAAGGGCCACTTTATTAACTATGTACAGCAACAATAAACCCACCACAGCAAGGGCCTAAAGCGGTAAAGGTCAGGGCCGGGATCCTCTGTGGACCTCTGCCCTGACCTGTCTGGGCGAGCCCCAAAGCCCCGGGTGTGACCCATCCACAGGATGGTGAGGACCCGGCCAGCCAGGCAAATTTGGTCACCCCCTTTTGAGCTCCTAACACCTCAGCTGTATAGCAGTAAGGTAAGGCATCTCCAGCGGGGGCTCCCGAAGGCAGCCTACCCCTGCCCCTGGCAGCCGTCAAAGCAGTACCAGGCCTACGGGCAGACCCCTCTTCCAACTAATAGGCAAGCGCCAAGGGTGCTCACTCTTCCCGCACCCTATCTAAACCCAAACCTGTCATGACACTACTAACAAGCACCACCCTAAGCCAATCACCTCAAAACCCCCATTGGTGCATGGTAGGCGAAAAAACCCCTTCATCCTGGACCAATCTGGATAAAAGGGGGAAAAAATCCTACCCGGCTCTGATAACAGCGACCAGCTAATCCTACAGCAAATACAGGGTGAGGAGGGTGGGCCGAGCTTCAAACGCTGACTGTGTCCGGGCCGGGGCAGTGCAGCCTCCTAAGGCTCCAGCTCTGCCCCTCCCAAACAAACCTTATAAGGAAGGAGGGGGGATGCTGGTGCTGCCTCCCTCCTTCCAGTGCAGCAATGAACGGCACCCGGCTCAAGCAGCTTGGCTGCACGCCGGGAAAGTGTCGTATTGCCACCCTAGTTGGAGGCCACGGGATCCAATGTGGCCTCCACCCTGATGTTTCTGGGCGAGCCCCAAAGCCCCGGGTGCGACCCATCCACAGGATGGTGCGGACCCAGTCAGCCAGGCAAATTTGGTCACCCCCCTTTTGAGCTCCTAACATCTCAGCCGTATAGCAGTAAGGTAAGGCCTCTCCAGTGGGGGCTCCCGAAGGCAGCCTGCCTCTGCCCTTGGCAGCCATCAAAGAAGTACCAGGCCTACGGGCAAACCCCTCTTCCCACTAATGGAGAAGCACCAAGGGTGCTCACCAGCCCACACCCTATCTAAACCCAAACCTACCAATGCCAGAGCCAAGCCTCTGCTTAGGCTCTGGCACCCCACTGATAGCCTAAGGCTAACCTAAGCCCTTGTGGCAGATCTTCCAAGAAGATGCTGTTGCCCTCTTCTGACAAATGCACACCATCACCTCTGTAGAGGCCGGGGACTTCGGCCCTGATCCGGGGATGAGGCAGATAAACACCTAACCCCCCCCCCAACGCTTTTTGCACTGCCCTGTTAGCCTTCATCCTGGCCCACTCGATGGCTTGACGGCCAACTGCCTCCCTCCAAACTAGCCGCAAGATCATGGCCGATCACATGATCAGCACACCTGGCCAGCGTTCTGAGATAAGGCATAGGTCTGCCTGTGCTTGGGAAGACAAAGCCTTACCCTGCACTAACCCAAGATCATTCCCCCCTAAATGGATAACAACAATGTGGGGTGGTTCTCTCCATCTCCCACTGAACAACAAAGGCAACAGGCCTGACCACCGAAGGCCCCGGCGACCTTGCCACTCAATCGAGGCCCATTCACTCAGCCCCAACTGGGACCCAACTGGCGTCCTTCGTGCTTGGTGGGCATCCCAAAACACATAACTGTGACTGCAGATCAGGATCCTCTGTACGCCGCCACGTGGCACAGGACCTAAGAAAAACAACCAACATCAAAACCGGGAAAGAGGACATACAGAAGAGCGATAGGCAGAAGACCTCCACCTGCCCACCTTCTGGATCACCTGTCCAGAGTAACCCATGGCTGCGGCAGTCAATGCCGCCCCGATCCTAAAAGAGTGGGTACCAAAATTAACCCTGTTTAAGCCAATCTTGGAGAGGGCACGCTTCATCACCACCCAAAATTGGTAACGGATCAACAGAGACCCATCCCTGTGCTGAAAGAGACAGCCATGCTCTGAGCCATGCAACTTCCAGTATCTTTGTAATGCCTGCATGGGACATAACTCAACCTCCGCACAGGAACCCAACTGCACCACAGTCCCCTTCCGCCCCGGTCAGTCTTAGACCAATGGATCTGGAGGGAGACAGAGACCTTCTCAAGTTTCAGGTCCATAGCCATAAGGGCACGACCGGAATTATCCCTAGAGGATTGAGCAACCAGCTCACTCACCCTCAAAGCCCCAAAAAAGGCCATCAGAGCAGCTGCGTGAAAGAGGGCTGCCTCATATCGGGAACTACAAATATCCCTCCAGACCACACTTAGACCCTTCAACACTGAAGGAGAAATCGGCTCTCTGGCATCATTACCAGCAGGGGCCTCTCTAGTCCAGCCCTCAAGCATCTTCCTGATCCGGAAATCGTTTGTGGCCTCAGGCAATCCCCGGGCCTTACTAACAAAGGCCTTACAGGCAAAGTTAAGGGAACTTACCAGCTGTTGAATCTCAACGTGGGACATCTTACGCTTGGTCCTAAAGGCCCGCAAACGAGCTCTGAGCTCGTCCACCTTGTCCACTGGCAACCTAAGGGACTGCAGGACAGTGTGCAACTCAATCCCTAAGAACGTCAGGACTGATGAAGGCCCCTCCATCTTTTCCTGTGCCAAAGGAACACCCAGTTCCTCGGCCAGGGAAACATAGGTTGACAGAAGAGCAGCGCATTGACCAGACCCCGCCGGCCCAATGAACAAAAAATCATCTAAATAATGAGCCATACTGCGGCTGGCCGTCCGGCGCTGGACCTCCCACTCAAAGAAAGAGCTAAACCTCTCAAAGGCTGCACAGGAAATGGAGTAACCCATTGACAAAGCACTATCCATGTAATAGGAACCTTCAAAAGCAAACCCGAGGATTTCAAAATCCTCAGGGTGGACTGGAAGAAGACGGAATGCTTTGCCATTTCCGCGCCCACCCCACATATGCGCACCACCTTGACCGCTTGGTCAAATGATATGTACCACACCAAACATAACTGTTCTGGTATAGTGTCATTCACTGACCCACCCCTAGGGAACGACAGGTGGTAGATAAGGCGAAACTCACCAGCCGCCTTCTTACGCATAACTCCCAATGGGGAGACCCTAAAATTAGGCGTCGGAGGGGCCACAAATGGCCCCAAGACCCAACCCTCTGCGCATTCCCTCCTAATCTTCTGCCTAATTACATCCTCTTTCCCCCAAACTGAACATAAATTGTTAGCCATAAACGGGCGCCTTGGCCCCTGAACTGGAATCCTAAAACCAACTGTAAACCCCTGAACTAAAAAAAGCGCATCTTCCCGCTTGGGATAACTGTGCAACAGCTCCTCAAGGACCTTCAGCCTTACTGGGCTGAGTCCCTTTACCAGGAGGGTGCTGTCCACCTGAGCACCCCCTCCTGCCTTCTTGCCTCCCCATCCTTGCTTGGACTTGGAGCAAGCGTTATAGGGGTGGGGGCCAGCACAAGAGGGGCACTCATGTCTAAAGCGACACGGTTTCCTAAGGCAGGTCCTTTTGTACGCATACTCCCAGCATAGCAGCCGAGGTTGAACCTGCTGCCCCGCGCTGCCATGGGTACTGGTTGCCTGCGAAGAACGGTGGACTACGTGCCCACTGTCCGACCTGTCACCCAAATTAGGCTTAGCCGGGGACATTACCTGCAGCCATAGCTGCTGCTGAATGCGGTCCCACGGCAAGTTAGGGTTCATTGTTGCCCGCATTCGGAACTCCTTATCATACTGCATTCATGCAGCACCCAAAAAGCCAGTGTACTCCTTTAGAATAATGTTGAGGTATTGAAACAACTGAGGAGCCCTAGTTGGTTGGGCCCTGGTAATGACCCCCGCGTAAATCAAGAAACCCGGCAACCAGTTGTTCCAGGTCCTGTCAACCCACCTCCTCTTCAGACGCTCCTTATCCCTATCATCCATATCCTCCTTGTCTTTTTTCTCCAGCTCCCGAAAGAGAAGAGAAAATATATCAACATATTCCCCTTTAAGGTTCTCTAGCTGCCTGGGTCAGGTGGTCCCCTAATGGCAATACCATATCTCCAAATGGCAAAACGGTGAAGGGTACCTGTCCATAAGCAAAGGATGGATAGGGGCCAAAGCCCCAAGGAGATCCGGAGAACCCTGACCACCCCATAGGAAAACCCATATAAGCAGCTGGGGCTGCAACCCCCAATAGTGCAGGAGAAGTACACTGTTGCTGAGATGCAGACCCCCAACCTTGCTCAGCCCACACTGCCTGCCCCATCCCCTCAGTGGGCCCGGTATAAGGTTATGCAAGGCCCCTGTGCCAACCCCGTTGAGGCACCCACTGCCGCCTGTCCCCCGGGACCCCAAGGCCATGCAGGGCCCGATTGTGCCAGTGCTTCCTTACCCCGAACATCCACTGGCTCAACAGCCACAGCCACAGGTGGTGATTTGTCCGGCCACTCCTGCTCCACCTCCACTGCCGCTTCCTGGAGATCTACCTCTGCAGGCACCTTTGCACTACTGCACTCGCCTCCAGAGGCTCCTGCTGCACCTTCTAAAAGAGTCAAACTGCGTAAAATCTCTCTGTTAACCGCATTCCTGGAAGCAGAACGAATGGGCCTAGGCCTGCCCTCACCACGTGTTGCAGTTGCAGAGGTACCCTTTGCCTCCTCCAACGCAGTTAGCCCCCTCAATATATCCTGCTGACTAACAGCAGCATGCTCCTCATCGGCTGAAGACATGGGGAAAGAAGGTCTCCTAGCAGAAGCCTTCTTAGCCGGTTGCTTCCCCTTAGTGGGGCCAGCTTTTCTCTTAGGCGGCATGGCTACGAGCTAATGCCCTAACCCAATAACAGCCTACCAGTGCCCCAAGTGGCTGCAAAGTGAGCAGCTCTGCAAGTGATGCCGCTCAGAACACCCACAATATATATAAAGTAAGGCTGTTTGCAGCAACCTCCAATATATAGAGAGTGGGCTGATCAAATAAGCACCACCATATATAAACCAACCAATATATGGACTATATCCAGCATAAAGCTGAAAGTAACAGTGCCACGAAACCTAGAGTGGGCCTGCCTAGCAGAGCTACCACTCAGAGAGTCTGAAAAATAACACACAGGGTGGCAACTGAGGGGGTCAGGCCAGCAAGCAAAATGAGGCAGCACAAAATGGCTGCCCCTTTATACCAATGAGGCTGGCAAAAGGAAAATGGCCGCCGCAAACACCCAATAAACCTACCTTGTCCCCAAACGCTGGAGGTGCGATGGGAGAAATATCCCCCAGCCAATCCCCCAAACTCCCAAACACCTTGGTGATCAAGGGGTGGGGGTGGGGAGGCCTTGGGCCCAATTGAGGGGACGGGAAATCAGCCACCCTAAACCCCCCAACAGACCGCCGACACTCAAACCCTCTGTGCTAGCTTGCCAACTCCTTCCCAACTAGTGAAGGCCCAGCCTGCCTGAGCCCTCGCAATTAACTGCAACGAGCAGGGAACCGGGCGCACGAGGCCACAGCGGCAAACCCACTTGATGTGGCTGCGCAAATACCACGACCCCACTCAGCGCCAAGCCGCCGACCACTGCAGCAAGGCTGCCACTGGAGCTGCTCCCAGCCCACCGCTCTACTGAGTGCCGCAACCCCCGCCGCAGCCCAAACCCAGTGCTCCGCTGCCGACCGCCACAGCAAGGCCATCGCTGGAGACACTCCTGGCCCGCTGCTCTACTGAGGGCCGAAACCCATGCCGCGGGCCAAACTCAACACTCCGCTGCCAGCCGCTGTACCAAGGTCGCCACCGGAGCCACTCCCTGCCTGCCATTCTACTGTGGGCTGCAATCCGCACCGCCGACACCTCGTCCCCCGATGACACAGCACGGCCCTTGCAGCTCAGTGGGAGGATCATCCAGTCACTCCGAGCATCAAACGCCGACTGCGTCTGGGCCTGGGCAGCGCAGCCTCCTAAGGCTCCAGCTCTGCCCCGCCCAGACAAACCTTATAAGGAAGGAGGGGGGATGCTGGTGCTGCCTCCCTCCTTCCAGTGCAGCAATGAACGGCACCCGGCTCAAGCAGCTTGGCTGCATGCCGGGAAAGTGCTGCATTGCTTTCACAATACCTTCCCTACCCTCCATTTTGGTGACTAGGCGTGCATTTTATTCCCTATCTCTTGATATTAATTAAACCTGGCCAAGATGATATAAAATCTTTGGACAGCATGGAACAAGAGGCAGTGATTGAAGGACACACATATCGATGTACATGTTTCTCCCACAAAGAGAAGCAACAGCTCCATGTGGTTGTTTTAGGTAGTGAAATAGTAGCTTCCCTCTGCTTCTGTCAGTGCTCGGATCTGAATTGGACCACTGAGCCAATTTAGTACCTTCCTGAACCATTCTAGTATCATATAGTAGAGTATATTATTCTTTTATTTCACAGAAAAAGCTTTCAAAGAAAGGAGATGCTAGAAGTTCTTCATCGCTATGTGAAATCAAGAGGCACAAGATGTATAAGAGGGATATTCCAACTTTCATTAATTCTATGGTGTATTTATCTCTCTTATCTCTGCAGTCCCAACTTTCAGACCAGCTCACACAGTTGCCCCAAAGACACCAGCTGCCAATGCCAACCCATTCCCAGGTCCTTTCTTCTGAATTCCTCTGTGGTAGATCACATTCTTGATATGCAGAAAAATAGATGTTCTGTCCTTGATACTTTGAGGGATCTCATTGTATATCTCCTGCAGAATGAAGTGGTAATGTCATATGTAAGTCACCCAATGAACTTCAGGTGGTAGAGGAACCTGAGTTTACTTTTCAAGGAATTTGTTGACCTGTACGTTTTCTTAGTCATAGTTCAATCCTAAGTGGAGTTACGCCCTTTGAGGAAATTTGAATGTGTCAGATTTCAGGAGCTGAGCAGGGTCAGTCCTGGGATGAGGGACCACCAAGGAAGACTCTACAGAGGAAGGCAAAGACCTCCGCTTCTCTCTTGCCTTGACAGCTCCTTGCTGTGGTCACCATAAGTTAATTGTGACTTGAGGGCACATATACACATATATTATATTATTATAATATATTGTATTATTAACACCTAACTGAGAAGGGAGGTAAACACCCTTGAAGATAGAGATAATATTCAACAAGATCTGAACATACTGGAAAATGCGGCAAATTTGAATGATGCGATTTAAAATGGACAAGTGCCAGCTTCAATACCTTGATAAAACAATGCAAAGCTGTGTGAACAGGATTTTGGGATATGGGTGGATGGGAAGGTAAATATGAGTAGTTAACGTGATGCAGCAACAAAAAACGGTGAATGCAATCTTGGGTTCTCTCAACAAAGTTATAATATTCAAATCACTCAGGCTGACACTGTCCCACTATAGACCATGTTGATCAGGCCCCACCTGGAGTATTGAGTGCAGTTCTGGAGGCCTCACTTCAAAAAGGATGTGGACAAAGTGGAACAGGTGCACAGGAGAGCAACCGGAGTGATCAGGGGCCTGGAGATCAAGTCCTACGAGGAAAGACTGAGGGATCCAGGAATGTTCTTTTTGGAGAAGAGGAGGTTGAGGGGAGACATGATTGCTCTCTTAAAGTATTTAAAAGGCTGTCACTTTGGACATGGAAGGGAAGTGTTCCTGTTGGCAACAGAGGAAAGGGCTCAAAATGGTGGGTTTAAATTACAGGAGGGAAGGTAGTGGCTGGACATCAGGGAAAACTTCTTCACATTAAAAGTAATTCAACAGTGGAATCGGCTGCCTAGGTGGGTTCCCCTGCAGTGGCAGTCTACTAGGAGCGGCTGGATGAATATTTCTCAGGGATGTTTTAGGTTTTTCCTGTATTGGGTGGCAGATTGGACTAGATGGTCTATAGGGCTGCTTCCCACTTCTATTCCATTCTATAACTAATTCATACCCTCCTAGGTGAATTTCATTTAGGAACTTGATGTTAATGGTTGTGTATATTCCTGCAGTATTAAGAATGCAGGGTTACGTTTGGGATGAGACGGTAAGTCTTGCTCCCAAGGCTCCCTAGTTTCTGTGCCAAAATGTCATCATCCTCATCCTCATCCTCATCCTCATCATCATCATCATCATCGTCATCGTCATCGTCATCGGCATCGGCATCGGCATCGGCATCATCATCATCATATTAAAACTTCCAAGGATAAAATCCATACAAACAACTAATTAAAGTTACCTTTAAGTTAAAAAACTTCCGCAAGAAATTTAGCAACGATAAAAATCCATACAAACTACTAATTAAAATTACCTTAAGTTTAAGAACTTCCACAAGAAATTTAGCAACAATAAAAATCCATACAATCTGCTGTTTAAAATTGCCTTTTAATTTAAGAACTTCTCCAAGAAATTTAGCAACTACTTAAAGTAATTTCAGGAACCGAATCATTTAGAAGAAACTCACATTTAAGGTTATTAATTGGATGACTTTTAGAGTTTAATAAATTAGAAAGCGAACATTTCCAGGCAGGTGCACAGGAGAGCAACCGGAGTGATCAGGGGCCTGGAGATCAAGTCCTACGAGGAAAGACTGAGGGACCCGGGAATGTTCTTTTTGGAGAAGAGGGGGTTGAGGGGAGACATGATTGCTCTCTTAAAGTATTTAAAAGGCTGTCACTTTGGACAGGGAAGGGAAGAGTTCCTGTTGGCAACAGAGGAAAGGACTCAAAATGGTGGGTTTAAATTACAGGAGGGAGGGTAGTGGCTGGACAACAGGGAAAACTTCTTCACATTAAGAGTAATTCAACAGTGGAATTGGCTGCCTAGGTGGTTTCCCCTGCAGTGGCAGTCTACTAGGAGCGGCTGGGTGAATATTTCTCAGGGATGCTTTAGGTTCATAAAAAGGGCAATCTAAAATTATACGGTCAACAGTTTTTAAGGAATTAAGTCCACACTGACATAGACACACTTGCCTCAGGATCCAGAGATACCTGCCGGAAAGCCTCCTGGAAGGGAATGCATTAACCCTGGCCAATAAAAAGGCTCTACGCTATAAGGGAATATCAAGAGCTTGGAGATAATGAGCCATCCTACCTGGAAGACTAATAAGGCTGAGCATGGCAGGAGAGCAAATACTGGATTGAGCTGGACACAGTTTTTATCGTTCAATGTCTATAAATCGTTGCTTGAGTGATTTACAGTGCAATCCTATGGAGAGTTACTCCAGTCTAAGCCCATTGAAATCAATGGCCTTAGACTGGAGTAACTCTCCATGTGATTGCACTGTTCAAGTTGTAAGATTCATCAGCTAAAGCTAAATCATCAAGAGCAATTCCAATTTGATTAAGTTTGAGTTTGATTGTAGCATCCCAGATCTACAATCCAAGTAAAAAATATATCGAATGCAAGAGTGTCAGAGTGTCAGTTTACCTGTCAGTTCTCTAGCCAGAGTTACACCATATTAACATGTGATAATCTATAGTTGTTTAGTTTCCCTCATTCTAGGCCCAGGTGGTGCCCAGGCCGCATATATCCATGGGAGAGAAGAATTCTTATCAGCCCGTTCCGGACGGAGACCTTGACGTCTTTTTCTTCCCATGCCTTCACAGACAGGACTGAGGGGGGAGGCTGGGAATGGGAGTTTGAAGTGTTGTTACTTTGGTTGTTATGGGTTTTCCGGGCTGTATTGCCGTGGTCTTGGCATTGTAGTTCCTGACGTTTCGCCAGCAGATGTGGCTGGCATCTTCAGAGGTGTAGCACCAAAAGACAGGGATCTCTCAGTGTCACAGTGTGGAAAAGATGTTGGCAGGTCATTTATATCAACTCAGGAGGGGTGGGGTTGAGCTGAGTCATCCTGTAAGAGTTTCCCAGGGTGTGGAATGCTAATGGCGGGAGGCTTCACTGTATCCTGAGGAGGTTTTTTTGCATATGGCTTGGTGCTTGATGTGCTAATCTTCTCTGCAGGGCTATTGTCGGGTATAGAGTGTTTTGTTAGCCTGGTGTTTTTCAGAACTGGCAACCATGCTCTGTTCATTCTTAAGGTTTCTTCTTTCCTGTTGAAGTTTTGCTTATGCTTGTGAATTTCAATGGCTTCCCTGTGCAGTCTGACAAAGTAGTTGGAAGTGTTGTCCAGTATTTTGGTGTCCTGGAATAAGATACTGTGCCCTGTTTGAGTTAGGCTATGTTCAGCCACTACTGATTTTTCCGGTTGTCCAAGTCTGCAGTGTCTTTCATGTTCTTTTCTTCTTGTCTGGATGCTACGCTTTCTGGTCCCGATGTAAACTTGTCCACAGCTGCAGGGTATACGGTATACTCCTGCAGAAGTGAGGGGGTCTCTATGGTCTTTTGCTGATCATAGCATCTGTTGTATTTTTCGGGTGGGTCTGAATACTGCTTGAAGGTTATGCTTTTTCATAAGCTTTCCCATCTGATCAGTAATTCCTTTGATATATGGCAAAAACACTTTTCCTGTAGGAGACTGTTGTTACTTTCTTTTCATGGGTCATTCTCAACAAAGCCAATGGCCTTACGCCTCTGGATTGTGGACACCTATAACCTGAGCATAATCTTCCAATAAACCTTTTGAAACCAAGAAACCTTGTGCTTCTTGCAGGAGGGGGAGATGAACTCTAGATAACTGGGATTCCATAGTCTGACAGTTAAGCAATAAAATCCCAATTCAGAAAGGTGTTAAGCAAGGGTGTGTACTCGCTCCCCTCCTTTTTAATGTTTTCCTTGCCGATCCAGCTCGGTTTTTGGAATCAGTGAATGGTCACCCACCCAAATTAGGAGGCCAATCAATACCCCTTCTTCTTTATGCCGATGATATTGTGCCAAAATACTATCATCAGACAACCAGGACCTTGTGGCTATTGACTGAGGCTTTAAGGCAATTGTGGAGACACATATCACCAGAAATTGTATGGCAGGGGCATCAGTCCCCTGAGGGGCAAAATAGGGTCGGTAAGTCCCCATCACTCCACAACCTGAAGCCAGAGATTAATTGTGTCAAGTCTGGATGGGTCCAGTGATGTCATAGGGTGGAAGTTGGTGATGTCACACTTAATAGTAGTAGTAATAGGTTTACCTCCACATCTTAGGTACTTCAAAGACTGGGCTATTTAGCTAACAACTGAAAACATTACATTTTTTAAAAAAGCGAAAAAATAACTTGTAAAATGTAACTAGAAGTTGAAGTGTCAGATTCTTATGATCCCCCATCTCCAATGTACATGTTCAGTGGTTAGCATACCACTGAATCTTCACTTCCTCAGAACTAGGATGGAGAAGGAGAAGGCATACCCTTTGGAAGCCTCAAGAAACAGCAAGAAAGCATCTCAAAGGCAGGCAGACCCCAAAGAGAGGAGGCTGCATTCCCAGTCGCCCTTCCTCCTGGTTTTTCCTACATTAACCATCCGCAAGGACAATATCATGGTGGAACCTAAATCACTAGAAGTGGAGGCAAAGAAGTGGACTTAATTTCCCTCATATATTGATTACTTTCCCACCCAGGGCAACAGCCCCATACCCATAGTATCTTCCAGTATCCCCCTTAAAATATGCCACCCAAAATGCTTGGGGAAGAGGGAATGACAGCAGAAGATACATTTTTTACTGAACATGCATGAGATTCATTTGCTGTTATTATTTGGTAATAAGACTCTTTCCAATGATACTCTATTGATACAGATTTTCCCTGGTCATTAATAAGATAGAAGAAATTGATTAAACAAATCTGTTTTCCTTCCTAGCTGCTTTCTGGTGTTCAGTTGAGATTTGAATATGATAACGTAGCATTTTGGGAAGAAGATACAAGCCAATAGGCCTCCACTGGAGGCCAAGATGGAGAAGATCTCCACGGCCACCATGTCTTTCCCTTTGGTGCTCAGATAGGTTGGGACAAACGAGAGCCAAACACTGCAGAAGACCAGCATGCTGAAGGTGATCAGCTTGGCTTCATTGAAAGAATCTGGCAATGTCCGGGCTAGGAAGGCCACCATGAAACTGATGATGGCTAGAAGCCCCATGTATCCCAGTGCAATGTAGAAGATGATATCTGAGCCTTCATTGCACTGTATGATGATATGGCTGATTTGGGAGTGCATGTCAAACTCTGGGAAGGGGGGTGAAGTTTCCAGCCACAGCGCACAGATGCCAGTTTGAATTAAAGAACAGGGAATGATGAGTGAGATGGCCAGTCTCTTCCCCATCCATTTTCTCATCCTGTTCCCTGGCTTGGTGGCTATGAAGGCAACCACCACAGTGATGGTTTTGGCCAATATGCAAGACACGGCAATGGTGAAGATGACGCCAAACAACATTTGCTGGAAAAGCAGGTCACTGTCCCAGGCTGGCCGATGAATAGGAAGGAGCACAGAAATTATACTGTATATGTATATACAGTATACACATATACAGTATAATTATACATATTTACATACGTATAATTTACATATACAGTAAATTATACTGTATATGTATATATACAGTATATATACTTGGGAAATAACTTGCAGAATGTAACTAGTACTTGAAGTGTTAGTGTCAGCTTCTCATGGTCTCCCATCTCCAGTGCATATATCCAGGTAATAGCATGCAATATACCTGGATCATGGTACATCATCAGCTAACTAAGATAAGGAGATTGGCTTATAATCGTATGACGAATCTTTTGCTGATTTAGTTAGAGGGTAGGATTATTACAAGAGATGTTGTAGTCCAGGATCCCCAACCTTGTTGAGCCTTAGAGTGCATCTAGATCACTTCCTTTATAGGAAATGCCTGCTTTGTAAGGATAGCCTGTATTTCATTATACCCCACTGAGACCCCTTTCCTCCCCTAAATCGGCCCTCCTCAGGCTCCACCCCCAAACCTCCTGGAATTTCCCAACATGAAGTTGGCAACCCTAGGTCCCCTGGATGTTCCTTGATGGCTCTTCTCCCTCTGCCGTGAAGCTCCCTTGGTGGCGCTGGGCCAGTCAGCCTTAGCCTAGCTTGTCTCACAGAAGTTTTATGAGGACATATTCATCGTGTTATTTATACCTGCTTGTCACCCTTTCATTCTCCTCTCCCCAAAGCCCTGGGAGTAAACAGTTTCACGTATGTCGCCATTCTGAAATCTCCATCCTCTGCATGTGTACTCGTGTTAGGTTGTTTTTACTGTACTTTGTATAATTCAGACCTTTCACCAATGGCAGTTTCTGCTATGCCTCCATTCTGGAATCTCCTTTCTCTGCATACTTACATGTGCATGGTAGTGTTTTTCTGAATTTTTTATAATTGGAACTTTGACCAATGGAAGCTTAATGAGATTGTAACATTGATTTTAGATTAGGCTTGATAACTGGTTCTCTTTAAGCAGAAGGCCTCTGCTGTTGTAAGACTTTATCCCTGTGGTGGGTACGTGACTGCAAACAGAAAGACAGAAACTCAAAATTGTTGCTGATATCAATTAAAGGGTTTATTTGAAGACAGTGTGCAAAAAATACAGCAAGTGCAAAATGATTTGAATCAAATGCTTCATGCAAGAATAAACAGCAAAAGGAGTGGATATAAAAAATACCAAGAAGGAGCATATAGCTACAGATAATAATAAGGAATTGCCAGGCATGCTATCCACAGTAACGCCATATTGTTTTGTTATGCTTCCTCACTCTGTAGTTTTCCAGTGTTGTTTGCCTGCACGTCCACAAAGAGACAGCTGTGTTCCCAGGACGGCCTTATCTAACAAGACTAGCTAGCGACCTTGGAAGTTTCCTGTGCCTTCCCAGGCTTCTACCCTAGCTGGGCAATGGTGGGGGGGAATAGAAGGAGGTTTTGATATATTGCAACATGTGACTAACACGTCATTCTCAACAAAGCTTCATGGTCAGCCAGAAGCTTTCATGCCTTTGGATTAATTATGGACACCTGTACTTTGAATATAACCTCTCAATAAAGACCCTTTTGAATCAAGAGACCTTGGATTTCTTGCAGCAAGGGGGGCGGAAGATGAAATCAGAGTAGCTGGAATTCCGTAAGCTGACAGGAGTGCATACACATTCTCCATATAGCTAAAGCAAATAATATAGAATACATATGCAGTAAGTAAGTAAATCATGTTGGAATTTGCAGTATCTTTCTCAACCAGTTCTCAGTAGGGGACACACTGGGTAGCGGAGAGTTAAAGCACAGGCTGCTATGCAGTCTGAAGAGATCTGGAAAAGGTTACCAGAATACGAAAGCAAGCATAGTGCATATTAGCCATTCGCAAGACTTCTCAACCTTAAAGTTTTATTTCCCTCCCGACCACTCTCCTGCCCTTCTGCGTACCTATCCAAGGCTATTCAGGAAGATTTGACCCTCACAGTATTGGGGGCCTCTCAGGCACCAGAGGACTAGGAGGAGGGGAGCATAAGGCTTAGGTCAGCCCTTCATAGACCTCAAGAGAAAGCAAGAGAGAATCCTCAAGGCAGGTAGACCTGAAAAGAAAGGAGGCTGGTTTCCCACTCCTCTTGCCTCCTGGTCTTTCATACATTGACCGTCTTCAGGCCAATATCGTGGTGACACCACAGCCATTAGAGGTGGGGGTGGAGATGTGGACTTAATCCTACTATATAATTGAGTAAGCATGTTTCAGACAACTCCCTTTATAGTCTGGTGCACCACCAGAGGGCGCTGCCACGGAGGGAAGCCCAGGCAAAGCACTATGTCCATCCAAAAATGTGCCACAGATGGAAGCCCAGGATGGGAGCAGGTGGCAATGCCCACTCCCTCCTTGACCAGCCAGGAGGAGTGACAGAGGAGGAGGAATGCTGCCTATCTGCCCTCCCCTTTCTAGAGCCCGTTGTATTTTTCCCCACAGCGGGCTTTGTCTCTAGTTCCCTCATATATTGTTAACTTTCCCACCCAGAGTCAATGGCCCCCATACTCATAACATTTTCCCAAATCCCCCCAAAATATGCAAGCCAAAATTTTCAGTGTGGGGAGGTACTTTGACTGAGGAATATTAAGGTGAAATTATTCGTGTTAGTGTTTGGCCCACAGTGTTAAGGCTCCATGCCCTCCAATGAGTTTGCCTCTATATAGATTTTCCCAAATCATTAATAGATAGACAAAAGAGAAAGAAACTGTCTAAAAATATCTGAAGATTTATGTGCCAGTTATTTTTTCCTTACTAGCTGCTCTCTGGTGTTCAGTTGAGGTCTGAATATAATAATGTAGCATTTGGGGAAGAAGATACAAGCCAATAAACCTCCACTAGAGGCCAAGATGGAGAAGATCTCCACGGCCACCATGTCTTTCCCTTTGGTGCTCAGATAGGTGGGGACAAAGGAGAGCCAAACACTGCAGAAGACCAGCATGCTGAAGGTGATCAGCTTGGCTTCATTGAAAAAATCCGGCAATGTCCGGGCTAGGAAGGCCACCATGAAACTGATGGTTGCCAGAAGACCCATGTAGCCCAGTACAGTGTAGAATATGAAGTCTGAGCCTTCATTGCACTGTACGATGATATGACCCATTTGGGAGTGCATGTCAAACTCTGGGAAAGGGGGCGAAGTTGCCAACCACAGTGCACAGATGCCAGTTTGAATTAAAGAACAGGGAATGATGAGTGAGATGGCCAGTCTCTTCCCCACCCATTTCCTCATCCTGTTCCCTGGCTTGGTGGCCATGAAGGCAACCACCACAGTGATGGTTTTGGCCAATATGCAAGACACGGCAATGGAGAAGATGATGCCAAAGAATATTTGCCTGAGAAGGCAGGTCACTGTCCCAGGCTGGCCAATGAATAGGAAGGAGCATGGGAAGCCAAGCAGCAGAGAGGAGAGCAGGACACAGGTGATGCTTCGATTGTTGGCTTTGACAATGGGGGTGTTCCAGTGTGTGGCAAAGATCCCCATCACTATAACTGTGGCCTCAAAACATAAAACAGCGATAGAAGCCAAGCCTGCTCCCATGGGGTCCTCGTAGGATAAGTAGGTTATGATTTTGGCAATGCACTGGTCCCTTTTCTCATTTGGATATTCATCTTCTGGGCATATCTCACATTGGTCTGCATCTGAAATTCATAATTGTTACAATCATTTATGAATGTGCTGCTGCCCATTTTAATCACTCCTAATTCTGCCCCTGGAACGATGCTACTGAGAAGGGTTGTTCAGAGAAATTCTCTTCATTCCTCTTTACTCAGTTTCTATGGAGAATTCCCCATTGCCATGAAGGAAGGGAATGGAGAGATCCTGGCCAGGTTATGTGCAGATGTTGCCTGCTAGTCTTGCAACAGAGGTTCAGATTCTTCAGATAGGTATTTATACCTTGTTTAATTCACCCAAAACTAAGGATGGGAGCCTCAAAATTGGACACTGGCTTCTGTATAGTCCTGTGTGTTGCGATCATGAAAGGAATTGGATCATCCTACTGACATAATTGTGGGAGTTGCAGTGCCAAAAACAGAAGGAATCAGAACATCTTGGCACAGATTAGCTCCGCTTTACTATTTCAAATGAAGCAAATTTACTCTTGAGAAGCCAGCAAGGGCAGCATAGGCAGGCTTGGTGGATCATCCTTTCTGTGAACAGCTTCCCTGACCCATTCAGAGCCTGTGTGAAGTAGTGGGTTAGAACGTCGGACTAGGATCAAGGAGATCCGGGTTCTAATACTGCCAAGGAAGATTGTTTACCGACTGTGGGTGGGTCACACCCTCTCAGCCTGACCTACCTCATAGGGCTGTTGTGGTGAGGGGATTGTGGAGAACTAAGTCAGCTATTTTGGGTCCCCGATGGGGAGAAGTACAAGTGATGATGACGTTTGTTATAAATCTATTTTGAGCTACAGCTCACCAACAAAAGATGGTGGCTCTTGCTGTAGCTTCATCCGCTTTTGCTGCAGCTTTTTGGGCAGGAGGAAGAATTGCTCCTTCAGTATCCAAAGTACTGTTAAATATCGCAAGGAGGTGGAGCTTCCAGGGTGGTGTACGGAGGCCCAGTACAAGAGAAAACAACGGCCAGGGCTGAAGTTACAACAGGGTACAATAATGTCTTTTCGAAGAGAAATAACAGAAAGGGCTCCATCTATGACTATTTTTAAGGAAATGAATTTCATGAACACAAGTTCCTCTCCCCTTAACAAGCCTACTTCTGAGTTTACGCAAGGAAGCCTTATTTAATATCAGCGCAGAATACTTTCTCAGTACTGCACCCAAAGTTGTTAAAGAAATTTAGTGTAACAGAATTAGTGGAGCCCACAAATGGGAATTGCCATTGTGATGCGTCTTCACACTTCCTTGGAGCGGATTGCTTAGACTGCACCCACTTTGGATGGACCTGGGATGATTTGCAGTCCTTTTGGACACATGTTACCTTCACTGGCCCTCATTCTCTGACACATATATTTTAGTCTTAATTGTGTCTTCCATGTGCTAACTGCGTAGAGAATCTCTTGTTATGTATAGTTGAGTCCGGAGTCTGCTTAGACTTTCCAAAGATTTGGCTTGATTACAACAACATGGTTCATGTGAACAAGATAAGTGTAAGAATGACGTGGTGGGGGGCTCACTTCCATTGTTCCTCAATTCATCTCATTGCCAAAGCAAACAGCTCTTCCTTGCTTTCCTCCCGCACAGTTTAGCTGCTGGTGCTTCAGAAGAGCCCTGGAGACACCACCCTTCAGCCGTCCAGAAACAATTGTTCAGAAACAGCTGCCACTATCACAAGAGGACACTCGATTTGAAAACCCCAAATGTTTTATGATCGGCAGAAGTTCCCATGGCAGCCATGCTGGACACAACAGTCATTTTATTGTGGTACCCACAACCTATCCTCAAAAACCCAACAGTTCTCATGGCATCAACTATGTTAAGGAACACTGTCCTAAGTGGACGTTTTGTTTATACATTAGAAAATAGGAAGGGAAAAGGGAAAATTTACATCTGGTGGAAGTAGGTCATAAAACTCTCATTGACTGTCCATTTTCCAGAAGGTAGAGATTGATAAATCCCTTGGTATATTCAGTGCACAGACAAGTTCTAGTAATGGGAGTAGGATTCAGTGCACAGACAACTTCTAGTAATGGGAGATTTTCTCTTGTAATTGGATCCTTTTACTTACCCATCTGGGCTGCAATTTTTCCTTCTGGGCATTGAATACAATCGTAACAACAAACTTGCTTCCCCTCTTGAACAATCCTGCTGTGTCCGGTGGGGCAGCTCTCAACACATGTGCTGCGTGGGACACTCTAAAGATAAACACAAGGAAGGGGTGGGAGATGGAAATGCGCTTCTTTTTCATTACAGCTATGATTCGTGATTCGAAAACCTTTGGCTAAGGAATCACATTCTCCCCACGTACATACATTCATACAAAAATGAAACAACCGAGAAGAGAAAAAAAATATCTGGGCAAGCAGAGGAACAAGGGTTATGGCTTTAATGTGCATCTCTCCTTCCGCTAATCTTGCATCTATCTCATCCTCGGAATTTGCACTCTTTGACACTTCCATTCTGATTAATAAAAGCCAAGCCAAATTTCCATCCTTCACAGCATGAGCTAGAAATGGTTTCGTTCCTGACTCAGAATTCTTTTTCTGAGGAAGTGTGTGTGCAAAGTGCTATTGAGTCACAACCATCTTATGGCAATGCCAGCAAGGCTCTACCAAGGCAAGTGAAAAATAGAGGTGGTTTGCCATTGCCTTGATACTGAGGAAATACTAGTTTAGAATCCTTCCCGTAATTAGAGGCAAATCCTGCAAGCAATAAAACTAAAACATTAGGGAGAAAGTTGTTGTATAACCTGCTCCTGACTTTGCTAGTTTTTAATTTCTAGAAAATTTTCAGACTGACAAAGATTTACAATTGTGAACCTCCATCTGTAGTGGTATGTGCCCTCTCTCCCACTTCATTCCCATCTCGCTGGCTTGTAGAATCCAGGACAAAAAAATAACCAGAATAACGTGGTCTCTAGACTCTTGTATACAATGGATATGTTGTGGACCTACTATGGAATTTTGCAAATGTAAATCTTCTGATGGAATCAGAAACATTCTGTGCCCATTCCCCATGACTTTCTTATGAATTATGGGAAAGGGTGTAAGGTTTGTGAGAAGTGAGATTGAAGATGGCATATCCACCTTGGAGGTATTTTACTTCCTATAGTCCTTGAGTGATAGTTTCTCTGCTTTCACTCTGTGTTGTAGGGAGCAAGATGGCGCATTTTTCTCAAGGATAATAGATATCATTACGTGTAGGCTCTTTTCGAGCGGTTCCTGCTAACCATGAGACCATGTAATGTTTGATAAAGGTATAAGATAAGAAATCCAATGAATCTGAACTAACAACATATAGGTTATTATTGGAGGTGTGTTTCTAGAAAAAATTTGTTGTGGTTTTGGATCTGGGTAAAGGAGTGAATCCCCTCCCAACCTGGCAATTTCTATTTTGTGGCTAGGATGTTACTAGTTTATGATTCAATTCCAGGTGTAGTTTTCATGCTCCATTCACACCCGTTTATTATTATTAAGAGGGATATTGTCCATTTGCTAACCATTTGCACTATACTCAAATGTTATAACTTTACAGGACTGTGCAGATACTCAGGAGAGAATTCAGGCACGAGGAAGAGGTGACATATGAACCTGCTCTCTCTCTGGCTCCATCTCCCTAAGCCATGTAAAGAAAACTCGATGGACTGCATAGGTCCACGATCATGTCTGACAACAGTGCATGCTATTTTATGGCTCCAGAGGAGAGGAATTGGCTATAACTTTGGAGAATATTTCTATGGCTTGGATTTCCAAGGATATAGGAGGTCATAAAAAGCTTCTTCCAGTTTTGAAAAAAAAGGGTCATGCATTTTTAAAAATATTACCCATACCTGCTGAAATATGTGATTCCATATCAGCCAACTTCTATTAAGAGTAAAGTCTGCATTTGAAGATTTAGATACTATCCGACCAACTTGAATTTTTTGGAAAGATTGATTTGGAAATGTGACCAAGTTCACAATATCATAGCCAGCTGCCAGGTCCCCATTTTCGTCAAAAAAGATTTCCTCTCCAGCAGAATTGTTAAAGTGAATATTTCTCAAAAAAGAACAAAACTAGATTGGAGGAGAAAGAGTTTATGTTTTAATAAAATCTAGTTAGAAATTATGAAAACACCTTTCTGGAATTTAACATGGAACCCGTTTTTCTGAAATACGGACTTGCAACTATATTACTTTTATAAAATATGAATTAGGCTGGTTTTTTATTTGCTCAAAATGCAAAACTTAAAAATAAGAGGGGAGCTGCCTCATAGATGAATCTGTTACCCAAAAAGAGATCTCCTTAATTAGTTGAGGGAATTTGGATTAAGGAGGCAGTGAGAAGGGGTTGCTGGGATTCTCCCAGTATGTCTATGGTGATTGTTCCCTTAGAGAACTCTCAAATAAACAGGAAGATGTTCAAAAGGAAGAGTTTTTTATTAACAGAGAAATAAAAGGTAAGCATAAAGAAAAACACACTTGGCATACAGACATATTGTGACAAAAAGAACTGTGACTGACCTGCCAGGGCTGAGCATAGAGAAGACCTCCTTCTTCCATCATTCTCTGCAGAGATCTTGATGAATGCATGGCATGGAGTGCATGTGCCACAGCATGGACAGCATTGTAGATGCCATAGCTCTGACCAGACATTCCCATTTCAAACACAGTGCCAGGAACGCTGTCAAGCTTCTCTTTCCCTGTGCAGTTTTTGTTGTGGGGCCCATAAAGGTTATAGAGTGGCAGTGAACAGAAAAATACACTATACCAGAACTGTTGGATGAAATGAATCTTAGATTGATATGGATTTAGGGTCTCAATGAAGTCCTGAAATCCTGGCACCTTATTCGTTTGCAGTGCAAAGGACAAACTGCCATTGAGGGATTTTGCTGTGAATTTCTTTCTCGGGAAAACAGATGTGACATCCCATTGGGAAGTTGTAATCCAAACCCGTTCTATAGGCACTCTATGATCAATTTCAAAATAAAGTAGAATTGCTCGGAAGCCATCCATGTTCTCATCATCTCCATAGACGATAATGATGTTGAGTTTGCTGAACCAGATTTTTAGACCTATCCCCTCCAAGATTTTTTCACGATATCTATTTTCAGCAGAACTTCTCACTGTCGGAATACTTTCTTTCAAAGCAATGCAAATGTTACTCCGGAACAATCTTGGTATCAGATTTTGAAGGAAGTTTTCTCCACTGTCATCATCTGATGTGAGGAGACCAATCCAATTCCATCCAAAATGCTTAAGGAGATGAACAATCCCAACACATTGAAGTGTTTCATTTGGAACTATCCGGAATAAATAAGGGAACTGAGTTTTATCATTCATTGTAGGATGAAAGGAACCATAACTGATCTAAGATGAAAGATCATGACTTTATGAGACATGACAAAAAACTTCATTTATTTTTGAAAATATCGTTCTTCATCCACATACATACAAACATAAATATCCATTTGTTCCATTTGGTTAGCTACAAAATGCTATACTTTGTAATGATCCTTATTATTTAAAAGTTCTAATCAGGCTGTCAAGGCAAGACAATGAAGAACCTCAATTGTTTATGGTTCGTTCAGGCCTAGGGCAGAGAATGGCCCTGGATAAGATGGTTAAGTACACACCAATACAAGGAAGTGTGCCAACACAGCTATTATTATTATTGCAGCACAAGTAAATTATACAATCAATATAAACACAACAGTTTCGATTCCATTCAATTCAATGTGGCTGCAAACTTGTTCCAATAGACTGAGAGAGTCAAGTCCCATATATTAACGGAGCCTCTTTATCACAGGCTGCAAACGGTGCCAGTTGAAGTTAATCGGTGGCGTCCAAGATTTATGAGCTCCAAGGTGGCGACGAGCTATACCGGTCTATTCCTTTCGGCTCGTTTCAAACCCAGTTCTTCATCAGGCCACCAATGTCCTACAATTTATATCACAAACTATCAGTAATCAGCCCAATATTGGCTGCCCCTGTGTTACCGTCTGCCAGTTCATACTTACAGTTAATCAAAGTATTTCGTATCCAAACTCAAAAAGCATTCCGGTTTACATTCAGGTTTACATTTACAGATCCAGCTCCCGAGTTAGGTGCGGGGGGCATAAATATCCACCATTAAATACAAGCCACTAGGACAATTGTCAATTACCATACAATTAATTGATTTAAAGACATATCAGTACCAGATACATTTATTTCAAATGACTAATGTCTGAGTGGGACCTTAACAAGGGAAGGGGGGGGGGGAAAGGAGAGACAAAAGAAAAAGAAAAATGGGAAAGAAAAGAGAAGGAAGAAGAAAGAAAAAACAGTATGAAAAGAAAAAGAAGCCAGAAAGGGGGGAGGGAGCAAGGAGAGGGGGGGAGGGAGGGGGAGGGGTTTGCTGAACCAGATTTTTCTTTTTTCTTTTTCTTTTTTTTTTTCTTTTTTTTTCTTTTTTTTCTTTTTTTTTCTTTTCATACTGTTTTTTCTTTCTTCTTCCTTCTCTTTTCTTTCCCATTTTTCTTTTTCTTTTGTCTCTCCTTTCCCCCCCCCCCTTCCCTTGTTAAGGTCCCACTCAGACATTAGTCATTTGAAATAAATGTATCTGGTACTGATATGTCTTTAAATCAATTAATTGTATGGTAATTGACAATTGTCCTAGTGGCTTGTATTTAATGGTGGATATTTATGCCCCCCGCACCTAACTCGGGAGCTGGATCTGTAAATGTAAACCTGAATGTAAACCGGAATGCTTTTTGAGTTTGGATACGAAATACTTTGATTAACTGTAAGTATGAACTGGCAGACGGTAACACAGGGGCAGCCAATATTGGGCTGATTACTGATAGTTTGTGATATAAATTGTAGGACATTGGTGGCCTGATGAAGAACTGGGTTTGAAACGAGCCGAAAGGAATAGACCGGTATAGCTCGTCGCCACCTTGGAGCTCATAAATCTTGGACGCCACCGATTAACTTCAACTGGCACCGTTTGCAGCCTGTGATAAAGAGGCTCCGTTAATATATGGGACTTGACTCTCTCAGTCTATTGGAACAAGTTTGCAGCCACATTGAATTGAATGGAATCGAAACTGTTGTGTTTATATTGATTGTATAATTTACTTGTGCTGCAATAATAATAATAGCTGTGTTGGCACACTTCCTTGTATTGGTGTGTACTTAACTATTGTGGAAGTGTAATCTTCTCCCTTTGTTTTGCCTGGATAAGATGGCCCAAAGAAAGATATTGGCCTGTTATTCCAGCATTCATGAGCTGAGCTTAGAATCCTCAACAGTAGACTAAAATGAGCCTTCTAATATTAGAGATTTTAAAGAAAAGGCTTAATGGAAAGGATTTTTGTTCCTATGTCTATATTTCTGCATGACTCAACACACGTACCTGTGGAATCTTGTATGTAGTTAAAATGTTGGCCATCTGGATGGAGTTTTGGGAGGTGAAGCCACCAATGACGGCCATTACTTTCTTCTTCCTATCACAGTGGTAATTGACACGAATCGACTTTTCTCTGAAGATTAGATCCAGAATGCCTTGAGAGCTTCGCAGTGGATTGAAAGCATTTTCATAAATCTTTGATCCCAGTGTGGTGTTGGGTAAGAGTTTGGAATTCTTCTTGATTTCATTAAAGGCAAAGACAAAGGCTAGGATATGCTGGTATTGTTTACTCAAAAACCTGCAATGAGAGTTTTGAGTAGTCTTGCGCCCCTGTGTCATAAGAAACAATTGTAGCTTCTTTATTACAATACTAGTTATGGCAACAGTATATTGTTCAAATACTTTTGGAGCTGCCATGCTTTCCCGCTCCCCTCAAGAAAGAGGAATGTAACTGAGGCTACTATTTTCACCCCAGGAATCCAGTCACCGAATGTCATGTTAGGTGGGTTGCCATGTTGTTTTGCAGTAAAATAGCAGGATTCAAGTCCAGCGGCACCTTAGAGACCAGCAAGATTTTCAGAGTGTAAGCTTTCGAGAGTCACAGCACCCTTCTTGAAACACTGAATGAAAATTCTGTCTAAAGAATATTTGCCTCTTAGCAGATGAGAGACCGCCTTAATCTCAGTATCATCTCTTTCTGAGTCTCACTGCTCTGACCATGAGGACTGATTAAATCACCAGAATGTGGACGGAGCATTAAAAATAAGAAATATATTGATGGCTATTGCAGAAGAGTTATTAGTGATGACCTTCAAAGAGGTCTGGTGTCTCATAGAAATGTATGCTGTCTGCTCCCCCAGGGAACAAAGTGGGCCCCTTGTGCGATGACCTCAGGAAGAGAGAAAAGGCCCAGAGAATGGCTCATAGGTCAGGCCTCTGAAGGACGCTGCTTGATATGAATTCCCTGGCCAGATAAGCACACAAGCCTCACAGCAGCAACTCTTCCAAATGGTGGGTGATGGTCAGGTGATCGATTAGAAAGAACCTCTAAGGGTTCTGCCACTTCCTTTCTTCGCATAGGATTGTGGCACTATGAGTTTAGCAGAAGCACTGCCCTACAGGCACTGACAAGCACAGTTCTGGTACCCTGAAAACTGGGGACGGTTGCATTTTCCACTGCACTCAAATTTGTGATATGCTGGGAAACTTCAGTTTCTCTACTGTGGGATCATTTTTCTGCAACTGAATTTTTTTTTGTGACAATCATTATTTGATGGTTTTGAAATGCTGACAACAAACACGAGCATTGTCCAGGTGTTTAGCATGTTACACCTATGTTAATAATCTAAACATCTGCAGACTTAGTGTTGGTTCACCCTGCATTTCAACAGAAGCCAGGTCATGGAAGTTGGTAAGCACCCCGTGTTTTTTGTCAAATGGGATATTTTTAATCCTCCCTGTCTGTGCCGCCAACGCTTTCTGGCTTCTCATGATTAAACCTCTGCTTCCATTACAAATAGCAGAGAGACACTGCAGAGCTAATCTATTCTATGCCAGAATCGTCCAACTGCCTTTCTTTTTGGCATTGCAATTCCTACTGTCATCCTGAAGTGGGTGGCCCATTTTAATACTCCCGGCTTTATTTTGGTTGAATTGTGCCCTCCCCAGACAACAGTGGCTTCCAAAGAAAAAGTGGAGGGGGATGGTGGTCTGGGGAAAGTTCCAATTCCATACAAATTCCTCCCTCCTTTTTTGGCACTATGACACTTATGACCATCCTAAAGCTGGTGGCCAATTTTGAAATGTCTAGCTTTCTTTTCAGAAGAATTATGCCTGCCACTGAGAAACTGAAGGACATACGAATGGGCAGCCTTGCAGATTAATGGGTGGATGGTTCCTTATGTTATTATAACAGTAAAGAGCCAAGTTGCACCTTAAAGACTAACCAACTTTACTGTAAACATTACAATAAAGTTGATTAGCCTTTAAGGTGCTACTGGACTCTCTACTATTTTGCTACTACAGACTAACATGGCTAACTCCTCTGGATTTATGTTAATACAAGTGACTGTTCATGAAATTTGTGAACAGACTGCATGGAAAATAAAAGGAAATTCTGTGAGACAATAGTTTTAAATGTATGACATTCATTTCACAGTTGGAAATCATCATTTTCTAAACATGAGTGTTTGAAAAGGCACTTCACAGTCTGAGTCTTCTCCGCTCTGCATTCTCATGTTTTAATTACACTAGAAAGGTTTAAAAACTTGAGGCAGACCTTTTAAACATTAAAGAACTACTTACCAACCTCTTGAGGCAATCTTTGGACGTACTGTAAAGCTGAGTAAAAACATTTTGAGGTGTATAGTGGATACAAATTCTCCAAAGATAATTTGCTCTGCAAAGTTCTGCAAATGCTGTGGATCTCCTGGCTGCCAACTGCTTATGGATTCTGAACTGCTGCTGGAAGTAGAAGGCAGCAGTGGCAGGAGGAGTAACAGCAGCAGCATACCAGCAAAATATTGGTCCACTTCCAGGTGTGGACTCTCATTTTCTGACATACATCTGCTTGCATGTCTGAGAGAAGGACGAGCCAATCGTCTGCCTTGTAACTTTTACTCTTTGTTCCTATGCCGGTTTTCCTTCTCCACTTTTGCTCTTGTATTTATAGATAAAGTTTTTGTAAACACAGGCTATATACTTTTCAATGCAACATATGCTCTTTTTATACGTTATGGTTCCTGACATAAATATATATATATATATATATGTAAAATGTACAGTGTTATTTACTGAGGTACCCCCAAAATCCACACCTGTAATATTTACAGGTAGGAAAAAATGATATGAATGTAAAGGATCAGAAGTTTTATTCGCACACAAGAGGAGAAAAAGTGTAATTGGTTTTTAGAGGAGAAATTGAAAAAGAAAATCTATAGACAGCCGATGGAACCCTGCTGTCCAATACCAGCAAAGTACAATGAATTCAGATATAAGAAGTTGTTGCCCTCACGCCTTCACTAATTTAGGCATAAAGGATGAAATTGTAAAGCTTCATGTAACAGATCCTGCCTGATGCAGTTCAGTCTCCCAGATCTCTGAGGTGCAGGTTGCTCTTATAGACTGAATGCAGCAAAGCCCAAGCTCTTGAGCTACATGTGCCTCTTGATTTTCAAAGTCATCATTCACTCGCTGTGCATCTACAAAAGGGATTTTAATTATAGTGTTTTGAATAATTGTAGGGCAAATCAACTTCTTTAGTAAAGCCTCAAGGTTTCCATGCCGCTGTGTACCTTGTTTTTCTCAAAAATTATAAATGATGTTTGTGAGACTGCAACAGGCCACTGCCTTCTTTCAGGCCTCTGATGTAGCTCAGTTAGCTGTGCGGCTTTCAGAATACATTCCATCGCAAAACCTCCATTTTGGTGACTTACAGTGCAATCCTATGGAGAGTTACTCCAGTCTAAGCCCAATGACTTCAATGGGCTTAGACTGGCGTAACTCTGCATAGGATTGCACTGTATGTCTGCATTTTATTCCCCTATCCTTGGATATCAAGTACACCTGGGTCAAGATGATATAAAAATAAAGCCGCAGTGATTGAAAGATACCCATATTGATAAGCATATATTTCTCCCCAGTAGGCAAACAACAGCTCCATGTGGTCAGGTGAGAAAACGGTGAGAGGTTAACTTTGATCTTCCCTCTGCTTCTGTCACTGCCCTGATTTGAACAAGACTCCTGAGCCAATTCAATACTTTCCTTAACCTTTTCCCCTATATTGTGGTAGAGGAAGTTATTGAACTTGTTCACTGAAAAAGCCCTCAAAGAAAGGAGGTGCTAGTAGTTCTTCAGTGCTATGTAAAATCAGGAGGCACAAGATGTGTAAGATGGATATTCCAACTTTCATGAACTCTGGTGTAGCTAACTCTCACCCCTCCTCAGACCACAAAGCAGGGGCTTGTTACACTTCCTCAGTCTACAAACTAGCGGCAGGTTACAGACAAGGTCATACAGCTGCGCCAAAGATACCAGTTGCCGATGCCAACCCATTCTTTCTTCTGAACTCCTCTGACTCAGTGGAAGATTACATTCTTGATACGAACAAAAATGGGTGTTGATGGATCTCAGAAGAAATGTATGTGTCCTACAGAATGAGGTGGTAATGTTATATATATATATATATGTTACACAATAAACCTCATGTGGTAGAGGATCATGTTTTTGCTTTTTCAGGGATTTGTTGGCCTGTATGTAGCTCAATCCTAAGCAGAGTTAAACCCTTTAAAAACTATTGAAATCAATAAGCATGTGCGAGTGTAACTCTCCTTAGCTAGTACTGCCGATATGCCCTGACAGGTTTGTGTGTGTGTCTATATCAGCAGTTTATGGATATAAAATATTATAAACCCCTTCCTCAATGTGCCAGAAATATTGCCCAGCCAGGCAGAACAGATGCCAGCCTCCTGCCTGAAGACAGGACATTTACTAGACTGTGAGTCAAAAATGGCCTCCCCCGCTCTCTTTCCCTTACAAATACCCTGCTAGGTGGGATAGGCTGAGAGTGTGTGACTAGCCCAAGGTCACATAATGAGATTTATGGCTAAATGGGGGTTAGAACTCTGGTCTCTCCAATCTTAGACCAACACTCTATACATCTCAACGAATCTCAGAATCGAGAGTCAATACTGGTTTCTCAGATAGCCTGGCCTAACAATATGGGACATTTGTTTGATTGAAGCAGGGTTCACGACAGCAGAATCACTTTAATTTCTATATCTGAGGAACTAGATTTGTATTAACCCCCCCACACACACACAAGTTCAAGGGTTGCCAGGTCCCCTTACCCTCTCGGTGGGCAGATCTTCACATATACACAAAGCATGATGTCACTTCCGGGAGTGCCGTCAT
Source organism: Eublepharis macularius (assembly GCF_028583425.1). Classification (NCBI taxonomy): domain Eukaryota; kingdom Metazoa; phylum Chordata; class Lepidosauria; order Squamata; family Eublepharidae; genus Eublepharis; species Eublepharis macularius. The sequence continues at coordinate 179,530,600 of NC_072793.1, forward strand.
CGTGCAGGTCATGGGAGAACTCCCACATTTCTTACCAGGCCAACTTGGGACCCAAACTGGCCAATTCTTTAAGAATCAGCCCAGTGTAAATTGGAGGAGCACTCCTGTTGGAGGTGTGATGATGCCACTTTTGGGAGTTACACTTTTGGGAGTGACACATGAGGGCAGCACGTGTTGAGTCTGATGATATCATGGATTGGTCCAATGATGTCATAGGCTGGAACTTGGTGATGTCACACTGAATATTATTAGTCAAGTTAGCCTTTATTGGCATATAGCAGCAATTCAAGTTATCCACTTACAAAAGGAAAGAACAAAGTTAAAAGATTGCTGTATTACAAATACAAAAATACATTTAGAGCTTAACTCCGTGATATCCTTTGACGCAACTTCAAGGCAGAATGGAGAAACTCAGCCACCTTCTCGGTTACATCATGAAGGGAATCGTTCAACAGTCTATGGACTTTGAGCGAGTCAGAACAATCCATCATACTAGTTAAGACAGCTTTTAAGTATGTTTGACGTATACCAGCGTACAAATGAGTAACTGACTCAACACATTTTTGTTCACATAGACAGCATCTAGCTGAATAGTCTATCCTGTTAAATCTGCCATGTAGAATAGCCGAAGGCATAGCATTGCACCTGGCCAAAGAAAAAGCTCTACGAAGTTGGGGCACCTGCAGGGAGGATAAATATGGAGCCATCCTCCCTACAGTGAGGGGAACTTCAAAGCTCAGGGGAGAGCAGGTTTTAGTAGCCAAGCTATATAACTTCTGGCGCTCGATATCTAGCAACCTACTCTTAATTTGATGAAATGCCGCATTTGAGGTTAACATAGACAGTGAGTCCACAGATATACCCATGCCTTCCATTTTTTCCATGATATACGCTGACCAGTTTGACACATTGGACTCTGAAAGCATTTGATATGTAAAGCTCCCAGGGTCAGAATTATAATGTAACCGTAGCCAGTATTTAAATGTCATAAGCCATGCCCTCGTTTCCACTAAAATTAAGCCAGTTTCTAAGCAAATGACTGCATATGGAACACACTTCGGTAGGCCCAGGATTTTTCTCAGAAATTTAGATTGGACACGTTCAATGACCCGGTCAAAGGCCCTAATCCAAATCGGAATGCCATACAATAGTTGTGGATGGCCCCTGCGCAAGGATGACATGCAAATTCGTGAATATTATTATTAATAGTTTAACTTGCACATATTACCAGACACGTATTTCAAAGAGATGGGTTATTTAGCTAACAAATAACCACTCCCTGCACAGGTGGCAGGGAGGTGTGGCGTGGCGATGTGGCCCTCCTAAGGCCCTGGAGCGGGCACACCACCGAATCTCATAAATGCCAATTGCTTGTGGAATAGAGAGGCATCCTTCATGTTCAGAGGCAATTTATGCCCAAATGCCAATTGCTTGTGGGATAATTGATGAGAGGGGGTACTCTATGTTCAGTGGAAATCTATCCTCTTTGTTCCAGCAGCGCCGTCTCTTCCTCAGTCTCTCCACTGCTGGAAGCAGCGATGGAGCAGCAGACGCTTCTCCAAACCCTCTTGCTCTTCTGGGAGCAGCAGGCACTGCCAGGCAGGGCTTGCAAGGGAAGCCCTCCCTGATGGCACCCCTCTAGCCTGAAGCAGCGGAACAGCGAACCACTCACTTTTTCTCCCTAGAGAGGGGCCTGCGAGGGCGCTTGTGCAGGGACAAAAAGTGAATTGTTGCCAATACAGCTTGGCATTTAGATAGGTAGGTAGGTAGGTAGGTAGGTAGGTAGATAACAACTAATAATATATCTTTCTTAAAACAAAGAAAATAACTCGCAAAAACAGTTGTAAAATAACTTCAAAAACTCGTAGTTAAACTGTTAGTGCCAGATTATTATTGTCTCCTGTCTCTAATGTACATGTTCAGTGGTTAGCCTGCAATATATCTGGATTATGGCACATTCACAGCTAAGCAAGGAAAGTGGAAGGGCTTATTATCATATTATGCATATTTTCCTGATTTAATTAGAGAGTAGAATTATCACAAGAGATGTTGTAGATCAGGGTATCCAACCTTTTTGAGCCTGAGCGCACTTCTCAATTTGCAGAAATGTTAGCAAGTACCACCAGAAAGTGGATGGAAGGAAGCATGCAATGAATGACAAAATGGCTGCCACAGGACCAGTCACAGAATGTTGGCAGGTTCCAAGCCACTCCTAGGGTGGAGGTATCTTTACTTAAATGAAGAACATTATTCTCCCAGGGCTGTACTGACATAACTCCTAGTCCAGTGAGGTGCAAGAAAGGTAATCTATACTCCTGGGCTTTGGGGGAACAAGGAAGCGGGAGCCAGCAAGCAAATCAGTGGGGTCTGAAATTCTTCTTATGCATGTTTGTGAAAGATGATATCAAAACAAAGACCTCTAATTCTCAGCTCAAGGGTATCATACATAATCTGTTCTGCAAAACAGGTTTGTCACAAAGTTCAAGAATACCACGTATTTACATCAGGGAGTTCCTCTTTGGGTTGACGTGACATTCTGCAACCTCTGAATTCTGCCAGTTCACTCCTTTGTAGGTGTAGACAGTGCCTCAGATGAAGCTAAAATCCAGTCATATCTGGGGATTTCCTAGCTTGCTTTGCTAAGAAGCTGCTTGACTTCTAGATGGGGGTTGGACTAGATGACCCTGGATGTCCCTTCCAACCCGCCCCCCTATGATTCTATGATTCTAAGCCAAGTTTATCACTTTCCAAGCAAGAAAATGAGAGGAACCCACCCAGATGCAATAGGATCCAAGGGTGAAAATCACATGAGTTGGGTAGAACACAAATCAACTCTAGAATATATATATATATATATATATATATATATATATATATATATATATATATATATATATATCACTCTAGAATATATCAGAACAAAAATCAACTCGAATCAGTAACATCCAATAAATATTCATATGGTGCAGCAAAGCAAGAAATCAATCCACAGGTAAGCAGGGCTCATTTCGAAGGGGAACACGCTGGAACGCAGTTCCGGCAGTTCCCCAAAGAGGTCACATGTCAGGTGGCCCTACCCACCTGACTCTCGGCCATTTTGGACCTGTTTCAGCCTGGATTGGGGCTGAAACGGCCCGGATCAGGGCTCTGGCGCATGGTAGATCACTGTCCCACTCAGCAGCGGCCCGATCCTGACTATTTGGGGCCCCTTTTTGGCCATTTTCAGCCCCTTGTTGCCATTTTGGGCCCAATTTTGGCCCTGAATGGCCAGGATTGGGTCCAAAACAGCCAAGATAGGTGATGTCAGGGGGTGTGGCATATGCGAAGCAGTTATGCTAACGACACACTTCCGGTGCCTGCAAGGGGCATGGCATATGCTAATGAGTTATGCTGATGAGTTATGCTAATGAGTTCCTCCAGCTCTTTTTCTACGAAATGACCCCTGCGGGTAAGTATTCAGTTAAGTCGATAAAGTAAATAGTCAATTGCATGAATGTCCAATATACTGAATTGTAAAATCTATTTTAGGTGGAGCCAGTGAAGGCGGGGTGCAGTGTTATTTTGAGGACAGGGTATCCCGTTGCATAACTTGCACAAAACATTACTCAGGAAAGAGGGATAGTGGATTTATACATTAAAAACATTGAAACCACACGGTTTGAACAGTGAGCTGGATCTCTCCTGTTTTCTGTGAGGTATGTTTTTGTAATACATTTTTGTAAATATTGTTGATATACTGTTACTGTTTGGCTTTGAAATTGCAGAGTCTCTTTAAATGTTGTAATGAGGCAGTAGATATATTTTCGCCTTGCTATAGATTACTGTGCGTGAGGATGCCGGATTTGACTTCATGAGTGTACTCTTGATGGTGCTATGAATTGTATATTGTTACTGGTGTGGTAAGATTACTGTCCTATTTGCCTTATTTATCATTCATACATGTAACCTTTCATATTATATTTATGGTATTTATTGTGTATATAACATTTCTTTTAGTACGGTGGTAGCCTTTCGCCCCTGAAGAGGTTGTGGAGACGAAACAGCAGACACAAGCTGGCGCTGCATGGAGGGTGGAGTGGGCATGCCTTGTGCAGCCCGCCTTCACCGGCTCCACCTGAAATAGATTTTACAATTCAGTATATTGGACATTCATGCAATTGGCTATTTACTTTATCAACTTAACTGAATACTTACCTGTGGATTGATTTCTTGCTTTGCTGCACCATATGAATATTTATTGGCTGTTACTGATTGGAGTTGATTTTTGTTCTGATATATTCTAGAGTGATTTATTACATATCGTTGATTTGTACTCTACCCGACTCATGTGATTTTCACTCTTGCATCCTAAGTTTATCTCAGTGGGTCAGTAACTGGTTTTCTTTAAGCAGAAGGCCTCTGGTATTGCAAGACTTTATCCCTGTGGTGGATACATGACTGCAAGCAGAAAGACAGGAACTCAAAATGGTATTGATATTAATTAAAGCATTTATTGGAAGGCACTATGCATAAAATACCACAAAAGTAAAATGACTCAAATCAAATGCATGATACAGGAACAAATGGCAAAAGGGGGCATAATAAATACTAAGAAGTTGTATATAGCTACAGAAAATAATATGGTGTGTGTGTGTGTATATGTGTGTGTGTGTGTGGTAAAATAAGCAAATAAGGCAAGAATTTGCAATATGGTTGTTGTGGATGTTCTGGGCTTTTTAGCTGTGGTCTTGGCATTGTACTTCCTGACGTTTTGCCAGCAGCTGTGGCTGGCATCTTCAGAAGTGTAGCACCAAAAGACAGAGATCTCTCAGTGTCATGGTGTGGAAAAGAAGTTGGCAGGTAATTTATATCTACTCAGGCAGGTAGGGTTGGGCTGAGTCATCCTGTAAGAGTTTCCCAGGGTGTGGAATGCTAATGGAGGGAGGCTTCACTGTATCCTGAGGAGGTTCTTTTGCATATGGATTGGTGCTTGATATCCTAATCTTCTCTGCAGGGCTATTGTCGGGCCAATACCATGATGGCAACACAGTCATTAGAGGTTTGGGCGGAGATATGGACTTAATTCCCCTTATATACTGTGTTGTTTCCCATCCAGGAGAGAAATCCCCGTACCTATAAGTAGACATGGGCATGAACCAAAAAAAAATTAATAAACCAGCCATCTGTGGTTCGGTGTCGCCAACGAACCTGAACTAATGAACCATAATGAACATTTCCTGCTGACTAACTGGTTCCAGGTTTGTGGTTCGTGGGCTTCAAAATGGCCCCCGTTGCACTTAGGGAGCCCATATTCACAGGGAGTGTTTAGCAGGCTCTCCTCCAGCCAGCAACCAAGTTTGGTCAAGTTTGCTATAGGGATCTTGGAGTTATATCCTCTCCAATCCGAGGCCCCCAGGAAACTCCCATTTGATACAATTAGAACCACCAGTTGACATTGGCCCAGTGTACAAGGGATTGGCCATCAGAACTGCCTATCAGGGTTTTCAGGGATGAGATTGGAGTGCTCATGTCTACAGAACACCCCCTTTCCCCCTCCCTCCCCCTGGGTGTCCTCTTCCATGTAACCAATTGTAACCAATTTGCAGCTCTATGGTTGGAAGGAAGACCTGCCGATCAAGGTAAGCTGGGCTTCAATTCAGGTTTCCAGGGTGACAGAAGGAGTGCAGACAGAGTTCAGGCATTCCCCCAGCTCCGTTTCCAAGGGGATTGATTGATGGTGCCTGACTGTCTGGCTTCATGAACCAGGGGCGAACGCAACGAACCAGGCTTCCAATGAATGCTGGTTCACTGGTCATGGACGCTCACGAACTGCTGGTTCGCGAACAGAAAATCAGGCGGTTCATGGGGTTTTTTTGGATCGTAATGCGGTTCGTGGCCATGTTTACCTATAACATATTTCCATATCCCCCTCAAAATATGTCAGCCAAAACACCAGTAAAACCTTGATTCAAATAGCCCAGACAGGCCTGATCTCGGAAGCTAACTAGGTAAACGTTGTTTAGTAACTGGATGGGAAATTTTGAAGGAAGACCAGAGTTTCAGAGGAAAGCAAAGCCAAACCACATTTGCGAGTCTCTTCCCATGAAAACCCCAGCAGGGGTAGGCCTTTAGCAATAAGATGGCACTTTCTACCTGATGACTGTAGAAGACACATTCATAATCGAAGACAGGTGAGATTTCTCTTCCTGCCAGTGTTTGATTCACAGAGTTAGGGCTTCATTCAATGCAATGATGCTGTATCAGAAAAGATTTTTTCCCTCATCATTAGTAAGGAAAGGCATGAAAGGAAAGGAGTTGACTGAAATATTTTAAAAAACAAATCTGAAGAGTATTGTTTCACTTATTTATTTTTTCTTCCCAGCTGCTCTCTGGTGTTCAGTTGAGATCTGAATAAAATAATGAAGCATTTGGGGAAGAAGATACAAGCCAATAAGCCTCCACTAGAGGCCAAGATGGAGAAGACCTCCACGGCCACCATGTCTTTCCCCTTGGTGCTCAGATAGGTGGGGACAAAGGAGATCCAAACACTGCAGAAGACCAGCATGCTGAAGGTGATCAGCTTGGCTTCATTGAAAGAATCCGGCAATGTCCGGGCTAGGAAGGCCACCATGAAACTGATGGTGGCCAGAAGACCCATGTAGCCCAGCACAAGGTAGAACATGATATCTGAGCCTTCATTGCACTGTATGATGATATGGCTGATTTGGGAGTGTGTGTCAAACTCTGGGAAGGGGGGCGAAGTTGCTAACCAGAGTGCACAGATGCCAGTTTGAACCAAACAACAGGGAATGATGACGGACATGGCCAGTCTCTTCCCCACCCACTTCCTCATCCTGTTCCCTGGCTTGGTGGCCATGAAGGCAACCACCACAGTGATGGTTTTGGCCAATATGCAAGACACAGCAATGGTGAAGATGATGCCAAACAGTATTTGCCGGAGGAGGCAGGTCACTCTCCCAGGCTGGCTGATGAATAGGAAACAGCACGGAAAGCCGAGCAGCAGAGAGGAGAGCAGGACACAGGTGATGCTTCGATTGTTGGCTTTGACAATGGGTGTGTTCCAGTGTGCACCAAAGATTCCCATCACTAGAACTGTGGCCAGAAAACACAAAACAGCAATAGAAGCCAAGGCTGCTCCCAAGAGGTCCTGGTAGAACAAGTAGGTTATGGATTTTGGAATGCAGTGATCTCTGTTCTGGTTTGGATATTCATCTTCTGGGCATTTCTCACATTGGTCTGCATCTGAAATTCATAATAATTACAATAATTTACAGATGTTTTGTTTTCCGTTGCCAGTTAAATGATGCTGCTGGGAAGGGTTGTTAAGAGAAATTCTCTTCCTTCCCCTTTACTCAGTTTCTTCCTGCAATCTAGAGTTGCCATGAAGGAAGGGAAAGGAGAGATCCTGACTCAGGTTATATGTGCAGAAGTCCCCTGTTACTCTTCCAACAGAAGTTTAGATGGTCTGCATCAGGCAACACTCAACTGAAAATAAAGTTTGATGTCTCAAAATTGGCTATGTGCTACACGATGATCATGAGAATCACAGAGCCAGACACAGAGGCATTGGTTGCATCCTGGCCCACACAGTCCTTAGAAAACCAATCCTTGCTTTTTGCTTTAGAAGCTTTAGAAGCTATAGCTATCTAAGGCATGCATGATTCACTCCAAACTAAAGCTAGGAGCTTGACAATTGGCCACCGGCTTCTGTATGGTGGGTGATTCCCACCGTCCAATCAGGGAGGCAGGTGCCGTGGCTAGAATGTGGGACTAGGATGAAAGAGTTCTGGGTTCTAACACTGCCAAGGAAGGTTGTTCACTGACCATGAGTGGGTCACACCCTCTCAGTCTGACCTACCTCACAGGTTCGTTGTGGTGAAGAGATTGTGGAGAACAATGTTTTCAGTCCCCAATGGGAAGAAATGTAGCCTATGATGTTTGTTAGGGATCTGTTTTGAATAACAGCTCAGCAACAAAATACGCTGGCTCTTGCTGTGGCTTCCTCTGCTATTGTTGCAGCTCTTTGGGCAGGAGGAAGAGCTGCTTCTTCAGTATTCAAACTACTGTTAAATATGGCAAGTAAATGGAGCTTACAGGTTGGCATGTGGAGCCCAGAAGAACAGAAAAAAAATTCTGCCTAAGTTACAATAGGGCACATTAATGTCTTTACAGATACAAATAGTAGAGAAATGGCTCTAGTAAAAGATGATGAAAAGACTCTATGAGTGTATTTAAGGAACTGAATTTCACTGAAAGAAATTGGTAATGAACCTGCTACTGAGTTTGTGAAAGGAAACCTTGTTTAATATCAGTAAAGAAGACTTTGACAGTACTGCATACAAAGTTGTTAAAGTGAGTTAGTATAACAGAATTAGCGAAGCCTACACTGGGAATTGCTATTGCCCCCTCAGTTGGAATAAAGCGGCAGACACAAGTGCTGGGAATTAAAGGGCCGCTTTATTAAATTAAAATCACACATTTGTCAGCACAGGAAGGGCCTAACTAGCGGTACAGGTCAGGCCCTGGGGTCACTCCTAGTCCCCACCCGGACCTGTCTGGATGATGAACCAACAGCCCCGGGGGCGAGCCATCCATGGTATGGCTGTGACCCGGCCAGCCTGGCAAAGAGGTTCACCCCCTTAAAGCTCCCCCCGGCCATACAGCTGCAAGGGGGAAACTGGCTTGTCCAGGGGTTCCCCACCAGGGCATCTGACCTCACAGCTTGGCCATACATCAGCCAGCTGCTCCTAACAGACCCCAATTCCCCACCAATGGGGATATGCCAGGGGTGGTTTCCAATTTGACGCTACTCCGGTTACTAGGACTTTCCTCTGCAATGAATATACCAATGGATTTGCCAACCTCCACCTTCTGGAAAATGGGCAGTCAGGGAGAGCCTCATGGCCTGTTTCCTCCTGATGTACATTTTCAACTTTTTCATCCCATTTTCGTATGTATATTCATTGCAGAGGAAAGTCCTGGTAACTGGAGCTTTTCTCTTGTACTTTGATATCCTCTTACTTACCCATCTGGGCTGCAACTTTCCCTTCCGGACATTGAGCACAATCGTAGCAACAAACTTGCTTCCCCTCTTGAACAATCCTGCTGTGTCCGGTGGGGCAGCTCTCGACACATGTGCTGCGTGGGGCACTCTAAAGATAAACAGAAGGAAGGGGTTGGTGGTGGAAATGCGCTGCTTGTCCCTTACAAAGATGATTCTTGATTCCAACTGCCTTGCCCAAGAACACATTAGAAATCACCATCTCTGCACTTGAATACATACATTGAAAGATTAGTTGATAAGGGAAGGAAAAGGAGCTGGGTAAGCAGAGGAGCCAAAGTTATGCCTTTCACATGCACCTGTCTTTTCTTTAATAAATATCCCTCATTGTGCATCTTACTCATACTCTGAATTTGCATTTTCTGCCCCTTATACCTCTGTTTAATATTGCAGCATGTGTTCTGATTAATAAAAGCCAAGGCAAATTTCCATCCTTCACTTCATGAGCTAGGAATGGCTTTATCCCTGCATCAGAATTCTTGTTCTGAGGAGATGTCAGTTTCGAATCTTTTCCATATTTAGAGACAAACATTGCCTGCAAGCAAGAAAACTTGCACGTCAGGGAGAGAGCTGATGTGTAACCGGCATCTTATAGTCATTTCTAGAGAATTTTCACACAGCGGAACATTTGAAAATGTGACTCTCCATCTATAGTGGTACAGTGCAATCTCTCCCACCTCATTCCTAGCTCTTCTTGGTAGCTTATCGAGTTCAGGACTAAAAACCCCCAGCAGAATAATTTGATCTCTGTATTCTTTTATACAATGGATACATTATGAACGTACTATGAATGAATGAATGAATGAAATCTGGCCCTCAAGTCAGAGTTGACGTATGGTGCTCCCTGGTGGGGTTTTCATGGCAAGAGACTAACACCGCTGGTTTGCCATTGCCTGCCTCCGCAACCCTAGTCTTCGTTGGAGGTCTCCCATCCAATTACTAACCAAGGCCAACCCTGCTTAGCTTCTGAGATCCGATGAGATCAGGCTCTCCTGACCTATCCAGGTCAGGGCATGGACATACTACAGAATTTTGCAAATGGAAATCTGCTAACAGAAACAGAACCATTCCTAGTGCCCATCTCATGCTACTTTTTAATGCGTTATTTAAAAAGGAGAAGTGAAATGAAAGATGGAATATGCAGCTCTAATATGTGCCTTATTTCTTGTAATCCTAGGGTGATAATTGCTCAGCATTCACTCTGTGTATTGTAGGGAGCAAAATGGTGGGTTTCCCTCAAGGATGCTAGATATCTGTACGTGTAGGCTCCTTCCAAGCAGTCCAGCTATCTCTCTGACCATGTAAATGATTGATAAAGGTATAAAGTAAAAAATCCAATGAATGTAAACTCACAACATATATTGTCAAAGGCTTTCACGGCCAAAGAACAGCGGTTGTTGTGGGTTTTCCGGGCTCTATTGCCGTGGTCTTGGCATTGTAGTTCCTGACGTTTCGCCAGCAGCTGTGGCTGGCATCTTCAGAGGTGTAGCACCGAAAGACAGAGATCTCTCAGTGTCACAGTGTGGAAAAGATGTTGGCAGGTCATTTGTATCTACTCAGGAGGGGTGGGGTTGAGCTGAGTCATCCTGTAAGAGTTTCCCAGGGTGTGGAATGCTAATGGTGGGAGGCTTCACTGTATCCTGAGGAGGTTCTTTTGCATATGGATTGGTGCTTGATGTGCTAATCTTCTCTGCAGGGCTATTGTCGGGTATAGAGTGTTTTGTTAGCCTGGTGTTTTTCAGAACTGGAAACCATGCTCTGTTCATTCTTAAGGTTTCTTCTTTCCCGTTGAAGTTTTGCTTATGCTTGTGAATTTCAATGGCTTCCCTGTGCAGTCTGACAAAGTAGTTGGAAGTGTTGTCCAGTATTTTGGTGTCCTGGAATAAGATACTGTGCCCTGTTTGAGTTAGGCTATGTTCAGCCACTGCTGATTTTTCCAGTTGTCCAAGTCTGCAGTGTCTTTCATGTTCTTTTCTTCTTGTCTGGATGCTACGCTTTGTGGTCCCGATGTAAACCTGTCCACAGCTGCAGGGTATATGGTATACTCCTGCAGAGGTGAGGGGGTCTCTACTGTCTTTTGCTGATCGTAGCATCTGTTGTATTTTTCGAGTGGGTCTGAATACTGCTTGAACGTTATGCTTTTTCATAAGCTTTCCCATCTGATCAGTAATTCCTTTGATTTATGGCAAAAACACTTTTCCTGTAGGAGACTGTTTTTCCTTGGTTGTTTGATTCATCCTGGGTTTGATTGCTCTTCGGATTTCATTTCTGGAGTAGCCATTTGCCTGAAGTGCGTGGTTTAGATGATTAATTTCCTCATTGAGAAAGTGTGGCTCACATATCCGTCTTGCACAATCCACTAATGTTTTCATTATGCCTCTTTTCTGTCAGGGGTGGTGATTGGAGTTTTTGTGTAAGTACTGATCAGTGTGAGTTGGTTTTCTGTAGACCTTGTGAGCTAACTGAAAGTTTGCTTTGCGGATGACCAAGGTATCCAGAAATGGGAGTTTTCCCTCGACTTCTTTCTCCATTGTGAATTGTATGTTCAGGTGGATGTTGTTGAGATGATTCAAAAACCCCATCAATTCTTCCTCCCCATGGCTCCAAATGATAAATGTATCATCCACAAACTGGAACCATACACTAGGTTTGTGGCGTGCTGATTCTAGAGCTGTTTTTTCAAAATGTTCCATGTAGAAGTTTGCTATAACTGTGCTGAGAGGGCTCCCCATGGCCACCCCATCCATCTGTTCATAGAATTTGTTATCCCATTGGAAGTAACTGGTTGTCAGACAATGATGGAATAAGGCTGTTACATCCTCTGGGAAAATCTGATTAATAAGTGCAATAGTGTCTTTTACTGGAACCTTGGTAAACAGGGATACAACATCAAAACTGACAAGTATGTCTTGTGGATTGAGTTTCAGAGAACTGATTTTGTTGATGAAATCTGCTGAATCTTTGATGTAAGACGAGGTTTTCCCGATGTGGTCCTGCAGGAGATCGGCCAGATGTCTAGCTAATTCATATGTTGGTGAACCAATGGCACTCACAATGGGTCAGAGTGGGACTGAATCCTTATGTATTTTAGGGAGTCCATATAGTCTATGTGGCTGTGCTTCTGTCTTGCATAGTTTTCTGTGCGTGTCGGGATGTAGTGAGGAATTCTTGATCAGCGCATTTGTTAACCTGGTGATTTTGCAGGTGGGATCTCATTTTAGTTTTTTGTAGGTCAGGGGGTCCAGGAGTTCCGTAATCTTCGTTTTGTATTCCTCTGTTTGCATGATCACTGTAGCATTGCCTTTATCAGCTGGTAGAATGATGATGTCTGGATCTGCATTGAGGGTTTTGATGGCATTTCTCTCCTTGCATGTTATATTGCTGGTGGGAAGCTTTGTCTTTCGTAGAATCCTGGCTGTCTCTCCTCTTATTTCCTCAGCTTCCTCTTCAGGTAGATGACGAATGGCAGCTTCACAACATATAAGTTATGATTCAATTCTGCGTGTAATTTTTTGGGCTCCAGATTTTGGGGGCTTTTTTCCCCAATGGGGAGCCAAGTATTCATAGCTGGAGAAGCTGTTTTTAAAGGTAACTCCACCAAACTCACATGGAACACAGTCATCCCACTACGCACATTTCCAGCCATCCCAAACCCCCCAAATTAGCTAGGTTTCTGCTCACGTGCACCTCTCCACTGACTCCATGGCAGGAAACTACCAAGCAAAGTAATGACCAAGAAGCACCGAAGTGCTAATTAACTTTCTACTGGAAAGTTTATTTCTGGCATCCTTCCTTGTTGAGGTCAGTTTGAAAGGTTCCTTTGAAACCTCTCTGCTGATTTCTCTGAATGGAGGGAATAAATGGGACCAGTTGCCTGTGAAATCTTCACAGAAAAAGAAGGTCTTTGAGAGGTAATGTCTATGGTCTGGATTTCCAAGGACCCAGGAGGTCACAGAAAGCTTCTTTTTTTAAAAAGTACCATGCATTTTAAAAAACATTCTCCATACCTGCTGAAATTTGTGATTCCATTTCAGCAAACTTCTATTAATACTGAACTCTTCACCTGAAGTTGCCTTAGATTCCATCCGACCAACCTGGATTTTTTGGAAAGATTGATTTGGGAATGTGACCAAGTTCAAAATATCATAGCCAGCTGCCAAGTTCCCATCATCATCAAAAAAGATTTCATCTCCAGCACAGTTGTTAAAGTGAATATTTCTCAAAAATGAAAAAAGCTAGGTTGGAGGAGAAAGAGTTTCCGTATTTTAAAAATGTAGCAAGAAACACATGAATATATCTCTCTGTATTTGTTGACATGGAACCACTTGTTCTGCAACGGTGATTTGCAATTTTATTAATACTATCAAATATTAATTAGCCTGATTTTTATTTGATAAAAATGCTAAAATTAAGTCTTTTTTGATGGAAAAAATGAATACTATTATAATTAAGATTGTACTGAATTTCCAGAGGGAACCCCCGCATAGATCTGACATCATTGTCTCCTTGATTTGACTCCTGAACATGAAATTCCACCAGAATAGTAACTCAAGCATTCATCTTTTGAATAAGAGCATTTGGGTGATTCTCTTATGCTGCTTGTACATGACTGGAGCCATCTGAGGTATCTTGGAGATAAGCCCTCCATATAAATGCAAATCCAAGATATTATCATGTGTGAGCAACAGGTATGCATTTTTCCTCTCACACATCATTGTATACATCTTTCCACATGGAACAGTTTTCTTACATGGTCTAAATCTATAAAATGGCATTTGAGTTCTTGCACACAAAGCAGTTCATAATATGCAATTTAATAAGAACTGTGGTTATAGACAGATAAGTGACCCACTCAGAATGTTGAACAAAGTCAGTATTATGGTTGTTGTGGGTTTTCCGGGCTGCATTGCCATGGTCTTGGCATTGTAGTTCCTGATGTTTCGCCAGCAGCTGTGGCAGGCATCTTCAGAGGTGTGGCACCAAAAGATAGAGATCTCTCAGTGTCACAGTGTGGAAAAGATGTTGGCAGGTCATTTATATCTACTCGGGAGGGGTGGGATTGAGCTGAGTCATCCTGTAAGAGTTTCCCAGGGTGTGGAATGCTAATGGCGGGAGGCTTCACTGTATCCTGAGGAGGTTCTTTTGCATATGGATTGGTGCTTGATGTGCTAATCTTCTCTGCAAGGCTATTGTCGGGTATAGCATGTTTTGTTAGCCTGGTGTTTTTCAGAACTGGAAACCATGCTCTGTTCATTCTTAAGGTTTCTTCTTTCCTGTTGAAGTTTTGCTTATGCTTGTGAATTTCAATGGCTTCCCTGTGCAGTCTGACAAAGTAGTTGGAAGTGTTGTCCAGTATTTTGGTGTCCTGGAATAAGATACTGTGCCCTGTTTGAGTTAGGCTATGTTCAGCCACTGCTGATTTTTCAGGCTGTCCAAGTCTGCAGTGTCTTTCATGTTCTTTTATTCTTGTCTGGATGCTACGCTTTGTGGTCCCGATGTAAACTTGTCCACAGCTGCAGGGTATACGGTATACTCCTGCAGAGGTGAGGGGGTCTCTACTGTCTTTTGCTGATTGTAGCATCTGTTGTATTTTTCAGGTGGGTCTGAATACTGCTTGGAGGTTATGCTTTTTCATAAGTTTTCCCATCTGATCAGTAATTCCTTTGATATATGGCAAAATCACTTTTCCTGTAGGAAACTGTTTTTCCTTGGTTGTTTCATTCATCCTGGGTTTGATTGCTCTTCGGATTTCATTTCTGGAGTAGCCATTTGCCTGAAGTGCGTGGTTTAGATGATTAATTTCCTCATTGAGAAAGTGCGGCTCACATATCCGTCTTTCACGATCCACTAATGTTTTCATTATGCCTCTTTTCTGTCGGGGGTGGTGATTCGAGTTTTTGTGTAAGTACCAATCAGTGTGAGTTGGTTTCCTGTAGACCTTGTGACCTAACTGAAAGTTTGCTTTGCAGATGACCAAGGTATCCAGAAATGAGAGTTTTCCCTCAATTTCTTTCTCCATTGTGAATTGTATGTTCAGGTGGACGTTGTTGAGATGATTCAAAAACCCCATCAAAACTCCAATCACCACCCCCGACAGAAAAGAGGCATAATGAAAACATTAGTGGATCATGCAAGATGGATATGTGAGCCGCACTTTCTCAATGAGGAAATTAATCATCTAAACCACGCACTTCAGGCAAATGGCTACTCCACAAATGAAATTCGAAGAGCAATGAAACCCAGGATGAATCAAACAACCATGGAAAAACAGTCTCATACAGGAAAAGTGTTTTTGCCATATATCAAAGGAATTACTGATCAGATGGGAAAGCTTATGAAAAAGCATAACCTCCAAGCAGTATTCAGACCCACCCGAAAAATACAACAGATGCTACGATCGGCAAAAGACAGTAGAGACCCCCTCACCTCTGCAGGAGTATACCGTATACCCTGCAGCTGTGGAAAAGTTTACATCGGGACCACAAAGCATAGCATCCAGACAAGAAGAAAAGAACATGAAAGACACTGCAGACTTGGACAACCAGAAAAATCAGCAGTGGCTGAACATAGCCTAACTCAAACAGGGCACAGTATCTTATTCCAGGACACTAAAATACTGGACAACACTTCCAACTACTTTGTCAGACTGCACAGGGAAGCCATTGAAATTCACAAGCATAAGCAAAACTTCAACGGGAAAGAAGAAACCTTAAGAATGAACAGAGCATGGTTTCCAGTTCTGAAAAACACCAGGCTAACAAAACATGCTATACCCAACAATAGCCCTGCAGAGAAGATTAGCACATCAAGCACCAATCCATATGCAAAAGAACCTCCTCAAGATACAGTGAAGCCTCCCGCCATTAGCATTCCACACCCTGGGAAACTCTTATAGGATGACTCAGCAAAATCCCACCCCTCCTGAGTAGATATAAATGACCTGCCACATCTTTTCCACACTGTCACACTGAGAGATCTCTATCTTTTGGTGCTACACCTCTGAAGATGCCAGCCACAGCTGCTGGCGAAACATCAGGAACTACAATGCCAAGACCATGGCAATACAGCCTGGAAAACCCACAACAACCATCGTTCTCCGGCCGTGAAAACCTTCGACAATTCAAAGTCAGTATTATCATTATCCCTACTTGGATAATGAGCGAAGTGGTTTATCGAAGGCCCCCTGTAGAGCTTACGGCAGTAGCGGGATTCAAACCAGCAGAGTTCTTGCACACACAGCAGTTCATGACGGATGGACTGTGACCAAAAGAACTGTGACTGACCTGCCATGGCTGAGCATAGAGAAGACCTCCTTCCCCCATCACTCTATTCTGAGTTCTTGATGAATACATGGCATGGAGAGCATGTGCCACAGCATAGACAGCATTGTAGATGCCATAGCTGTGACCAGACATTCCCATTTCAAAGACAGTTCCAGGAACGCTCTTGAGTTTCTCGTCTCCAGTACAGTTTTTGTTTTGGAGTGCATAAAGGTTATACAGTGGTAGTGAACAAAGAAACGCATTCATCCAGAACTGCTGGATGAAATATATCTCAGATTGATATGGATTTAGGGTCTCAATGAAGTCCTGAAATCCTGGCACCTTATTTGTGTGCAGTGCAAAGGACAAACTGCCATTGAGGGATTTTGGTGTGAATTTACTCTCTACGAAAATAGATGTGACATCCCATTGAGAAGTTATAATCCAAACTCGCTCTATTGGCAGTCCATAATTAATCTCATAACTTTCTAGAATTATTTGTAAACCATCCATCGACTGATTATCCCCATAGACAAGAATGACATTGAGTTTGTTGAACCAGATTTTTAGACCTATCCTCTTCAAGATTTTCCCAAGAGAGATATTTTCCATGTAAATTCTCGATGTTGGGATAATTTCTTTAAACGCAATGCAAATATTACTCTGGAACAACTTTGGTATCAAATTTTGAAGGAACGCTTCTCCGCTGTCATCATCTGATATGAGGAGACCAATCCAATTCCATCCAAAATGCTTCAGGAGATGAACAATTCCAACACATTGAGGAGTTTCATTTGGAACCATCCGGAAGAGAAAATGGAACTGAGTTTTTTCATTCATTGCAGGGTCAAAGGAACCATAAGTGACCTAAGAAGAAAGATCATAACATTGTGAGATAAGCCAAAAATCTTCATTTATTTTTGAAAATTTATTTCTTCCTCCAAGTAAATAATATAAATATATCTATTTGTACTGTTCAGTCATCTAAGAAATGTTATACTTTGTAATGATCCTTATTATCTAAAAGTTCTAATCATGTTAGCAAGGTAGGGCAATGAATGACCCCAACTGATCATGGCTCCTTCAGGGCTAGGGCAAAGAATGCCACTGGATAATATGGACCTAGTGAAAGATATTGGCGTATCATTCCAACTTTCATGAATTGACCACAGGATCTTGAACAGTGGACTAAACTTAGTGATCTGAGAGAGACAAGTTAGTGGAGAGGATTTCTGTTTCTATGTCTGTATTCTTTCATCTCTATAAATATACATACCTGTGGAATCTTGTATGTAGTTAAAATGTTGGCCATCTGGATGGAGTTTTGGGAGGTGAAGCCACCAATGACAGCCATTACTTTCTTCTTCCTGTCACAGTCGTAATTGACATGCCACTTTCGTCCTCTGAAGAGTAGGTACCTAATACCTTGAGAGGTTTGCAGTGAGTTGAAAGCATTGTCATAGATGTGTGATCTCAGTGTGGTGTTGGTGAAGAGTTTGGAATTCTTCTTGATTTCATTAAAGGCAAAAACAAAGGCTAGAATATGCTGATAGTTTCTAGTCAATAACCTGCAATGAAAGTTTTGTGTAGTCTCTCAGGCCTGTATCATAAGAAACATTTGTGGCACACACAGGATATAGTTCAGCTCCTGTTAGAGCTGCCATTCTTTTTTTCCCCCTCAAGAAGGAGAATTTCATCTGGCTCTACTCTCCCCAAGTCAGAAATTCGGTCATTGATGGAAAACTCCATCTACAGAATATTTGCCTTTTAGCACTTGAGATACTATTTTAATCTCGGTAGCATCTCTTTCTGAATATCAGTGGCCTGAATTTGCAGACTGAATGATGATAGGAATGTGGATGGATGAATATAAATAAGAAATGTATTGATGGCCATTGCAGAAGAACAAAATGGGAGCCTTGTACGGTGGCCTCAGGGGGAGAGGAAAGAACCAGAGGATTCCTCCGAGGTCAGGCATGCAAAGGAGTCCCCTTGATATGAATTTCTTGGCCAAATCAAGGGACAAGCAGCACAGGAGCAACTCTCCCAAATGGTGGCTGCTTGTAAGGAGATGAGTAAGAAAGAACCTCTAAGGGATCTGCAACATTCTTTCTGCCTGTAGGATTTGGGCACCGTGAGTTGAGCAGAAGCACTGCCCTGTGGACACTCGGGTACACAAATATTGTCACCCTGAAAATTGGGGGAAGTGGCATTTTCAACTTTTCACAGTCTTGGGATGTGCTAAGAAACTTCAGTTTACCCAAAACTAGGGAAAGTTGCATTTTCCACTATATTCCAATTTGTGATGTGCAGATGGAGGGTAGAAAATGCTTGTTTTGATTTGCTTCCAGCAAGCTTGAGCATTCTCCTGTTGATTAACATTTTAAAGCAAAGTTAATCTAGAATTCTGCTGAATTAGTGTTGGTTCACACTTATAACTACTATCTATAAAAGTAAGGGGATCTATCCATCTCTCAGTGTGTCCATTTGTCTGTGGCACACAAATCTCATCAAAACATGACGTCGGGGATTTCCAAATTGTCATCTGGTTTCAGGATGAATGTGGGAGTTGCTGTGCCAAGCCAAAGGGAATCGTAATATCAGGCAGCAGCGATCCCCAATTTTCAATTGTAGCCGTGGTTTGCTCTGGCAGGTATAATTCTTCTGAAAATGAAGGGAAGAGCCTCAAAACTGGCCCCTAACCTCAGAATGATGATGGAAGTTGCAGCACTGACAGCACAAGGAATAGAAATGCTCCATCCCTCTGTCAGAAGCCCCACAATGGTATTTGCAATGGAAGTAGAAGCTGACTTTGGCAAGCATAACATCTGCAATTGTAGCCAGGAGCCTCTAAACCAGCCATTGGATTCAAGATGGTGATAGGAATTCTAGTGCCGGATGAGGAGTGGATTGAATTTCATGGGCCAAATGATATTGTCAGAACCTCCTATCCCCATACCAAGGGAAGCAAAAACCGTCTGTGGCAGGCATAACTCTCAGCCTTCATTTCCAGCATGGTGACAGGAGTTGTATTTCCAAAAATAAAGGGAACTGGGGCATCCTAGCCTGATTATCTCCAATACCCCCCAATCCTCTGTGCAATGGAAGTAACGTTGTCTTCAGTGCACAGATCTCAAATAAAGCCGGGGGTTTCAAAATTTGCCACCAGTCTCAGAGTGATGGTTTCCATGACAAAAATGAAGGGAACTAGAAATTATTTGCCCAACTTATTTCCAAACACCCCTTCCTTGCAGTTTCCCATCAAAGCTAACGTACTCCAAATGTGTCAGGCAAAACATATCAGAATATAAAGACAGAGTGGACCAGTTTGGCCACCACTTGTAGGATTATCAAAGGACTTCTTGAAATGAATGGAATTGCATTAACATATCAGATCACAAAGCTCAGGGTTTTAAATGAAGGGAATTACACAATTTTTGTGTCCTCCATTTTTTTTCATAACAACCTTGTGAAGTAGGACTGGCTGTAAGTACATAAATGGGCCCAAATCAGGCAGCAACCTTGTGTGACAGAAGGGCTTTCAAACCTGGATCTCCTCGATCCTAATCTTAGCCTCTTACCACTATACAAAACAGGGTTTGATAGTTCATGGAGGGTATTAAGGCAGCCCCCTCCCATTTTGAGACATCTAACTCCCCCCCCCCCAGAATAATGGATGGACATAGGAAGGGTCGGTCACATGGGTTGACAGGTGGATGGTTCCTCATGTTATTATAGATTACTATCCGTGTGTTCCGTGGACAAAATACTGAAAATAAAGGACAATTATCTGAGACAATGTGGAAGCTCTAATTTTGATGGTAGACATATGATTTTTGTTTCACACTTGGAAATCATCTTTTGATGACGCAGTTAGCAAGTGCAGAACACGAAATAGCCCTTTGCAGTCAGAGTCTGCTGTGCTCTGCATTCTGATGTGTCAATTACATAATCTGATGTGTCAATTACATAAGAATGATGTTAAAACTTCGTGCAAACTTTTTAAAAAATAAGGAGCTACTTACCATCCTATTTTGTCATAACTTGGTGGTTCTGTAAAGGTGAGTAAATACATTTCAAGGAATAAAGTGGATACACATCCTCCAATGATAATTTCCTCACCAAAGCTCTCCAAATGCTGTGGAACTCCTGGCTGCCGACCGCTCACGGATTCTGAACTGTTGCTGAAAGTATAAGGCAGCAATGGCTGGAGGAATAACAGCAGCAACATACTTCTGAATGCTAGACAAATATTGATCCACTTCCAGCTGAGGACCTTCATTTTCTCACATACATCTGTTAGCATCTTCGCAAAAAGGATGAGGCAATTGTCTGTCTTGTCACATTCACTCTTCGTTCCTATGTCAATTTTAATTCTTCACTTTTGCCCTTGGATTTACAGATACTTTTGTATTGTAAAAGTGGGATATACACTTTTGTTTGCAATTTCTGCTGTTTTTACAAGTACGGTTTCTGACCTAAAGATATATAAAATATTCATAATAGACACTGCTAATTACTGTGGTATAGTCAAAATCCTCACCTGTATTATGGACAGGAAAAAACAATATAAAATTAAGAACCAGAAGTTTTATTCACAAAAAGGAAGAAAAAAATGTAATCATTATTTAAAGCAGCAAAGATTAGAAACTGAAAAAGAAAATCCATAAACAGCCAATATGACTCATCTGCCCAACACCTGCAGATAAACATCAACTCAAACATAAGAAGTTTTTGCCCTCGTCTCTTTTCCAACATGGGCATAAAGGACAAAATAGGAAAGCTACATATGACAGATCCTGCCTGATGCAATTTTATCTCCCAGATCTCTGAGGTACAGGTTGGTTTTATAGACTGAACGTATAGTAGAAGCTCTTGAGCAGCATTTACCTATTAATTTTCAAAGTAATCATCATTCATTAGCTGTGGACTTCAAAATAGGAGTTTAATTATATATTTTTAAATTACAGGGCAAATAATCTTCTTTCCTAAGGTCTCAAGGTTTCACCATGTATCTTGTTTTTCTCAAAAATTGCTAATGTAGTTTGTGTGGTTCCAACACGGCCAGTACTTTCTTTCAAGACTTTGGTGTGGCTCCGTTGCCACCCTAGTTGGAATGAAGAGGGAGACACCAGGTTGGATCTAAGGGCCACTTTATTAACTATGTACAGCAACAATAAACCCACTGCAGCAAGGGCCTAAAGCGGTACAGGTCAGGGCCGGGATCCACTGTGGACCTCCACCCTGACCTGTCTGGGCGAGCCCCAAAGCCCCGGGTGCGACCCATCCACAGGATGGTGAGGACCCGGCCAGCCAGGCAAATTTGTCACCCCCTTTTGAGCTCCTAACACCTCAGCTGTATAGCAGTGAGGTAAGGCCTCTCCAGCGGGGGCTCCCGAAGGCAGCCTACCCCTGCCCCTGGCAGCCGTCAAAGCAGTACCAGGCCTACGGGCAGACCCCTCTTCCAGCTAATGGGGAAGCACCAAGGGTGCTCACTCTTCCCGCACCCTATCTAAACCCAAACCTGTCATGACACTACTAACAAGCACCACCCTAAGCCAATCACCTCAAAACCCCCATTGGTGCATGGTAGGCGAAAAACCCCCTTCATCCTGGACCAATCTGGATAAAAGGGGGAAAAAATCCTACCCGGCCCTGATAACAGCGACCAGCTAATCCTACAGCAAATATAGGGTGAGGAGGGTGGGCCAAGCTTCAAACGCTGACTGTGTCTGGGCCGGGGCAGTGCAGCCTCCTAAGGCTCCAGCTCTGCCCCTCCCAAACAAACCTTATAAGGAAGGAGGGGGGATGCTGGTGCTGCCTCCCTCCTTCCAGTGCAGCAATGAATGGCACCCGGCTCAAGCAGCTTGGCTGCACGCCGGGAAAGTGTCGTATTGCCACCCTAGTTGGAATGAAGAGGCAGACACCAGGTTGGATCTAAGGGCCACTTTATTAACTATGTACAGCAACAATAAACCCACCGCGGCAACGGCCTAAAGCGGTACAGGTCAGGCCACGGGATCCACTGTGGCCTCCACCCTGACCTGTCTGGGCGAGCCCCAAAGCCCTGGGTGTGACCCATCCACAGGATGGTGCGGACCCAGCCAGCCAGGCAAATTTTGTCCCCCCCCTTTTGAGCTCCTAACACCTCAGCCGTATAGTAGTAAGGTAAGGCCTCTCCAGTGGGGGCTCCCAAAGGCAGCCTACCCCTGCCCATGGCAGTCGTCAAAGCAGTACCAGGCCTACGGGCAGACCCCTCTTCCCACTAATGGGGAAGCGCCAAGGGTGCTCACCAGCCCGCACCCTATCTAAACCCAAACCTACCAATGCCAGAGCCAAGTCTCTGCTTAGGCTCTGGCGCCCCACTGATAGCCTAAGGCTAACCTAAGCCCTTGTGGCAGATCTTCCAAGAAGATGCTGTTGCCCTCTTCTGACAAATGCATACCATCACCTCTGTAGAGGCCGGGGACTTCAGCCCTGATCCAGGGATGAGGCAGATAAACACCTAACCCCCCCCCCCAACGCTTTTTGCACTGCCCTTTTAGCCTTCATCCTGGCCCACTCGATGGCTTGACGGCCAACTGCCTCCCTCCAAACTAGCCGCGAGATCATGGCCGATCACATGATCAGCACACCCGGCCAGCGTTCTGAGATAAGGCATAGGTCTGCCTGTGCTTGGGAAGACAAAGCCTTACCCTGCACTAACCCAAGATCATTCCCCCCTAAATGGATAACAACAATGTGGGGTGGTTCTCTCCATCTCCCACTGAACAACAAAGGCAACAGGCCTGACCACCGAAGGCCCCGGCGACCTTGCCACTCAATCGAGGCCCATTCACTCAGCCCCAACTGGGACCCAACTGGCATCCTTTGTGCTTGGTGGGCATCCCAAAACACATAACTGTGACTGCAGATCAGGATCCTCTGTAAGCCGCCACGTGGCACAGGACCTAAGAAAAACAACCAATTAGTAACAGTCCAACAAGAACATCAAAACCGGGAAAGAGGACGTACAGAAGAGCGATAGGCAGAAGACCTCCACCTGCCCACCTTCTGGATCACCTGTCCCGAGTAACCCATGGCTGCGGCAGTCAATGCCGCCCCGATCCTAAAAGAGTGGGTACCAAAATTAACCCCGTTTAAGCCAATCTTGGAGAGGGCATGCTTCGTCACCACCCAAAATTGGTACCGGATCAACGGAGACCCATCCCTGTGATGAAAGAGACAGCCATGCTCTGAGCCACGCAACTTCCAGTATCTTTGTAATGCCTACATGGGACATAACTCAACCTCCGCACAGGAACCCAACTGCACCACAGTCCCCTTCCGCCCCTGGTCAGTCTTAGACCAATGGATCTGGAGGGAGACAGAGACCTTCTCAAGTTTCAGGTCCCTAGCCATAAGTGCACGACTGGAATTATCCCTGGAGGATTGAGCAACCAGCTCACTCACCCTCAAAACCCCAAAAAAGGCCATCAGAACAGCCGCGTGAAAGAGGGCTGCCTCATATCGGAAACTACAAATATCCCTCCAGACCACACTTAGACCCTTCAACACTGAAGGAGAAATCGGCTCTCTGGCATCATTACCAGCAGGGGTCTCTCTAGTCCAGCCCTCAAGCATCTTCCTGATCCGGAAATCGTCTGTGGCCTCAGGCAATCCCCGGGCCTTACTAACAAAGGCCAAAGTGGCCAACTGCCCTCTAATGGACTTAATTGCCATACCGCGGCCCTTTTGCCACACACAGAAATGTATAATGTGCTCCACTGGGACCAGCCAGCTCTCCTCCAACCTTGCAGTCTTCCTAAACTCCGCTAACTGGGCCACTGCTCTCCGATATGCCCTCTGATTGCTGGGTGCAATGGCTAACTGGATGGCCCTGCATGCTTCGGCCTCCCAAGATTTCACAGCTCCATGGGCATCCGAGCCGGTTGCTGATCGGCCTCTGGTGCAAGCCGCCAAAAACACTCCATCTGTAGGCGAGACAAAGCGTCTGCCACCCTATTATTAACACCAGGAACGTGCTTGGCCCAAAACAATATATTCCACTGGAGGCACAACAGCATGAAAGCCCTTACCAATCTCATAACTCTGCACGACTTGGACATCAAAGAATTGACAACCTGCACAACTGCCTGATTGTCACACCAAAAGTGGACAGAGTGGTTAGCCAATTCCTGACCCCACAAGTGAACAGCCACTAAAATTGGGAAAAACTCCAAAAAGATTAGATCCCTTACCACCTCAGAGGCCCTCCAGTCCAAAGGCCACTGCTCCGCACATCAGTGCCTTCAGAAATACACTCCAAAGCCAGTGGAGCCGGATGCATCTGACGTCACCTGCAGCTCAGCCTCAAGCAGCAACTCATCCCGCCACAGAGTAACACCATTAAAATCAGTAAGGAAAGCCGCCCATATGGCCAAATCCTCCTGCATACCCTTTGTCACCCACAACCGGTGATGGGGTGCATGCAAGTGGGCCATAGCATCACACAAGTGACGCAAAAAGGCCCTCCCTGGCACTATAGCCTTACAGGCAAAGTTAAGGGAACTTACCAGCTGCTGAATCTCAATGTGGGACATCTTACGCTTGGTCCTAAAGGCCCGCAAACGAGCTCTAAGCTCGTCCACCTTGTCCATTGGCAACCTAAGGGACTGCAGGACAGCGTCCAACTCAATCCCTAAGAACGTCAGGACTAATGAAGGCCCCTCCATCTTTTCCTGTGCCAAAGGAACACCCAGTTCCTCGGCCAGGGAAACATAGGTTGACAGAAGAGCAGTGCATTGACCAGACCCCACTGGCCCAATGAAGAAAAAATCATCTAAATAATGAGCCATACTGTGGCTGGCCGTCCGGCGCTGGACCTCCCACTCAAGGTAAGAGCTAAACCTCTCAAAGGCTGCACAGGAAATGGAGCAACCCATTGGCAAAGCCCTATCCATGTAATAGGAACCTTCAAAAGCAAACCCGAGGAGTTCAAAATCCTCAGGGTGGACTGGAAGAAGACGGAATGCTTTGCCATTTCTGCGCCCACCCCACATCTGCGCACCACCTTGACCGCTTGGTCAAATGACATGTACCACACCGAACATAACTATTCTGGTATAGTGTCTTTCACTGACCCACCCCTAGGGAACGACAGGTGGTAGATAAGGCGAAACTCACCGGCCGCCTTCTTAGGCACAACTCCCAAAGGGAGACCCTAAAATTAGGCGTCGGAGGAGCCACAAATGGCCCCAAGACCCAACTCTCTGCGCATTCCTTCCTAATCTGCCTAACTACATCCTCTTTCCCCAAAACTGAACATAAATTGTTAGCCATAAACGGGCGCCTTGGCCCCTGAAGTGAAATCCTAAAACCAACTGTAAACCCCTGAACTAAAAAAAGCACATCTTCCCGCTTGGGATAACTGCGCAACAGCTCCTCAAGGACCTTCAGCCTTACCAGGCTGGGTCCCTTTACCAGGAGGGTGCTGTCCACCTGAGCACCCCCTCCTGCCTTCTTGCCTCCCCATCCTTGCTTAGACTTGGAGCAAGCGTTATAGGGGTGGGGGCCAGCACAAGAGGGGCACTCATGTCTAAAGCGACACGGTTTCCTAAGGCAGGTCCCTTTGTACGCATACTCCCAGCATAGCAGCCGAGGTTGAACCTGCTGCCCCGCGCTGCCGCGGGTACTGGTTGCCTGCGAAGAATGGTGGACTACGTGCCCACTGTCTGACCTGTCACCCAAATTAGGCTTAGCCGGGGACATTACCTGCAGCCATAGCTGCTGCTGAATGCGGTCCCATGGCAAGTTAGGGTTCATTGCTGCCCGCATTCGGAACTCCTCATCATACTGCATTCAAGCCGCACCCGAAAAGCCAGTGTACTCCTTTAGAATAATGTTGAGGTATTGAAACAACTGAGGAGCCCTAGTTGGTTGGGCCCTGGCAATGACCCCAGCGTAAATCAAGA
The DNA here is from genome assembly GCF_028583425.1 of Eublepharis macularius. Taxonomy (NCBI): domain Eukaryota; kingdom Metazoa; phylum Chordata; class Lepidosauria; order Squamata; family Eublepharidae; genus Eublepharis; species Eublepharis macularius. The sequence goes on from NC_072793.1 coordinate 179,556,876, forward strand.
AACCCGGCAACCAGTTGTTCCAGGTCCTGTCAACCCGCCTCTTCTTCAGACGCTCCTTATCCCTATCATCCATATCCTCCTTGTCTTTTTTCTCCAGCTCCTGAAAGAGAAGAGAAAATATATCAACATATTCCCCTTTAAGGTTCTCTAGTTGCCTGGGTCAGGTGGTCCCCTAATGGCAATACCATATCTCCAAATGGCAAAGCGGTGAAGGGTACCTGTCCATAAGCAAAGGATGGATAGGGGCCAAAGCCCCAAGGAGATCCGGAGAACCCTGACCACCCCATAGGAAAACCCATATAAGCAGCTGGGCCTGCAACCCCCCATGGTGCAGGAGAAGTACACTGTTGCTGAGATGCAGACCCCCAACCTTGCCCAGCCCACACTGCCTGCCCCATCCCCTCAGCAGGCCCGGTATAAGGCAAGCAAGGCCCCTGTGCCAACCCCGTTGAGGCACCCACTGCCACCTGTCTCCCGGGACCCCAAGGTCAGTGCTTCCTTACCCCGAACATCCACTGGCTCAACAGCCACAGCCACAGGTGGTGATTCGTCCGGCCACTCCTGCTCCACATCCACTGCCGCTTCCTGGAGATCCACCTCTGCAGGCACCTTTGCACTACTGCACTCGCCTCCAGATGCTCCTGCTGCACCTTCTAAAAGAGACAAACGGCGTAAAATCTCTCTATTAACCGCATTCCTGGAAGCAGAATGAATGGGCCTAGGCCTGCCCTCACCTCGTGTTGCAGTTGAAGAGGTCCCCTTTGCCTCCTCCAACGCAGTTAGCCACCTCAATATATCCTGCTGACTAACAGCAGCATGCTCCTCATCGGCTGAAGACATGGGAGAAGAAGGTCTCCTAGCAGAAGCCTTCTTAGCCGGTTGCTTCCCCTTAGTGGGGCCTGCTTTTCTCTTAGGCTGCATGGCTACGAGCTAACGCCCCAACCCAATAACAGCCTACCAGTGCCCCAAGTGGCTGCAAAGTGAGCAGCTCTGCAAGTGATGCCGCTCAGAACACCCACAATATATATAAAGTAAGGCTGTTTGCAGTAACCTCCAATATATAGAGAGTGGGCTGATCAAATCACCACCACCATATATAAACCAACCAATATATGGACTATATCCAGCATAAAGCTGAAAGTAACAGTGCCACGAAACCTAGAGTGGGCCTGCCTAGCAGAGCTACCACTCAGAGAGTCTGAAAAATAACACACAGGGTGGCAACTGAGGGGGTCAGGCCAGCAAGCAAAATGAGGCAGCACAAAATGGCTGCCCCTTTATACCAATGAGGCTGGCAAAAGGAAAATGGCCGCCGCAAACACCCAATAAACCTACCCTGTCCCCAAACGCTGGAGGTGCGATGGCAGAAATATCCCCCAGCCAATCCCCCCAAACTCCCAAACACCCTGGTGATCAAGGGGTGGGGGGTGGGAAGTCTTTGGGCCCAATTGAGGGGACGGGAAATCAGCCGCCCTAAACCCCCCAATAGACCGCCGACACTCAAACCCTCTGTGCTAGCTTGCCAACTCCTTCCCAACTAGTGAAGGCCCAGCCTGCCCGAGCTCTCGCAATTAACTGCAACGAGCAGGGAACCGGGCGCACGAGGCCACAGCGGCAAACCCACTTGATGTGGCTGCGCAAATAGCACGACCCCACTCAGCACCAAGCCGCCGACCACTGCAGCAAGGCTGCCACTGGAGCTGCTCCCAGCCCGCCGCTCTACTGAGGGCCGCAACCCCCGCCGCAGCCCAAACCCAGTGCTCCGCTGCCGACCGCCACAGCAAGGCCATCGCTGGAGACACTCCCGGCCCGCTGCTCTACTGCGGGCCGAAACCCGTGCCGCAGGCCAAACTCAACGCTCTGCTGCCAGCCGCTGCAGCAAGGTCGCCACCGGAGCCATTCCCTGCCTGCCATTCTACTGTGGGCTGCAATCCGCACCGCCGACACCTCGTCCCCCGATGACACAGCACGGCCCTTGCAGCTCAGTGGGAGGATCATCCAGTCACTCCGAGCTTCAAACGCCGACTGCGTCTGGGCCGGGGCAGCGCAGCCTCCTAAGGCTCCAGCTCTGCCCCGCCCAGACAAACCTTATAAGGAAGGAGGGGGGATGCTGGTGCTGCCTCCCTCCTTCCAGTGCAGCAATGAACGGCACCCGGCTCAAGCAGCTTGGCTGCACGCCGCGAAAGTGCTGCATTGCTTTCACAATACCTTCCCTACCCTTCATTTTGGTGACTAGGTGTGCATTTTATTCCCTATCACTTGATATTAATTAAACCTGGCCAAGATGATATAAAATCTTTGGACAGCATGGAACAAGTGGCAGTGATTGAAGGACACCCATATCGATATACATGTTTCCCCCACAAAGAGAAGCAACAGTTCCATGTGGTTGTTTTAGGGAGTGAAATAGTAGCTTCCTTCTGCTTCTGTCAGTGCTCGGATCTGAATTGGACCACTGAGCCAATTTAGTACCTTCCTGAACCATTCTAGTATCATATAGTAGAGTATATTATTCTTTTATTTCACAGAAAAAGCCTTCAAAGAAAGGAGATGCTAGAAGTTCTTCATCGCTATGTGAAATCAAGAGGCACAAGATGTATAAGAGGGATATTCCAACTTTCATTAATTCTATGGTGTATTTATCTCTCTTACCTCTGCAGTCCCAAAACTGGTAGCAGCTTACAGACCAGCTCACACAGTTGCCCCAAAGACACCAGCTGCCAATGCCAACCCATTCCCAGGTCCTTTCTTCTGAATTTCTCTGTGGTAGATCACATTCTTGATATGCAGAAAAATAGATGTTCTGTCCTTGATACTTTGAGGGATCTCATTGTACATCTCCTGCAGAATGAAGCGGTAATGTCATATGTAAGTCACTCAATGAACTTCAGGTGGTAGAGGAACCTGAGTTTACTTTTCAAGGGATTTGTTGACCTGTACGTTTTCTTAGTCATAGTTCAAACCTAAGTGGAGTTACACCCTTTGAGGAAATTTGAATGTGTCAGATTTCAGGAGCTGAGCAGGGTCAGTCCTGGGATGAGGGACCACCAAGGAAGACTCTACAGAGGAAGGCAAAGACCTCCGCTTCTCTCTTGCCTTGACAGCTCCTTGCTGTGGTCACCATAAGTTAATTGTGACTTGAGGGCACATATACACATATATTATATTATTATAGTATATTGTATTATTAACACCTAACTGAGAAGGGAGTTAAACACCCTTGAAGATAGAGATAATATTCAACAAATTCTGAACATACTGGAAAATGGGGCAAATTTGAATGATGTGATTTAACATGGACAAGTGCCACCTTCAATATCTTGATAAAACAATGCAAAGCTGTATGAACAGGATTTTGGGATATGGGTGGATGGGAAGGTAAATATGAGTAGTTAACGTGATGCAGCAACAAAAAACGGTGAATGCAATCTTGGGTTCTCTCAACAAAGTTATAATATTCAAATCACTCAGGCTGACACTGTCCCACTATAGACCATGTTGATCAGGCCCCACCTGGAGTATTGAGTGCAGTTCTGGAGGCCTCACTTCAAAAAGGATGTGGACAAAGTGGAACAGGTGCACAGGAGAGCAACCGGAGTGATCAGGGGCCTGGAGATCAAGTCCTACGAGGAAAGACTGAGGGATCCAGGAATGTTCTTTTTGGAGAAGAGGAGATTGAGGGGAGACATGATTGCTCTCTTAAAGTATTTAAAAGGCTGTCACTTTGGACATGGAAGGGAAGTGTTCCTGTTGGCAACAGAGGAAAGGACGCAAAATGGTGGGTTTAAATTACAGGAGGGAAGGTAGTGGCTGGACATCAGGGAAAACTTCTTCACATTAAAAGTAATTCAACAGTGGAATCGGCTGCCAAGGTGGGTTCCCCGGCAGTGGCAGTCTACTAGGAGCGGCTGGGTGAATATTTCTCAGGGATGTTTTAGGTTTTTCCTGTATTGGGTGGCAGATTGGACTAGATGGTCTATAGGGCTGCTTCCCACTTCTATTCCATTCTATAACTAATTCATACCCTCCGAGGTGAATTTCATTTAGGAACTTGATGTGCATATTCCTGCAGTATTAAGAATGCAGGGTTACGTTTGGGATGAGACGGTAAGTCTTGCTCCCAAGGCTCCCTAGTTTCTGTGCCAAAATATCATCATCATCGTCATCGTCGTCGTCATCGTCGTCGTCGTCGTCATCATCATCATCATCATCATCATCATCATCATCATCATCTACCTTTATTGGCATAGCAACAATCACAAGATTGATAAGGTATCCTATCTATAACATATTAAAACTTTTAAGGATAAAATCCATACAAACGACTAATTAAAGTTACCTTTAAGTTAAAAAAGTTCCGCAATATATTTAGCAAAATAAAAATCCAAACAAACTACTAATTAAAATTACCTTAAGTTTAAGAACTTCCACAAGAAATTTAGCAATGATAAAAATCCATATAAGCTACTGATTAAAATTGCCTTTTAATTTAAGAACTTCTCCAAGAAATTTAGCAACGACTTAAAGTAATTTCAGGAACCGAATCATTTAGAAGAAACTCACATTTAAGGTTATTAATTGGATGACTTTTAGAGTTTCATAAATTAGAAAGCAAACATTTCCAGGCAGGTTCATAAAAAGGGCAATCTAAAATTATATGGTCAACAGTTTTTAAGGAATTAAGTCCACACTGACATAGACACACTTGCCTCAGGATCCAGAGATCCCTGCCGGAAAGCCTCCTGGAAGGGAATGCATTAACCCTGGCCAATAAAAAGGCTCTACGCTATAAGGGAATATCAAGAGCTTGGAGATAATGAGCCATCCTACCTGGAAAACTAACAAGGCCGAGCATGGAAGGTGAGCAAATACTGGATTGAGCTGGACACAGTTTTTATCATTCAATATCTATAAATCGTTGCTTGATTGATTTACAGTGCAATCCTATGGAGAGTTACTCCAGTCTAAGCCCATTGAAATCAATGGCCTTAGACTGGAGTAACTCTCTCTTTTTTTTAATTTTTTTTAATTTTAATTGCTAACATCAAAACTACAAACAAAAAGGAAAAAGGAAACAAGGGGGGAGGGATAAAACAACATAATAACACAGACTACAACTACAAGTATTGAATTCCCTTCATAATACAATTATTTAAGGTTAAACTTTCTAATATGTTATTAGATTGGTAGATCTTATAAAATATGAACTACAGTCAGGGTCAGGTCTTCTTCCCCCCCCCCCCCTGCGTCTCGATCTCAGTTCTCTCTGAACAGCTACAGTAGCTGCGCTCATTCCCTCCTCCCCTCTCCCCCTTCAGATTCTGGATCTTCTTCTTGCTCGAACTCTTGATGATTAAGTACAAAATCCCTCAGCTGTACTTCCGATATTATCTTGTAGGCTTGGTCTTTATATCTAAACCAGATACCTTCCAGAAATAACCATTTGTATTTTATATCACGCTTTCTCAGAAGAGCTGCAAACCTTTTGTATTTGAATCTTCTTTTCCAAGCTAGAAATGGAATGTCCTTCAATATCTTAACCTTGTTACCAAGAAAGTCCAAGTCCACGTTAGTTGAATTATATAAAATGGTGTCCCGAGTCTTCTTAGATGAAAAGTCAATAAAGATCTTGCGAGGCAGTTGACGCTTGGTTGCATATTTTGAAGATGTCCGACGGACTTCCAGAATATTGCTTTTTAACTCTTCTTTAGTTGCCTTTGTGAATAACGCCAAAAGTTCCGACACAAGATCCTTTAAATTTTCACTTTCCTCCTCCTTCACATTCTGTAAATGCAATAACGTCTGAGCACGAGCCACTTGTAGTCCTATCAATTGATTCTCCAAAAGCTTTACTTCTTTGTTTGTAGCTCTCATGAGTGTTGCATTTTTGCAAGCAGATTTCTCTGCCTCGAGTGCTTCATCTTTAATGGTTTTCACGTCGTTTTCAATTGAGCCAACCCTTTGTCCGATTTCATTTAGCCTGTCAACAAAGGGCTTCATAGCTTCAATGACCGACTGTTTAACCACCTCATCAAGAGTCTCTCCCTTCCCCTGCAACGCAGTGGAAACCGATTTGCCCACAGCAGGGCTCTGCTTTTTCATCACCATCTTGGGGGGGGGAGTCTGCCAACTAAGTTCCAAAACTCAATGAAGAGGAAGATATCTGAACCTTCTTAAGCTTTAACTCCCACCAATCCTTCGCATACACTTAGAGTAACAGAAGGGATCCGCTTACTTACAGGCTTTTCACCTTAAATCTGCTTGTTGTCGTTCTCCATGGCCTGGCAGCACGCGATGTGCTGCACAAGTCTGCCGGCCTCCATAGGAGCACACGGGCTTTTTACCCCCTGGATCGATTTCAGGGAGCTCTTCCCGCAGCGCTCCAGACCCTGACCCCCCTACCTATTTCCTATTACAGACCTATTTCCTTACTTAACAATGACTATAACATCTTTGCGAAGATCTTAGCGGAAAGAGTAAAGGGATGGCTATCCGAAGTTATTGGGGAAGAACAAGCTGGTTTTTTACCAAATAGACAAATTAGAGACAATTTAAGGACAGTTATAAATGCTATTGAATATTATGATAGGCGTTGTGATAAGGAGGTTGGGTTCTTCTTTGTGGACGCTGAAAAAGCTTTTGACAATTTGAACTGGGATTTTATGTTCGCCACTATGGAACAGCTACAGTTGGGAGAAAGATTTATCAGAGCAGTAAAAGAAATCTACAGAGACCAGAGTGCAGCAATTGTGGTGAATGACGAGGTGACTAAGAAATTGACTATAGGCAAAGGTACAAGACAAGGTTGCCCGTTGTCTCCACTGTTGTTTATAATGGTTTTGGAAATTTTGATGATACAGATCCGAGAAGATAATGCAATCCGTGGAATAAAGATAAAAGACTTTTCCTATAAGGTCAGAGCATTTGCAGATGATATAATGTTAATTGTGGAAGATCCAATTGAAAACATGCCAAGGGTAATAGAAAAAATCACAGAATTTGGAGATTTGGCAGGTTTTTTTGTAAACAAAAAGAAGTCAAAGATACTGTGTAAAAATATGATTAAACAAAAACAACAGCAACTTATGGAAATAACAGACTGTGAAGTAACAAATAAGGTGAAATACTTGGGAATTGAACTGACTGCAAAGAATATAGATCTATTCAAGAATAACTATGAGAAATTGTGGACTCAAATAGAGCGAGACTTGATTAAATGGAATAGATTGAATTTGTCATGGTTGGGAAGAATTGCAGCAGTCAAGATGAATGTGCTGCCAAGAGTGATGTTTTTGTTACAGACAATACCAGTTATTCGGGACTCCAAGCAGTTTGAGAAGTGGCAGCGAAAGATATCGGACTTTGTTTGGGCAGGCAAAAAGCCTCGAGTGAAAATGAAAGTGTTACAGGATGCGAAAGAGAGAGGCGGAATGCAACTGCCCAACCTAAGACTTTACTATGAGGCAATCTGCTTGGTTTGGCTGAAGGACTGGATGATGCTTAATGGAAAAAGTACAGAGATTACCTACAAGAAGGAATTCCCTCCTGGGTGGTTCCTTATGAAGTGATAGATCCGAGAACTGTTGATAATGAACAACAGTGTTTAACGTATAAGGAGATAACACAAATAGAATTTTCTAAATTAAGAATAAAGACGCAAGAAGAGTTGTCTCCAAACTATGACTGGTTTCAATATAGACAGCTCAGAGACCTTTATAAATCGGATTGTGCCAAGGGAGGGATAAGAATGGAGAACTCGGACTTGGAGGAAGTAATTTTACAAGAAGACAAAAAGGAAATTTCAAAGGTCTATAAAGTGTTGTTAAAATGGTATACTGAAGAAGAGGTAGTTAAGGAGCAAATGGTGAAGTGGGCTATAAATTTTAATAAAGAAATAACAATGGAGGCGTGGGAATACTTGTGGAAAAATACTTTGAAGATTACGACATGCACTAACATTAAAGAGAATGTCTATAAAATGATCTATCGTTGGTACCTGACACCAAAGAAAATTGTGCTAGGGAATGTGAACACGTCTAATAAATGCTGGAAATGTAAAAAGCATGAAGGATCTTTGTATCATATGTGGTGGACTTGTGAGGTAGTCAGGCAGTACTGGGTGGAAATAATAAGAGTAATAAGTGAGATTTTACAGTTTCAAGTTAATAAGAACCCAGAACTCCTGCTACTGAACTTGGGAATGGAAGATATTCCAGCACAACATAGGACATTGCTTTTTTACATGACAGCAGCGGCTAGACTTTTGTATGCGCAAAAGTGGAAAGTACAAGAAGTGCCAACTATCGAGGACTGGATTTACAAATTGCTGTACATGGCGGAGATGGATAAACTGACAAGAAAACTAAGAGACCTTGATCCAGGACAGTTTAACACAGATTGGGAGAAGCTGAAACAATATTTGGTGAAAAAATGGGAGGTGGGAGGAGAACTGTGGCAGTTTGAAAATTATTGAAGAAAAACAAAAGAAGAGAGAAGTGACTATACCGGGGGGAGGAGAGTTAAAGAAGAATTACTAAGCAATTATTCTATTTGATTATTCTATACAGTATTGAGTAATAGTTATTATGTGATATATAAGAATAGAAATTAATTAATTAATTATGTTGCTGGCAGATAGGGGTGTAATTGAGAATTAACAGAATTAAAATTCATGAATACAAGAAGGGAGGGAATGAGAAGAAGCATATAGAATATAGGTTAAATTGATTGACTTATGCTGAAGGTATTTTTGGTTATAGCGATATTTAGAAATGTGCAGAACATGGGTCAAATTGATTGACTTATGTTGAATGTATATTGTGTTTATAGTTATATTTAGAAATGTGTAGAATACGAGTCAAATTGATTGACTTTATGTTATAAAGATAAGAGATATAAGAGGAAGTAAAGAGTAACATATAGAGTATAAGTTAAATTGGTTGACTTATAAATGTATTCATCACTTATGAGTACTCAAGTTATGTATAGGGAGGGATAAATTGTTTGTCCCATATTGATGACATTAGAATGAATAAGTTAGAGTACAGGATATTGAGAATATTACCAGTATTATTACTATTGAATAATATGCCAGGAATATATTAGTTAGTTGATAAGTGAAGGGAAACTGACTTAGCACTGTGTTATAATAGATTAGCTTAGAAGAGTGTGAAAGTATATGTTTAATTGACAAAATAAGTTCAAATGAGTAGGGGAAGAATAGACAAAGGGTTGGAAAACTGTTGGAAGTCAACAAACGGGGGGGGGGGAAGGGAGGGGGTTAGAACTGGAATATTAGAGTATTTTGATTGTTATAAATGACCAAATATTTCTAATTCCAATAAAAATTTTTATAAAAAAAAAAAAAAAACAAAGGGCTTCATAGCTTCAATGACCGACCATTTAACCACCTCATCAAGAGTCTCTCCCTTCCCCTGCAACGCAGCGGAAACCAATTTGCCCACAGCAGGGCTCTGCTTTTTCATCACCATCTTGGGGGGGGGGGGAGTCTGCCAACTAAGTTCCAAAACTCAATGAAGGGGAAGATATCCGAACCTTCTTAAGCTTTAACGCCCACCAATCCTTCGCATACACTTAGAGTAACAGAAGGGATCCGCTTACTTACAGGCTTTTCACCTTAAATCTGCTTGTTGTCGTTCTCCATGGCCTGGCAGCACGCGATGTGCTGCACAAGTCTGCCGGCCTCCATAGGAGCACACGGGCTTTTTACCCCCTGGATCGATTTCAGGGAGCTCTTCCCGCAGCGCTCCAGACCCTGACCCCCCTACCTGGGAGTCCTGGGGGTTAACCCTCGCAGGTCAACCACCCGGTCAGGCTGCTCGGCTGCTTACTCCCGGACCTGCAGAGAGGAGCGTCTGACATGGCCGGGAAAACGAAACCGAATCAGACTGGAGTAACTCTCCATGTGATTGCACTGTTCATGTTGTAAGATTCATCAGCTAAAGCTAAATCATCAAGAGCAATTCCAATTGGATTAAGTTTGAGTTTGATTGTAGCATCCCAGATCTACAATCCAAGTCAAATATATATCGAATGCAAGAGTGTCAGAGTGTCAGTTTACCTGTCAGTTCTCTAGCCAGAGTTACACCATATTAACATGTGATAATCTATAGTTGTTTAGTTTCCCTCCCTCTAGGCCCAGGTGGTGCCCAGGCCACATATATCCATGGGAGCGAAGAATTCTTATCAGCCCGTTCCGGACAGAGACCTTGACGTCTTTGTCTTCCCAAAGACAAAGGAGAGCCAAACACTGCAGAAGACCAGCATGCTGAAGGTGATCAGCTTGGCTTCATTGAAAGAATCAGGCAACGTCCGGGCTAGGAAGGCCACCACGAAACTGAGGGTGGCCAGAAGACCCATGTAGCCCAGTACAGTGTAGAATATGATGTCTGAGCCTTCGTTGCATTGTACGATGATATGACCCATTTGGGAGTGCATGTCAAACTCTGGGAAAGGGGGCGAAGTTGCCAACCACAATGCACAGAAGCCAGTTTGAATTAAAGAACAGGGAATGATGACTGACATGGCCAGTCTCTTCCCCACCCACTTCCTCATCCTGTTCCCTGGCTTGGTGGTCATGAAGGCAACCACCACAGTGACAGTTTTGGCTAATATGCAAGACACAGCAACGGAGAAGATGATGCCAAACGGAGTTTGCCAGAGGAGGCAGGTCACTGTCCCAGGCCGGCCGATGAATAGGAAGGAGCACAGAAAGCCGAGCAGCAGAGAGGAGAGCAGGACACAGGTGATGCTTCGATTGTTGGCTTTGACAATGGGGGTGTTCCAGTGTGTGGCAAAGATCCCCATCACTCTAACTGTGGCCATGAAAAATAAAACAGCGATAGAAGCCAAGCCTGCTCCCATGGGGTCCTCGTAGGATAAGTAGGTTATGATTTTGGCAATGCACTGGTCCCTTTTCTCGTTTGGATATTCCTCTTCTGGGCATATCTCACATTGGTCTGCATCTGAAATTCATAATTGTTACAATCATTTATGAATGTGCTGCTGCCCATTTTAATCACTCCTACTTCTGTCCCTGGAACGATGCTACTGAGAAGGGCTGTTCAGAGAAATTCTCTTCATTCCTCTTTACTCAGTTTCTACGGAGAATTCCCCGTTGCCATGAAGGAAGGGAATGGAGAGATCCTGGCCAGGTTCTGTGCAGATGTTGCCTGCTAGTCTTGCAACAGAGGGTCAGATTCTTCAGGTAGGTATTTATACCTTGTTTAATTCACCCAAAACTAAAGATGGGAGCCTCAAAATTGGACACTGGCTTCTGTATAGTCCTGGGTGTTGCGATCATGAAAGGAATTGGATCATCCTACTGACATAATTGTGGGAGTTGCAGTGCCAAAAACAGAAGGAATCAGAACATCTTGGCACAGATTAGCTCCGCTTTACTATTTCAAATGAAGCAAAAGTTTACTCTTGAGAAGCCAGCAAGGGCAGCATAGGCAGGCTTGGTGGATCATCCTTTCTGTGAACAGCTTCCCTGATCCATTCAGAGCCTGTGTGAAGTAGTGGGTTAGAATGTCGGACTAGGATCAAGGAGATCCGGGTTCTAATACTGCCAAGGAAGATTGTTTACCGACTGTGGGTGGGTCACACCCTCTCAGCCTGACCTACCTCATAGGGCTGTTGTGGTGAGGGGATTGTGGAGAACTATGTCAGCTATTTTGGGTCCCCAATGGGGAGGAGTACAAGTGATGATGACGTTTGTTATAAATCTATTTTGAGCTACAGCTCACCAACAAAAGATGGTGGCTCTTGCGGTGGCTTCATCCGCTTTTGCTGCAGCTTTTTGGGCAGGAGGAAGAATTGCTTCTTCAGTATCCAAAGTACTGTTAAATATCGCAAGGAGGTGGTGCTTCCAGTTGGTGTACGGAGGCCCAGTACAAGAGAAAACAACGGCCAGGGCTAAAGTTACAACAGGGTACAATAATTTCTTTTCGAAGAGAAATAACAGAAAGGGCTCCATCTATGACTATTTTTAAGGAAATGAATTTCATGAAAACAAATTCACCTCCCCTTAACAAGCCTACTTCTGAGTTTACGCAAGGGAGACTTATTTAATATCAGCGCAGAATACTTTCTCAGTACTGCACCCAAAGTTGTTGAAGAAATTTAGTGAAACAGAATTAGTGGAGCCCACAAATGGGAATTGCCATTGCGATGCGTCTTCACACTTCCTTGGAGCGGATTGCTTGGACTGCACCCACTTTGGATGGACCTGGGATGATTTGCAGTCCTTTTGGACACATGTTACCTTCACTGGCCCTCGTTCTCTGACACATATATTTTAGTCTTAATTGTGTCTTCCATGTGCTAACTGCGTAGAGAATCCCTTGTTATGTATAGTTGAGTCCTGAGTCTGCTTAGACTCTCCAAGGATTTGGCTTGATTACAGCAACATGATTCATGTGAACAAGATAAGTGTAAGAATGACGTGGTGGGGGGCTCACTTCCATTGTTCCTCAATTCATCTCATTGCCAAAGCAAGCAACTCTTCCTTGGTTTCCTCCCGCAGAGTTTAGCCAGCAGTGCTTCAGAAGAGCCCAAGAGACACCACCCTCCAGCCTTCTGGAAGCAATTGTTCAGAAACTGCTGCCTCTATCAATTTTCCAGAAGGTGAAGATTGGTAAATCCCTTGGTATATTCAGTGCACAGGCAAGTCCTAGTAATGGGAATAGGGTCAAATTGGAAACATCTGGAGCTTTTCTCTCATAATTCGATCCTTTTACTTACCTATCTGGGCTGCAACTTTCCCTTCTGGGCATTGAGCACAATTGTAGCAACAAACTTGCTTCCCCTCTTGAACAATCTTGCTGTGTCCGGTGGGGCAGCTCTCGACACATGTGCTGTGTGGGACACTCTAAAGATAAACACAAGGAAGGGCTTGGTGATGGAAATATGCTGTTTTTTCTTTACAGCTTCGCTTCTTTAATTTTGAACCCTTTGCCCAAGAAATCACAGTCTCCCTACATACATAGGTTCTTACAAAGATGAAACAACTGATAAGAGAAAGAAAAGATCTGGGTAAGCGGAGGAACAAGGCTTATGGCCTTCAGATGCATCTCTCCTTCCCCTAATCATTAGTGTTTCTCATCCTCTGAATTTGAACTCTTAACACTTCCGTTCTGATTAATAAAAGCCAAGCCAAATTTCCATCCTTCACAGCATGAGCTAGAAATGGTTTCGTTCCTGACTCAGAATTCTTTTTCTGAGGAAGTGTGTGTGTGCAAAGTGTCATCAATTCACAACCATCTTATGGCAATGCCAGCAAGGGGCTACCAAAGCAAGTGAGAAACAGAGGTGGTTTGCCATTGCCTTCATACTGAGGAAATACCGGTTTAGAATCCTTCCCACAATTAGAGACAAATACTGCCTGCGAGCAATAAAACGAAAACATTAGGAAGAAAGTTGTTGTGTAACCTGCTCCTTACTTTGCTAGTTTTCAAATTCTAGAAAATTTTCAGACTGACAAAGATTTACAATTGTGAACCTCCATCTGTAGTGGTAAGTGCACTCTCTCCCACTTTGTTCCCATCTGGGTGGCTTGTAGAAACCAGCACAAAAAAAATAGCAGAATAACATGGTCTCCAGACTCTTGTATACAATGGATACATGGTGAACCTACTGTGGAATTTTGCAAATGTAAATCTGATGAAATTTGAAATATTCTGTGCCTATTCCCCATGACTTTTTATGCATTATGGGAAAGGGTGTAAGGTTTGTGAGAAGTGAGATTGAAGATGGCATATCCACCTTGGAGGTATTTTATTTCATATAATCCTTGAGTGATAGTTTCTCTGCTTTCACTCTGTGTGTTGTAGGGAGCAAGATGGCACATTTTTCTCAAGGATAATAGATATCAGTACATGTAGGCTCTTTCCAAGTGGTTCCTGCCAACCATGAGACCATGTAATGTTTGATAAAGGTATAAGGTAAGAAGTCCAATGAATCTGAACTCACAACATATTGGTTATTATTAGAAGTGTGCTTCTAGAAAAAAAATGTTGTGGTTTTGGATCTGGGTAAAGGATTGAATCCTCTCCCACCCTGGCAATTACTATTTTGTGGCTAGGATGTTACCAGTTCATGATTCAATTCCAGGTGTAGTTCTTCATGCTCCAGACTTTTGGTCCATTTATTTTAACAGGGAACCAATTATTTGCAGCTGTTTTTAAAGATTAATCCACTGAACTCATAGGGAATACAATCATCCCCCTAATCCAGCAACCAAGTAAGTTTCAATCACTTTCAAAGAAGGGATTCACTTTCCATCCCCCCAAAGTAGCTGGGTTTCTGCATAAAGCACTTATCTCCATTAACTACTGTCACTGAAAACAGGCAAGTAAAGCAATGGCCAAGTAGAACAGCAGTGCCAGCTGATCAACAATTTAAAAAAAATCTAATAATGTTAATTTTATGTTTTGTCTCTTTCAGTGACTAATTCAGTGCCAATTATTCCCCAAAAGAGTTATTTTCAGGTTTCTTCCAACTTTGGAGTTTTTTAGTGCCCATCCCTGTTTATTATTATTGTGGGATATTGTCCATGATATTTTGATTAATGTATAGTGAGTGTTAAACATTCACACTGTACTCAAATGCTATAACTTTACAAGACTATGCAGATATTCAGGAGAGAATTCAGGCATGGGCAAGAGGTGACATATGAACCTGCTCTCTCTCGCTCCTTCTCCCTAAGCCAGGTAAGGAAAACTCCATGGACTGCATAGGTCCACGATCATGTCTGACAACAGTGCATGCTATTTTATGGCTCTAGAGGAGAGGAATTGGCTATAACTTTGGAGAATATTTCTATGGCTTGGATTTCCAAGGATATAGGAAGTCATAAAAAGCATCCAGTTTTGAAAAAAAAGGTCATACATTTTTAAAAATATTACCCATACCTGCTGAAATCTGTGATTCCATATCAGCAAACTTCTATTAAGAGTAAAGTCTGCACTTGCAGTTGCCTTAGATACTATCCGACCAACTTGAATTTTTTGGAAAGATTGATTTGGGAATGTGACCAAGTTCACAATATCGTAGCCAACTGCCAGGTCCCTATTTTCATCAATAAAGATTTCCTCTCCAGCAGAATTGTTAAAGTGACCATTTCTCAAAAAGGAACAAAACTAGATTGGAGGAGAAACAGTTTATGTTTTAATAAATCTAGTTAGAAATGATGAAAACACCTTTCTGGAATTTAACATGGAACCCGTTTTTCTGAAATACGGACTTGCAACTGTATTACTTTTATAAAATATGAATTAGGCTGATTTTTTATTTGCTCAGAATGCAAAACTTAAAGATAAGAGGGGAGCCGCCTCATACAGCTGACATCCTAATAGAGAAGCTGTTACCCAAAAAGGAGATTTCCTTAATTAGTTGAGGGAATTTGGATTAAGGAGGTAGTGAGAAGGGGTTGCTAAGATTCTCCTAGTATGTTTATTGTGATTGTTCCCTTAGAGAACTCTCAAATAAACAGGAAGATGTTCGAAAGGAAAAAATTATTAACAGAGAAATAAAAGGTAAGCATATAGAAAACCACACTCGGCATAGAAACATATTGTGACAAAAAGAACTGTGACTGACCTGCCAGGGCTGAGCATAGAGAAGACCTCTTTCCCTGATCTCTCTTTTCTGAGTTCTGAATGAATGCATGGCATGGAGTGCATGTGCCACAGCATGGACAGCATTGTAAATGCCATAGCTCTGACCAGACAATCCCATTTCAAACACAGTGCCAGGGACGCTGTCAAGCTCTCCCCTCCAGTACAGGTTTTGTTTTGGGGCCCATAAAGGTTATAGAGTGGTAGTGAACAGAGAAACATGCTCATCCAAAAATGAATTTTAGATTGGTATGGATTTATGGTCTCAATGAAGTCCTGAAATCCTGGCACCTTATTAGTGTGCAGTGCAAAGGACAAGCTGCCATTGAAGGATTTTGGTGTGAATTTCCTTCCCGGTAAAATAGATGCGACATCCCATTGGGAAGTTGTAATCCAAATCCGCTCTATAGGCAGTCTATTATCAATTTCAAAATATTGTAGAATTACTTGGAAACCATCCATGTTCTCATCATCCCCGTAGACAAGAATGACGTTGAGTTTGCTAAACCAGATTTTTAGACCTATCCCCTTCAAGATTTTTTTAACGTACCTGTTTTTGGTGAAACTTCCCACTGTTGGAATAATTTCTTTCAAAGCAATGCAAATATTACTCTGAAACAACCTTGGTATCAGATTTTGAAGGAATGTTTCTCCACTGTCATCATCTGAAGTGAGAAGGCCAATCCAATTCCATCCAAAATGCTTAAGGAGGTGAACAATCCCAACACATTGAAGCGTTTCATTTGGAACCGTTCGGAATAAATAAGGGAACTGAGTTTTATCATTCATTGTAGCGTGAAAGGCACCATAACTGACCTAAGATGAAAGATCATGACTTTATGAGACGTGACAAAAAACTTCATTTATTTTTGAAAATATCGTTCTTCATCCAAATACATACAAACATATCTATTTGTTCCATTTGGTTAGCTACAAAATGCTATACTTTGTAATGATCCTTATTATTTAAAAGTTATAATCACGCTGTCAAGGCAAGACAATGAAGAACCTCAATTGTTCATGGTTCGTACAGGCCTAGGGCAGAGAATGGCCCTGGATAAGATGGACCAAAGGAAAAATATTGGCCTGTCATTCCAGCAGTCATGAATTGAGCATAGGATCCTCAACAGTAGACTAAAATGAGCCTTCTAACATTAGAGATCTTAAAGAAAAAGGTGGACAAAATTGAGAGGGTGCAGAGGAGAGCGACGAGGATGATCAGGGGTCTGGAGACTGAGCCCTATGAGGAAAGGCTGAGGGTCCTTGGGAATGTTTAGTTTGGAGAAGAGGAGGTTGAGGGGGGACATGATTGCTCTCTTTAAATATTTGAAAGGCTGTCATTTGGAGGAGGGCAGGGAGCTGTTCCAGTTGGCAGCAGAGGGTAGGACACGAAGCAATGGGCTAAAACTACATGCACAAAGGTACCGACTGGATATTAGGAAAAACTGTTTCACCGTCAGAGTAGTTCAAAAGTGGAATCAGCTGCCTAGGGAGGTGGTGAGCTCCCCCTCACTGGCAGTTTTCAAGAAGAGGCTGGATGAATACTTGTCAGAGATGCTTTAGGCTGATCCTGAACTGGGCAGGGGGTTGGACTAGATGGTCTGTATGGCCCCTTCCAACTCTATGATTCTATGATTCTATGATTCTATGATTGGAGAGGATTTTTGTTCCTATGTCTATTTTCTGCATCTCTCTGAACACACGTACCTGTGTAATCTTGTACGTAGTTAGAATGTTGGCCATCTGGATGGAGTTTTGGGAGGTGAAGCCACCAATGACGGCCATTACTTTCTTCTTCCTGTCACAGTGGTAATTGACACGAGTCGGCTTTTCTCTGAAGACTAGATCCAGAAGGGCTTGAGAGCTTCTCAGTGAGCTGAAAGCATTGTCATAGATGTCTGATCTCAGTGTGGTGTTGAGTAAGAGTTTAGAATTCTTCTTGATTTCATTAAAGGCAAAAACAAAGGCTAGGATATGCTGATATTGTTTGCTCAAAAACCTGCAATGAGAGTTTTGAGTAGTCTTGCACCCCTGCGTCATAAGAAACAATCATGGCTTCTGACTTCCAGAATGAAACAGCGATCGCACAGTAGCTGACTTCCCTGCTGTGACCTCCCTGGTTCCTTGGGACCTGACAATTCAGGCCCCCAAGTCCTTCCCTCGGAGGGGAGAGGCAGGCTGGAACAAGGTGAAGAGTTCAAGGGGTCTGGCAAACCTCGTGAAGTCTCAGCACCAGTTCCGATAGCAAGAACCAATCGAAGGGCCTATGGCCATAGCTGCGGAACCCGAAAGTCCAGCAAGATTAACTAACTACAGTGAATTTAAGCAGATGCCGATCAAGACAGATAAACTCAAGACACCTAAGATTTATGACCCCTCTTACCAAGTAAGCAGTTTGTCTTTTATGGTTTTATGACACAACCCAGCCTTTGTGAGCGGCCGTTGATCGAAGCTGAGAGGAAGAGGGGGTAGCAGAGAGACTGTCACAAGATACTCTCAGCAGACGGCCGGAAAGCAATACATTTTTGAATAGAATTAACAAGACAAAGTTTTTTACCACTGATCAGAGAAATGGCTTCTTGGGAAGAAGATCTACTTATTAAACTACATCAAGCTTCCAAATTAATGAAAGAAATATTAAGTAAAGCAGATGGGATATTTGGAGCAGAAGTGGACAAAGACAAGATAAACTATGTCCACACAGAGCAAGTCGCTAAGCAGACAGATCCATGTGAAAGAAAAATAGAATGAAGAGAGACAAATTTGCAAAATGCGGAAATTCCATCGAGTCTACAAAATAGACGGTTGTACCAGTACGTCCTCTTCAAGGTACAAGGCAGTACCGAGAAGAGGGAATTCAGCATCTTGCTACTGAATGGAGAAAACAAACAGAGAAGTGATAACATTCCTGCTGACGTATTGTCGAAGGCTTTCGCGGCCGGAGAACGATGGTTGTTGTGGGTTTTCCGGGCTGTATTGCCGTGGTCTTGGCATTGTAGTTCCTGACGTTTCGCCAGCAGCTGTGGCTGGCATCTTCAGAGGTGTAGCACCAAAAGACAGAGATCTCTCAGTGTCACAGATCTCTGTCTTTTGGTGCTACACCTTTGAAGATGCCAGCCACAGCTGCTGGCGAAACGTCAGGAACTACAATGCCAAGACCACGGCAATACAGCCCGGAAAACCCACAACAACCATTCCTGCTGACCTTCCCCTGAATTGGATAGAAGGTAAGAAAATCTACTTTTGGCGGAGCAGATGGAATAAAGGTTGGATGTGTTATTTTACAGGAAGAAAGAAGAAAAAAATAAGGACAAACTTCAGGATGAGTATCTAGAAATCCAGGTAAATATCTATTATGATTTGATCCTCTCTGTATGTTTAAGGATATGCAGTACAGATTTAATGAAAGCTTTAGAGGCTCTGTATCATGATAGATCTTGAATGTTTACTGCCAAAGGGATGATGGTGATGTGATGGCTGGGCCTTTGACGCTTTTTACTTGTTGTTGTTAGTTTTTCCCTCTAGAATATAAATGAGTGGCTAAGCTAAGCGACCAATTGCTCTCTTTTAATTTTATGGTTATGAAAACCCAAGTATTAGTGCAGATGGTTAAATGGGAGACTGTGTTTTAGCCTCGCAGTGTATCTGGACATTCCAGCTTTATCAAAACGAAAACCCAAGCAAATAGCTATGGTTGGATTTCTCTTTTCTTGAATTAAATACTGGCCTGACCTAGCCTCTTTTACCTTCAGTATTATGAAAATCTAAGTACACAAGTTTGGGAGGTTTGGCCAGAACAGAGGCAAGAAAGAGGAAAATTAGCATTAAAATGTTTTTTTTCCTTATATAGATGTTATACCACTGCTTGATTCGTGAGTTTCTGCTCTATTATTGTTACTCTTTGCTTCTAGAATGATTGGCTTAAAATATATACAACCTATGTCTCCTTTCTTTTTATCTTTAAAATGTGAAACTCTGTATAACCTGTATAACTTAGCTAGCTATATTAGCCTTAATAATATGAAAATCTAAGTAAATAGCTCTGGCTGGATTTTTCCTTTTTTGAATTAAGTATTGATCAGGCCTCCCTATCTCCACCATCATGAAAACCTGAGTACATAAATCTGGAGGGTGTGGTCAGAACAGAGGCAAAAAAGAGCAAAACTAGCACAAAAATATTTCTTTCTTATATAGATATAGACTTTTCTTTGATGGATATTTACTGTATCTGTTTTTTTCACTTTCTGCCCCTATAATGATCCATATATAATATATACAAAAGAAACGTGTTTTAGAAATGATATAAGGAGCAGGATAAGTAGATTTCAAAAGCGAAACAACTAAATAAATGTTTATGGAAACAAAAGGGAAATTTGAAGGTATATGGGGCATTAACTATATACTTAGTGATTTTTTTTATATATACTGGGACTGATATATGTCTGCCTTGTGGTGAACCTGCTAAAGTTTGATCTCTTGCTGTAATCCCTCCCTGTTATTGTAAAAACCCAATAAAAATTGATTAAAAAAAGAAAAGAAACAATCATGGCTTTTTCCTTACTATTGTAATTATGGCAACAACATATTGTTCAAAGACTTTTAGAGCTGTTTCTCCCCCTTCAAGATGGAGGCATGTAACTAGTGCTACTATTTTCACCCAAGGAATCCAGTCACCGAATGTCATGTTAGGTGGGCAGCCATGTTGTTCTGCAGTAAAATAGCAGGATTCAAGTCCAGCGGCACCTTAGAGACCAGCAAGATTTTCAGAGTGTAAGCTTTCGAGAGTCACAGCACTTTTCTTGAAACACTGAATGAAAATTCTGTCTACAGAATATTTGCCTCTTAGCAGATGAGAGACCGCCTTAATCTCAGTATCATCTCTTTCTGAGTCTCACTGCTCTGACCATGAGGACTGATTAAACCACCAGAATGTGGATGGCTATTGCAGAAGAGTTATTAGTGATGACCTTCAAAGAGGTCTGTTGTCTCATAGAAATGTATGCAGTCTGTTCCCCCAGGGAACAAAGTGGGCCCCTTGTGCGATGACCTCAGGAAGAGAGAAAAGGCCCAGAGAATGGCTCATAGGTCAGGCCTCGGAAGGACGCTGCTTGATAAGGATTCCCTGGCCAGATAAGCACACAAGCCTCACAGCAGCAGCTCTCCCAAATGGTGGGTGATGGTCAGGTGATCGATTAGAAAGAACCTCTAAGGGTTCTGCCACTTCCTTTCTTCGCATAGGATTGTGGCACCATCAGTTTAGCAGAAGCACTGCCCTACAGGCACTGACAAGCACCGTTCTGGTACCCTGAAAACTGGGGACGGTTGCATTTTCCACTGCACTCAAATTTGTGATGCGTTGGGAAACTTAAGTTTCTCCACTGCGGGATCGTTTTTCTCCAACTGAATTTTTTGTGTGACAATCATTATTTGATGGTTTTGAAATGCTGACAACAAACACGAGCATTGTCCAGGTGTTTAGCATGTTACACCTATGTTAATAATCTAAACATCTGCAGAATTAGTGTTGGTTCACCCTGCATTTCAACAGAAGCCAGGTCATGGAAGTTGGTAAGCGCCCCGTGTTTTTTGTCAAATGGGATATTTTTAATCCTCCCTGTCTGTGCCGCCAACGCTTTCTCGCTTCTCATGATTAAACCTCTGCTTCCATTACAAATAGCAGAGAGATACTGCAGAGCTAATCTATGCCAGAATCATCCAATTGCCTTCCTTTTTGGCACTGCCATTCCCACCATCGTCCTGAAGTGGGTGGCCCCTTTGAATACTCCTAGCTTTATTTTGGTTGAATTGTGCCCTCCCCAGACAACAGTGGCTTCCAAAGAAAAAGTGGAGGGGGATGGGGGTCTGGGGAAAGTTCCAATTCCATACAAATTCCTCCCCCCTTTTTTGGCACTACGGCACTTATGACCATCCTAAAGCTGGTGGCCAATTTTGAAATGTCTAGCTTTCTTTTCAGAAGAATTATGCCTGCCACTGAGAGATTGAAGGACATACGAATGGGCAGCCTTGCAGATTAATGGGTGGATGGTTCCTTATGTTATTATAACAGTAAAGAGCCAAGTTGCACCTTAAAGACTAGCCAACTTTACTGTAAATTTTACAATGAAGTTGATTAGCCTTTAAGGTGCTACTGGACTCTCTACTATTTTGCTACTACAGACTAACATGGCTAACTCCTCTGGATTTATGTTAATACAAGTGACTGTTCATGAAATTTGTGAACAGACTGCATGGAAAATAAAAGGAAATTCTGTGAGACAATAGTTTTAAATGTATGACATTCATTTCACAGTTGGAAATCATCATTTTTTAAACATGAGTGTTTGAAAAGGCACTTCACAGTCTGAGTCTTCTCCGCTCTGCATTCTCATGTTTTAATTACACTAGAAAGGTTTAAAAACTTGAGGCAGACCTTTTAAACATTAAAGAACTACTTACCATCCTCTTGAGGAAATCTTTGGACGTACTGTAAAGCTGAGTAAAAACATTTTGAGGTGTATAGTGGATACAAATTCTCCAAAGATAATTTGCTCTGCAAAGTTCTGCAAATGCTGTGGATCTCCTGGCTGCCAACTGCTTATGGATTCTGAACTGCTGCTGGAAGTAGAAGGCAGCAGTGGCAGGAGGAGTAACAGCAGCAGCATACCAGCAAAATATTGGTCCACTTCCAGGTGTGGACTCTCATTTTCTGACATACATCTGCTTGCATGTCTGAGAGAAGGACGAGCCAATCGTCTGCCTTGTAACTTTTACTCTTTGTTCCTATGCCGGTTTTCCTTCTCCACTTTTGCTCTTGTATTTATAAAGTTTTTGTAAACACAGGCTATACACTTTTCAATGCAACATATGCTCTTTTTATACGTTATGGTTCCTGACATAAATATATATATATATATGTAAAATGTACAGTGTTATTTACTGAGGTTCCCTCAAAATCCACACCTGTAATATTTACAGGTAGGAAAAAATGATATGAATGTAAAGAATCAGAAGTTTTATTCACACACAAGAGGAGAAAAATTGTAATTGTTTTTTAGGGAAGCAAAGAGGAGAAATTGAAAAAGAAAACCTATAGACAGCTGATGAAACCCTGCTGTCCAATACCAGCAAAGTACAATGAATTCAGATATAAGAAGTTTTTTTTTTAATAAAATTTTTATTGGATTAGAATCATTTAATTTCACATTACAGTCAATTCCCCCATTTCCCAATTTCTAACCCCCTCCCTTTCCCCCCCTTTTTGTAGACTTCCAACAGTTTTCCAACCCTTTGTCCCTTTTCCTTTACTCATTTTAAATTCATCTATCTAACAAACATATACTTTCCCTTTAATCTAAGCAATAATTCTTTAACTATTTTTAATACTCTGTACCCTATCTTTAAGTCCCTTCTTCCATATTAGACAAACAATTTGTCCCATTTTTCATAATTTCAAATATTTCTTTAAACCATAAACCATATAATCCATGCATTCATATAAGTCAACCAATTTAACTTATACTCTATATGTTACTTTTTCTGCATATCTTATCTTCATTCTACTTTAGTTATATTTAATTATATTATTAATTTCCTTTTACTTTGATTATACATCTATATAACTATCGTCAAAAGTTATCAATCAATTTAATCCATATATTTCTTCAGGTAGACTTATTCAATTTACCATATTACACATTTATACCAGAAATAATATTAATTAATCGGTCCTTATAGTTAGTTATTTTCTATCCATATTCTGTATATTTTTCTATATATAACAATCTAACAAGATAACTGCTTAGACATTTTCATTTCTCTCTCTACCCTCCGGTAAAGTCACCCCCCTCTGCATTTTATCATGTTTCAATAGTTCTCAAACTGCCACAGTTCTCCTCCCACCTCCCATTTCTTCACCAAGTATTGCTTCAGCTTCTCCCAGTCTGTGTTGAACTGTCCTGGGTCCAGATTTCTCAATTTTCTTGTCATTTTGTCCATTTCGGCCATATACAGCAATTTGTAAGTCCAGTCCTCAATAGTTGGCACTTCTTGTACTTTCCATTTTTGCGCATACAAAAGTCTGGCCGCTGCTGTCATGTAAAATAACAATGTCCTATATTGGGATGGAATGTTCTCCATTCCCAAGTTCAATAGCAGGAGTTCTGGGTTCTTATTAATTTGAAATTGTAAAATCTCACTTATTACTTTTATTATTTCTCCCCAGTACTGCCTGGCTACCTCACACGTCCACCACATATGGTACAGAGAGCCCTCATGTTTTTTACATTTCCAGCATTTGCTGGAAGTATTCAGATTCCCTAGCGCAATCTTGTTTGGTGTCATGTACCAACGATAAATCATTTTGTAAATGTTCTCTTTAATATTAGTACACGTTGTAGTCTTCATTGTGTTTTTCCACAAGTATTCCTATGCCTCCATTGTTATTTCTTTGTTAAAATTTATGGCCCACTTCACCATTTGTACTTTAACTATTTCATCTTCAGTATACCATTTCAACAGTACTTGGTATACCTTGGAAATTTCCTTCTTATCCTCTTTTAAAAGTGTCTGCTCTAGTTCCGAATTCTCTGTTCTTATGCCTCCCTTTGCACAATCCGAGTTGTAGAGATCTCTGATCTGCCTATACTGAAACCAATCATAGTTTGGTGATAACTCGTCCTGTGTCTTTATTTTAAGTTTAGAAGATTCTATTCGGGTTATCTCCTTATATGTTAAACACTGTTGCTCAGTATCGACAGCTCTCGGATCTATTACTTCATATGGAACCACCCACAGGGGGGTTCCTTCTTGTAGGAAATCTCTGTACTTCTTCCAAGTTGCAAATAGGCTTTTCCGTATGTAATGATGTAAGAACATAGAGTTCACTTTTACTTTATCATACCATAGGTATGCATGCCATCCAAATATTTTTTTATATCCCTCTAGGGCCAATAATTTCTTATTCTTCAGCGTCATCCAGTCTTTCAGCCACACTAGACAGATTGTATCATAGTAAAGTCTTAGATTGGGCAGTTGCATTCCGCCTCTTTCCTTTGCATCTTGTAAAACTTTCATTTTCACTCGAGGCTTCTTGCCTGCCCAAACAAAGTCTGATATTTTCCTCTGCCATTTTTCAAACTGCTTAGAGTCTCGGATAATTGGTATTGTCTGTAGCAAAAACATTACTCTTGGTAACACATTCATCTTAACTGCTGCAATCCTTCCCAACCATGACAAATTCAGTCTATTCCATTTGATCAAATCTTGCTCAATCTGAGTCCATAATTTTTCGTAGTTATTTTTAAATAGATCTATATTCTTTGCAGTCAGTTCAATTCCCAAATATTTCACCTTACTTGTTACTTCACAGTCTGTTATTTCCGTTAACAATTGTTGTTTTTGCTTAGTCATATTTTTGCATAGTATCTTTTACTTCTTTTTGTTAATATAAAACCCTGCCAAATCTCCGAACTCCTTGATCTTCTCTATCACTTTTGGCATATTCTCCGTTGGGTCTTCCACAATTAACATTATATCGTCCGCAAATGCTCTGACCTTATAAGAAAAGTCTTTTATTTTTATTCCGTGGATTTCTTCATCTTGTCGTATTTGTATCATCAATATCTCCAATACCAAAATAAATAACAACGGAGACAGCGGGCAACCTTGTCTTGTTCCTTTACTTATAGTCAATTTCTTAGTAGTCTCGTCATTCACCACAATTGCTGCATTCTGGTCTCTGTAAATTTCTTTAACTGCTCTTATGAATCTTTCTCCCATTTGTAGCTTTTCCATAGTGGCAAACATAAAGTCCCAGTTCAAATTATCAAACGCTTTTTCAGCATCAACAAAGAAGAAACCAACCTCTTTGTCACAACGCTTATCATAATATTCAATAGCATTGATCACTGTCCTTAAATTGTCTCTGATTTGTCTATCAGGTAAAAAGCCTGCTTGTTCCTCCTCAATAACTTCCGAAAGCCATCCCTTCACTCTCTCTGCCAGTATCTTCGCAAAGATTTTATAGTCATTATTAAGTAAGGACATAGGTCTGTAATTTTTCACATTAGTCAGATCTTGGCCCTCTTTGGGGATCAATGATATGTTAGCTTCATTCCAGGTATCTGGAATCCGTTGATCCTTCAGAACTCCATTGATCACCTCTTTTAGGAATGGTACCAGTTCATTGGCCATTGTCTTATAAAATTTAGCTGTAAGTCCATCTGGCCCTGGCGCCTTTCCCAAATTTGTTGATTGTATTGCCATTTTTATTTCCTCATCCGTTACTTCATTGTTCAGTCTATCTCTCCACGCTTCCGAGATTACTGGGAGCTTCATTTTCTCCAAATATGTCGCTATTGATTCTTTGTTCACCTCTTTCTTATTATACAATTTAGCATAAAATTTATAGAAGGCTCTACTAATGGATGTCTGTTCCAGATACGTTTTGTCATCTTCACATATTTTATTTATTGTTTTCTTTTCCTTTCTCTTTTTCAATTGCCATGCCAAATATTTCCCAGGTTTGTTTGCACCTTCAAACCCTTTTTGATTCAGTCTTTTAAGATTCCACTCCAATTCTTTATTATTCATTGCTGTCAGCTGTTCTTGTAATATTTTAATGTCCTGATAAATTTTCTTTTTCCCTGGTCTCTTCTTTAACTGTATTTCTTTGGCTTTTATTTTCTCCATAATCTCCTGTCTCTACTCCTCTTTATTTTTTCTGGCTCTCCCATTTAAGTCCATTAGTATGCCCCTAATTACCGCCTTGTAGGTGTCCCAGACCTTGTTGGTTGGTACTTCTTTATTCATGTTGTATTGTATGAAGAACTTTGTCTCCCTTCTCAGCATCTCCATATTCTCTCCCTCTTGGAGTAAATCCTCATTTATTCTCCATCCTTTCCTTTTACTCCTTCTCCCCAATTTCCACATAATTGGATTATGATCCGAGCCTACCATCGGCATTATTTCCACTTCCTTAGTCCATAACGCTAAGTCTTTTGAGGCCCAGATCATATCAATTCTTGATAGTGTAAAGTGTCTTGCGGAGTAGAACGTAAATTGTCTACTTTTCGGGTTTTGTCTTCTCCATACGTCTTCTAAAGTTTCCTGTTGTATCAATTCAAAAAACAGCTTTGGTAATAGTCCTCTTTTCTTTTGTGCCGTTGATGATTTTTTGTCTAGTTCCAAATTTGTCACTCCATTGAAGTCTCCAGCAAGAATTATCTGGTCATATGAAAGTTCATCTAGTTGCTTCCTCAAATCCTCAAAGAAGCTTTCTTTTTCTCCATTAGGTGCATAAACTCCGACTACCAGCACTCTCTTTAGATTCCATGTACATTCCACTGCTATAAATCTGGCTTCCACATCTTTCATTACAAATTTTGTCTGCATTTTATTCCCCTATCCTTGGATATCAAGTACACCTGGGTCAAGATGATATAAAAATAAAGCCGCAGTGATTGAAAGATACCCATATTGATAAGCATACATTTCTCCCCAGTAGACAAACAACAGCTCCATGTGGTCAGGTGAGAAAATGGTGAGAGGTTAACTTTGATCTTCCCTCTGCTTCTGTCACTGCCCTGATTTGAACAAGACTCCTGAGCCAATTCAATACTTTCCTTAACCTTTTCCCGTATATTGTGGTAGAGGAAGTTATTGAACTTGTTCACTGAAAAAGCCCTCAAAGAAAGGAGGTGCTAGTAGTTCTTCAGTGCTATGTAAACTCAGGAGGCAAAAGATGTATAAGATGGATATTCCAACTTTCATGAACTCTGGTGTAGCTAACTCTCACCTCTCCTCAGACCACAAAGTAGGGGCTTGTTACACTTCCTCAGTCTACAAACTAGCGGCAGGTTACAGACAAAGTCATACAGCTGCGCCAGAGATACCAGTTGCCGATGCCAACCCATTCTTTCTTCTGAACTCCTCTGACTCAGTGGAAGATTACATTCTTGATACGGACAAAAATGGGTGTTGATGGATCTCAGAAGAAATGTATGTGTCCTACAGAATGAGGTGGTAATGTTATATATATATATATATATATATATATGTTACACAATAAACCTCATGTGGTAGAGGATCATGTTTTTGCTTTTTCAGGGATTTGTTGGCCTGTATGTAGCTCAATCCTAAGCAGAGTTAAACCCTTTAAAAACTAATGAAATCAATAAGCATGTGCGAGTGTAACTCTCCTTAGCTAGTACTGCCGATATGCCCTGACAGGTTTGTGTGTGTGTCTATATCAGCAGTTTATGGATATAAAATATTATAAACCCCTTCCTCAATGTGCCATAAATATTGCCCAGCCAGGCAGAACAGATGCCAGCCTCCTGCCTGAACACAGGAAATTTACTAGACTGTGAGTCAAAAATGGCCTCCCCCGCTCTCTTTCCCTTACAAATACCCTGCTAGGTGGGATAGGCTGAGAGTGTGTGACTAGCCCAAGGTCACATAATGAGATTTATGGCTAAATGGGGGTTAGAACTCTGGTCTCTCCAATCTTAGACCAACACTCTATACAGCTCAACGAATCTCAGAATCGAGAGTCAATACTGGTTTCCCAGATAGCCTGGCCTAACAATATGGGACATTTGTTTGATTGAAGTAGGGTTCACGACAGCAGAATCACTTTAATTTCTATATCTGAGGAACTAGATTTGTATTACCCTCCCCCCAAGTTCAAGGGTTGCCAGGTCCCCTTACCCTACCGGTGGGCAGATCTTCACATATGCGTAAAGCATGGTAGCGCTCCTGATGGTGATGTAATGATGTCACTTCCGGGAGTGCCATCATCGTGCAGGTCATGGGAGAACTCCCACATTTCTCACCAGGCCTTGGTACCCAAACTAGCTGATTCTTTAAGAATCAGCCCAGTGCAAATTGGAGGAGCACTCCTGTTGGCGGAGGGATGATGCCACTTTGGGGAGTTACACTTTTGGGAGTGACACATGAGGGCAGCACGTGTTGAGTCTGATGATATCATGGATTGGTCCAGTGATGTCATAGGCTGGAACTTGGTGATGTCACACTGAATATTATTATTAACAGTTTAACTTGCACATATTACCAGACACGTATTTCAAAGAGATGGGTTATTTAGCTAACAAATAACCACTCCCTGCACAGGCAGCAGGGAGGTGTGGCATGGCGATGTGGCCCTCCTAAGGCCCCGGAGTGGGCACGCCACCAAATCTCATTAATGCCAATTGCTTGTGGAATAGATTATAAGAGAGGCATCCTTCGTGTTCAGAGGCAATTTATCTCCAAATGCCAATTGCCTGTGGGATAAATGATGAGAGAGGGGTACTCTACGTTCAGTGGGAATCTATCCTCTTTGTCCCA
Organism: Eublepharis macularius; assembly: GCF_028583425.1. Lineage (NCBI taxonomy): Eukaryota > Metazoa > Chordata > Lepidosauria > Squamata > Eublepharidae > Eublepharis > Eublepharis macularius. The sequence goes on from NC_072793.1 coordinate 179,585,861, forward strand.
GCAGCATCGTCTTTTCCTCAGTCTCTCCACTGCTGGAAGCAGCTATAGAGCGGTGGACAGTTCTCCAAAACCCTCTTGCTCTCCTCCCCTTGCTGCTGCTGCTGGGAGCAGCAGGCACTGCCAGGCAGGGCTTGCAAGGTAAGCCCTCCCTGATGGCACCCTTCTAGCCTGAAGCAGTGGAACAGCGAACCACTCACTTTTTATCCCCAGAGAGGGGCCTGCAAGCGCGCTTGCGCAGGGACAAAAAGTGAATTGTTGCCAATACAGCTTGGCATTTAGATATGTAGGTAGGTTGGTAGGTAGATAGATAATAACTAATAATATATCTTTCTTAAAACAAAGAAAATAACTTGCAAAAACAGTTGTTAAATAACTTCAAAAACTCGTAGTTAAACTGTTAGTGCCAGATTATTATTGTCTCCTGTCTCTAATGTACCTGTTCAGTGGTTAGCCTGTAATATATCTGGATTATGGCTGGCATCTTCAGAGGTGTAGCACCAAAAGACAGAGATCTCTCAGTGTCACAGTGTGGAAAAGAAGTTGGCAGGTAATTTATATCTACTCAGGCAGGTAGGGTTGGGCTGAGTCATCCTGTAAGAGTTTCCCAGGGTGTGGAATGCTAATGGAGGGAGGCTTCACTGTATCCTGAGGAGGTTCTTTTGCATATGGATTGGTGCTTGATATCCTAATCTTCTTTGCAGGGCTGTTGTCGGGCCAATACCATGGTGGCAACACAGTCATTAGAGGTTTGGGCAGAGATATGGACTTAATTCCCTTCATATACGGTGTAGTTTCCCATCCAGGGGAAAAATCCCCATACCTATAAGTAGACATGGGCACAAACAAACAAAAAAATTAATAAACCAGCGGTCTGTGGTTCGGTGTTGCAAACGAACCCGAACTAATGAACCATAACGAACATTTCCTGCTGATTAACTGGTTCCAGGTTTGTGGTTCGTGGGCTTCAGAATGCCCCCCCGTTGCACTTAGGGAGCCCATATTCACAGGGACTGTTTAGCAGGCTCTCCTCCAGCCAGCAACCAAGTTTGGTCAAGATTGCAATAGGGATCTTGGAGTTATATCCTCTCCAATCCGAGGCCCCCAGGAAACTCCCATTTGATACAATTAGAACCACCAGTTGACATTGGCCCAGTGTACAAGGGATTGGCCATCAGAACTGCCTATCAGGATTTTCAGGGATGAGATTGGAGTGCTCATGTCTACAGAACACCCCCTTTCCCCCTCCCTCCCCCTGGGTGTCTTCTCCTGGGTAACCAATTGTAACCAATTTGCAGCTCTATGGTTGGAAGGAAGACCTGCCGATCAAGGTAAGCTGGGCTTCAATTCAGGTTTCCAGGGCTACAGAAGGAGTGCAGACAGAGTTCAGGCATTCCCCCAGCTCTGTTTCCAAGGGGATTGATTGATGGTGCCTGACTGTCTGTCTTCATGAACCGGGGGCGAACGCAATGAACCAGGCTTCCAATGAATGCTGGTTCATTGGTCATGGACCCTCATGAACTGCTGGTTCGCGAACAGGAAATCAGGTGGTTCATGGGTTTTTTTGGTTCGTAATGCGGTTCGTGGCCATGTTTACCTATAACATATTTCCATATCCCCCTCAAAATATCTCAGCCAAAACACCAGTAAAACCTTGATTCAAATAGCCCAGACAGGCCTGATCTCGGAAGCTAACTAGGTAAACGTTGTTTAGTAACTGGATGGGAAATTTTGAAGGAAGACCAGAGTTTCAGAGGAAAGCAAAGCCAAACCACATTTGTGAGTCTCTTCCCATGAAAACCCCAGCAGGGGTGGTCCATTAGTGATAAGATGGCACTTTCCACCTCATGACCGTAGAAGACACATTCACAATTGAAGACAGGTGAGATATCTCTTCCTGCCAGTGTTTGATTCACAGAGTTAGGGCTTCATTCAATGCAATGATGCTGTATCAGAAATGATTTCCCCCCTCATCATTAGTAAGGAGAGGCATGAAAGGAAAGGAGTTGACTGAAATATTTTTAAAAAGAAATCTGAAGAGTATTGTTTCACTTATTTATTTTTTCTTCCCAGCTGCACTCTGGTGTTCAGTTGAGATCTGAATATGATAATGTAGCATTTGGGGAAGAAGATACAAGCCAATAAGCCTCCACTAGAGGCCAAGATGGAGAAGACCTCCACGGCCACCATGTCTTTCCCTTTGGTGCTCAGATAGGTGGGGACAAAGGAGAGCCAAACACTGCAGAAGACCAGCATGCTGAAGGTGATCAGCTTGGCTTCATTGAAAGAATCCGGCAATGTCCGGGCTAGGAAGGCCACCATGAAACTGATGGTGGCCAGAAGACCCATGTAGCCCAGTACAATGTAGAACATGATATCTGAGCCTTCATTGCACTGTATGATGTTATGGCTGATTTGGGAATGTTTGTCAAACTCTGGGAAGGGAGGTGAAGTTGCCAACCACAAGGCACAGATGCCAGTTTGGACCAAACAACAGGGAATGATGACTGACATGGCCAGTCTCTTCCCCACCCATTTCCTCATCCTGTTCCCTGGCTTGGTGGCCATGAAGGCAACCACCACAGTGATGGTTTTGGCCAATATGCAAGACACAGCAATGGCGAAGATGATGCCAAACAGTATTTGCCGGAGGAGGCAGGTCACCGTCCCAGGCTGACCGATGAATAGGAAACAGCACGGAAAGCCGAGCAGCAGAGAGGAGAGCAGGATACAGGTGATACTTTGATTGTTGGCTTTGACAATGGGTGTGTTCCAGTGTGTGCCGAAGATCCCCATCACTAGAACTGTGGCCACAAAACATGAAACAGCGATAGAAGCCAAGGCTGCTCCCAAGAGGTCCTGGTAGGACAAGTAGGTTATGGATTTTGGAATGCAGTGATCTCTGTTCTGGTTTGGATATTCATCTTCTGGGCATTTCTCACATTGGTCTGCATCTGAAATTCATAATAATTACAATAATTTACAAATGTACTGTTTTCCGTTTCCATTTAAATCATGTTGCTGAGAAGGGTTGTTAAGAGAAATTCTGTTCATTCCTCTTTACTCAGTTTCTCCCTGCAATCTAGAGTTACCATGAAGGAAGGGAAAGGAGAGATCCTGACTCAGGTTATATGTGCAGAAGTCCCCTGTTACTCTTCCAACAGAAGTTTAGATGATCTTCATCAGGCAAAACTCAACTGAAAATAAAGTTTGATGTCTCAAAATTGGCTAAGTGCTACAGGATGATCATGAGTATCACAGAGCCAGACACAGAGGCATTGGTTGCATCCTGGCCCACACAGTCCTTCGAAAACCAATCCTTGTTCACTGAGTGGGTCACACCCTCTCAGTCTGACCTACCTCACAGGTTCGTTGTGGTGAAGAGATTGTGGAGAACAATGTTTTCAGTCCCCAATGGGAAGAAATGTAGCCTATGATGTTTGTTAGGGATCTGTTTTGAATAACAGCTCAGCAACAAAATACGCTGGCTCTTGCTGTGGCTTCCTCTGCTATTGTTGCAGCTCTTTGGGCAGGAGGAAGAGCTGCTTCTTCAGTATTCAAACTACTGTTAAATATGGCAAGTAAATGGAGCTTACAGGTTGGCATGTGGAGCCCAGAAGAACAGAAAAAAAATTCTGCCTAAGTTACAATAGGGCACATTAATGTCTTCACAGATACAAATAGTAGAGAAATGGCTCTAGTAAAAGATGATGAAAAGACTCTATGAGTGTATTTAAGGAACTGAATTTCACCAAAAGAAATTGGTAATGAACCTGCTACTGAGTTTATGAAAGGAAACCTTGTTTAATATCAGTAAAGAAGACTTTGACAGTACTGCATACAAAGTTGTTAAAGTGAGTTAGTATAACAGAATTAGCGAAGCCTACACTGGGAATTGCTATTGCCCCCTCAGTTGGAATAAAGCGGCAGACACAAGTGCTGGGAATTAAAGGGCCGCTTTATTAAATTAAAATCACACATTTGTCAGCACAGGAAGGGCCTAACTAGTGGTACAGGTCGGGCCCTGGGGTAACTCCTAGTTCCCACCCGGACCTGTCTGGATGATGCACCAACAGCCCCGGGGGCGAGCCATCCATGGAATGGCTGTGACCCGGCCAGCCTGGCAAAGCGGTTCACCCCCTTAAAGCTCCCCCCGGCCATACAACTGCGAGGGGGGACCAGCTTGGGCATCTGACCTCGCAGCTGGGCCATACAACAGCCAGCCGCTCCTGACAGACCCCAATTCCCCACCAATGGGGATATGCCAGGGGTGGTCACCAGCCCACTCATTCTCCCAACTCCTAACCTGCCAAGGGATGGCAAACTTGACCCACCAAAGCCAATTACCTTCCTAAGAACAGTACAAGGTAGGCGAAAAATGCCCCAACCATAATCCAATGCAGGGTGAAAAGCAAAAAAATTCCTACTTGGTCCCAAAATGGTGACCCGCTAATTCTGTACTGAAATAGGGTGAGGTGGGTGGGTTGCACTGAGGCACTGAGGGGCATTGCAGCTGAAACGGCCACCAGAGCACTGCCCCTCCAGCGTGTCCCACCACAAATGGGAGGGTACTGGTGCTGCCTCCTCCTCCTCTGAAGAAGCAAAGGACGGCCCCCAGCCATAGCGGCTGATGCCACCGGCTGGGAGTGCTGTATTGTGATGCTTCTTCACATTCCCTTGGAGCTGATCGATTAGACTGCAGCCACTTTGGATGGACCTGGAATCCTTTTCTGCTCATAGATTCAGAGGAGTTAGCCATGTTAGTCTGTAGTAGCAAAATAGTAAAGAGTCCAGTAGCACCTTTAAGATTGACCAACTTTACTGTAGCATAAGGTTTCGAGAACCACAGTTGTCTGCATCTGATGAAAAGAGCTGTGGTTCTTGAAAGCTTATGCTACAGTAAAGTTGGTTAGTCTTAAAGGTGCTACTGGACTCTTTACTATTTTTCTGTTCATGTTACTTTTTCTTGCCTTCGCTCTCTAACATATATTTTAGTATTAATTTTGTCTTTCATCCGTGTTCTGATTAGAGAGATTCCCTTATCATGTTATTATCATGTATTGTTTGGTCTCTAGTCTCATGCTTTCTCCGAGGACTTGGCTTTACAAAAAATATAAAATATATGTGTGAAAATAATGTATCTTCTTGCCGAAGCAACCATCTAGGCTTGGCTTTCCTCCACTACAATTGAGCACCTGGTGCTTCATAAGAGTCCAGGAGACATCACCCTTGGGCCTTCCAGAAACAATCATTCAGAAACAGCTGCCTCCATCACTGGAGGACACTTGGTTTGAAAACCAAAAATTTTATGATTGTCAGGAGTTCCCATGGAAACGATGCTGGTCACAGCAGTCATTTTTATCATGGTGCCCACAACCTGTCCTCAAAATCTCAAGAGTTTCCATGGGCTGAACTACGTGAAAGACTGCTGTCCTGCATGGACATATTGTACATACATTAGGAAACGGGATGGAAAAGTTGAAAATGTACATCAGGAGGAAACAGGCCATGAGGCTCTCCCTGACTGCCCATTTTCCAGAGGGTGGAGGTTGGCAAATCCATTGGTATATTCATTGCAGAGGAAAGTCCTAGTAACTGGAGTAGCACCAAATTGGAAAGATCTGGAGCTTTTCTCTTGTGCTTTGATATCCTCTTACTTACCCATCTGGGCTGCAACTTTCCCTTCTGGGCATTGAGCACAATCGTAGCAACAAACTTGCTTCCCCTCTTGAACAATCCTGCTGTGTCCAGTGGGGCAACTTTCAACACACGTGCTGCGTGGGACATTCTACAGATAAGCACAAGGAAGGGGTTTGTGAGAGAAATGCACTACAGCTATGATTTTTGATCCCAACCCCTTTGCACTAGAACACATTAGAAATCACCATCTCTCCACTTGAATACATACATCGAAAGATTAGCTGATAAGGGAAGGAAAAGGAGCTGGGTAAGCAGAGGAGCCAAAGTTATGCCTTTCACATGCACCTGTCTTTTCTTCAATAAATATCCCTCATTGTGCATCTTACTCATACTCTGAATTTGCATTTTCTGCCCCTTATACCTCTGTTTAATATTGCAGCATGTGTTCTGATTAATAAAAGCCAAGGCAAATTTCCATCCTTCACTTCATGAGCTAGGAATGTCTTTATCCCTGCATCAGGATTCTTGTTCTGAGGAGATATCAGTTTGGAATCTTTTCCATATTTAGAAACAAACTTTGCCTGGGAGAGAGCTGATGTGTAACCGGCATCTTACAGTCATTTCTAGAGCATTTTCACACAGCGGAACATTTGAAAATGTGACTCTCCATCTGTAGTGGTACAGTGCAATCTCTCCCACCTCATTCCTAGCTCTACTCGGTAGCTTATCGAGTTCAGAACAAAAAAACCCCAGCAGAATAATATGGTCTCTGTGTTCTTTTATACAATGGATACATTATGGACGTACTATGAATGAATGAATGAATGAAATCTGGCCCTCAAGTCAGAGTTGACGTATGGTGCTCCCTGGTGGGGTTTTCATGGCAAGAGACTAACACCGCTGGTTTGCCATTGCCTGCCTCCGCAACCCTAGTCTTCGTTGGAGGTCTCCCATCCAATTACTAACCAAGGCCAACCCTGCTTAGCTTCTGAGATCCGATGAGATCAGGCTCTCCTGGCCTATCCAGGTCAGGGCATGGACATACTATAGAATTTTGCAAATGGAAATCTGCTTACAGAAACAGAACCATTCCTAGTGCCCATCTCATGCTACTTTTTAATGGGTTACTTAAAAAGGAGAAGTGAAATGCAAGATGGCATAAGCAGCTCTAATATGTGCCTTATTTCTTGTAATCCTAGGGTGATACTTGCTCAGCTTTCACTCTGTGTATTGTAGGGAGCAAAATGGTGGGTTTCCCTCAATGATGCTAGATATCTGTATGTGTAGGCTCCTTCCAAGTGGTCCAGCTATCTCTCTGACCATGTAAACGTTGGATAAAGGTATAAAGTAAAAAATCCAATGAATGTATACTCACAGCATATAAGTTATGATTCAATTCTGCGTGTAATTTTTTGGGCTCCAGATTTTGGGGGCTTTTTCCCCAATGGAGAGCCAAGTATTCATAGCTGGGGAAGCTGTTTTTAAAGGTAACTCCACCAAACTCACATGGAACACAGTCATCCCACTACGCACATTTCCAGCCATCCCAAACCCCCCAAAGTAGCTAGGTTTCTGCTCATGTGCACCTCTCCACTGACTCCATGGCAGGAAACTACCAAGCAAAGTAATGACCAAGAAGCACAGAAGTGCTAATGAACTTTCTCCTGGACAGTTTATTTCTGGCATCCTTCCTTGTTGAGGTCAGTTTGAAAGTTCCCTTTGAAACCTCTCTGCTGATTTCTCTGAATGGAGGGAATAAATGGGACCAGTTGCCTGTGAAATCATCACAGAAAAACAAGGTCTTTAAGAGGGGATAACTATGGTCTGGATTTCCAGGGAATCAGGAGGTCACAGAAAGCTTTTTTTTTTTTTTAAGTAGTACCATGCATTTTAAAAAACATTCTCCATACCTGCTGAAATTTGTGATTCCATTTCAGCAAACTTCTATTAATACTGAACTCTTCACCTGAAGTTGCCTTAGATTCCATCCTACCAACCTGGATTTTTTGGAAAGATTGATTTGGGAATGTGACCAAGTTCAAAATATCATAGCCAGCTGCCAAGTTCCCATCTTCATCAAAAAAGATTTCATCTCCAGCACAGTTGTTAAAGTGAATATTTCTCAAAAATGAAAAAAGCTAGGTTGGAGGAGAAAGAGTTTCTGTATTTTAAAAATGTAGCAAGAAACACATGAATATATCTCTCTGTATTTTTTGACATGGAACCACTTGTTCTGCAACGGTGATTTGCAATTTTATTAATACTATCAAATATTAATTAGCCTGACCTTTTATTTGATAAAAATGCTAAAATTAAGTCTTTTTTGAGGGAAAAAATGAATACTCTTATAATTAAGATTGTACTTAATTTCCAGAGGGAACCCCCTCATAGATCTGACATCATAATCGTGAATCAGGATCCCTGATTTGACTCCCTGAACATGAAATTCCACCAGAATAGTAATTCAAGCATTCTTCTTTTGAATAAGAGCATTTGGGTCATTCTCTCATGCTGCTCATACATGACTGGAGCCACCTGAGGTATCTTGGAGATAAGCCCTCCATATAAATGCAAATCCAAGATACGATCATGTGTGAGCAACAGGTATGCATTTTTTTCCTCTCACACATCATTGTATACATCTTTGCACATGGAACAGTTTTTTTACATGGCCTGAATCTATAAAATGGCATTTGAGTTCTTGCACACAAAGCAGTTCATAATATGCAATTTAATAAGATAAGAACTGTGGTTATATATTGCTCTTCTAGACAGATAAGTGCCCCACTCAGAATGTTGAACAAAGTCAGTATTATGGTTGTTGTGGGTTTTCCGGGCTGTATTGCCGTGGTCTTGGCATTGTAGTTCCTGATGTTTCGCCAGCAGCTGTGGCTGGCATCTTCAGAGGTGTAGTACCAAAAGACAGAGATCTCTCAGTGTCACAGTGTGGAAAAGATGTTGGCAGGTCATTTATATCTACTCAGGAGGGGTGGGATTGAGCTGAGTCATCCTGTAAGAGTTTCCCAGGGTGTGGAATGCTAATGGCGGGAGGCTTCACTGTATCCTGAGGAGGTTCTTTTGCATATGGATTGGTGCTTGATGTGCTAATCTTCTCTGCAGGGCTATTGTCGGGTATAGAGTGTTTTGTTAGCCTGGTGTTTTTCAGAACTGGAAACCATGCTCTGTTAGCACATCAAACCCAGGATGAATCAAACAACCAAGGAAAAACAGTCTCCTACAGGAAACGTGTTTTTGCCATATATCAAAGGAATTACTGATCAGATGGGAAAGCTTATGAAAAAGCATAACCTCCAAGCAGTATTCAGACCCACCCGAAAAATACAACAGATGCTACGATCAGCAAAAGACAGTAGAGACCCCCTCACTTCTGCAGGAGTATACCGTATACCCTGCAGCTGTGGACAAGTTTACATCGGGACCACAAAGCGTAGCTTCCAGACAAGAAGAAAAGAACATGAAAGACACTGCGGACTTGGACAACCTGAAAAATCAGCAGTGGCTGAACATAGCCTAACTCAAACAGGGCACAGTATCTTATTCCAGGACACCAAAATACTGGACAACACTTCCAACTACTTTGTCAGACTGCACAGGGAAGCCATTGAAATTCACAAGCATAAGCAAAACTTCAACAGGAAAGAAGAAATCTTAAGAATGAACAGAGCATGGTTTCCAGTTCTGAAAAACACCAGGCTAACAAAACACTCCACACCCGACAATAGCCCTGCAGAGAAGATTAGCACATCAAGCACCAATCCATATGCAAAAGAAGCTCCTCAGGATACAGTGAAGCCTCCCGCCATTAGCATTCCACACCCTGGAAAACTCTTCAGGATGACTCAGCAAAATCCCACCCCTCCTGAGTAGATATAAATGACCTGCCACATCTTTTCCACACTGTGGCACTGAGAGATCTCTATCTTTTGGTGCTACACCTCTGAAGATGCCAGCCACAGCTGCTGGCGAAACGTCAGGAACTACAATTCCAAGACCACGGCAATACAGCCTGGAAAACCCACAACAACCATCATTCTCCGGCCGTGAAAGCCTTCGACAATACAAAGTCAGTATTATCATTATCTCTACTTGGATAATGAGCAAAGTGGCTTATCCAAGGCCCCCTGTAGAGCTTACAGCAGTAGCGGGATTCAAACCAGCAGAGTTTTTGCACACACAGCAGTTCATGACGGATGGACTGTGACCAAAAGAACTGTGACTGACCTGCCAGGGCTGAGCATAGAGAAGACCTCCTTCCTTCATCACTCTCTTCTGAGTTCTCGATGAATACATGGCATGGAGAGCATGTGCCACAGCATAGACAGCATTGTAGATGCCATAGCTGTGACCAGACATTCCCATTTCAAAGACAGTTCCAGGAACACTCTGGAGTTTCTCGTCTCCAGTACAGTTTTTGTTTTGGAGTGCATAAAGGTTATACAGTGGTAGTGAACAAAGAAACGCATTCATCCAGAACTGCTGGATGAAATAAATCTCAGATTGATATGGATTTAGGGTCTCAACGAAGTCCTGAAATCCTGGCACCTTATTTGTGTGCAGTGCAAAGGACAAACTGCCATTGAGGGATTTTGGTGTGAATTTACTCTCTACGAAAATAGATGTGACATCCCATTGAGAAGTTAAAATCCAAACTCGCTCTATTGGCAGCCCATTATAAATCTCATAATTTTCTAGAATTATTTGTAAACCATCCATCGACTGATTATCCCCATAGACAAGAATGACATTGAGTTTGTAAAACCAGATTTTTAGACCTATCCTCTCCAAGATTTTCCCAAGATAGATATTTTCCATGTAAATTCTCGATGTTGGGATAATTTCTTTAAACGCAATGCAAATATTACTCTGGAACAACTTTGGTATCAAATTTTGAAGGAACGCTTCTCCACTGTCATCATCTGATATGAGGAGACCAAGCCAATTCCATCCAAAATGCTTCAGGAGATGAACAATTCCAACACATTGAGGAGTTTCATTTGGAACCATCCGGAAGAGAAAATGGAACTGAGTTTTTTCATTCATTGCAGGGTCAAAGGAACCATAAGTGACCTAAGAAGAAAGATCATAACATTGTGAGATAAGACAAAAATCTTCATTTATTTTTGAAAATTTACTTCTTCCTCCAAGTAAATAATATAAATATATCTATTAGTGCTGTTCAGTCATCTAAGAAATGTTATACTTTGTAATGATCCTTATTATCTAAAAGTTCTAATCATGTTAGCAAGGTAGGGCAATGAATAACCCCAACTGATCATGGCTCCTTCAGGGCTAGGGCAAAGAATGGCACTGGATAATATGGACCTAGTGAAAGATATTGGCGTATCATTCCAACTTTCATGAATTGACCACAGGATCATGAACAGTGGACTAAACTTAGTGATCTGAGAGAGACAAGTTAGTGGAGAGGATTTCTGTTTCTATGTCTGTATTCTTTCATCTCTATAAATATACATACCTGTGGAATCTTGTATGTAGTTAAAATGTTGGCCATCTGGATGGAGTTTTGGGAGGTGAAGCCACCAATGACAGCCATTACTTTCTTCTTCCTGTCACAGTCGTAATTGACATGCCACTTTCGTCCTCTGAAGAGTAGGTACCTAATGCCTTGAGAGGTTCGCAGTGAGTTGAAAGCATTGTCATAGATGTGTGATCCCAGTGTGGTGTTGGGTAAGAGTTTGGAATTCTTCTTGATTTCATTAAAGGCAAAAACAAAGGCTAGAATATGCTGATAGTTTCTAGTCAATAACCTGCAATGAAAGTTTTGTGTAGTCTCTCAGGCCTGTATCATAAGAAACATTTGTGGTACACACAGGATATAGTTCAGCTCCTGTTAGAGCTGCCATTCTTTTTTTACCCCTCAAGAAGGAGAATTTCATCTGGCTCTACTCTCTCCAAGTCAGAAATTCAGTCATTGATGGAAAACTCCATCTACAGAATATTTGCCTTTTAGCACTTGAGATACTATTTTAATCTCGGTAACATCTCTTTCTGAATTACGGAAGTAACGTTGTCTTCAGTGCACAGATCTCAAATAAAGCCGGGGGTTTCAAAATTTGCCACCAGTCTCAGAGTGATGGTTTCCATGACAAAAATGAAGGGAACTAGAAATTCTTTGCCCAGCTTATTGCCAAACACCCCTTCCTTGCAGTTTCCCATCAAAGCTAACATACTCCAAATGTGTCAGGCAAAACATATCAGAATATAAAGACAGAGTGGACAAGATTGGCCACCACTTGTAGGATTATCAAAGGACTTCTTGAAATGAATGGAATTACATTAACACGACAGATCACAAAGCTCAGGGTTTTAAATGAAGGGAATTACACCATTTTTGTGTCCTCCATTTTTTTTTCATAACAACCTTGTGAAGTAGGACTGGCTGAAAGTACATAAATGGGCCCAAATCAGGCAGCAACCTTGTGGGACAGAAGGAGTTTCAAACCTGGATCTCCTCGATCCTGATCTTAGCTTCTTACCACTATACAAAACAGGGTTTGATAGTTCATGGAGGGTATTAAGGCAGCCCCCTCCCATTTTGAGACATCTAACTCACCCCCCCCCCCGAATAATCATGCCTGCCAGAGATAGATGGATGGACATAGGAAGGATCGGTGACTTGGGTTGACAGGTGGATGGTTCCTCGTGTTATTATAGATTACTATCCGTGTGTTCTGTGAACAGACTACTGAAAATAAAGGACAATTATCTGAGACAATGTGGAAGCTCTAATTTTGATGGTAGACATATGATTTTTGTTTCACACTTGGAAATCATCTTTTGATGACGCAATTAGCAAGTGCTGAACATGAAATAGCCCTTTGCAGTCAGAGTCTGCTGCGCTCTGCATTCTGATGTGTCAATTACATAAGAATGATTTTAAAACTTCGTGCTAACTTTTTAAACAATAAAGAGCTACTTACCATCCTATTGTGCCATAACTTGGTGGTTCTGTAAAGGCGAGTAAATACATTTTAAGGAATAAAGTGGATACACATCCTCCAATGATAATTTCCTCTCCAGATCTCTGCAAATGCTGTGGAACTCTTGGCTGCCGATTGATCACAGGTTCTGAACTGTTGCTGAAAGTATAAGGCAGCAATGGCTGGAGGAATAACAGCAGCAACATACTTCTGAATGCTAGACAAATATTGATCCACTTCCAGCTGAGGACCTTCATTTTCTCACATACATCTGTTAGCATCTTTGCAAAAAGGACGAGGCAATTGTCTGTCTGGTAACATTCACTCTTTGTTCCTATGTCGATTTTAATTCTTCACTTTTGCCCTTGGATTTATAGATACTTTTGTATTGTAAAAGTGGGATATACACTTTGGTTTGCAATTTCTGCTGTTTTTACAAGTATGGTTTCTGACTTAAAGATATAAAATATTCATTATAGACACTGCTAATTACTGAAGTATAGTCAAAATCCTCACCTGTATTATGGACAGGAAAGAAACAATATGAAATTAAGAACCAGAAGTTTATTCACAAAAATGTATTCACAAAAATATTCACAATAATGTAATCATTTTTAAAGCAGCAAAGATTAGAAACTGAAAAAGAAAATCCATAAACGGCCAGTATAACTCATCTGCCCAACACCTGCAGATGAACATCAACTCAGAAATAAGAAGTTTTTGCCCTCGTCTCTTTTCCAACATGGGCAAAAAGGACAAAATAGGAAAGCTACGTATGACAGATCCTGTCTGATGCAATTTTATCTCTCAGATCTCTGAGGTACAGGTTGGTTTTATAGACTGAACGTATAGTAGAAGCTCTTGAGCAGCGTTTACCTATTAATTTTCAAAGTAATCATCATTCATTAGCTGTGGACTTCAAAATAGGAGTTTAATTATATATTTTTAAATTACAGGGCAAATAACCTTCTTTCCTAAGGTCTCAAGGTTTCACCATGTATCTTGTTTTTCTCAAAAATTGCTAATGAAGTTTGTGTGGCTCCAAAATGGCCAGTGCTTTCTTTCAAGCCTTTGGTGTGGCTCCATTGCCACCCTAGTCGGAATGAAGAGGGAGACTCCAGGTTGGATCTAAGGGCCACTTTATTAACTATGTACAGCAACAATAAACCCACCACAGCAAGGGCCTAAAGCGGTAAAGGTCAGGGCCGGGATCCTCTGTGGACCTCTGCCCTGACCTGTCTGGGCGAGCCCCAAAGCCCCGGGTGTGACCCATCCACAGGATGGTGAGGACCCGGCCAGCCAGGCAAATTTGGTCACCCCCTTTTGAGCTCCTAACACCTCAGCTGTATAGCAGTAAGGTAAGGCATCTCCAGCGGGGGCTCCCGAAGGCAGCCTACCCCTGCCCCTGGCAGCCGTCAAAGCAGTACCAGGCCTACGGGCAGACCCCTCTTCCAACTAATAGGCAAGCGCCAAGGGTGCTCACTCTTCCCGCACCCTATCTAAACCCAAACCTGTCATGACACTACTAACAAGCACCACCCTAAGCCAATCACCTCAAAACCCCCATTGGTGCATGGTAGGCGAAAAAACCCCTTCATCCTGGACCAATCTGGATAAAAGGGGGAAAAAATCCTACCCGGCTCTGATAACAGCGACCAGCTAATCCTACAGCAAATACAGGGTGAGGAGGGTGGGCCGAGCTTCAAACGCTGACTGTGTCCGGGCCGGGGCAGTGCAGCCTCCTAAGGCTCCAGCTCTGCCCCTCCCAAACAAACCTTATAAGGAAGGAGGGGGGATGCTGGTGCTGCCTCCCTCCTTCCAGTGCAGCAATGAACGGCACCCGGCTCAAGCAGCTTGGCTGCACGCCGGGAAAGTGTCGTATTGCCACCCTAGTTGGAGGCCACGGGATCCAATGTGGCCTCCACCCTGATGTTTCTGGGCGAGCCCCAAAGCCCCGGGTGCGACCCATCCACAGGATGGTGCGGACCCAGTCAGCCAGGCAAATTTGGTCACCCCCCTTTTGAGCTCCTAACATCTCAGCCGTATAGCAGTAAGGTAAGGCCTCTCCAGTGGGGGCTCCCGAAGGCAGCCTGCCTCTGCCCTTGGCAGCCATCAAAGAAGTACCAGGCCTACGGGCAAACCCCTCTTCCCACTAATGGAGAAGCACCAAGGGTGCTCACCAGCCCACACCCTATCTAAACCCAAACCTACCAATGCCAGAGCCAAGCCTCTGCTTAGGCTCTGGCACCCCACTGATAGCCTAAGGCTAACCTAAGCCCTTGTGGCAGATCTTCCAAGAAGATGCTGTTGCCCTCTTCTGACAAATGCACACCATCACCTCTGTAGAGGCCGGGGACTTCGGCCCTGATCCGGGGATGAGGCAGATAAACACCTAACCCCCCCCCCCAACGCTTTTTGCACTGCCCTGTTAGCCTTCATCCTGGCCCACTCGATGGCTTGACGGCCAACTGCCTCCCTCCAAACTAGCCGCAAGATCATGGCCGATCACATGATCAGCACACCTGGCCAGCGTTCTGAGATAAGGCATAGGTCTGCCTGTGCTTGGGAAGACAAAGCCTTACCCTGCACTAACCCAAGATCATTCCCCCCTAAATGGATAACAACAATGTGGGGTGGTTCTCTCCATCTCCCACTGAACAACAAAGGCAACAGGCCTGACCACCGAAGGCCCCGGCGACCTTGCCACTCAATCGAGGCCCATTCACTCAGCCCCAACTGGGACCCAACTGGCGTCCTTCGTGCTTGGTGGGCATCCCAAAACACATAACTGTGACTGCAGATCAGGATCCTCTGTACGCCGCCACATGGCACAGGACCTAAGAAAAACAACCAACATCAAAACCGGGAAAGAGGACATACAGAAGAGCGATAGGCAGAAGACCTCCACCTGCCCACCTTCTGGATCACCTGTCCAGAGTAACCCATGGCTGCGGCAGTCAATGCCGCCCCGATCCTAAAAGAGTGGGTACCAAAATTAACCCTGTTTAAGCCAATCTTGGAGAGGGCACGCTTCATCACCACCCAAAATTGGTAACGGATCAACAGAGACCCATCCCTGTGCTGAAAGAGACAGCCATGCTCTGAGCCATGCAACTTCCAGTATCTTTGTAATGCCTGCATGGGACATAACTCAACCTCCGCACAGGAACCCAACTGCACCACAGTCCCCTTCCGCCCCGGTCAGTCTTAGACCAATGGATCTGGAGGGAGACAGAGACCTTCTCAAGTTTCAGGTCCATAGCCATAAGGGCACGACCGGAATTATCCCTAGAGGATTGAGCAACCAGCTCACTCACCCTCAAAGCCCCAAAAAAGGCCATCAGAGCAGCTGCGTGAAAGAGGGCTGCCTCATATCGGGAACTACAAATATCCCTCCAGACCACACTTAGACCCTTCAACACTGAAGGAGAAATCGGCTCTCTGGCATCATTACCAGCAGGGGCCTCTCTAGTCCAGCCCTCAAGCATCTTCCTGATCCGGAAATCGTTTGTGGCCTCAGGCAATCCCCGGGCCTTACTAACAAAGGCCTTACAGGCAAAGTTAAGGGAACTTACCAGCTGTTGAATCTCAACGTGGGACATCTTACGCTTGGTCCTAAAGGCCCGCAAACGAGCTCTGAGCTCGTCCACCTTGTCCACTGGCAACCTAAGGGACTGCAGGACAGTGTGCAACTCAATCCCTAAGAACGTCAGGACTGATGAAGGCCCCTCCATCTTTTCCTGTGCCAAAGGAACACCCAGTTCCTCGGCCAGGGAAACATAGGTTGACAGAAGAGCAGCGCATTGACCAGACCCTGCCGGCCCAATGAAGAAAAAATCATCTAAATAATGAGCCATACTGCGGCTGGCCGTCCGGCGCTGGACCTCCCACTCAAAGAAAGAGCTAAACCTCTCAAAGGCTGCACAGGAAATGGAGTAACCCATTGACAAAGCACTATCCATGTAATAGGAACCTTCAAAAGCAAACCCGAGGATTTCAAAATCCTCAGGGTGGACTGGAAGAAGACGGAATGCTTTGCCATTTCCGCGCCCACCCCACATATGCGCACCACCTTGACCGCTTGGTCAAATGATATGTACCACACCAAACATAACTGTTCTGGTATAGTGTCATTCACTGACCCACCCCTAGGGAACGACAGGTGGTAGATAAGGCGAAACTCACCAGCCGCCTTCTTACGCATAACTCCCAATGGGGAGACCCTAAAATTAGGCGTCGGAGGGGCCACAAATGGCCCCAAGACCCAACCCTCTGCGCATTCCCTCCTAATCTTCTGCCTAATTACATCCTCTTTCCCCCAAACTGAACATAAATTGTTAGCCATAAACGGGCGCCTTGGCCCCTGAACTGGAATCCTAAAACCAACTGTAAACCCCTGAACTAAAAAAAGCGCATCTTCCCGCTTGGGATAACTGTGCAACAGCTCCTCAAGGACCTTCAGCCTTACTGGGCTGAGTCCCTTTACCAGGAGGGTGCTGTCCACCTGAGCACCCCCTCCTGCCTTCTTGCCTCCCCATCCTTGCTTGGACTTGGAGCAAGCGTTATAGGGGTGGGGGCCAGCACAAGAGGGGCACTCATGTCTAAAGCGACACGGTTTCCTAAGGCAGGTCCTTTTGTACGCATACTCCCAGCATAGCAGCCGAGGTTGAACCTGCTGCCCCGCGCTGCCATGGGTACTGGTTGCCTGCGAAGAACGGTGGACTACGTGCCCACTGTCCGACCTGTCACCCAAATTAGGCTTAGCCGGGGACATTACCTGCAGCCATAGCTGCTGCTGAATGCGGTCCCACGGCAAGTTAGGGTTCATTGTTGCCCGCATTCGGAACTCCTTATCATACTGCATTCATGCAGCACCCAAAAAGCCAGTGTACTCCTTTAGAATAATGTTGAGGTATTGAAACAACTGAGGAGCCCTAGTTGGTTGGGCCCTGGTAATGACCCCCGCGTAAATCAAGAAACCCGGCAACCAGTTGTTCCAGGTCCTGTCAACCCACCTCCTCTTCAGACGCTCCTTATCCCTATCATCCATATCCTCCTTGTCTTTTTTCTCCAGCTCCCGAAAGAGAAGAGAAAATATATCAACATATTCCCCTTTAAGGTTCTCTAGCTGCCTGGGTCAGGTGGTCCCCTAATGGCAATACCATATCTCCAAATGGCAAAACGGTGAAGGGTACCTGTCCATAAGCAAAGGATGGATAGGGGCCAAAGCCCCAAGGAGATCCGGAGAACCCTGACCACCCCATAGGAAAACCCATATAAGCAGCTGGGGCTGCAACCCCCAATAGTGCAGGAGAAGTACACTGTTGCTGAGATGCAGACCCCCAACCTTGCTCAGCCCACACTGCCTGCCCCATCCCCTCAGTGGGCCCGGTATAAGGTTATGCAAGGCCCCTGTGCCAACCCCGTTGAGGCACCCACTGCCGCCTGTCCCCCGGGACCCCAAGGCCATGCAGGGCCCGATTGTGCCAGTGCTTCCTTACCCCGAACATCCACTGGCTCAACAGCCACAGCCACAGGTGGTGATTTGTCCGGCCACTCCTGCTCCACCTCCACTGCCGCTTCCTGGAGATCTACCTCTGCAGGCACCTTTGCACTACTGCACTCGCCTCCAGAGGCTCCTGCTGCACCTTCTAAAAGAGTCAAACTGCGTAAAATGTCTCTGTTAACCGCATTCCTGGAAGCAGAACGAATGGGCCTAGGCCTGCCCTCACCACGTGTTGCAGTTGCAGAGGTACCCTTTGCCTCCTCCAACGCAGTTAGCCCCCTCAATATATCCTGCTGACTAACAGCAGCATGCTCCTCATCGGCTGAAGACATGGGGAAAGAAGGTCTCCTAGCAGAAGCCTTCTTAGCCGGTTGCTTCCCCTTAGTGGGGCCAGCTTTTCTCTTAGGCGGCATGGCTACGAGCTAATGCCCTAACCCAATAACAGCCTACCAGTGCCCCAAGTGGCTGCAAAGTGAGCAGCTCTGCAAGTGATGCCGCTCAGAACACCCACAATATATATAAAGTAAGGCTGTTTGCAGCAACCTCCAATATATAGAGAGTGGGCTGATCAAATAAGCACCACCATATATAAACCAACCAATATATGGACTATATCCAGCATAAAGCTGAAAGTAACAGTGCCACGAAACCTAGAGTGGGCCTGCCTAGCAGAGCTACCACTCAGAGAGTCTGAAAAATAACACACAGGGTGGCAACTGAGGGGGTCAGGCCAGCAAGCAAAATGAGGCAGCACAAAATGGCTGCCCCTTTATACCAATGAGGCTGGCAAAAGGAAAATGGCCGCCGCAAACACCCAATAAACCTACCTTGTCCCCAAACGCTGGAGGTGCGATGGGAGAAATATCCCCCAGCCAATCCCCCAAACTCCCAAACACCTTGGTGATCAAGGGGTGGGGGTGGGGAGGCCTTGGGCCCAATTGAGGGGACGGGAAATCAGCCACCCTAAACCCCCCAACAGACCGCCGACACTCAAACCCTCTGTGCTAGCTTGCCAACTCCTTCCCAACTAGTGAAGGCCCAGCCTGCCTGAGCCCTCGCAATTAACTGCAACGAGCAGGGAACCGGGCGCACGAGGCCACAGCGGCAAACCCACTTGATGTGGCTGCGCAAATACCACGACCCCACTCAGCGCCAAGCCGCCGACCACTGCAGCAAGGCTGCCACTGGAGCTGCTCCCAGCCCACCGCTCTACTGAGTGCCGCAACCCCCGCCGCAGCCCAAACCCAGTGCTCCGCTGCCGACCGCCACAGCAAGGCCATCGCTGGAGACACTCCTGGCCCGCTGCTCTACTGAGGGCCGAAACCCATGCCGCGGGCCAAACTCAACACTCCGCTGCCAGCCGCTGTACCAAGGTCGCCACCGGAGCCACTCCCTGCCTGCCATTCTACTGTGGGCTGCAATCCGCACCGCCGACACCTCGTCCCCCGATGACACAGCACGGCCCTTGCAGCTCAGTGGGAGGATCATCCAGTCACTCCGAGCATCAAACGCCGACTGCGTCTGGGCCTGGGCAGCGCAGCCTCCTATGGCTCCAGCTCTGCCCCGCCCAGACAAACCTTATAAGGAAGGAGGGGGGATGCTGGTGCTGCCTCCCTCCTTCCAGTGCAGCAATGAACGGCACCCGGCTCAAGCAGCTTGGCTGCATGCCGGGAAAGTGCTGCATTGCTTTCACAATACCTTCCCTACCCTCCATTTTGGTGACTAGGCGTGCATTTTATTCCCTATCTCTTGATATTAATTAAACCTGGCCAAGATGATATAAAATCTTTGGACAGCATGGAACAAGAGGCAGTGATTGAAGGACACACATATCGATGTACATGTTTCTCCCACAAAGAGAAGCAACAGCTCCATGTGGTTGTTTTAGGTAGTGAAATAGTAGCTTCCCTCTGCTTCTGTCAGTGCTCGGATCTGAATTGGACCACTGAGCCAATTTAGTACCTTCCTGAACCATTCTAGTATCATATAGTAGAGTATATTATTCTTTTATTTCACAGAAAAAGCTTTCAAAGAAAGGAGATGCTAGAAGTTCTTCATCGCTATGTGAAATCAAGAGGCACAAGATGTATAAGAGGGATATTCCAACTTTCATTAATTCTATGGTGTATTTATCTCTCTTATCTCTGCAGTCCCAACTTTCAGACCAGCTCACACAGTTGCCCCAAAGACATCAGCTGCCAATGCCAACCCATTCCCAGGTCCTTTCTTCTGAATTCCTCTGTGGTAGATCACATTCTTGATATGCAGAAAAATAGATGTTCTGTCCTTGATACTTTGAGGGATCTCATTGTACATCTCCTGCAGAATGAAGTGGTAATGTCATATGTAAGTCACCCAATGAACTTCAGGTGGTAGAGGAACCTGAGTTTACTTTTCAAGGAATTTGTTGACCTGTACGTTTTCTTAGTCATAGTTCAATCCTAAGTGGAGTTACGCCCTTTGAGGAAATTTGAATGTGTCAGATTTCAGGAGCTGAGCAGGGTCAGTCCTGGGATGAGGGACCACCAAGGAAGACTCTACAGAGGAAGGCAAAGACCTCCGCTTCTCTCTTGCCTTGACAGCTCCTTGCTGTGGTCACCATAAGTTAATTGTGACTTGAGGGCACATATACACATATATTATATTATTATAATATATTGTATTATTAACACCTAACTGAGAAGGGAGGTAAACACCCTTGAAGATAGAGATAATATTCAACAAGATCTGAACATACTGGAAAATGCGGCAAATTTGAATGATGCGATTTAAAATGGACAAGTGCCAGCTTCAATACCTTGATAAAACAATGCAAAGCTGTGTGAACAGGATTTTGGGATATGGGTGGATGGGAAGGTAAATATGAGTAGTTAACGTGATGCAGCAACAAAAAACGGTGAATGCAATCTTGGGTTCTCTCAACAAAGTTATAATATTCAAATCACTCAGGCTGACACTGTCCCACTATAGACCATGTTGATCAGGCCCCACCTGGAGTATTGAGTGCAGTTCTGGAGGCCTCACTTCAAAAAGGATGTGGACAAAGTGGAACAGGTGCACAGGAGAGCAACCGGAGTGATCAGGGGCCTGGAGATCAAGTCCTACGAGGAAAGACTGAGGGATCCAGGAATGTTCTTTTTGGAGAAGAGGAGGTTGAGGGGAGACATGATTGCTCTCTTAAAGTATTTAAAAGGCTGTCACTTTGGACATGGAAGGGAAGTGTTCCTGTTGGCAACAGAGGAAAGGGCTCAAAATGGTGGGTTTAAATTACAGGAGGGAAGGTAGTGGCTGGACATCAGGGAAAACTTCTTCACATTAAAAGTAATTCAACAGTGGAATCGGCTGCCTAGGTGGGTTCCCCTGCAGTGGCAGTCTACTAGGAGCGGCTGGATGAATATTTCTCAGGGATGTTTTAGGTTTTTCCTGTATTGGGTGGCAGATTGGACTAGATGGTCTATAGGGCTGCTTCCCACTTCTATTCCATTCTATAACTAATTCATACCCTCCTAGGTGAATTTCATTTAGGAACTTGATGTTAATGGTTGTGTATATTCCTGCAGTATTAAGAATGCAGGGTTACGTTTGGGATGAGACGGTAAGTCTTGCTCCCAAGGCTCCCTAGTTTCTGTGCCAAAATGTCATCATCCTCATCCTCATCCTCATCCTCATCCTCATCATCATCATCATCATCATCGTCATCGTCATCGTCATCGTCATCGTCATCGTCATCGTCATCGTCATCATCATCATCATATTAAAACTTCCAAGGATAAAATCCATACAAACAACTAATTAAAGTTACCTTTAAGTTAAAAAACTTCCGCAAGAAATTTAGCAACGATAAAAATCCATACAAACTACTAATTAAAATTACCTTAAGTTTAAGAACTTCCACAAGAAATTTAGCAACAATAAAAATCCATACAATCTGCTGTTTAAAATTGCCTTTTAATTTAAGAACTTCTCCAAGAAATTTAGCAACTACTTAAAGTAATTTCAGGAACCGAATCATTTAGAAGAAACTCACATTTAAGGTTATTAATTGGATGACTTTTAGAGTTTAATAAATTAGAAAGCGAACATTTCCAGGCAGGTGCACAGGAGAGCAACCGGAGTGATCAGGGGCCTGGAGATCAAGTCCTACGAGGAAAGACTGAGGGACCCGGGAATGTTCTTTTTGGAGAAGAGGGGGTTGAGGGGAGACATGATTGCTCTCTTAAAGTATTTAAAAGGCTGTCACTTTGGACAGGGAAGGGAAGAGTTCCTGTTGGCAACAGAGGAAAGGACTCAAAATGGTGGGTTTAAATTACAGGAGGGAGGGTAGTGGCTGGACAACAGGGAAAACTTCTTCACATTAAGAGTAATTCAACAGTGGAATTGGCTGCCTAGGTGGTTTCCCCTGCAGTGGCAGTCTACTAGGAGCGGCTGGGTGAATATTTCTCAGGGATGCTTTAGGTTCATAAAAAGGGCAATCTAAAATTATACGGTCAACAGTTTTTAAGGAATTAAGTCCACACTGACATAGACACACTTGCCTCAGGATCCAGAGATACCTGCCGGAAAGCCTCCTGGAAGGGAATGCATTAACCCTGGCCAATAAAAAGGCTCTACGCTATAAGGGAATATCAAGAGCTTGGAGATAATGAGCCATCCTACCTGGAAGACTAATAAGGCTGAGCATGGCAGGAGAGCAAATACTGGATTGAGCTGGACACAGTTTTTATCGTTCAATGTCTATAAATCGTTGCTTGAGTGATTTACAGTGCAATCCTATGGAGAGTTACTCCAGTCTAAGCCCATTGAAATCAATGGCCTTAGACTGGAGTAACTCTCCATGTGATTGCACTGTTCAAGTTGTAAGATTCATCAGCTAAAGCTAAATCATCAAGAGCAATTCCAATTTGATTAAGTTTGAGTTTGATTGTAGCATCCCAGATCTACAATCCAAGTAAAAAATATATCGAATGCAAGAGTGTCAGAGTGTCAGTTTACCTGTCAGTTCTCTAGCCAGAGTTACACCATATTAACATGTGATAATCTATAGTTGTTTAGTTTCCCTCATTCTAGGCCCAGGTGGTGCCCAGGCCGCATATATCCATGGGAGAGAAGAATTCTTATCAGCCCGTTCCGGACGGAGACCTTGACGTCTTTTTCTTCCCATGCCTTCACAGACAGGACTGAGGGGGGAGGCTGGGAATGGGAGTTTGAAGTGTTGTTACTTTGGTTGTTATGGGTTTTCCGGGCTGTATTGCCGTGGTCTTGGCATTGTAGTTCCTGACGTTTCGCCAGCAGATGTGGCTGGCATCTTCAGAGGTGTAGCACCAAAAGACAGGGATCTCTCAGTGTCACAGTGTGGAAAAGATGTTGGCAGGTCATTTATATCAACTCAGGAGGGGTGGGGTTGAGCTGAGTCATCCTGTAAGAGTTTCCCAGGGTGTGGAATGCTAATGGCGGGAGGCTTCACTGTATCCTGAGGAGGTTTTTTTGCATATGGATTGGTGCTTGATGTGCTAATCTTCTCTGCAGGGCTATTGTCGGGTATAGAGTGTTTTGTTAGCCTGGTGTTTTTCAGAACTGGCAACCATGCTCTGTTCATTCTTAAGGTTTCTTCTTTCCTGTTGAAGTTTTGCTTATGCTTGTGAATTTCAATGGCTTCCCTGTGCAGTCTGACAAAGTAGTTGGAAGTGTTGTCCAGTATTTTGGTGTCCTGGAATAAGATACTGTGCCCTGTTTGAGTTAGGCTATGTTCAGCCACTACTGATTTTTCCGGTTGTCCAAGTCTGCAGTGTCTTTCATGTTCTTTTATTCTTGTCTGGATGCTACGCTTTCTGGTCCCGATGTAAACTTGTCCACAGCTGCAGGGTATACGGTATACTCCTGCAGAAGTGAGGGGGTCTCTATGGTCTTTTGCTGATCATAGCATCTGTTGTATTTTTCGGGTGGGTCTGAATACTGCTTGAAGGTTATGCTTTTTCATAAGCTTTCCCATCTGATCAGTAATTCCTTTGATATATGGCAAAAACACTTTTCCTGTAGGAGACTGTTGTTACTTTCTTTTCATGGGTCATTCTCAACAAAGCCAATGGCCTTACGCCTCTGGATTGTGGACACCTATAACCTGAGCATAATCTTCCAATAAACCTTTTGAAACCAAGAAACCTTGTGCTTCTTGCAGGAGGGGGAGATGAACTCTAGATAACTGGGATTCCATAGTCTGACAGTTAAGCAATAAAATCCCAATTCAGAAAGGTGTTAAGCAAGGGTGTGTACTCGCTCCCCTCCTTTTTAATGTTTTCCTTGCCGATCCAGCTCGGTTTTTGGAATCAGTGAATGGTCACCCACCCAAATTAGGAGGCCAATCAATACCCCTTCTTCTTTATGCCGATGATATTGTGCCAAAATACTATCATCAGACAACCAGGACCTTGTGGCTATTGACTGAGGCTTTAAGGCAATTGTGGAGACACATATCACCAGAAATTGTATGGCAGGGGCATCAGTCCCCTGAGGGGCAAAATAGGGTCGGTAAGTCCCCATCACTCCACAACCTGAAGCCAGAGATTAATTGTGTCAAGTCTGGATGGGTCCAGTGATGTCATAGGGTGGAAGTTGGTGATGTCACACTTAATAGTAGTAGTAATAGGTTTACCTCCACATCTTAGGTACTTCAAAGACTGGGCTATTTAGCTAACAACTGAAAACATTACATTTTTTAAAAAAGCGAAAAAATAACTTGTAAAATGTAACTAGAAGTTGAAGTGTCAGATTCTTATGATCCCCCATCTCCAATGTACATGTTCAGTGGTTAGCATACCACTGAATCTTCACTTCCTCAGAACTAGGATGGAGAAGGAGAAGGCATACCCTTTGGAAGCCTCAAGAAACAGCAAGAAAGCATCTCAAAGGCAGGCAGACCCCAAAGAGAGGAGGCTGCATTCCCAGTCGCCCTTCCTCCTGGTTTTTCCTACATTAACCATCCGCAAGGACAATATCATGGTGGAACCTAAATCACTAGAAGTGGAGGCAAAGAAGTGGACTTAATTTCCCTCATATATTGATTACTTTCCCACCCAGGGCAACAGCCCCATACCCATAGTATCTTCCAGTATCCCCCTTAAAATATGCCACCCAAAATGCTTGGGGAAGAGGGAATGACAGCAGAAGATACATTTTTTACTGAACATGCATGAGATTCATTTGCTGTTATTATTTGGTAATAAGACTCTTTCCAATGATACTCTATTGATACAGATTTTCCCTGGTCATTAATAAGATAGAAGAAATTGATTAAACAAATCTGTTTTCCTTCCTAGCTGCTTTCTGGTGTTCAGTTGAGATTTGAATATGATAACGTAGCATTTTGGGAAGAAGATACAAGCCAATAGGCCTCCACTGGAGGCCAAGATGGAGAAGATCTCCACGGCCACCATGTCTTTCCCTTTGGTGCTCAGATAGGTTGGGACAAACGAGAGCCAAACACTGCAGAAGACCAGCATGCTGAAGGTGATCAGCTTGGCTTCATTGAAAGAATCTGGCAATGTCCGGGCTAGGAAGGCCACCATGAAACTGATGATGGCTAGAAGCCCCATGTATCCCAGTGCAATGTAGAAGATGATATCTGAGCCTTCATTGCACTGTATGATGATATGGCTGATTTGGGAGTGCATGTCAAACTCTGGGAAGGGGGGTGAAGTTTCCAGCCACAGCGCACAGATGCCAGTTTGAATTAAAGAACAGGGAATGATGAGTGAGATGGCCAGTCTCTTCCCCATCCATTTTCTCATCCTGTTCCCTGGCTTGGTGGCTATGAAGGCAACCACCACAGTGATGGTTTTGGCCAATATGCAAGACACGGCAATGGTGAAGATGACGCCAAACAACATTTGCTGGAAAAGCAGGTCACTGTCCCAGGCTGGCCGATGAATAGGAAGGAGCACAGAAATTATACTGTATATGTATATACAGTATACACATATACAGTATAATTATACATATTTACATACGTATAATTTACATATACAGTAAATTATACTGTATATGTATATATACAGTATATATACTTGGGAAATAACTTGCAGAATGTAACTAGTACTTGAAGTGTTAGTGTCAGCTTCTCATGGTCTCCCATCTCCAGTGCATATATCCAGGTAATAGCATGCAATATACCTGGATCATGGTACATCATCAGCTAACTAAGATAAGGAGATTGGCTTATAATCGTATGACGAATCTTTTGCTGATTTAGTTAGAGGGTAGGATTATTACAAGAGATGTTGTAGTCCAGGATCCCCAACCTTGTTGAGCCTTAGAGTGCATCTAGATCACTTCCTTTATAGGAAATGCCTGCTTTGTAAGGATAGCCTGTATTTCATTATACCCCACTGAGACCCCTTTCCTCCCCTAAATCGGCCCTCCTCAGGCTCCACCCCCAAACCTCCTGGAATTTCCCAACATGAAGTTGGCAACCCTAGGTCCCCTGGATGTTCCTTGATGGCTCTTCTCCCTCTGCCGTGAAGCTCCCTTGGTGGCGCTGGGCCAGTCAGCCTTAGCCTAGCTTGTCTCACAGAAGTTTTATGAGGACATATTCATCGTGTTATTTATACCTGCTTGTCACCCTTTCATTCTCCTCTCCCCAAAGCCCTGGGAGTAAACAGTTTCACGTATGTCGCCATTCTGAAATCTCCATCCTCTGCATGTGTACTCGTGTTAGGTTGTTTTTACTGTACTTTGTATAATTCAGACCTTTCACCAATGGCAGTTTCTGCTATGCCTCCATTCTGGAATCTCCTTTCTCTGCATACTTACATGTGCATGGTAGTGTTTTTCTGAATTTTTTATAATTGGAACTTTGACCAATGGAAGCTTAATGAGATTGTAACATTGATTTTAGATTAGGCTTGATAACTGGTTCTCTTTAAGCAGAAGGCCTCTGCTGTTGTAAGACTTTATCCCTGTGGTGGGTACGTGACTGCAAACAGAAAGACAGAAACTCAAAATTGTTGCTGATATCAATTAAAGGGTTTATTTGAAGACAGTGTGCAAAAAATACAGCAAGTGCAAAATGATTTGAATCAAATGCTTCATGCAAGAATAAACAGCAAAAGGAGTGGATATAAAAAATACCAAGAAGGAGCATATAGCTACACATAATAATAAGGAATTGCCAGGCATGCTATCCACAGTAACGCCATATTGTTTTGTTATGCTTCCTCACTCTGTAGTTTTCCAGTGTTGTTTGCCT
This sequence comes from Eublepharis macularius, assembly GCF_028583425.1. Lineage (NCBI taxonomy): Eukaryota > Metazoa > Chordata > Lepidosauria > Squamata > Eublepharidae > Eublepharis > Eublepharis macularius. Next base: position 179,613,207 of record NC_072793.1, read on the forward strand.
GCACGTCCACAAAGAGACAGCTGTGTTCCCAGGACGGCCTTATCTAACAAGACTAGCTAGCGACCTTGGAAGTTTCCTGTGCCTTCCCAGGCTTCTACCCTAGCTGGGCAATGGTGGGGGGGAATAGAAGGAGGTTTTGATATATTGCAACATGTGACTAACACGTCATTCTCAACAAAGCTTCATGGTCAGCCAGAAGCTTTCATGCCTTTGGATTAATTATGGACACCTGTACTTTGAATATAACCTCTCAATAAAGACCCTTTTGAATCAAGAGACCTTGGATTTCTTGCAGCAAGGGGGGCGGAAGATGAAATCAGAGTAGCTGGAATTCCGTAAGCTGACAGGAGTGCATACACATTCTCCATATAGCTAAAGCAAATAATATAGAATACATAGGCAGTAAGCAAGTAAATCATGTTGGAATCTGCAGAATCTTTCTCAACCAGTTCTCAGTAGGGGACACACTGGGTAGCGGAGAGTTAAAGCACAGGCTGCTATGCAGTCTGAAGAGATCTGGAAAAGGTTACCAGAATACGAAAGCAAGCATAGTGCATATTAGCCATTCGCAAGACTTCTCAACCTTAAAGTTTTATTTCCCTCCCGACCACTCTCCTGCCCTTCTGCGTACCTATCCAAGGCTATTCAGGAAGATTTGACCCTCACAGTATTGGGGGCCTCTCAGGCACCAGAGGACTAGGAGGAGGGGAGCATAAGGCTTAGGTCAGCCCTTCATAGACCTCAAGAGAAAGCAAGAGAGAATCCTCAAGGCAGGTAGACCTGAAAAGAAAGGAGGCTGGTTTCCCACTCCTCTTGCCTCCTGGTCTTTCATACATTGACCGTCTTCAGGCCAATATCGTGGTGACACCACAGCCATTAGAGGTGGGGGTGGAGATGTGGACTTAATCCTACTATATAATTGAGTAAGCATGTTTCAGACAACTCCCTTTATAGTCTGGTGCACCACCAGAGGGCGCTGCCACGGAGGGAAGCCCAGGCAAAGCACTATGTCCATCCAAAAATGTGCCACAGATGGAAGCCCAGGATGGGAGCAGGTGGCAATGCCCACTCCCTCCTTGACCAGCCAGGAGGAGTGACAGAGGAGGAGGAATGCTGCCTATCTGCCCTCCCCTTTCTAGAGCCCGTTGTATTTTTCCCCACAGCGGGCTTTGTCTCTAGTTCCCTCATATATTGTTAACTTTCCCACCCAGAGTCAATGGCCCCCATACTCATAACATTTTCCCAAATCCCCCCAAAATATGCAAGCCAAAATTTTCAGTGTGGGGAGGTACTTTGACTGAGGAATATTAAGGTGAAATTATTCGTGTTAGTGTTTGGCCCACAGTGTTAAGGCTCCATGCCCTCCAATGAGTTTGCCTCTATATAGATTTTCCCAAATCATTAATAGATAGACAAAAGAGAAAGAAACTGTCTAAAAATATCTGAAGATTTATGTGCCAGTTATTTTTTCCTTACTAGCTGCTCTCTGGTGTTCAGTTGAGGTCTGAATATAATAATGTAGCATTTGGGGAAGAAGATACAAGCCAATAAACCTCCACTAGAGGCCAAGATGGAGAAGATCTCCACGGCCACCATGTCTTTCCCTTTGGTGCTCAGATAGGTGGGGACAAAGGAGAGCCAAACACTGCAGAAGACCAGCATGCTGAAGGTGATCAGCTTGGCTTCATTGAAAGAATCCGGCAATGTCCGGGCTAGGAAGGCCACCATGAAACTGATGGTTGCCAGAAGACCCATGTAGCCCAGTACAGTGTAGAATATGAAGTCTGAGCCTTCATTGCACTGTACGATGATATGACCCATTTGGGAGTGCATGTCAAACTCTGGGAAAGGGGGCGAAGTTGCCAACCACAGTGCACAGATGCCAGTTTGAATTAAAGAACAGGGAATGATGAGTGAGATGGCCAGTCTCTTCCCCACCCATTTCCTCATCCTGTTCCCTGGCTTGGTGGCCATGAAGGCAACCACCACAGTGATGGTTTTGGCCAATATGCAAGACACGGCAATGGAGAAGATGATGCCAAAGAATATTTGCCTGAGAAGGCAGGTCACTGTCCCAGGCTGGCCAATGAATAGGAAGGAGCATGGGAAGCCAAGCAGCAGAGAGGAGAGCAGGACACAGGTGATGCTTCGATTGTTGGCTTTGACAATGGGGGTGTTCCAGTGTGTGGCAAAGATCCCCATCACTATAACTGTGGCCTCAAAACATAAAACAGCGATAGAAGCCAAGCCTGCTCCCATGGGGTCCTCGTAGGATAAGTAGGTTATGATTTTGGCAATGCACTGGTCCCTTTTCTCATTTGGATATTCATCTTCTGGGCATATCTCACATTGGTCTGCATCTGAAATTCATAATTGTTACAATCATTTATGAATGTGCTGCTGCCCATTTTAATCACTCCTAATTCTGCCCCTGGAACGATGCTACTGAGAAGGGTTGTTCAGAGAAATTCTCTTCATTCCTCTTTACTCAGTTTCTATGGAGAATTCCCCATTGCCATGAAGGAAGGGAATGGAGAGATCCTGGCCAGGTTATGTGCAGATGTTGCCTGCTAGTCTTGCAACAGAGGTTCAGATTCTTCAGATAGGTATTTATACCTTGTTTAATTCACCCAAAACTAAGGATGGGAGCCTCAAAATTGGACACTGGCTTCTGTATAGTCCTGTGTGTTGCGATCATGAAAGGAATTGGATCGTCCTACTGACATAATTGTGGGAGTTGCAGTGCCAAAAACAGAAGGAATCAGAACATCTTGGCACAGATTAGCTCCGCTTTACTATTTCAAATGAAGCAAATTTACTCTTGAGAAGCCAGCAAGGGCAGCATAGGCAGGCTTGGTGGATCATCCTTTCTGTGAACAGCTTCCCTGACCCATTCAGAGCCTGTGTGAAGTAGTGGGTTAGAACGTCGGACTAGGATCAAGGAGATCCGGGTTCTAATACTGCCAAGGAAGATTGTTTACCGACTGTGGGTGGGTCACACCCTCTCAGCCTGACCTACCTCATAGGGCTGTTGTGGTGAGGGGATTGTGGAGAACTAAGTCAGCTATTTTGGGTCCCCGATGGGGAGAAGTACAAGTGATGATGACGTTTGTTATAAATCTATTTTGAGCTACAGCTCACCAACAAAAGATGGTGGCTCTTGCTGTAGCTTCATCCGCTTTTGCTGCAGCTTTTTGGGCAGGAGGAAGAATTGCTTCTTCAGTATTCAAAGTACTGTTAAATATCGAAAGGAGATGGCGCTTCCAGTTGGTGTACGGAGGCCCAGTACAAGAGAAAACAATGGCCAGGGCTGAAGTTACAACAGGGTACAATAATGTCTTTTCGAAGAGAAATAACAGAAAGGGCTCCATCTATGACTATTTTTAAGGAAATGAATTTCATGAACACAAATTCACCTCCCCTTAACAAGCCTACTTCTGAGTTTACGCAAGGGAGACTTATTTAATATCAGCGCAGAATACTTTCTCAGTATTGCACCCAAAGTTGTTAAAGAAATTTAGTGTAACAGAATTAGTGGAGCCCACAAATGGGAATTGCCATTGTGATGCGTCTTCACACTTCCTTGGAGCGGATTGCTTAGACTGCACCCACTTTGGATGGACCTGGGATGATTTGCAGTCCTTTTGGACACATGTTACCTTCACTGGCCCTCATTCTCTGACACATATATTTTAGTCTTAATTGTGTCTTCCATGTGCTAACTGCGTAGAGAATCTCTTGTTATGTATAGTTGAGTCCGGAGTCTGCTTAGACTTTCCAAAGATTTGGCTTGATTACAACAACATGGTTCATGTGAACAAGATAAGTGTAAGAATGACGTGGTGGGGGGCTCACTTCCATTGTTCCTCAATTCATCTCATTGCCAAAGCAAACAGCTCTTCCTTGCTTTCCTCCCGCACAGTTTAGCTGCTGGTGCTTCAGAAGAGCCCTGGAGACACCACCCTTCAGCCGTCCAGAAACAATTGTTCAGAAACAGCTGCCACTATCACAAGAGGACACTCGATTTGAAAACCCCAAATGTTTTATGATCGGCAGAAGTTCCCATGGCAGCCATGCTGGACACAACAGTCATTTTATTGTGGTACCCACAACCTATCCTCAAAAACCCAACAGTTCTCATGGCATCAACTATGTTAAGGAACACTGTCCTAAGTGGACGTTTTGTTTATACATTAGAAAATAGGAAGGGAAAAGGGAAAATTTACATCTGGTGGAAGTAGGTCATAAAACTCTCATTGACTGTCCATTTTCCAGAAGGTAGAGATTGATAAATCCCTTGGTATATTCAGTGCACAGACAAGTTCTAGTAATGGGAGTAGGATTCAGTGCACAGACAACTTCTAGTAATGGGAGATTTTCTCTTGTAATTGGATCCTTTTACTTACCCATCTGGGCTGCAATTTTTCCTTCTGGGCATTGAATACAATCGTAACAACAAACTTGCTTCCCCTCTTGAACAATCCTGCTGTGTCCGGTGGGGCAGCTCTCAACACATGTGCTGCGTGGGACACTCTAAAGATAAACACAAGGAAGGGGTGGGAGATGGAAATGCGCTTCTTTTTCATTACAGCTATGATTCGTGATTCGAAAACCTTTGGCTAAGGAATCACATTCTCCCCACGTACATACATTCATACAAAAATGAAACAACCGAGAAGAGAAAAAAAATATCTGGGCAAGCAGAGGAACAAGGGTTATGGCTTTAATGTGCATCTCTCCTTCCGCTAATCTTGCATCTATCTCATCCTCGGAATTTGCACTCTTTGACACTTCCATTCTGATTAATAAAAGCCAAGCCAAATTTCCATCCTTCACAGCATGAGCTAGAAATGGTTTCGTTCCTGACTCAGAATTCTTTTTCTGAGGAAGTGTGTGTGCAAAGTGCTATTGAGTCACAACCATCTTATGGCAATGCCAGCAAGGCTCTACCAAGGCAAGTGAAAAATAGAGGTGGTTTGCCATTGCCTTGATACTGAGGAAATACTAGTTTAGAATCCTTCCCGTAATTAGAGGCAAATCCTGCAAGCAATAAAACTAAAACATTAGGGAGAAAGTTGTTGTATAACCTGCTCCTGACTTTGCTAGTTTTTAATTTCTAGAAAATTTTCAGACTGACAAAGATTTACAATTGTGAACCTCCATCTGTAGTGGTATGTGCCCTCTCTCCCACTTCATTCCCATCTCGCTGGCTTGTAGAATCCAGGACAAAAAAATAACCAGAATAACGTGGTCTCTAGACTCTTGTATACAATGGATATGTTGTGGACCTACTATGGAATTTTGCAAATGTAAATCTTCTGATGGAATCAGAAACATTCTGTGCCCATTCCCCATGACTTTCTTATGAATTATGGGAAAGGGTGTAAGGTTTGTGAGAAGTGAGATTGAAGATGGCATATCCACCTTGGAGGTATTTTACTTCCTATAGTCCTTGAGTGATAGTTTCTCTGCTTTCACTCTGTGTTGTAGGGAGCAAGATGGCGCATTTTTCTCAAGGATAATAGATATCATTACGTGTAGGCTCTTTTCGAGCGGTTCCTGCTAACCATGAGACCATGTAATGTTTGATAAAGGTATAAGATAAGAAATCCAATGAATCTGAACTAACAACATATAGGTTATTATTGGAGGTGTGTTTCTAGAAAAAATTTGTTGTGGTTTTGGATCTGGGTAAAGGAGTGAATCCCCTCCCAACCTGGCAATTTCTATTTTGTGGCTAGGATGTTACTAGTTTATGATTCAATTCCAGGTGTAGTTTTCATGCTCCATTCACACCCGTTTATTATTATTAAGAGGGATATTGTCCATTTGCTAACCATTTGCACTATACTCAAATGTTATAACTTTACAGGACTGTGCAGATACTCAGGAGAGAATTCAGGCACGAGGAAGAGGTGACATATGAACCTGCTCTCTCTCTGGCTCCATCTCCCTAAGCCATGTAAAGAAAACTCGATGGACTGCATAGGTCCACGATCATGTCTGACAACAGTGCATGCTATTTTATGGCTCCAGAGGAGAGGAATTGGCTATAACTTTGGAGAATATTTCTATGGCTTGGATTTCCAAGGATATAGGAGGTCATAAAAAGCTTCTTCCAGTTTTGAAAAAAAAGGGTCATGCATTTTTAAAAATATTACCCATACCTGCTGAAATATGTGATTCCATATCAGCCAACTTCTATTAAGAGTAAAGTCTGCATTTGAAGATTTAGATACTATCCGACCAACTTGAATTTTTTGGAAAGATTGATTTGGAAATGTGACCAAGTTCACAATATCATAGCCAGCTGCCAGGTCCCCATTTTCGTCAAAAAAGATTTCCTCTCCAGCAGAATTGTTAAAGTGAATATTTCTCAAAAAAGAACAAAACTAGATTGGAGGAGAAAGAGTTTATGTTTTAATAAAATCTAGTTAGAAATTATGAAAACACCTTTCTGGAATTTAACATGGAACCCGTTTTTCTGAAATACGGACTTGCAACTATATTACTTTTATAAAATATGAATTAGGCTGGTTTTTTATTTGCTCAAAATGCAAAACTTAAAAATAAGAGGGGAGCTGCCTCATAGATGAATCTGTTACCCAAAAAGAGATCTCCTTAATTAGTTGAGGGAATTTGGATTAAGGAGGCAGTGAGAAGGGGTTGCTGGGATTCTCCCAGTATGTCTATGGTGATTGTTCCCTTAGAGAACTCTCAAATAAACAGGAAGATGTTCAAAAGGAAGAGTTTTTTATTAACAGAGAAATAAAAGGTAAGCATAAAGAAAAACACACTTGGCATACAGACATATTGTGACAAAAAGAACTGTGACTGACCTGCCAGGGCTGAGCATAGAGAAGACCTCCTTCTTCCATCATTCTCTGCAGAGATCTTGATGAATGCATGGCATGGAGTGCATGTGCCACAGCATGGACAGCATTGTAGATGCCATAGCTCTGACCAGACATTCCCATTTCAAACACAGTGCCAGGAACGCTGTCAAGCTTCTCTTTCCCTGTGCAGTTTTTGTTGTGGGGCCCATAAAGGTTATAGAGTGGCAGTGAACAGAAAAATACACTATACCAGAACTGTTGGATGAAATGAATCTTAGATTGATATGGATTTAGGGTCTCAATGAAGTCCTGAAATCCTGGCACCTTATTCGTTTGCAGTGCAAAGGACAAACTGCCATTGAGGGATTTTGCTGTGAATTTCTTTCTCGGGAAAACAGATGTGACATCCCATTGGGAAGTTGTAATCCAAACCCGTTCTATAGGCACTCTATGATCAATTTCAAAATAAAGTAGAATTGCTCGGAAGCCATCCATGTTCTCATCATCTCCATAGACGATAATGATGTTGAGTTTGCTGAACCAGATTTTTAGACCTATCCCCTCCAAGATTTTTTCACGATATCTATTTTCAGCAGAACTTCTCACTGTCGGAATACTTTCTTTCAAAGCAATGCAAATGTTACTCCGGAACAATCTTGGTATCAGATTTTGAAGGAAGTTTTCTCCACTGTCATCATCTGATGTGAGGAGACCAATCCAATTCCATCCAAAATGCTTAAGGAGATGAACAATCCCAACACATTGAAGTGTTTCATTTGGAACTATCCGGAATAAATAAGGGAACTGAGTTTTATCATTCATTGTAGGATGAAAGGAACCATAACTGATCTAAGATGAAAGATCATGACTTTATGAGACATGACAAAAAACTTCATTTATTTTTGAAAATATCGTTCTTCATCCACATACATACAAACATAAATATCCATTTGTTCCATTTGGTTAGCTACAAAATGCTATACTTTGTAATGATCCTTATTATTTAAAAGTTCTAATCAGGCTGTCAAGGCAAGACAATGAAGAACCTCAATTGTTTATGGTTCGTTCAGGCCTAGGGCAGAGAATGGCCCTGGATAAGATGGTTAAGTACACACCAATACAAGGAAGTGTGCCAACACAGCTATTATTATTATTGCAGCACAAGTAAATTATACAATCAATATAAACACAACAGTTTCGATTCCATTCAATTCAATGTGGCTGCAAACTTGTTCCAATAGACTGAGAGAGTCAAGTCCCATATATTAACGGAGCCTCTTTATCACAGGCTGCAAACGGTGCCAGTTGAAGTTAATCGGTGGCGTCCAAGATTTATGAGCTCCAAGGTGGCGACGAGCTATACCGGTCTATTCCTTTCGGCTCGTTTCAAACCCAGTTCTTCATCAGGCCACCAATGTCCTACAATTTATATCACAAACTATCAGTAATCAGCCCAATATTGGCTGCCCCTGTGTTACCGTCTGCCAGTTCATACTTACAGTTAATCAAAGTATTTCGTATCCAAACTCAAAAAGCATTCCGGTTTACATTCAGGTTTACATTTACAGATCCAGCTCCCGAGTTAGGTGCGGGGGGCATAAATATCCACCATTAAATACAAGCCACTAGGACAATTGTCAATTACCATACAATTAATTGATTTAAAGACATATCAGTACCAGATACATTTATTTCAAATGACTAATGTCTGAGTGGGACCTTAACAAGGGAAGGGGGGGGGGGAAAGGAGAGACAAAAGAAAAAGAAAAATGGGAAAGAAAAGAGAAGGAAGAAGAAAGAAAAAACAGTATGAAAAGAAAAAGAAGCCAGAAAGGGGGGAGGGAGCAAGGAGAGGGGGGGAGGGAGGGGGAGGGGTTTGCTGAACCAGATTTTTCTTTTTTCTTTTTCTTTTTTTTTTTTCTTTTTTTTTCTTTTTTTTCTTTTTTTTTCTTTTCATACTGTTTTTTCTTTCTTCTTCCTTCTCTTTTCTTTCCCATTTTTCTTTTTCTTTTGTCTCTCCTTTCCCCCCCCCCCTTCCCTTGTTAAGGTCCCACTCAGACATTAGTCATTTGAAATAAATGTATCTGGTACTGATATGTCTTTAAATCAATTAATTGTATGGTAATTGACAATTGTCCTAGTGGCTTGTATTTAATGGTGGATATTTATGCCCCCCGCACCTAACTCGGGAGCTGGATCTGTAAATGTAAACCTGAATGTAAACCGGAATGCTTTTTGAGTTTGGATACGAAATACTTTGATTAACTGTAAGTATGAACTGGCAGACGGTAACACAGGGGCAGCCAATATTGGGCTGATTACTGATAGTTTGTGATATAAATTGTAGGACATTGGTGGCCTGATGAAGAACTGGGTTTGAAACGAGCCGAAAGGAATAGACCGGTATAGCTCGTCGCCACCTTGGAGCTCATAAATCTTGGACGCCACCGATTAACTTCAACTGGCACCGTTTGCAGCCTGTGATAAAGAGGCTCCGTTAATATATGGGACTTGACTCTCTCAGTCTATTGGAACAAGTTTGCAGCCACATTGAATTGAATGGAATCGAAACTGTTGTGTTTATATTGATTGTATAATTTACTTGTGCTGCAATAATAATAATAGCTGTGTTGGCACACTTCCTTGTATTGGTGTGTACTTAACTATTGTGGAAGTGTAATCTTCTCCCTTTGTTTTGCCTGGATAAGATGGCCCAAAGAAAGATATTGGCCTGTTATTCCAGCATTCATGAGCTGAGCTTAGAATCCTCAACAGTAGACTAAAATGAGCCTTCTAATATTAGAGATTTTAAAGAAAAGGCTTAATGGAAAGGATTTTTGTTCCTATGTCTATATTTCTGCATGACTCAACACACGTACCTGTGGAATCTTGTATGTAGTTAAAATGTTGGCCATCTGGATGGAGTTTTGGGAGGTGAAGCCACCAATGACGGCCATTACTTTCTTCTTCCTATCACAGTGGTAATTGACACGAATCGACTTTTCTCTGAAGATTAGATCCAGAATGCCTTGAGAGCTTCGCAGTGGATTGAAAGCATTTTCATAAATCTTTGATCCCAGTGTGGTGTTGGGTAAGAGTTTGGAATTCTTCTTGATTTCATTAAAGGCAAAGACAAAGGCTAGGATATGCTGGTATTGTTTACTCAAAAACCTGCAATGAGAGTTTTGAGTAGTCTTGCGCCCCTGTGTCATAAGAAACAATTGTAGCTTCTTTATTACAATACTAGTTATGGCAACAGTATATTGTTCAAATACTTTTGGAGCTGCCATGCTTTCCCGCTCCCCTCAAGAAAGAGGAATGTAACTGAGGCTACTATTTTCACCCCAGGAATCCAGTCACCGAATGTCATGTTAGGTGGGTTGCCATGTTGTTTTGCAGTAAAATAGCAGGATTCAAGTCCAGCGGCACCTTAGAGACCAGCAAGATTTTCAGAGTGTAAGCTTTCGAGAGTCACAGCACCCTTCTTGAAACACTGAATGAAAATTCTGTCTAAAGAATATTTGCCTCTTAGCAGATGAGAGACCGCCTTAATCTCAGTATCATCTCTTTCTGAGTCTCACTGCTCTGACCATGAGGACTGATTAAATCACCAGAATGTGGACGGAGCATTAAAAATAAGAAATATATTGATGGCTATTGCAGAAGAGTTATTAGTGATGACCTTCAAAGAGGTCTGGTGTCTCATAGAAATGTATGCTGTCTGCTCCCCCAGGGAACAAAGTGGGCCCCTTGTGCGATGACCTCAGGAAGAGAGAAAAGGCCCAGAGAATGGCTCATAGGTCAGGCCTCTGAAGGACGCTGCTTGATATGAATTCCCTGGCCAGATAAGCACACAAGCCTCACAGCAGCAACTCTTCCAAATGGTGGGTGATGGTCAGGTGATCGATTAGAAAGAACCTCTAAGGGTTCTGCCACTTCCTTTCTTCGCATAGGATTGTGGCACTATGAGTTTAGCAGAAGCACTGCCCTACAGGCACTGACAAGCACAGTTCTGGTACCCTGAAAACTGGGGACGGTTGCATTTTCCACTGCACTCAAATTTGTGATATGCTGGGAAACTTCAGTTTCTCTACTGTGGGATCATTTTTCTGCAACTGAATTTTTTTTTGTGACAATCATTATTTGATGGTTTTGAAATGCTGACAACAAACACGAGCATTGTCCAGGTGTTTAGCATGTTACACCTATGTTAATAATCTAAACATCTGCAGACTTAGTGTTGGTTCACCCTGCATTTCAACAGAAGCCAGGTCATGGAAGTTGGTAAGCACCCCGTGTTTTTTGTCAAATGGGATATTTTTAATCCTCCCTGTCTGTGCCGCCAACGCTTTCTGGCTTCTCATGATTAAACCTCTGCTTCCATTACAAATAGCAGAGAGACACTGCAGAGCTAATCTATTCTATGCCAGAATCGTCCAACTGCCTTTCTTTTTGGCATTGCAATTCCTACTGTCATCCTGAAGTGGGTGGCCCATTTTAATACTCCCGGCTTTATTTTGGTTGAATTGTGCCCTCCCCAGACAACAGTGGCTTCCAAAGAAAAAGTGGAGGGGGATGGTGGTCTGGGGAAAGTTCCAATTCCATACAAATTCCTCCCTCCTTTTTTGGCACTATGACACTTATGACCATCCTAAAGCTGGTGGCCAATTTTGAAATGTCTAGCTTTCTTTTCAGAAGAATTATGCCTGCCACTGAGAAACTGAAGGACATACGAATGGGCAGCCTTGCAGATTAATGGGTGGATGGTTCCTTATGTTATTATAACAGTAAAGAGCCAAGTTGCACCTTAAAGACTAACCAACTTTACTGTAAACATTACAATAAAGTTGATTAGCCTTTAAGGTGCTACTGGACTCTCTACTATTTTGCTACTACAGACTAACATGGCTAACTCCTCTGGATTTATGTTAATACAAGTGACTGTTCATGAAATTTGTGAACAGACTGCATGGAAAATAAAAGGAAATTCTGTGAGACAATAGTTTTAAATGTATGACATTCATTTCACAGTTGGAAATCATCATTTTCTAAACATGAGTGTTTGAAAAGGCACTTCACAGTCTGAGTCTTCTCCGCTCTGCATTCTCATGTTTTAATTACACTAGAAAGGTTTAAAAACTTGAGGCAGACCTTTTAAACATTAAAGAACTACTTACCAACCTCTTGAGGCAATCTTTGGACGTACTGTAAAGCTGAGTAAAAACATTTTGAGGTGTATAGTGGATACAAATTCTCCAAAGATAATTTGCTCTGCAAAGTTCTGCAAATGCTGTGGATCTCCTGGCTGCCAACTGCTTATGGATTCTGAACTGCTGCTGGAAGTAGAAGGCAGCAGTGGCAGGAGGAGTAACAGCAGCAGCATACCAGCAAAATATTGGTCCACTTCCAGGTGTGGACTCTCATTTTCTGACATACATCTGCTTGCATGTCTGAGAGAAGGACGAGCCAATCGTCTGCCTTGTAACTTTTACTCTTTGTTCCTATGCCGGTTTTCCTTCTCCACTTTTGCTCTTGTATTTATAGATAAAGTTTTTGTAAACACAGGCTATATACTTTTCAATGCAACATATGCTCTTTTTATACGTTATGGTTCCTGACATAAATATATATATATATATATATGTAAAATGTACAGTGTTATTTACTGAGGTACCCCCAAAATCCACACCTGTAATATTTACAGGTAGGAAAAAATGATATGAATGTAAAGGATCAGAAGTTTTATTCGCACACAAGAGGAGAAAAAGTGTAATTGGTTTTTAGAGGAGAAATTGAAAAAGAAAATCTATAGACAGCCGATGGAACCCTGCTGTCCAATACCAGCAAAGTACAATGAATTCAGATATAAGAAGTTGTTGCCCTCACGCCTTCACTAATTTAGGCATAAAGGATGAAATTGTAAAGCTTCATGTAACAGATCCTGCCTGATGCAGTTCAGTCTCCCAGATCTCTGAGGTGCAGGTTGCTCTTATAGACTGAATGCAGCAAAGCCCAAGCTCTTGAGCTACATGTGCCTCTTGATTTTCAAAGTCATCATTCACTCGCTGTGCATCTACAAAAGGGATTTTAATTATAGTGTTTTGAATAATTGTAGGGCAAATCAACTTCTTTAGTAAAGCCTCAAGGTTTCCATGCCGCTGTGTACCTTGTTTTTCTCAAAAATTATAAATGATGTTTGTGAGACTGCAACAGGCCACTGCCTTCTTTCAGGCCTCTGATGTAGCTCAGTTAGCTGTGCGGCTTTCAGAATACATTCCATCGCAAAACCTCCATTTTGGTGACTTACAGTGCAATCCTATGGAGAGTTACTCCAGTCTAAGCCCAATGACTTCAATGGGCTTAGACTGGCGTAACTCTGCATAGGATTGCACTGTATGTCTGCATTTTATTCCCCTATCCTTGGATATCAAGTACACCTGGGTCAAGATGATATAAAAATAAAGCCGCAGTGATTGAAAGATACCCATATTGATAAGCATATATTTCTCCCCAGTAGGCAAACAACAGCTCCATGTGGTCAGGTGAGAAAACGGTGAGAGGTTAACTTTGATCTTCCCTCTGCTTCTGTCACTGCCCTGATTTGAACAAGACTCCTGAGCCAATTCAATACTTTCCTTAACCTTTTCCCCTATATTGTGGTAGAGGAAGTTATTGAACTTGTTCACTGAAAAAGCCCTCAAAGAAAGGAGGTGCTAGTAGTTCTTCAGTGCTATGTAAAATCAGGAGGCACAAGATGTGTAAGATGGATATTCCAACTTTCATGAACTCTGGTGTAGCTAACTCTCACCCCTCCTCAGACCACAAAGCAGGGGCTTGTTACACTTCCTCAGTCTACAAACTAGCGGCAGGTTACAGACAAGGTCATACAGCTGCGCCAAAGATACCAGTTGCCGATGCCAACCCATTCTTTCTTCTGAACTCCTCTGACTCAGTGGAAGATTACATTCTTGATACGAACAAAAATGGGTGTTGATGGATCTCAGAAGAAATGTATGTGTCCTACAGAATGAGGTGGTAATGTTATATATATATATATATGTTACACAATAAACCTCATGTGGTAGAGGATCATGTTTTTGCTTTTTCAGGGATTTGTTGGCCTGTATGTAGCTCAATCCTAAGCAGAGTTAAACCCTTTAAAAACTATTGAAATCAATAAGCATGTGCGAGTGTAACTCTCCTTAGCTAGTACTGCCGATATGCCCTGACAGGTTTGTGTGTGTGTCTATATCAGCAGTTTATGGATATAAAATATTATAAACCCCTTCCTCAATGTGCCAGAAATATTGCCCAGCCAGGCAGAACAGATGCCAGCCTCCTGCCTGAAGACAGGACATTTACTAGACTGTGAGTCAAAAATGGCCTCCCCCGCTCTCTTTCCCTTACAAATACCCTGCTAGGTGGGATAGGCTGAGAGTGTGTGACTAGCCCAAGGTCACATAATGAGATTTATGGCTAAATGGGGGTTAGAACTCTGGTCTCTCCAATCTTAGACCAACACTCTATACATCTCAACGAATCTCAGAATCGAGAGTCAATACTGGTTTCTCAGATAGCCTGGCCTAACAATATGGGACATTTGTTTGATTGAAGCAGGGTTCACGACAGCAGAATCACTTTAATTTCTATATCTGAGGAACTAGATTTGTATTAACCCCCCCACACACACACAAGTTCAAGGGTTGCCAGGTCCCCTTACCCTCTCGGTGGGCAGATCTTCACATATACACAAAGCATGATGTCACTTCCGGGAGTGCCGTCATCGTGCAGGTCATGGGAGAACTCCCACATTTCTTACCAGGCCAACTTGGGACCCAAACTGGCCAATTCTTTAAGAATCAGCCCAGTGTAAATTGGAGGAGCACTCCTGTTGGAGGTGTGATGATGCCACTTTTGGGAGTTACACTTTTGGGAGTGACACATGAGGGCAGCACGTGTTGAGTCTGATGATATCATGGATTGGTCCAATGATGTCATAGGCTGGAACTTGGTGATGTCACACTGAATATTATTAGTCAAGTTAGCCTTTATTGGCATATAGCAGCAATTCAAGTTATCCACTTACAAAAGGAAAGAACAAAGTTAAAAGATTGCTGTATTACAAATACAAAAATACATTTAGAGCTTAACTCCGTGATATCCTTTGACGCAACTTCAAGGCAGAATGGAGAAACTCAGCCACCTTCTCGGTTACATCATGAAGGGAATCGTTCAACAGTCTATGGACTTTGAGCGAGTCAGAACAATCCATCATACTAGTTAAGACAGCTTTTAAGTATGTTTGACGTATACCAGCGTACAAATGAGTAACTGACTCAACACATTTTTGTTCACATAGACAGCATCTAGCTGAATAGTCTATCCTGTTAAATCTGCCATGTAGAATAGCCGAAGGCATAGCATTGCACCTGGCCAAAGAAAAAGCTCTACGAAGTTGGGGCACCTGCAGGGAGGATAAATATGGAGCCATCCTCCCTACAGTGAGGGGAACTTCAAAGCTCAGGGGAGAGCAGGTTTTAGTAGCCAAGCTATATAACTTCTGGCGCTCGATATCTAGCAACCTACTCTTAATTTGATGAAATGCCGCATTTGAGGTTAACATAGACAGTGAGTCCACAGATATACCCATGCCTTCCATTTTTTCCATGATATACGCTGACCAGTTTGACACATTGGACTCTGAAAGCATTTGATATGTAAAGCTCCCAGGGTCAGAATTATAATGTAACCGTAGCCAGTATTTAAATGTCATAAGCCATGCCCTCGTTTCCACTAAAATTAAGCCAGTTTCTAAGCAAATGACTGCATATGGAACACACTTCGGTAGGCCCAGGATTTTTCTCAGAAATTTAGATTGGACACGTTCAATGACCCGGTCAAAGGCCCTAATCCAAATCGGAATGCCATACAATAGTTGTGGATGGCCCCTGCGCAAGGATGACATGCAAATTCGTGAATATTATTATTAATAGTTTAACTTGCACATATTACCAGACACGTATTTCAAAGAGATGGGTTATTTAGCTAACAAATAACCACTCCCTGCACAGGTGGCAGGGAGGTGTGGCGTGGCGATGTGGCCCTCCTAAGGCCCTGGAGCGGGCACACCACCGAATCTCATAAATGCCAATTGCTTGTGGAATAGAGAGGCATCCTTCATGTTCAGAGGCAATTTATGCCCAAATGCCAATTGCTTGTGGGATAATTGATGAGAGGGGGTACTCTATGTTCAGTGGAAATCTATCCTCTTTGTTCCAGCAGCGCCGTCTCTTCCTCAGTCTCTCCACTGCTGGAAGCAGCGATGGAGCAGCAGACGCTTCTCCAAACCCTCTTGCTCTTCTGGGAGCAGCAGGCACTGCCAGGCAGGGCTTGCAAGGGAAGCCCTCCCTGATGGCACCCCTCTAGCCTGAAGCAGCGGAACAGCGAACCACTCACTTTTTCTCCCTAGAGAGGGGCCTGCGAGGGCGCTTGTGCAGGGACAAAAAGTGAATTGTTGCCAATACAGCTTGGCATTTAGATAGGTAGGTAGGTAGGTAGGTAGGTAGGTAGATAACAACTAATAATATATCTTTCTTAAAACAAAGAAAATAACTCGCAAAAACAGTTGTAAAATAACTTCAAAAACTCGTAGTTAAACTGTTAGTGCCAGATTATTATTGTCTCCTGTCTCTAATGTACATGTTCAGTGGTTAGCCTGCAATATATCTGGATTATGGCACATTCACAGCTAAGCAAGGAAAGTGGAAGGGCTTATTATCATATTATGCATATTTTCCTGATTTAATTAGAGAGTAGAATTATCACAAGAGATGTTGTAGATCAGGGTATCCAACCTTTTTGAGCCTGAGCGCACTTCTCAATTTGCAGAAATGTTAGCAAGTACCACCAGAAAGTGGATGGAAGGAAGCATGCAATGAATGACAAAATGGCTGCCACAGGACCAGTCACAGAATGTTGGCAGGTTCCAAGCCACTCCTAGGGTGGAGGTATCTTTACTTAAATGAAGAACATTATTCTCCCAGGGCTGTACTGACATAACTCCTAGTCCAGTGAGGTGCAAGAAAGGTAATCTATACTCCTGGGCTTTGGGGGAACAAGGAAGCGGGAGCCAGCAAGCAAATCAGTGGGGTCTGAAATTCTTCTTATGCATGTTTGTGAAAGATGATATCAAAACAAAGACCTCTAATTCTCAGCTCAAGGGTATCATACATAATCTGTTCTGCAAAACAGGTTTGTCACAAAGTTCAAGAATACCACGTATTTACATCAGGGAGTTCCTCTTTGGGTTGACGTGACATTCTGCAACCTCTGAATTCTGCCAGTTCACTCCTTTGTAGGTGTAGACAGTGCCTCAGATGAAGCTAAAATCCAGTCATATCTGGGGATTTCCTAGCTTGCTTTGCTAAGAAGCTGCTTGACTTCTAGATGGGGGTTGGACTAGATGACCCTGGATGTCCCTTCCAACCCGCCCCCCTATGATTCTATGATTCTAAGCCAAGTTTATCACTTTCCAAGCAAGAAAATGAGAGGAACCCACCCAGATGCAATAGGATCCAAGGGTGAAAATCACATGAGTTGGGTAGAACACAAATCAACTCTAGAATATATATATATATATATATATATATATATATATATATATATATATATATATATATATATAAATCACTCTAGAATATATCAGAACAAAAATCAACTCGAATCAGTAACATCCAATAAATATTCATATGGTGCAGCAAAGCAAGAAATCAATCCACAGGTAAGCAGGGCTCATTTCGAAGGGGAACACGCTGGAACGCAGTTCCGGCAGTTCCCCAAAGAGGTCACATGTCAGGTGGCCCTACCCACCTGACTCTCGGCCATTTTGGACCTGTTTCAGCCTGGATTGGGGCTGAAACGGCCCGGATCAGGGCTCTGGCGCATGGTAGATCACTGTCCCACTCAGCAGCGGCCCGATCCTGACTATTTGGGGCCCCTTTTTGGCCATTTTCAGCCCCTTGTTGCCATTTTGGGCCCAATTTTGGCCCTGAATGGCCAGGATTGGGTCCAAAACAGCCAAGATAGGTGATGTCAGGGGGTGTGGCATATGCGAAGCAGTTATGCTAACGACACACTTCCGGTGCCTGCAAGGGGCATGGCATATGCTAATGAGTTATGCTGATGAGTTATGCTAATGAGTTCCTCCAGCTCTTTTTCTACGAAATGACCCCTGCGGGTAAGTATTCAGTTAAGTCGATAAAGTAAATAGTCAATTGCATGAATGTCCAATATACTGAATTGTAAAATCTATTTTAGGTGGAGCCAGTGAAGGCGGGGTGCAGTGTTATTTTGAGGACAGGGTATCCCGTTGCATAACTTGCACAAAACATTACTCAGGAAAGAGGGATAGTGGATTTATACATTAAAAACATTGAAACCACACGGTTTGAACAGTGAGCTGGATCTCTCCTGTTTTCTGTGAGGTATGTTTTTGTAATACATTTTTGTAAATATTGTTGATATACTGTTACTGTTTGGCTTTGAAATTGCAGAGTCTCTTTAAATGTTGTAATGAGGCAGTAGATATATTTTCGCCTTGCTATAGATTACTGTGCGTGAGGATGCCGGATTTGACTTCATGAGTGTACTCTTGATGGTGCTATGAATTGTATATTGTTACTGGTGTGGTAAGATTACTGTCCTATTTGCCTTATTTATCATTCATACATGTAACCTTTCATATTATATTTATGGTATTTATTGTGTATATAACATTTCTTTTAGTACGGTGGTAGCCTTTCGCCCCTGAAGAGGTTGTGGAGACGAAACAGCAGACACAAGCTGGCGCTGCATGGAGGGTGGAGTGGGCATGCCTTGTGCAGCCCGCCTTCACCGGCTCCACCTGAAATAGATTTTACAATTCAGTATATTGGACATTCATGCAATTGGCTATTTACTTTATCAACTTAACTGAATACTTACCTGTGGATTGATTTCTTGCTTTGCTGCACCATATGAATATTTATTGGCTGTTACTGATTGGAGTTGATTTTTGTTCTGATATATTCTAGAGTGATTTATTACATATCGTTGATTTGTACTCTACCCGACTCATGTGATTTTCACTCTTGCATCCTAAGTTTATCTCAGTGGGTCAGTAACTGGTTTTCTTTAAGCAGAAGGCCTCTGGTATTGCAAGACTTTATCCCTGTGGTGGATACATGACTGCAAGCAGAAAGACAGGAACTCAAAATGGTATTGATATTAATTAAAGCATTTATTGGAAGGCACTATGCATAAAATACCACAAAAGTAAAATGACTCAAATCAAATGCATGATACAGGAACAAATGGCAAAAGGGGGCATAATAAATACTAAGAAGTTGTATATAGCTACAGAAAATAATATGGTGTGTGTGTGTGTATATGTGTGTGTGTGTGTGGTAAAATAAGCAAATAAGGCAAGAATTTGCAATATGGTTGTTGTGGATGTTCTGGGCTTTTTAGCTGTGGTCTTGGCATTGTACTTCCTGACGTTTTGCCAGCAGCTGTGGCTGGCATCTTCAGAAGTGTAGCACCAAAAGACAGAGATCTCTCAGTGTCATGGTGTGGAAAAGAAGTTGGCAGGTAATTTATATCTACTCAGGCAGGTAGGGTTGGGCTGAGTCATCCTGTAAGAGTTTCCCAGGGTGTGGAATGCTAATGGAGGGAGGCTTCACTGTATCCTGAGGAGGTTCTTTTGCATATGGATTGGTGCTTGATATCCTAATCTTCTCTGCAGGGCTATTGTCGGGCCAATACCATGATGGCAACACAGTCATTAGAGGTTTGGGCGGAGATATGGACTTAATTCCCCTTATATACTGTGTTGTTTCCCATCCAGGAGAGAAATCCCCGTACCTATAAGTAGACATGGGCATGAACCAAAAAAAAATTAATAAACCAGCCATCTGTGGTTCGGTGTCGCCAACGAACCTGAACTAATGAACCATAATGAACATTTCCTGCTGACTAACTGGTTCCAGGTTTGTGGTTCGTGGGCTTCAAAATGGCCCCCGTTGCACTTAGGGAGCCCATATTCACAGGGAGTGTTTAGCAGGCTCTCCTCCAGCCAGCAACCAAGTTTGGTCAAGTTTGCTATAGGGATCTTGGAGTTATATCCTCTCCAATCCGAGGCCCCCAGGAAACTCCCATTTGATACAATTAGAACCACCAGTTGACATTGGCCCAGTGTACAAGGGATTGGCCATCAGAACTGCCTATCAGGGTTTTCAGGGATGAGATTGGAGTGCTCATGTCTACAGAACACCCCCTTTCCCCCTCCCTCCCCCTGGGTGTCCTCTTCCATGTAACCAATTGTAACCAATTTGCAGCTCTATGGTTGGAAGGAAGACCTGCCGATCAAGGTAAGCTGGGCTTCAATTCAGGTTTCCAGGGTGACAGAAGGAGTGCAGACAGAGTTCAGGCATTCCCCCAGCTCCGTTTCCAAGGGGATTGATTGATGGTGCCTGACTGTCTGGCTTCATGAACCAGGGGCGAACGCAACGAACCAGGCTTCCAATGAATGCTGGTTCACTGGTCATGGACGCTCACGAACTGCTGGTTCGCGAACAGAAAATCAGGCGGTTCATGGGGTTTTTTTGGATCGTAATGCGGTTCGTGGCCATGTTTACCTATAACATATTTCCATATCCCCCTCAAAATATGTCAGCCAAAACACCAGTAAAACCTTGATTCAAATAGCCCAGACAGGCCTGATCTCGGAAGCTAACTAGGTAAACGTTGTTTAGTAACTGGATGGGAAATTTTGAAGGAAGACCAGAGTTTCAGAGGAAAGCAAAGCCAAACCACATTTGCGAGTCTCTTCCCATGAAAACCCCAGCAGGGGTAGGCCTTTAGCAATAAGATGGCACTTTCTACCTGATGACTGTAGAAGACACATTCATAATCGAAGACAGGTGAGATTTCTCTTCCTGCCAGTGTTTGATTCACAGAGTTAGGGCTTCATTCAATGCAATGATGCTGTATCAGAAAAGATTTTTTCCCTCATCATTAGTAAGGAAAGGCATGAAAGGAAAGGAGTTGACTGAAATATTTTAAAAAACAAATCTGAAGAGTATTGTTTCACTTATTTATTTTTTCTTCCCAGCTGCTCTCTGGTGTTCAGTTGAGATCTGAATAAAATAATGAAGCATTTGGGGAAGAAGATACAAGCCAATAAGCCTCCACTAGAGGCCAAGATGGAGAAGACCTCCACGGCCACCATGTCTTTCCCCTTGGTGCTCAGATAGGTGGGGACAAAGGAGATCCAAACACTGCAGAAGACCAGCATGCTGAAGGTGATCAGCTTGGCTTCATTGAAAGAATCCGGCAATGTCCGGGCTAGGAAGGCCACCATGAAACTGATGGTGGCCAGAAGACCCATGTAGCCCAGCACAAGGTAGAACATGATATCTGAGCCTTCATTGCACTGTATGATGATATGGCTGATTTGGGAGTGTGTGTCAAACTCTGGGAAGGGGGGCGAAGTTGCTAACCAGAGTGCACAGATGCCAGTTTGAACCAAACAACAGGGAATGATGACGGACATGGCCAGTCTCTTCCCCACCCACTTCCTCATCCTGTTCCCTGGCTTGGTGGCCATGAAGGCAACCACCACAGTGATGGTTTTGGCCAATATGCAAGACACAGCAATGGTGAAGATGATGCCAAACAGTATTTGCCGGAGGAGGCAGGTCACTCTCCCAGGCTGGCTGATGAATAGGAAACAGCACGGAAAGCCGAGCAGCAGAGAGGAGAGCAGGACACAGGTGATGCTTCGATTGTTGGCTTTGACAATGGGTGTGTTCCAGTGTGCACCAAAGATTCCCATCACTAGAACTGTGGCCAGAAAACACAAAACAGCAATAGAAGCCAAGGCTGCTCCCAAGAGGTCCTGGTAGAACAAGTAGGTTATGGATTTTGGAATGCAGTGATCTCTGTTCTGGTTTGGATATTCATCTTCTGGGCATTTCTCACATTGGTCTGCATCTGAAATTCATAATAATTACAATAATTTACAGATGTTTTGTTTTCCGTTGCCAGTTAAATGATGCTGCTGGGAAGGGTTGTTAAGAGAAATTCTCTTCCTTCCCCTTTACTCAGTTTCTTCCTGCAATCTAGAGTTGCCATGAAGGAAGGGAAAGGAGAGATCCTGACTCAGGTTATATGTGCAGAAGTCCCCTGTTACTCTTCCAACAGAAGTTTAGATGGTCTGCATCAGGCAACACTCAACTGAAAATAAAGTTTGATGTCTCAAAATTGGCTATGTGCTACACGATGATCATGAGAATCACAGAGCCAGACACAGAGGCATTGGTTGCATCCTGGCCCACACAGTCCTTAGAAAACCAATCCTTGCTTTTTGCTTTAGAAGCTTTAGAAGCTATAGCTATCTAAGGCATGCATGATTCACTCCAAACTAAAGCTAGGAGCTTGACAATTGGCCACCGGCTTCTGTATGGTGGGTGATTCCCACCGTCCAATCAGGGAGGCAGGTGCCGTGGCTAGAATGTGGGACTAGGATGAAAGAGTTCTGGGTTCTAACACTGCCAAGGAAGGTTGTTCACTGACCATGAGTGGGTCACACCCTCTCAGTCTGACCTACCTCACAGGTTCGTTGTGGTGAAGAGATTGTGGAGAACAATGTTTTCAGTCCCCAATGGGAAGAAATGTAGCCTATGATGTTTGTTAGGGATCTGTTTTGAATAACAGCTCAGCAACAAAATACGCTGGCTCTTGCTGTGGCTTCCTCTGCTATTGTTGCAGCTCTTTGGGCAGGAGGAAGAGCTGCTTCTTCAGTATTCAAACTACTGTTAAATATGGCAAGTAAATGGAGCTTACAGGTTGGCATGTGGAGCCCAGAAGAACAGAAAAAAAATTCTGCCTAAGTTACAATAGGGCACATTAATGTCTTTACAGATACAAATAGTAGAGAAATGGCTCTAGTAAAAGATGATGAAAAGACTCTATGAGTGTATTTAAGGAACTGAATTTCACTGAAAGAAATTGGTAATGAACCTGCTACTGAGTTTGTGAAAGGAAACCTTGTTTAATATCAGTAAAGAAGACTTTGACAGTACTGCATACAAAGTTGTTAAAGTGAGTTAGTATAACAGAATTAGCGAAGCCTACACTGGGAATTGCTATTGCCCCCTCAGTCGGAATGAAGAGGCAGACACAAGTGCTGGGAATTAAAGGGCTGCTTTATTAAATTAAAACCACACATTTGTCAGCACAGCAAGGGCCTAACTAGCGGTACAGGTCGGGCCCTGGGGTCACTCCTAGTCCCCACCCGGCCATACAGCTGTGAAGGGGGGACTGGCTTGTCCAGGGGTTCCCCACCAGGGCATCTGACCTCACAGCTGGGCCATACAACAGCCAGCCGCTCCTAACAGACCCCAATTCCCCATCAATGGGGATATGCCAGGGGTGGTTTCCAATTTGGTGCTACTCCAGTTACTAGGACTTTCCTCTGCAATGAATATACCAATGGATTTGCCAACCTCCACCTTCTGGAAAATGGACAGTCAGGGAGAGCCTCATGGCCTGTTTCCTCCTGATGTACATTTTCAACTTTTCCATCCCATTTTTGAATGTATATTCATTGCAGAGGAAAGTCCTGGTAACTGGAGCTTTTCTCTTGTACTTTGATATCCTCTTACTTACCCATCTGGGCTGCAACTTTCCCTTCCGGACATTGAGCACAATCGTAGCAACAAACTTGCTTCCCCTCTTGAACAATCCTGCTGTGTCCGGTGGGGCAGCTCTCGACACATGTGCTGCGTGGGGCACTCTAAAGATAAACAGAAGGAAGGGGTTGGTGGTGGAAATGCGCTGCTTGTCCCTTACAAAGATGATTCTTGATTCCAACTGCCTTGCCCAAGAACACATTAGAAATCACCATCTCTGCACTTGAATACATACATTGAAAGATTAGTTGATAAGGGAAGGAAAAGGAGCTGGGTAAGCAGAGGAGCCAAAGTTATGCCTTTCACATGCACCTGTCTTTTCTTTAATAAATATCCCTCATTGTGCATCTTACTCATACTCTGAATTTGCATTTTCTGCCCCTTATACCTCTGTTTAATATTGCAGCATGTGTTCTGATTAATAAAAGCCAAGGCAAATTTCCATCCTTCACTTCATGAGCTAGGAATGGCTTTATCCCTGCATCAGAATTCTTGTTCTGAGGAGATGTCAGTTTCGAATCTTTTCCATATTTAGAGACAAACATTGCCTGCAAGCAAGAAAACTTGCACGTCAGGGAGAGAGCTGATGTGTAACCGGCATCTTATAGTCATTTCTAGAGAATTTTCACACAGCGGAACATTTGAAAATGTGACTCTCCATCTATAGTGGTACAGTGCAATCTCTCCCACCTCATTCCTAGCTCTTCTTGGTAGCTTATCGAGTTCAGGACTAAAAACCCCCAGCAGAATAATTTGATCTCTGTATTCTTTTATACAATGGATACATTATGAACGTACTATGAATGAATGAATGAATGAAATCTGGCCCTCAAGTCAGAGTTGACGTATGGTGCTCCCTGGTGGGGTTTTCATGGCAAGAGACTAACACCGCTGGTTTGCCATTGCCTGCCTCCGCAACCCTAGTCTTCGTTGGAGGTCTCCCATCCAATTACTAACCAAGGCCAACCCTGCTTAGCTTCTGAGATCCGATGAGATCAGGCTCTCCTGACCTATCCAGGTCAGGGCATGGACATACTACAGAATTTTGCAAATGGAAATCTGCTAACAGAAACAGAACCATTCCTAGTGCCCATCTCATGCTACTTTTTAATGCGTTATTTAAAAAGGAGAAGTGAAATGAAAGATGGAATATGCAGCTCTAATATGTGCCTTATTTCTTGTAATCCTAGGGTGATAATTGCTCAGCATTCACTCTGTGTATTGTAGGGAGCAAAATGGTGGGTTTCCCTCAAGGATGCTAGATATCTGTACGTGTAGGCTCCTTCCAAGCAGTCCAGCTATCTCTCTGACCATGTAAATGATTGATAAAGGTATAAAGTAAAAAATCCAATGAATGTAAACTCACAACATATATTGTCAAAGGCTTTCACGGCCAAAGAACAGTGGTTGTTGTGGGTTTTCCGGGCTGTATTGCCGTGGTCTTGGCATTGTAGTTCCTGACGTTTCGCCAGCAGCTGTGGCTGGCATCTTCAGAGGTGTAGCACCGAAAGACAGAGATCTCTCAGTGTCACAGTGTGGAAAAGATGTTGGCAGGTCATTTGTATCTACTCGGGAGGGGTGGGGTTGAGCTGAGTCATCCTGTAAGAGTTTCCCAGGGTGTGGAATGCTAATGGTGGCAGGCTTCACTGTATCCTGAGGAGGTTCTTTTGCATATGGATTGGTGCTTGATGTGCTAATCTTCTCTGCAGGGCTATTGTCGGGTATAGAGTGTTTTGTTAGCCTGGTGTTTTTCAGAACTGGAAACCATGCTCTGTTCATTCTTAAGGTTTCTTCTTTCCCGTTGAAGTTTTGCTTATGCTTGTGAATTTCAATGGCTTCCCTGTGCAGTCTGACAAAGTAGTTGGAAGTGTTGTCCAGTATTTTGGTGTCCTGGAATAAGATACTGTGCCCTGTTTGAGTTAGGCTATGTTCAGCCACTGCTGATTTTTCCAGTTGTCCAAGTCTGCAGTGTCTTTCATGTTCTTTTCTTCTTGTCTGGATGCTACGCTTTGTGGTCCCGATGTAAACCTGTCCATAGCTGCAGGGTATATAATATACTCCTGCAGAGGTGAGGGGGTCTCTACTGTCTTTTGCTGATTGTAGCATCTGTTGTATTTTTCGAGTGGGTCTGAATACTGCTTGAACGTTATGCTTTTTCATAAGCTTTCCCATCTGATCAGTAATTCCTTTGATTTATGGCAAAAACACTTTTCCTGTAGGAGACTGTTTTTCCTTGGTTGTTTGATTCATCCTGGGTTTGATTGCTCTTCGGATTTCATTTCTGGAGTAGCCATTTGCCTGAAGTGCGTGGTTTAGATGATTAATTTCCTCATTGAGAAAGTGTGGCTCACATATCCGACTTGCACGATCCACTAATGTTTTCATTATGCCTCTTTTCTGTCAGGGGTGGTGATTGGAGTTTTTGTGTAAGTACTGATCAGTGTGAGTTGGTTTTCTGTAGACCTTGTGAGCTAACTGAAAGTTTGCTTTGCGGATGACCAAGGTATCCAGAAATGGGAGTTTTCCCTCGACTTCTTTCTCCATTGTGAATTGTATGTTCAGGTGGATGTTGTTGAGATGATTCAAAAACCCCATCAATTCTTCCTCCCCATGGCTCCAAATGATAAATGTATCATCCACAAACTGGAACCATACACTAGGTTTGTGGCGTGCTGATTCTAGAGCTGTTTTTTCAAAATGTTCCATGTAGAAGTTTGCTATAACTGGGCTGAGAGGGCTCCCCATGGCCACCCCATCCATCTGTTCATAGAATTTGTTATCCCATTGGAAGTAACTGGTTGTCAGACAATGATGGAATAAGGCTGTTACATCCTCTGGGAAAATCTGATTAATAAGTGCAATAGTGTCTTTTACTGGAACCTTGGTAAACAGGGATACAACATCAAAACTGACAAGTATGTCTTGTGGATTGAGTTTCAGAGAACTGATTTTGTTGATGAAATCTGCTGAATCTTTGATGTAAGACGAGGTTTTCCCGATGTGGTCCTGCAGGAGATCGGCCAGATGTCTAGCTAATTCATATGTTGGTGAACCAATGGCACTCACAATGGGTCAGAGTGGGACTGAATCCTTATGTATTTTAGGGAGTCCATATAGTCTATGTGGCTGTGCTTCTGTCTTGCATAGTTTTCTGTGCGTGTCGGGATGTAGTGAGGAATTCTTGATCAGCGCATTTGTTAACCTGGTGATTTTGCAGGTGGGATCTCATTTTAGTTTTTTGTAGGTCAGGGGGTCCAGGAGTTCCTTAATCTTCGTTTTGTATTCCTCTGTTTGCATGATCACTGTAGCATTGCCTTTATCAGCTGGTAGAATGATGATGTCTGGATCTGCATTGAGGGTTTTGATGGCATTTCTCTCCTTGCATGTTATATTGCTGGTGGGAAGCTTTGTCTTTCGTAGAATCCTGGCTGTCTCTCCTCTTATTTCCTCAGCTTCCTCTTCAGGTAGATGACGAATGGCAGCTTCACAACATATAAGTTATGATTCAATTCTGCGTGTAATTTTTTGGGCTCCAGATTTTGGGGGCTTTTTTCCCCAATGGGGAGCCAAGTATTCATAGCTGGAGAAGCTGTTTTTAAAGGTAACTCCACCAAACTCACATGGAACACAGTCATCCCACTACACACATTTCCAGCCATCCCAAACCCCCCAAATTAGCTAGGTTTCTGCTCACGTGCACCTCTCCACTGACTCCATGGCAGGAAACTACCAAGCAAAGTAATGACCAAGAAGCACCGAAGTGCTAATTAACTTTCTACTGGAAAGTTTATTTCTGGCATCCTTCCTTGTTGAGGTCAGTTTGAAAGGTTCCTTTGAATCCTCTCTGCTGATTTCTCTGAATGGAGGGAATAAATGGGACCAGTTGCCTGTGAAATCTTCACAGAAAAACAAGGTCTTTGAGAGGTAATGTCTATGGTCTGGATTTCCAAGGACCCAGGAGGTCACAGAAAGCTTCTTTTTTTAAAAAGTACCATGCATTTTAAAAAACATTCTCCATACCTGCTGAAATTTGTGATTCCATTTCAGCAAACTTCTATTAATACTGAACTCTTCACCTGAAGTTGCCTTAGATTCCATCCGACCAACCTGGATTTTTTGGAAAGATTGATTTGGGAATGTGACCAAGTTCAAAATATCATAGCCAGCTGCCAAGTTCCCATCTTCATCAAAAAAGATTTCATCTCCAGCACAGTTGTTAAAGTGAATATTTCTCAAAAATGAAAAAAGCTAGGTTGGAGGAGAAAGAGTTTCCGTATTTTAAAAATGTAGCAAGAGACACATGAATATATCTCTCTGTATTTGTTGACATGGAACCACTTGTTCTGCAACGGTGATTTGCAATTTTATTAATACTATCAAATATTAATTAGCCTGATTTTTATTTGATAAAAATGCTAAAATTAAGTCTTTTTTGAGGGAAAAAATGAATACTATTATAATTAAGATTGTACTGAATTTCCAGAGGGAACCTCCGCATAGATCTGACATCATAGTCTCCTTGATTTGACTCCCTGAACATGAAATTCCACCAGAATAGTAACTCAAGCATTCATCTTTTGAATAAGAGCATTTGGGTGATTCTCTTATGCTGCTTGTACATGACTGGAGCCATCTGAGGTATCTTGGAGATAAGCCCTCCATATAAATGCAAATCCAAGATATTATCATGTGTGAGCAACAGGTATGCATTTTTCCTCTCACACATCATTGTATACATCTTTCCACATGGAACAGTTTTCTTACATGGTCTAAATCTATAAAATGGCATTTGAGTTCTTGCACACAAAGCAGTTCATAATATGCAATTTAATAAGAACTGTGGTTATAGACAGATAAGTGCCCCACTCAGAATGTTGAACAAAGTCAGTATTATGGTTGTTGTGGGTTTTCCGGGCTGCATTGCCATGGTCTTGGCATTGTAGTTCCTGATGTTTCGCCAGCAGCTGTGGCTGGCATCTTCAGAGGTGTGGCACCAAAAGATAGAGATCTCTCAGTGTCACAGTGTGGAAAAGATGTTGGCAGGTCATTTATATCTACTCGGGAGGGGTGGGATTGAGCTGAGTCATCCTGTAAGAGTTTCCCAGGGTGTGGAATGCTAATGGCGGGAGGCTTCACTGTATCCTGAGGAGGTTCTTTTGCATATGGATTGGTGCTTGATGTGCTAATCTTCTCTGCAAGGCTATTGTCGGGTATAGCATGTTTTGTTAGCCTGGTGTTTTTCAGAACTGGAAACCATGCTCTGTTCATTCTTAAGGTTTCTTCTTTCCTGTTGAAGTTTTGCTTATGCTTGTGAATTTCAATGGCTTCCCTGTGCAGTCTGACAAAGTAGTTGGAAGTGTTGTCCAGTATTTTGGTGTCCTGGAATAAGATACTGTGCCCTGTTTGAGTTAGGCTATGTTCAGCCACTGCTGATTTTTCCGGTTGTCCAAGTCTGCAGTGTCTTTCATGTTCTTTTCTTCTTGTCTGGATGCTACGCTTTGTGGTCCCGATGTAAACTTGTCCACAGCTGCAGGGTATACGGTATACTCCTGCAGAGGTGAGGGGGTCTCTACTGTCTTTTGCTGATTGTAGCATCTGTTGTATTTTTCAGGTGGGTCTGAATACTGCTTGGAGGTTATGCTTTTTCATAAGTTTTCCCATCTGATCAGTAATTCCTTTGATATATGGCAAAATCACTTTTCCTGTAGGAAACTGTTTTTCCTTGGTTGTTTGATTCATCCTGGGTTTGATTGCTCTTCGGATTTCATTTCTGGAGTAGCCATTTGCCTGAAGTGCGTGGTTTAGATGATTAATTTCCTCATTGAGAAAGTGCGGCTCACATATCCGTCTTTCACGATCCACTAATGTTTTCATTATGCCTCTTTTCTGTCGGGGGTGGTGATTCGAGTTTTTGTGTAAGTACCGATCAGTGTGAGTTGGTTTCCTGTAGACCTTGTGACCTAACTGAAAGTTTGCTTTGCAGATGACCAAGGTATCCAGAAATGAGTTTTCCCTCAATTTCTTTCTCCATTGTGAATTGTATGTTCAGGTGGATGTTGTTGAGATGATTCAAAAACCCCATCAAAACTCCAATCACCACCCCCGACAGAAAAGAGGCATAATGAAAACTTTAGTGGATCATGCAAGATGGATATGTGAGCCGCACTTTCTCAATGAAAAAATTAATCATCTAAATCACGCACTTCAGGCAAATGGCTACTCCACAAATGAAATTCGAAGAGCAATGAAACCCAGGATGAATCAAACAACCATGGAAAAACAGTCTCATACAGGAAAAGTGTTTTTGTCATATATCAAAGGAATTACTGATCAGATGGGAAAGCTTATGAAAAAGCATAACCTCCAAGCAGTATTCAGACCCACCCGAAAAATACAACAGATGCTACGATCGGCAAAAGACAGTAGAGACCCCCTCACCTCTGCAGGAGTATACCGTATACCCTGCAGCTGTGGAAAAGTTTACATCGGGACCACAAAGCATAGCATCCAGACAAGAAGAAAAGAACATGAAAGACACTGCAGACTTGGACAACCGGAAAAATCAGCAGTGGCTGAACATAGCCTAACTCAAACAGGGCACAGTATCTTATTCCAGGACACCAAAATACTGGACAACACTTCCAACTACTTTGTCAGACTGCACAGGGAAGCCATTGAAATTCACAAGCATAAGCAAAACTTCAACAGGAAAGAAGAAACCTTAAGAATGAACAGAGCATGGTTTCCAGTTCTGAAAAACACCAGGCTAACAAAACATGCTATACCCGACAATAGCCCTGCAGAGAAGATTAGCACATCAAGCACCAATCCATATGCAAAAGATCCTCCTCGGGATACAGTGAAGCCTCCCGCCATTAGCATTCCACACCCTGGGAAACTCTTATAGGATGACTCAGCAAAATCCCACCCCTCCTGAGTAGATATAAATGACCTGCCACATCTTTTCCACACTGTGACACTGAGAGATCTCTATCTTTTGGTGCTACACCTCTGAAGATGCCAGCCACAGCTGCTGGCGAAACGTCAGGAACTACAATGCCAAGACCACGGCAATACAGCCTGGAAAACCCACAACAACCATCGTTCTCCGGCCGTGAAAACCTTCGACAATTCAAAGTCAGTATTATCATTATCCCTACTTGGATAATGAGCGAAGTGGTTTATCGAAGGCCCCCTGTAGAGCTTACGGCAGTAGCGGGATTCAAACCAGCAGAGTTCTTGCACACACAGCAGTTCATGACGGATGGACTGTGACCAAAAGAACTGTGACTGACCTGCCATGGCTGAGCATAGAGAAGACCCCCTTCCCTCATCACTCTCTTCTGAGTTCTCGATGAATACATGGCATGGAGAGCATGTCCCACAGCATAGACAGCATTGTAGATGCCATAGCTGTGACCGGACATTCCCGTTTCAAAGACAGTTCCAGGAACACTCTGGAGTTTCTCGTCTCCAGTACAGTTTTTGTTTTGGAGTGCATAAAGGTTATACAGTGGTAGTGAACAAAGAAACGCATTCATCCAGAACTGCTGGATGAAATAAATCTCAGATTGATATGGATTTAGGGTCTCAATGAAGTCCTGAAATCCTGGCACCTTATTTGTGTGCAGTGCAAAGGACAAACTGCCATTGAGGGATTTTGGTGTGAATTTACTCTCTACGAAAATAGATGTGACATCCCATTGAGAAGTTATAATCCAAACTCGCTCTATTGGCAGTCCATAATTAATCTCATAACTTTCTAGAATTATTTGTAAACCATCCATCGACTGATTATCCCCATAGACAAGAATGACATTGAGTTTGTTGAACCAGATTTTTAGACCTATCCTCTTCAAGATTTTCCCAAGATAGATATTTTCCATGTAAATTCTCGATGTTGGGATAATTTCTTTAAACGCAATGCAAATATTACTCTGGAACAACTTTGGTATCAAATTTTGAAGGAACGCTTCTCCGCTGTCATCATCTGATATGAGGAGACCAATCCAATTCCATCCAAAATGCTTCAGGAGATGAACAATTCCAACACATTGAGGAGTTTCATTTGGAACCATCCGGAAGAGAAAATGGAACTGAGTTTTTTCATTCATTGCAGGGTCAAAGGAACCATAAGTGACCTAAGAAGAAAGATCATAAC
Organism: Eublepharis macularius; assembly: GCF_028583425.1. Classification (NCBI taxonomy): domain Eukaryota; kingdom Metazoa; phylum Chordata; class Lepidosauria; order Squamata; family Eublepharidae; genus Eublepharis; species Eublepharis macularius. Next base: position 179,644,934 of record NC_072793.1, read on the forward strand.
ATTGTGAGATAAGCCAAAAATCTTCATTTATTTTTGAAAATTTACTTCTTCCTCCAAGTAAATAATATAAATATATCTATTTGTACTGTTCAGTCATCTAAGAAATGTTATACTTTGTAATGATCCTTATTATCTAAAAGTTCTAATCATGTTAGCAAGGTAGGGCAATGAATGACCCCAACTGATCATGGCTCCTTCAGGGCTAGGGCAAAGAATGGCACTGGATAATATGGACCTAGTGAAAGATATTGGCGTATCATTCCAACTTTCATGAATTGACCACAGGATCTTGAACAGTGGACTAAACTTAGTGATCTGAGAGAGACAAGTTAGTGGAGAGGATTTCTGTTTCTATGTCTGTATTCTTTCATCTCTATAAATATACATACCTGTGGAATCTTGTATGTAGTTAAAATGTTGGCCATCTGGATGGAGTTTTGGGAGGTGAAGCCACCAATGACAGCCATTACTTTCTTCTTCCTGTCACAGTCGTAATTGACATGCCACTTGCGTCCTTTGAAGAGTAGGTACCTAATACCTTGAGAGGTTTGCAGTGAGTTGAAAGCATTGTCATAGATGTGTGATCTCAGTGTGGTGTTGGTGAAGAGTTTGGAATTCTTCTTGATTTCATTAAAGGCAAAAACAAAGGCTAGAATATGCTGATAGTTTCTAGTCAATAACCTGCAATGAAAGTTTTGTGTAGTCTCTCAGGCCTGTATCATAAGAAACATTTGTGGCACACACAGGATATAGTTCAGCTCCTGTTAGAGCTGCCATTCTTTTTTTCCCCCTCAAGAAGGAGAATTTCATCTGGCTCTACTCTCCCCAAGTCAGAAATTCGGTCATTGATGGAAAACTCCATCTACAGAATATTTGCCTTTTAGCACTTGAGATACTATTTTAATCTCGGTAGCATCTCTTTCTGAATATCAGTGGCCTGAATTTGCGGACTGAATGATGATAGGAATGTGGATGGATGAATATAAATAAGAAATGTATTGATGGCCATTGCAGAAGAACAAAATGGGAGCCTTGTACGGTGGCCTCAGGGGGAGAGGAAAGAACCAGAGGATTCCTCCAAGGTCAGGCATGCAAAGGAGTCCCCTTGAGATGAATTCCTTGGCCAAATCAAGGGACAAGCAGCACAGGAGCAACTCTCCCAAATGGTGGCTGCTTGTAAGGAGATGAGTAAGAAAGAACCTCTAAGGGATCTGCAACTTTCTTTCTGCCTGTAGGATTTGGGCACCGTGAGTTGAGCAGAAGCACTGCCCTGTGGACACTCGGGTACACAAATATTGTCACCCTGAAAATTGGGGGAAGTGGCATTTTCAACTTTTCACAGTACTTTTCACAAGTACATAAATGGGCCCAAATCAGGCAGCAACCTTGTGTGACAGAAGGGCTTTCAAACCTGGATCTCCTCGATCCTAATCTTAGCCTCTTACCACTATACAAAACAGGGTTTGATAGTTCATGGAGGGTATTAAGGCAGCCCCCTCCCATTTTGAGACATCTAACTCACCCCCCCCCCCCAGAATAATGGATGGACATAGGAAGGGTCGGTCACATGGGTTGACAGGTGGATGGTTCCTCATGTTATTATAGATTACTATCCGTGTGTTCCGTGGACAAACTACTGAAAATAAAGGACAATTATCTGAGACAATGTGGAAGCTCTAATTTTGATGGTAGACATATGATTTTTGTTTCACACTTGGAAATCATCTTTTGATGACGCAGTTAGCAAGTGCTGAACACGAAATAGCCCTTTGCAGTCAGAGTCTGCTGTGCTCTGCATTCTGATGTGTCAATTACATAAGAATGATGTTAAAACTTCGTGCAAACTTTTTAAAAAATAAGGAGCTACTTACCATCCTATTTTGTCATAACTTGGTGGTTCTGTAAAGGTGAGTAAATACATTTCAAGGAATAAAGTGGATACACATCCTCCAATGATAATTTCCTCTCCAGATCTCTGCAAATGCTGTGGAACTCCTGGCTGCCGACCGCTCACGGATTCTGAACTGTTGCTGAAAGTATAAGGCAGCAATGGCTGGAGGAATAACAGCAGCAACATACTTCTGAATGCTAGACAAATATTGATCCACTTCCAGCTGAGGACCTTCATTTTCTCACATACATCTGTTAGCATCTTCGCAAAAAGGATGAGGCAATTGTCTGTCTTGTCACATTCACTCTTCGTTCCTATGTCAATTTTAATTCTTCACTTTTGCCCTTGGATTTACAGATACTTTTGTATTGTAAAAGTGGGATATACACTTTTGTTTGCAATTTCTGCTGTTTTTACAAGTACGGTTTCTGACCTAAAGATATATAAAATATTCATAATAGACACTGCTAATTACTGTGGTATAGTCAAAATCCTCACCTGTATTATGGACAGGAAAAAACAATATAAAATTAAGAACCAGAAGTTTTATTCACAAAAAGGAAGAAAAAAATGTAATCATTATTTAAAGCAGCAAAGATTAGAAACTGAAAAAGAAAATCCATAAACAGCCAATATAACTCATCTGCCCAACACCTGCAGATAAACATCAACTCAAACATAAGAAGTTTTTGCCCTCGTCTCTTTTCCAACATGGGCATAAAGGACAAAATAGGAAAGCTACATATGACAGATCCTGCCTGATGCAATTTTATCTCCCAGATCTCTGAGGTACAGGTTGGTTTTATAGACTGAACGTATAGTAGAAGCTCTTGAGCAGCATTTACCTATTAATTTTCAAAGTAATCATCATTCATTAGCTGTAGACTTCAAAATAGGAGTTTAATTATATATTTTTAAATTACAGGGCAAATAATCTTCTTTCCTAAGGTCTCAAGGTTTCACCATGTATCTTGTTTTTCTCAAAAATTGCTAATGAAGTTTGTGTGGTTCCAACACGGCCAGTGCTTTCTTTCAAGACTTTGGTGTGGCTACGTTGCCACCCTAGTTGGAATGAAGAGGGAGACACCAGGTTGGATCTAAGGGCCACTTTATTAACTATGTACAGCAACAATAAACCCACCGCAGCTAGGGCCTAAAGCGGTACAGGTCAGGGCCGCGATCCACTGTGGACCTCCACCCTGACCTGTCTGGGCGAGCCCCAAAGCCCCGGGTGTGACCCATCCACAGGATGGTGAGGACCCAGCCAGCCAGGCAAATTTGGTCACCCCCTTTTGAGCTCCTAACACCTCAGCTGTATAGCAGTGAGGTAAGGCCTCTCTAGCGGGGGCTCCCGAAGGCAGCCTACCCCTGCCCCTGGCAGCCGTCAAAGCAGTACCAGGCCTACGGGCAGACCCCTCTTCCAGCTAATGGGGAAGCACCAAGGGTGCTCACTCTTCCCGCACCCTATCTAAATCCAAACCTGTCATGACACTACTAACAAGCACCACCCTAAGCCAATCGCCTCAAAACCCCCATTGGTGCATGGTAGGCGAAAAACCCCCTTCATCCTGGACCAATCTGGATAAAAGGGAAAAAATCCTACCCGGCCCTGATAACAGCGACCAGCTAATCCTACAGCAAATATAGGGTGAGGAGGGTGGGCCAAGCTTCAAACGCTGACTGTGTCTGGGCCGGGGCAGTGCAGCCTCCTAAGGCTCCAGCTCTGCCCCTCCCAAACAAACCTTATAAGGAAGGAGGGGGGATGCTGGTGCTGCCTCCCTCCTTCCAGTGCAGCAATGAATGGCACCCGGCTCAAGCAGCTTGGCTGCACGCCGCGAAAGTGTCGTATTGCCACCCTAGTTGGAATGAAGAGGCAGACACCAGGTTGGATCTAAGGGCCACTTTATTAACTATGTACAGCAACAATAAACCCACCGCGGCAACGGCCTAAAGCGGTACAGGTCAGGCCACGGGATCCACTGTGGCCTCCACCCTGACCTGTCTGGGCGAGCCCCAAAGCCCTGGGTGCGACCCATCCACAGGATGGTGCGGACCCAGCCAGCCAGGCAAATTTTGTCCCCCCCCCTTTTGAGCTCCTAACACCTCAGCCGTATAGTAGTAAGGTAAGGCCTCTCCAGTGGGGGCTCCCAAAGGCAGCCTACCCCTGCCCATGGCAGTCGTCAAAGCAGTACCAGGCCTACGGGCAGACCCCTCTTCCCACTAATGGGGAAGCGCCAAGGGTGCTCACCAGCCCGCACCCTATCTAAACCCAAACCTACCAATGCCAGAGCCAAGTCTCTGCTTAGGCTCTGGCGCCCCACTGATAGCCTAAGGCTAACCTAAGCCCTTGTGGCAGATCTTCCAAGAAGATGCTGTTGCCCTCTTCTGACAAATGCATACCATCACCTCTGTAGAGGCCAGGGACTTCAGCCCTGATCCAGGGATGAGGCAGATAAACACCTAACCCCCCCCCCTCCAACGCTTTTTGCACTGCCCTGTTAGCCTTCATCCTGGCCCACTCGATGGCTTGACGGCCAACTGCCTCCCTCCAAACTAGCCGCGAGATCATGGCCGATCACATGATCAGCACACCCGGCCAGCGTTCTGAGATAAGGCATAGGTCTGCCTGTGCTTGGGAAGACAAAGCCTTACCCTGCACTAACCCAAGATCATTCCCCCCTAAATGGATAACAACAATGTGGGGTGGTTCTCTCCATCTCCCACTGAACAACAAAGGCAACAGGCCTGACCACCGAAGGCCCCGGCGACCTTGCCACTCAATCGAGGCCCATTCACTCAGCCCCAACTGGGACCCAACTGGCGTCCTTTGTGCTTGGTGGGCATCCCAAAAAACATAACTGTGACTGCAGATCAGGATCCTCTGTAAGCCGCCACGTGGCACAGGACCTAAGAAAAACAACCAATTAGTAACAGTCCAACAAGAACATCAAAACCGGGAAAGAGGACGTACAGAAGAGCGATAGGCAGAAGACCTCCACCTGCCCACCTTCTGGATCACCTGTCCCGAGTAACCCATGGCTGCGGCAGTCAATGCCGCCCCGATCCTAAAAGAGTGGGTACCAAAATTAACCCCGTTTAAGCCAATCTTGGAGAGGGCATGCTTCGTCACCACCCAAAATTGGTACCGGATCAACGGAGACCCATCCTTGTGCTGAAAGAGACAGCCATGCTCTGAGCCACGCAACTTCCAGTATCTTTGTAATGCCTGCATGGGACATAACTCAACCTCCGCACAGGAACCCAACTGCACCACAGTCCCCTTCCACCCCTCGTCAGTCTTAGACCAATGGATCTGGAGGGAGACAGAGACCTTCTCAAGTTTCAGGTCCCTAGCCATAAGGGCACGACTGGAATTATCCCTAGAGGATTGAGCAACCAGCTCACTCACCCTCAAAGCCCCAAAAAAGGCCATCAGAACAGCTGCGTGAAAGAGGGCTGCCTCATATCGGAAACTACAAATATCCCTCCAGACCACACTTAGACCCTTCAACACTGAAGGAGAAATCAGCTCTCTGGCATCATTACCAGCAGGGGTCTCTCTAGTCCAGCCCTCAAGCATCTTCCTGATCCGGAAATCGTCTGTGGCCTCAGGCAATCCCCGGGCCTTACTAACAAAGGCCAAAGTGGCCAACTGCCCTCTAATGGACTTAATTGCCATACCGCGGCCCTTTTGCCACACACAGAAATGTATAATGTGCTCCACTGGGAGCAGCCAGCTCTCCTCCAACCTTGCAGTCTTCCTAAACTCCGCTAACTGGGCCACTGCTCTCCGATATGCCCTCTGATTGCTGGGTGCAATGGCTAACTGGATGGCCCTGCATGCTTCGGCCTTCCAAGATTTCACAGCTCCATGGGCATCCGAGCCGGTTGCTGATCGGCCTCTGGTGCAAGCCGCCAAAAACACTCCATCTGTAGGCGAGACAAAGCGTCTGCCACCCTATTATTAACACCAGGAACGTGCTTGGCCCAAAACAATATATTCCACTGGAGGCACAACAGCATGAAAGCCCTTACCAATCTCATAACTCTGCACGACTTGGACATCAAAGAATTGACAACCTGCACCACCGCCTGATTGTCACACCAAAAGTGGACAGAGTGGTTAGCCAATTCCTGACCCCACAAGTGAACAGCCACTAAAATTGGGAAAAACTCCAAAAAGATTAGATCCCTTACCACCTCAGAGGCCCTCCAGTCCAAAGGCCACTGCTCCGCACATCAGTGCCTTCAGAAATACACTCCAAAGCCAGTGGAGCCGGATGCATCTGACGTCACCTGCAGCTCAGCCTCAAGCAGCAACTCGTCCCGCCACAGAGTAACACCATTAAAATCAGTAAGGAAAGCCGCCCATATGGCCAAATCCTCCTGCATGCCCTTTGTCACCCACAACCGGTGATGGGGTGCATGCAAGTGGGCCATAGCATCACACAAGTGACGCAAAAAGGCCCTCCCTGGCACTATAGCCTTACAGGCAAAGTTAAGGGAACTTACCAGCTGCTGAATCTCAACGTGGGACATCTTACGCTTGGTCCTAAAGGCCCGCAAACGAGCTCTAAGCTCGTCCACCTTGTCCATTGGCAACCTAAGGGACTGCAGGACAGCGTCCAACTCAATCCCTAAGAACGTCAGGACTAATGAAGGCCCCTCCATCTTTTCCTGTGCCAAAGGAACACCCAGTTCCTCGGCCAGGGAAACATAGGTTGACAGAAGAGCAGTGCATTGACCAGACCCCACTGGCCCAATGAACAAAAAATCATCTAAATAATGAGCCATACTGTGGCTGGCCATCCGGCGCTGGACCTCCCACTCAAGGTAAGAGCTAAACCTCTCAAAGGCTGCACAGGAAATGGAGCAACCCATTGGCAAAGCCCTATCCATGTAATAGGAACCTTCAAAAGCAAACCCTAGGAGTTCAAAATCCTCAGGGTGGACTGGAAGAAGACGGAATGCTTTGCCATTTCTGCGCCCACCCCACATCTGCGCACCACCTTGACCGCTTGGTCAAATGACATGTACCACACCGAACATAACTATTCTGGTATAGTGTCTTTCACTGACCCACCCCTAGGGAACGACAGGTGGTAGATAAGGTGAAACTCACCGGCCGCCTTCTTAGGCACAACTCCCAAAGGGAGACCCTAAAATTAGGCGTTGGAGGGGCCACAAATGGCCCCAAGACCCAACTCTCTGCGGATTCCTTCCTAATCTGCCTAACTACATCCTCTTTCCCCAAAACTGAACATAAATTGTTAGCCATAAACGGGCGCCTTGGCCCCTGAAGTGAAATCCTAAAACCAACTGTAAACCCCTGAACTAAAAAAAGCGCATCTTCCCGCTTGGGATAACTGCCAAACAGCTCCTCAAGGACCTTCAGCCTTACCAGGCTGGGTCCCTTTACCAGGAGGGTGCTGTCCACCTGAGCACCCCCTCCTGCCTTCTTGCCTCCCCATCCTTGCTTGGACTTGGAGCAAGCGTTATAGGGGTGGGGGCCAGCACAAGAGGGGCACTCATGTCTAAAGCGACACGGTTTCCTAAGGCAGGTCCCTTTGTACGCATACTCCCAGCATAGCAGCCGAGGTTGAACCTGCTGCCCCGCGCTGCCGCGGGTACTGGTTGCCTGCGAAGAATGGTGGACTACGTGCCCACTGTCTGACCTGTCACCCAAATTAGGCTTAGCCGGGGACATTACCTGCAGCCATAGCTGCTGCTGAATGCGGTCCCACGGCAAGTTAGGGTTCATTGCTGCCCGCATTCGGAACTCCTCATCATACTGCATTCAAGCAGCACCCGAAAAGCCAGTGTACTCCTTTAGAATAATGTTGAGGTATTGAAACAACTGAGGGGCCCTAGTTGGTTGGGCCCTGGCAATGACCCCAGTGTAAATCAAGAAACCCGGCAACCAGTTGTTCCAGGTCCTGTCAACCCGCCTCCTCTTCAGACGCTCCTTATCCCTATCATCCATATCCTCCTTGTCTTTTTTCTCCAGCTCCTGAAAGAGAAGAGAAAATATATCAACATATTCCCCTTTAAGGTTCTCTAGTTGCCTGGGTCAGGTGGTCCCCTAATGGCAATACCGTATCTCCAAATGGCAAAGCGGTGAAGGGTACCTGTCCATAAGCAAAGGATGGATAGGGGCCAAAGCCCCAAGGAGATCCGGAGAACCCTGACCACCCCATAGGAAAACCCATATAAGCAGCTGGGCCTGCAACCCCCCATAGTGCAGGAGAAGTACACTGTTGCTGAGATGCAGACCCCCAACCTTGCCCAGCCCACACTGCCTGCCCCATCCCCTCAGCAGGCCCGGTATAAGGCAAGCAAGGCCCCTGTGCCAACCCCGTTGAGGCACCCACTGCCACCTGTCTCCCGGGACCCCAAGGTCAGTGCTTCCTTACCCCGAACATCCACTGGCTCAACAGCCACAGCCACAGGTGGTGATTCGTCCGGCCACTCCTGCTCCACGTCCACTGCCGCTTCCTGGAGATCCACCTCTGCAGGCACCTTTGCACTACTGCACTCGCCTCCAGAGGCTCCTGCTGCACCTTCTAAAAGAGACAAACGGCGTAAAATCTCTCTGTTAACCGCATTCCTGGAAGCAGAACGAATGGGCCTAGGCCTGCCCTCACCTCGTGTTGCAGTTGAAGAGGTCCCCTTTGCCTCCTCCAACGCAGTTAGCCGCCTCAATATATCCTGCTGACTAACAGCAGCATGCTCCTCATCGGCTGAAGATATGGGGGAAGAAGGTCTCCTAGCAGAAGCCTTCTTAGCCGGTTGCTTCCCCTTAGTGGGGCCAGCTTTTCTCTTAGGCTGCATGGCTATGAGCTAACGCCCCAACCCAATAACAGCCTACCAGTGCCCCAAGTGGCTGCAAAGTGAGCAGCTCTGCAAGTGATGCCGCTCAGAACACCCACAATATATATAAAGTAAGGCTGTTTGCAGCAACCTCCAATATATAGAGAGTGGGCTGATCAAATCACCACCACCATATATAAACCAACCAATATATGGACTATATCCAGCATAAAGCTGAAAGTAACAGTGCCACGAAACCTAGAGTGGGCCTGCCTAGCAGAGCTACCACTCAGAGAGTCTGAAAAATAACACACAGGGTGGCAACTGAGGGGGTCAGGCCAGCAAGCAAAATTAGGCAGCACAAAATGGCTGCCCCTTTATACCAATGAGGCTGGCAAAAGGAAAATGGCCGCTGCAAACACCCAATAAACCTACCCTGTCCCCAAACGCTGGAGGTGCGATGGCAGAAATATCCCCCAGCCAATCCCCCCAAACTCCCAAACACCCTGGTGATCAAGGGGTGGGGGGTGGGAAGGCTTTGGGCCCAATTGAGGGGACGGGAAATCAGCCGCCCTAATCCCCCCAATAGACCGCCGACACTCAAACCCTCTGTGCTAGCTTGCCAACTCCTTCCCAACTAGTGAAGGCCCAGCCTGCCCGAGCCCTTGCAATTAACTGCAACGAGCAGGGAACCGGGCGCACGAGGCCACAGCGGCAAACCCTCTTAATGTGGCTGCGCAAATACCACGACCCCACTCAGCGCCAAGCCGCTGACCACCACAGCAAGGCTGCCACTGGAGCTGCTCCCAGCCCGCCGCTCTACTGAGGGCCGCAACCCCCATCGCGGCCCAAACCCAGTGCTCCGCTGCCGGCCGCTGCAGCAAGGCCATCACTGGAGACACTCCCGGCATAGTTTTGGCCATTTTGCCAATTGCCAGAGTAAAGGAGTGGTTTATGCTCTGGAATGCCCCTGCAACTTGTTTTACATCGGTTGCACGCTCAGACCTGTCAGGGTCAGGATATTGGAGCACATGGCACGAGTTCGGAACAATGTCATAGAAGCACCACTGACTCAGCACTTTAAGGAGCAAAAGCACCAAGCTAATAGCCTTAAGATTGTTATTTTAGAAGTGGCTGCCAAGGGCGAACGAGAGGGAATACAATCGTGGCTTCTCCAACGGGAGGCTTACTGGATATTCAAATTTGACTGTGAAACCAAAGGGCTTGAATAATGAGCTGTTACTGAACTGTTACCTGTAAGTTGCACATCATAGTTGACTTGTATTTTGTAAGCCTGTACCTTTAAGTTGTGAGTCTCCAATCAAGGAGTAGAGATAAAAAGGTCTAATGAGGGGACTATGTACGCGTTAAAGAACAGGCAGCAGCCAGACTGCAGGTTGACTAATTAGCAATCTTGATTGTGAATAAGAATAATGGATGGGATATGTGAGTATGGAAATGAATTGGGAACAGTGAGAATTGGGTTAGGTTGATATATTGAGGGGAGAAATTGATATAATCTTTTTCACGATAGAAATCACGCTCCTGATGAAGTGGGCACGAAATCTGTGATTTGCAGCCGGCCCCAGATTGAGCGTGGAGGAAAAAGGTCTTAGCTTCTTATATATCCCTGTTGGAAGAATATGGAATAAAGGACAGCAAGAACATCGTCATTAGGAGGGGTTTACCTCTGTAGTCTGTGCATACTTCTGGACACTTTCTGTCTATGCTGCTATAACTACTACTGTAGAGTTTATCTGAATGTTTATGCTACTGTACATGAATGTAATTTGAATGAATTTGATACTTTTCATGTTAAGAGTTTGCACTGTATATTGCACTGGCACTTTAAGAACTTTCAAAGTTTATTAACTGATTGATGTTTTGTTTGGTTTCCGTGGGGGTTTCCCCTCTGTGCTGCTCAGCTTTCATTACGGAAACGGCCATTCTCTATCTCCTCTAGGTGGGTTCCCTGGCAGTGGCAGTCTACTAGGAGCGGCTGGGTGAATATTTCTCAGGGATGTTTTAGATTTTTCCTGTATTGGGTGGCAGATTGGACTAGATGGTCTATAAGGCTGCTTCCCACTTCTATTCTATTCTATAACTAATTCATACCCTCCGAGGTGAATTTCATTTAGGAACTTGATGTTAATGGTTGTACATATTCCTGCAGTATTAAGAATGCAGGGTTACGTTTGGGATGAGACGGTAAGTCTTGCTCCCAAGGCTCCCTAGTTTCTGTGCCAAAATATCATCATCATCGTCGTCGTCGTCGTCGTCATCATCATCATCATCATCATCATCATCATCTACCTTTATTGGCATAGCAACAATCACAAGATTGATAAGGTATCCTATCTATAACATATTAAAACTTTTAAGGATAAAATCCATACAAACAACTAATTAAAGTTACATTTAAGTTAAAAAAGTTCCGCAATATATTTAGCAAAATAAAAATCCAAACAAACTACTAATTAAAATTACCTTAAGTTTAAGAACTTCCACAAGAAATTTAGCAACGATAAAAATCCATATAAGCTACTGATTAAAATTGCCTTTTAATTTAAGAACTTCTCCAAGAAATTTAGCAACGACTTAAAGTAATTTCAGGAACCGAATCATTTAGAAGAAACTGACATTTAAGGTTTTTACTCGGATGACTTTTAGAGTTTAATAAATTAGAAAGCAAACATTTCCAGGCAGGTTCATAAAAAGGGCAATCTAAAATTATATGGTCAACAGTTTTTAAGGAATTAAGTCCACACTGACATAGACACACTTGCCTCAGGATCCAGAGATCCCTGCCGGAAAGCCTCCTGGAAGGGAATGCATTAACCCTGGCCAATAAAAAGGCTCTACACTATAAGGGAATATCAAGAGCTTGGAGATAATGAGCCATCCTACCTGGAAAACTAACAAGGCCGAGCATGGAAGGTGAGCAAATACTGGATTGAGCTGGACACAGTTTTTATCATTCAATATCTATAAATCGTTGCTTGATTGATTTACAGTGCAATCCTATGGAGAGTTACTCCAGTCTAAGCCCATTGAAATCAATGGCCTTAGACTGGAGTAACTCTCTCTCTCTTTTTTTTTTTAATTGCTAACATCAAAACTACAAACAAAAAGGAAAAAGGAAACAAGGGGGGAGGGATAAAACAACATAATAACACAGACTACAACTACAAGTATTGAATTTCCTTCATAATACAATTATTTAAGGTTAAACTTTCTAATATGTTATTAGATTGGTAGATCTTATAAAATACGAACTACAGTCAGGGTCAGGTCTTCTCCCCCCCCCCCCCCCGCGTCTCGATCTCAGTTCTCTCTGAACAGCTACAGTAGCTGCGCTCATTCCCTCCTCCCATCTCCCCCTTCAGATTCTGGATATTCTTCTTGCTCGAACTCTTGATGATTAAGTACAAAATCCCTCAGCTGTACTTCCGATATTATCTTGTAGGCTTGGTCTTTATATCTAAACCAGATACCTTCCAGAAATAACCATTTGTATTTTATATCACGCATTCTCAGAAGAGCTGCAAACCTTTTGTATTTGAATCTTCTTTTCCAAGCTAGAAATGGAATGCCCTTCAATATCTTAACCTTGTTACCAAGAAAGTCCAAGTCCACGTTAGTTGAATTATATAAAATGGTGTCCCGAGTCTTCTTAGATGAAAAGTCAATAAAGATCTTGCGAGGCAGTTGACGCTTGGTTGCATATTTTGAAGATGTCCGACGGACTTCCAGAATATCGCTTTTTAACTCTTCTTTAGTTGCCTTTGTGAATAACGCCAAAAGTTCCGACACCAGATCCTTTAAATTTTCACTTTCCTCCTCCTTCACATTCTGTAAATGCAATAACGTCTGAGCACGAGCCACTTGTAGTCCTATCAATTGATTCTCCAAAAGCTTTACTTCTTTGTTTGTAGCTCTCATGAGTGTTGCATTTTTGCAAGCAGATTTCTCTGCCTCAAGTGCTTCATCTTTAATGGTTTTCACGTCGTTTTCAATTGAGCCAACCCTTTGTCCGATTTCATTTAGCCTGTCAACAAAGGGCTTCATAGCTTCAATGGCCGACCATTTAACCACCTCATCAAGAGTCTCTCCCTTCCCCTGCAACGCAGCGGAAACCGATTTGCCCACAGCAGGGCTCTGCTTTTTCATCACCATCTTGGGGGGGGGAGTCTGCCAACTAAGTTCCAAAACTCAATGAAGAGGAAGATATCTGAACCTTCTTAAGCTTTAACTCCCACCAATCCTTCGCATACACTTAGAGTAACAGAAGGGATCCGCTTACTTACAGGCTTTTCACCTTAAATCTGCTTGTTGTCGTTCTCCATGGCCTGGCAGCACGCGATGTGCTGCACAAGTCTGCCGGCCTCCATAGCAGCACACGGGCTTTTTACCCCCTGGATCGATTTCAGGGAGCTCTTCCCGCAGCGCTCCAGACCCTGACCCCCCTACCTATTTCCTATTACAGACCTATTTCCTTACTTAACAATGACTATAACATCTTTGCGAAGATCTTAGCGGAAAGAGTAAAGGGATGGCTATCCAAAGTTATTGGGGAAGAACAAGCTGGTTTTTTACCAAATAGACAAATTAGAGACAATTTAAGGACAGTTATAAATGCTATTGAATATTATGATAGGCGTTGTGATAAGGAGGTTGGGTTCTTCTTTGTGGACGCTGAAAAAGCTTTTGACAATTTGAACTGGGATTTTATGTTCGCCACTATGGAACAGCTACAGTTGGGAGAAAGATTTATCAGAGCAGTAAAAGAAATCTACAGAGACCAGAGTGCAGCAATTGTGGTGAATGACAAGGTGACTAAGAAATTGACTATAGGCAAAGGTACAAGACAAGGTTGCCCGTTGTCTCCACTGTTGTTTATAATGGTTTTGGAAATTTTGATGATACAGATCCGAGAAGATAATGCAATCCATGGAATAAAGATAAAAGACTTTTCCTATAAGGTCAGAGCATTTGCAGATGATATAATGTTAATTGTGGAAGATCCAATTGAAAACATGCCAAGGGTAATAGAAAAAATCACAGAATTTGGAGATTTGGCAGGTTTTTTTGTAAACAAAAAGAAGTCAAAGATACTGTGTAAAAATATGATTAAACAAAAACAACAGCAACTTATGGAAATAACAGACTGTGAAGTAACAAATAAGGTGAAATACTTGGGAATTGAACTGACTGCAAAGAATATAGATCTATTCAAGAATAACTATGAGAAATTGTGGACTCAAATAGAGCGAGACTTGATTAAATGGAATAGATTGAATTTGTCATGGTTGGGAAGAATTGCAGCAGTCAAGATGAATGTGCTGCCAAGAGTGATGTTTTTGTTACAGACAATACCAGTTATTCGGGACTCCAAGCAGTTTGAGAAGTGGCAGCGAAAGATATCGGACTTTGTTTGGGCAGGCAAAAAGCCTCGAGTGAAAATGAAAGTGTTACAGGATGCGAAAGAGAGAGGCGGAATGCAACTGCCCAACCTAAGACTTTACTATGAGGCAATCTGCTTGGTTTGGCTGAAGGACTGGATGATGCTTAAAAATCGCAAATTGCTGGCCTTAGAGGGATATAAAAAAATATTTGGATGGCATGCATATTTATGGTATGATAAAGTAAAAGCGGACTCTATGTTTTTACACCATTACATTCGGAGAAGCCTCTTCACAATATGGAAAAAGTACAGAGATTACCTACAAGAAGGAATTCCCTCCTGGGTGGTTCCTTATGAAGTGATAGATCCGAGAACTGTTGATAATGAACAACAGTGTTTAACGTATAAGGAGATAACACAAATAGAATTTTCTAAATTAAGAATAAAGACGCAAGAAGAGTTGTCTCCAAACTATGACTGGTTTCAATATAGACAGCTCAGAGACCTTTATAAATCGGATTGTGCCAAGGGAGGGATAAGAATGGAGAACTCGGACTTGGAGGAAGTAATTTTACAAGAAGACAAAAAGGAAATTTCAAAGGTCTATAAAGTGTTGTTAAAATGGTATACTGAAGAAGAGGTAGTTAAGGTGCAAATGGTGAAGTGGGCTATAAATTTTAATAAAGAAATAACAATGGAGGCGTGGGAATACTTGTGGAAAAATACTTTGAAGATTACGACATGCACTAACATTAAAGAGAATGTCTATAAAATGATCTATCGTTGGTACCTGACACCAAAGAAAATTGTGCTAGGGAATGTGAACACGTCTAATAAATGCTGGAAATGTAAAAAGCATGAAGGATCTTTGTATCATATGTGGTGGACTTGTGAGGTAGTCAGGCAGTACTGGGGGGAAATAATAAGAGTAATAAGTGAGATTTTACAGTTTCAAGTTAATAAGAACCCAGAACTCCTGCTACTGAACTTGGGAATGGAAGATATTCCAGCACAACATAGGACATTGCTTTTTTACATGACAGCAGCGGCTAGACTTTTGTATGCGCAAAAGTGGAAAGTACAAGAAGTGCCAACTATCGAGGACTGGATTTACAAATTGCTGTACATGGCGGAGATGGATAAACTGACAAGAAAACTAAGAGACCTTGATCCAGGACAGTTTAACACAGATTGGGAGAAGCTGAAACAATATTTGGTGAAAAAATGGGAGGTGGGAGGAGAACTGTGGCAGTTTGAAAATTATTGAAGAAAAACAAAAGAAGAGAGAAGTGACTATACCGGGGGGAGGAGAGTTAAAGAAGAATTACTAAGCAATTATTCTATTTGATTATTCTATACAGTATTGAGTAATAGTTATTATGTGATATATAAGAATAGAAATTAATTAATTAATTATGTTGCTGGCAGATAGGGGTGTAATTGAGAATTAACAGAATTAAAATTCATGAATACAAGAAGGGAGGGAATGAGAAGAAGCATATAGAATATAGGTTAAATTGATTGACTTATGCTGAAGGTATTTTTGGTTATAGCGATATTTAGAAATGTGCAGAACATGGGTCAAATTGATTACTTATGTTGAATGTATATTGTGTTTATAGTTATATTTAGAAATGTGTAGAATACGAGTCAAATTGATTGACTTTATGTTATAAAGATAAGAGATATAAGAGGAAGTAAAGAGTAACATATAGAGTATAAGTTAAATTGGTTGACTTATAAATGTATTCATCACTTATGAGTACTCAAGTTATGTACAGGGAGGGATAAATTGTTTGTCCCATATTGATGACATTAGAATGAATAAGTTAGAGTACAGGATATTGAGAATATTACCAGTATTATTACTATTGAATAATATGCCAGGAATATATTAGTTAGTTGATAAGTGAAGGGAAACTGACTTAGCACTGTGTTATAATAGATTAGCTTAGAAGAGTGTGAAAGTATATGTTTAATTGACAAAATAAGTTCAAATGAGTAGGGGAAGAATAGACAAAGGGTTGGAAAACTGTTGGAAGTCAACAAACGGGGGGGGAAGGGAGGGGGTTAGAACTGGAATATTAGAGTATTTTGATTGTTATAAATGACCAAATATTTCTAATTCCAATAAAAATTTTTATAAAAAAAACAAAAACAAAGGGCTTCATAGCTTCAATGACCGACCATTTAACCACCTCATCAAGAGTCTCTCCCTTCCCCTGCAACGCAGCAGAAACCAATTTGCCCACAGCAGGGCTCTGCTTTTTCATCACCATCTTGGGGGGGGGGGAGTCTGCCAACTAAGTTCCAAAACTCAATGAAGGGGAAGATATCCGAACCTTCTTAAGCTTTAACGCCCACCAATCCTTCGCATACACTTAGAGTAACAGAAGGGATCCGCTTACTTACAGGCTTTTCACCTTAAATCTGCTTGTTGTCGTTCTCCATGGCCTGGCAGCACGCGATGTGCTGCACAAGTCTGCCGGCCTCCATAGGAGCACACGGGCTTTTTACCCCCTGGATCGATTTCAGGGAGCTCTTCCCACAGCGCTCCAGACCCTGACCCCCCTACCTGGGAGTCCTGGGGGTTAACACTCGCAGGTCAACCACCCGGTCAGGCTGCTCGGCCGCTTATTCCCGGACCTGCAGAGAGGAGCGTCTGACATGGCCGGGAAAACGAAACCGAATCAGACTGGAGTAACTCTCCTTGTGATTGCACTGTTCATGTTGTAAGATTCATCAGCTAAAGCTAAATCATCAAGAGCAATTCCAATTGGATTAAGTTTGAGTTTGATTGTAGCATCCCAGATCTACAATCCAAGTCAAATATATATCGAATGCAAGAGTGTCAGAGTGTCAGTTTACCTGTCAGTTCTCTAGCCAGAGTTACACCATATTAACATGTGATAATCTATAGTTGTTTAGTTTCCCTCCCTCTAGGCCCAGGTGGTGCCCAGGCCACATATATCCATGGGAGCGAAGAATTCTTATCAGCCCGTTCCGGACAGAGACCTTGGCGTCTTTGTCTTCCCAAAGACAAAGGAGAGCCAAACACTGCAGAAGACCAGCATGCTGAAGGTGATCAGCTTGGCTTCATTGAAAGAATCAGGCAACGTCCGTGCTAGGAAGGCCACCACGAAACTGAGGGTGGCCAGAAGACCCATGTAGCCCAGTACAGTGTAGAATATGATGTCTGAGCCTTCGTTGCATTGTACGATGATATGACCCATTTGGGAGTGCATGTCAAACTCTGGGAAAGGGGGCGAAGTTGCCAACCACAGTGCACAGAAGCCAGTTTGAATTAAAGAACAGGGAATGATGACTGACATGGCCAGTCTCTTCCCCACCCACTTCCTCATCCTGTTCCCTGGCTTGGTGGTCATGAAGGCAACCACCACAGTGACAGTTTGGCTAATATGCAAGACACAGCAACGGAGAAGATGATGCCAAACAGTATTTGCCTGAGAAGGCAGGTCACTGTCCCAGGCTGGCCAATGAATAGGAAGGAGCACAGAGAGCCGAGCAGCAGAGAGGAGAGCAGGACACAGGTGATGCTTCGATTGTTGGCTTTGACAATGGGGGTGTTCCAGTGTGTGGCAAAGATCCCCATCACTCTAACTGTGGCCATGAAAAATAAACCAGCGATAGAAGCCAAGCCTGCTCCCATGGGGTCCTCGTAGGTTAAGTAGGTTATGATTTTGGCAACGCACTGGTCCCTTTTCTCATTTGGATATTCATCTTCTGGGCATTTCTCACATTGGTCTGCATCTGAAATTCATAATTGTTACAATCATTTATGAATGTGCTGCTGCCCATTTTAATCACTCCCAATTCTGCCCCTGGAACGATGCTACTGAGAAGGGCTGTTCAGAGAAATTCTCTTCATTCCTCTTTACTCAGTTTCTACGGAGAATTCCCCGTTGCCATGAAGGAAGGGAATGGAGAGATCCTGGCCAGGTTCTGTGCAGATGTTGCCTGCTAGTCTTGCAACAGAGGGTCAGATTCTTCAGATAGGTATTTATACCTTGTTTAATTCACCCAAAACTAAAGATGGGAGCCTCAAAATTGGACACTGGCTTCTGTATAGTCCTGGGTGTTGCAATCATGAAAGGAATTGGATCATCCTACTAACATAATTGTGGGAGTTGCAATGCCAAAAACGGAGGGGATCAGAACATCTTGGCACAGATTAGCTCCGCTTCACTATTTCAAATGAAGAAAAAGTTTACTCATGAGAAGCCAGCAAGGGCAGGCTTGGTGGATCATCCTTTCTGTGAACAGCTTCCATGACCCATTCAGAGCCTGTGTGAAGTAGTGGGTTAGAATGTCAGACTAGTATCAAGGAGATCCGGGTTCTAATACTGCCAAGGAAGATTGTTTACCATGTCCGAGAGTTATTTATAATAAAGAACAATGTCTACCATATAAAGAGATATTGATTATGGAAGAAAAAATGATAATAATTAAAACGGAGGAAGAGCTATCTTCTTGTTATGGATGGTTCCAATATAGACAGATCAGAGATCTTTATAATTCGGACTGTTCAAAAGAAGGAATTAAATGGGAAAACTCAGAGTTGGAAGAGGCTATATTACAAGAAAGTAAAAAGAAGATATCTAAAATTTATAAAATACTCCTGAAGTGGTATACAGAGGACGAGACGGTCAAAGTACAGATGGTGAAGTGGGCAATTAATTGTCACAAAGAAATAACAATGGAAAAATGGGAACATTTATGGAAAACTACACTGAAGATTTCAACTTGTACCAGTATTAAAGAGAATGTTTATAAAATGATCTGTAGATGGTATTTAACGCCTAAGAAGATTGCGCTTGGAAATGCAAATGTGTCAGATAAATGCTGGAAATGTAAAAAACATGAAGGATCATTGTATCATATTTGGTGGTGTCAGGGCTTGCCGCCGCTGCCGCTGGGCATGGCATTGAGCGGTCTGCTCCTGACGTCACAGGGAGGCCAGGGAATCTGCAGGACCCTGCTCTGTGGAAGGAGGGGTGGTATACCTCACCCAGACTCCCTCTCAGTCCACTCGCTGGCCTGCTCAACCTGGCCTGCTTACCCTCTGCGTCCTCCTTCATCTCCTCCTTCCAGGACTCTCCTCCAAGCCTCCACCCTTGCATCTTACTGCTCTCACTCCACATCATCACTCATCACTCACACCCACCACCACAGGGCTCTTCCCAGCCAGCTTTTATAGGGCTTCCTTCTACTGCCCCACCCCTCTTCCAGCCTGGCCTTTGGCTGCACCAAGCAGTTGCAGCTGGGGTAGCTGATCTGGCCCCACTGACCAGCACCAGCTGTGCCTTGTTCTCTGGCTGCCCAGCCTCCCTGCCTTGGCTGATTGCTGAAGGCATGTCCAGCTGCAGTCCCCTGGCTAGCAGCCTGGCCTCCCTGGCTGAGCTGATGGCTGAAGGTGGGTCCAGCTGCGGCTCCTTGGCTGGTTGCCCAGGGCTTCCTGCAGAGTGCCTCCAATAGCCCCACCTGGAGTGGCTTGGCTTTTGGCAACTCCTGGGCCAGGCTACTATTCTCTAGCTGGGGCGTGGCTTTGGGTTGTTGGGGCTGCTGCTGCTTCTCCTCCTCAGGTAAGGTCTTTGGGTGGGTGACTGCTGGGCTTCCAATCCCTCTGCCCTTGCCCCCTTCCGCCTTGCCTAGCCCCCTTTCCCTCCCTAGGGGAGTGGGACTCGCTGGCCTCTCTCTGTCTCCCCCTGCCTCCTGAGGCCCTGGGCTTTTGCCCCTTGCCCCTGGCACCGGCAGGTTCTGGCTCCATTTGCCTGTGGGAGGGGTTGACCTGCTGTCCCCCAGCTGCCCCCTCTGCCTGCCAGTCAGACCGGTTGACCTGCTGTCAGCTGGCTGACCAGTTGACCTGCTGTCAGCTGGCTGACCAGTTGACCTGCTGTCTGCTGGCTGCCCCCTCTGTTTGCCCGTCAGCCCGGCTGACCTGCTGTTCCCTCCTACCAAGTCTGGGGGCTGGGACCCAGACCCCGGACAGGTGGACGTGTGAAATAGCCAGACAGTTCTGGGGAGATATTATAGAAGTAATAAATGAGATACTGCAGATTCAAATAAAGAAGAACCCAGAACTATTGCTATTGAACTTAAGTATGGAAGATGTTCCTATTCAATACCAAACACTACTATTTTATATGACGACGGCAGCAAGACTTTTATATGCGCAAAAATGGAAGGCGCAAGAAATACCAACTATTGAAGACTGGATCCATAAATTGCTGTACATGGCGGAAATGGACAAAATGACAAGAAAGCTGAGAGATCAGAATCCAGCAGAATTTTTTACGGACTGGGGAAGACTGAAAACATATTTAGAAAAGAAGTGGGACATGAAAGGGGAATTATGGCAATTTGAAAATTATTAGAATGGTTTTTTTATTAGAAGAGAGAGTCTTTACCGTATGAAGTGAAGTATTAGCTGTTAGCCCAAATGTAAGTGGACTTAGAGTTAATAGATATTGCTAGAATTATTAAAGTAGATATTTTATCTGATTGATAGCTTAAATTTAAATATATGTGGAGCTAACACAAAGTAATAGATAATAGATTTCAAGTTAATAATAATTCTGAAGTTAACAGATAGGGCT
The DNA here is from genome assembly GCF_028583425.1 of Eublepharis macularius. NCBI lineage: Eukaryota > Metazoa > Chordata > Lepidosauria > Squamata > Eublepharidae > Eublepharis > Eublepharis macularius. The sequence continues at coordinate 179,665,656 of NC_072793.1, forward strand.
TAGTTGAATAAAAGAGTAAGTAAACATGATATAATGAGTTACAGAAAAAGGGGATAGATTGGGAATAGATTAAGATATAGAGTTGGAAAGCTGTTGCAAGTCCTGGAAAAAGGGGGGAGGGAAAGGGTGGGGGAAAAGGATAATGAGATGTTATTTGAAAGTTGTATGTATTAATATTCTCACCTAATAAAAATTCTTAAAAAAAAAAACAGAGAGACTACCTTAATCTCAGTATCATCTCTTTCTGAGTCTCACTGCTCTGACCATGAGGACTGATTAACCACCAGAATGTGGATGGATCATTAACAATAAGAAATATATTGATGGCTATTGCAGAAGAGTTATTTGTGGTGACCTTCAAAGAGGTCTGGTGTCTCATAGAAATGTATGCAGTCTGTTCCCCCAGGGAACAAAGTGGGCCCCTTGTGCGATGACCTCAGGAAGAGAGAAAAGGCCCAGAGAATGGCTCATAGGTCAGGCCTCTGACGGACGCTGCTTGATAAGAATTCCCTGGCCAAATAAGCACATAAGCCTCACAGCAGCAGCTCTCCCAAATGGTGGGTGATGGTCAGGTGATCGATTAGAAAGAACCTCTAAGGGTTCTGCCACTTCCTTTCTTCGCATAGGACTGTGGCACCATGAGTTCAGCAGAAGCACTGCCCTACAGGCACTGACAAGCACCGTTCCGGTACCCTGAAAACTGGGGACGGTTGCATTTTCCACTGCACTCAAATTTGTGATGCATTGGGAAACTTCAGTTTCTCCACTGCGGGATCGTTTTTCTCCAACTGAATTTTTTGTGTGACAATTATTATTTGATGGAGGGTTGAAAATACTTGTTTTAAAATGCTGACAACAAACACGAGCATTGTTCAGGTGTTTAACACGTTACACCTATGTTAATAATCTAAACATCTGCAGAATTAGTGTTGGTTCACCCTGCATTTCAACTGAAGCCAGGTCATGGAAGTTGGTAAGCGCCCCGTGTTTTTTGTCAAATGGGATATTTTTAATCCTCCCTGTCTGTGCCACCAACACTTTCTGGCTTCTCATGATTAAACCTCTGCTTCCATTACAAATAGCAGAGAGATACTGCAGAGCTAATCTATGCCAGAATCATCCAATTGCCTTCCTTTTTGGCATTGCAATTCCCACCATCATCCTGAAGTGGGTGGCCAATTTTAATACTCCTAGCTTTATTTTGGTTGAATTGTGCCCTCCCCAGACAACAGTGGCTTCCAAAGAAAAAGTGGAGGGGGAGGGGGAGGGGGGTCTGGGGAAAGTTCCAATTCCATACAAATTCCTCCCCCCTTTTTTGGCACTATGACACTTATGACCATCCTAAAGCTGGTGGCCAATTTTGAAATGTCTAGCTTTCTTTTCAGAAGAATTATGCCTGCCACTGAGAGATTGAAGGACATACGAATGGGCAGCCTTGCAGATTAATGGGTGGATGGTTCCTTATGTTATTATAACAGTAAAGAGCCAAGTTGCACCTTAAAGACTAGCCAACTTTACTGTAAACTTTACAATGAAGTTGATTAGCCTTTAAGGTGCTACTGGACTCTACTATTTTGCAACTACAGACTAACATGGCTAACTCCTCTGGATTTATGTTAATACAAGTGACTGTTGATGAAATTTGTGAACAGACTGCATGGAAAATAAAAGGAAATTCTGTGAGACAATAGTTCTAATTGCAGTGTTCGATGTATGGTGTTCAGTCATCATTTTCTGAACATGCATGTTTGAAAAGGCATTTTGCAGTTGCAGTCTCCTCCGCTTTGCATTCTCATGTTTCAATTACATTAGAATGGTTTAAAAACTTGAGGCAGACCTTTTAAACATTAAAGAACTACTTACCATCCTCTTGAGTCAATCTTTGGACGTACTGTAAAGCTGAGTAAAACCATTTTGAGGTGTATAGTGGATACAAATTCTCCAAAGATAATTTCCTCTCCTAAGCTCTGCAAATGCTGTGGATCTCCTGGCTGCCAACTGCTTGTGGATTCTGAACTGCTGCTGGAAGTAGAAGGCAGCAGTGGCAGGAGGAGTAACAGCAGCAGCATACCAGCAAAATATTGGTCCACTTCCAGGTGTGGACTCTCATTTTCTGACATACATCTGCTTGCATGTCTGAGAGAAGGACGAGCCAATAGGGGTGTGCAAGCCAAACTTTTTCGGCTTTCTTGTTTCGGCTTTACCCGCCAGCCGGCCCCATTGTTCCCTATGATGGGAACCAACTGCACAACAAAGAATAAAACACGAACAACACAAAATAAACAATAAATAAATAACAAATGCGCTGATCAAGAATTCCTCACTACATCCCGACACGCACAGAAAACTATGCAAGACTGAAGCACAGCCACCTAGACTATATGGACTCCCCAAAATACATAAAGATTCAGTCCCACTCCGACCCATTGTGAGTGCCATTGGTTCACCGACATATGAATTAGCTAGACATCTGGCAGATCTCCTGCAGGACCACATCGGGAAAACCTCGTCTTACATCAAAGATTCAGCAGATTTCATCAACAAAATCAGTTCTCTGAAACTCAATCCACAAGACATACTTGTCAGTTTTGATGTTGTATCCCTGTTTACCAAGGTTCCAGTAAAAGACACTATTGCACTGATTAATCAGATTTTCCCAGAGGATGTAACAGCCTTATTCCATCATTGTCTGACAACCAGTTACTTCCAATGGGACAACGAATTCTATGAACAGATGGATGGGGTGGCCATGGGGAGCCCACTCAGCCCAGTTATAGCAAACTTCTACATGGAACATTTTGAAAAAACAGCTCTAGAATCAGCACCCCACAAACCCAGTGTATGGTTCCGGTTTGTGGATGATACATTCATCATTTGGAGCCATGGGGAGGAAGAATTGAGGGAGTTTTTGAATCATCTCAACAACATCCACCTGAACATACAATTCACAATGGAGAAAGAAAGTGAGGGAAAACTCTCATTCCTGGATACCTTGGTCATCCGCAAAGCAAACTTTCAGTTAGGTCACAAGGTCTACAGGAAACCAACTCACACTGATCGTTACTTACACAAAAACTCCAATCACCACCCCCGACAGAAAAGAGGCATAATGAAAACATTAGTGGATCGTGCAAGATGGATATGTGAGCCGCGCTTTCTCAATGAGGAAATTAATCATCTAAACCACGCACTTCAGGCAAATGGCTACTCCAGAAATGAAATCCGAAGAGCAATCAAACCCAGGATGAATCAAACAACCAAGGAAAAACAGTCACCTACAGGAAAAGTGTTTTTGCCATATATCAAAGGAATTACTGATCAGATGGGAAAGCTTATGGAAAAGCATAACCTTCAAGCAGTATTCAGACCCACCCGAAAAATACAACAGATGCTACGATCAGCAAAAGACAGCAGAGACCCCCTCACCTCTGCAGGAGTATACCGTATACCCTGCAGCTGTGGACAAGTTTACATCGGGACCACAAAGCGTAGCATCCAGACAAGAATAAAAGAACATGAAAGACACTGCAGACTTGGACAGCCTGAAAAATCAGCAGTGGCTGAACATAGCCTAACTCAAACAGGGCACAGTATCTTATTCCAGGACACCAAAATACTGGACAACACTTCCAACTACTTTGTCAGACTGCACAGGGAAGCCATTGAAATTCACAAGCATAAGCAAAACTTCAACAGGAAAGAAGAAACCTTAAGAATGAACAGAGCATGGGCTCCAGTTCTGAAAAACACCATGCCAACAAAACACTCCACACCCGACAATAGCCCTGCAGAGAAGATTAGCACATCAAGCACCAATCCATATGCAAAAGAACCTCCTCAGGATTCAGTGAAGCCTCCCGCCATTAGCATTCCACACCCTGGGAAACTCTTACAGAATGACTCAGCTCAACCCCACCCCTCCTGAGTAGATACAAATGACCTACATCTTTTTCACACTGTGACACTGAGAGATCTCTATCTTTTGGTGCTACACCTCTGAAGATGCCAGCCACAGCTGCTGGCGAAACGTCAGGAACTACAATGCCAAGACCACGGCAATACAGCCCGGAAAACCCCCAACAACCAACACAAAATAAAGTTTTTTAAAAATTTTCTCCCTTTCAAAGTACAAGTAGGCAAAGCATTATGACACATTACACCAGCAGTCCCCCACACAGAAAAATAACACAACTCACTTAACATCAGAGAATCACAAAAGCACAATTCCTGTCAAAAACACTTTATTTCTTGAACAGCTTTAGGTTACACAGCAGGGGGGCACACCAAAGAGCATGGCAGCAGTATCTTACACAAAAATAACACAACTCACTTAACATCAGAGAATCACAAAAGCACAATTCCTGTCAAAAACACTTTATTTCTTGAACAGCTTTAGGTTACACAGCAGGGGGGCACACCAAAGGGCATGGCAGCAGTATCTTACACAAAAATAACACAGCTCACTTAACATCAGAGAATCACAAAAGCACAATTCCTTTCAAAAACACTTTATTTCTTGAACAGCTTTAGGTTACACAGTAGGAGGGCACAACAGGGCATGATAGCAATGTACTACACAAAATAATACAACCCACTTCACCGTTTTTGACAGCAATTGTGTTTGGGTGATTCTCTGATGTGAAGTGAGTTGTGTTATTTTTGTGTAGTACACTGCTTTCATACCCTGTTGTGCCTTCCTACTGTGTAACCTAAAGCAGTTAAAGAAATAAAGTGCTTTTGACAGCAATTTTTTTGGGGTGATTCTTTTCAAGGGTGATTTTGGGGTGATTCTTTAATGTGAAGTGAGTTGGGGTGATTCTTTAATGTGAAGTGAGTTGTGTTCTGAAACTTGGGGGGTTGTTAGAGAGGGGTTAGAGGAAGGTCCCCACCAATTTTGGGATGATTCGGTGGGAAAATGCCTCTCCCAGGCGTCCGGGAAGACGGAGGCATTTTCCCATTGAAAAAAGCCGAAACAACCCGAAAAACCTGAAACGTTTCGGGTTATTTTGTTTCGGATAACCTGAAACATTTCGGCTTTCCCTGAAATGTTTCGGATAACCCAAAAAAAGCCGAAAGACGTTTCTTTCGGCTTTCTTTCGGCATTCGGAAAGCCGAAATGCACATCCCTAGTATATACTAGAAGTCGCAAATGTCAATTGACTTGCATTGGCTTGCAGCACCAAAAAGTTACAGTGAAACAAAATCAAACAGAAAAGGGTGGGGGGGAGAGCCCCCTCACTCACCACACAAACACCTTCCCAGCCATTGCCTAGGGTATTAATGCTTGCTCCTTGCTCACTTAGAGAAGAATGGGAGCTCTCTGGTTGGCAGCCAGAGCTGCCTATCATGTCTTTAAGGGCTAGTATTGGTGTGTTTCCAGGTCTACCTCTGTTGCCTAGGGAATTAATTCTTGCTCCTTGCTCACCCAAATAGACCAAAGTTCATGAAAAATGTGAGCCCATGGACCACATGTTCACAAACCACGAACCAAGCTGGACCATGTCAAATTTAGGTCTGTTTTACAGACCGTGCCCACCTCTAATTGCCAGTGTTCAACTGCAGAAAGTGAATGGCAACGCCAAACAACCCTTTGCCCATACTGAATGTAAAGGCAGAATACATTATTTAGATTGTGTGAGGTAGCCTAGGATCCAGTATAGCTAGGCTTGAATTCCTTCCTCCTCCATGGACACTTGCTGAGTCACCTTAGGCCAGTCACACACACTCAGCCTAAGAGCCAAGCTACAAGTGATGCCTTACACAGGTTGGATGCTTGTCAGCTTCCCTCAAGTTTTGATGGGAAATATAGGCATCCTGGTTTTACAGCTTGGCTCTCCATTTAAATTGCTTTTTGGGTTGATTCAGGATTCTACAGGGGTTCCCCCCCCCTCTCTCTCTCTCATAGTATGTTGTGATGTAAATATTATGTGCATATCTCTTTAAGCATACCAGTCGGTTGAGAATATATTCGGGGTTGGTGTAGCGCGATTGAGGCGGTCCCTGGAAGCGCACAGAGACTCAGCACGTGAAAGAATTTGTGGGAGAGTCGGGTGAGTATTTGGGAATTGGGGAGATGTTTTGATAAGGATTATGATGGCAGATATTGTATTTTGCCTCTGTTTATTGTTTAGAGAATTAACATCGTGGTAGGAGAAATAACGCCCCGTGAAGAAGTGCTCATGAAACAAGCTTGAAATATCCGGAAGCTTGTCGGGCGGGGAGGTCCCCTGTCGGGGACTCCCGGTCGCTTTTCTCCACCTGCATATTCCATCTTCTCCTCCCAGTCTTCCAGCTCCTCTCCACTATCTCCGGAGGGACTTTTCATCTGCCCCCGCGGTTTCAGTGGGAATCCTCAGTGTACATATTGAAGAGTATTTATAAGAGAACTCATGGGATCATTCCCTTTTTGAGGATACACACGCTATTCAGTGTTGTAATATTTTGCTGTGTTTGATTTATTGTGATGATACTACAGTGATGATGCTTTAGAATTTCACATTTGGTATTTCACTTTTGTACATTATTCTTAAGTTTACACATAAAATATTTTTGTGAACATTGTGTGAATAACTTGGTGCATTGTAGCATTGCTCATCTGTGTTCTTTGGCTCTCCATTACAGCTGCAAGACCAGGATGCCTACATTTCCCATCAAAACTTGAGGGAAGCTGACAAGTGTCCAACCTGTGTCAGGCGTCACTTGTAGCTTGGCTCTAAGTTACCTTACAGAGGATAAAATGGCAGAGAGGAGAGTACAGGTAGAAGAATAAAATACAGGCCTCGTCACCAAAATGGCAGTTATGTGACTGAATGTATTCTCAAAGCAACAGAACTGAACCACACCGGAGGCCTGAAAGAAAGCACTGGACATGTTGCAGTCTCACAAACATCATTCACGATTTTTGATTTTTTTTAAAAAGGCACACAGTGGCATGGTGAAAACTTGAGGCCTTGAGAAAGAAGGTGATTTGCTCTGTAATGATTTTTTAAATAGAATTTTATTTGAAAAAAAACGAGTTTAGTAAAGTGCATAGTAAAGAGGTTATAGAGATTCTAAATTAGACATTAAAGTTGAAACTTATACAACCTTATACAAACAATAAATATATAAGGAATACATTTGTAATAGTTTTGGGAGTTAAACAGACCATACACTTAAGCTTCTTGGATCTATATTTGATTTCCTTAGCCTGAATACATAACATTTCTCTCTCCTTCTCCTTCCCTCCCTCCATCTGAGCTTCAATATCAATTAATTATACCTAAATAGATCCTTCCATTTTTTCCAGAACTCATTTAACGGTCTATTCTGAAAATAGGTTGTCAATTTAGCCATTGAAGCATATTCATGAATCTTATCTCTCCATTCTGGACAGGCATCAGTTTTCCCTTTCGCTGCAAATAGTACTCTCGCTGCCGTCACCATATATCGGAAGAGGTCTCCTTGTTCTTTTCTCACATTAATTGGAAAAATATTTAAGAGCATACCTTTCGGATTTAGTTCAAATCTGAATTTGAGAATCTTTTGCATCTCTTCATGAATCTTTATCCAAAATTTTCGTGATTCCTTACAAGTCCACCATATTTGGTAAAATGTTGTATCCATATTCTGACATTTCCAACAATGTCCACTGTAACCCTTACTGATTCTCACAATGTCTTTGGGAGTAACGTACCATCTGAAGAACATTTGATACCAAAATTTTATGTCATTAGTCCATAAATTTTCCCATAAGTCCATCAGAATACTTTCTCCAAAATTTTGCATCCATTTTATCATACAAGTCTTGACTTGCTCCATTTCTGTATGGCAAGTCTCCAGATAGTAATAATCAGGGCTTTTTTTCTGGGAAAAGAGGTGGTGGAACTCAAGACCGCACAATGACGTCACTTTGAGTCAGCTGGAACAAGGGGGGACTTTTAAAAATTGATCTCAGCAATGTGAAGGGGGTGAGCTTTGCTACCTGCTGCACACCTGATACAGATCGGATAAAGGGGGGGCAGGCATTGCCACCTGCTCAGCGCCTGATCCCAGCCAGGTGAAGGGAAAACGGGCATTAACTACAATACTAAATGGGATGGATTCCAAAATACCGAGGGAAAACTCCCAGGAACCCCTCAACTGTATACTATATATATCAAAATTTAATTACACTATCATGATCCAAATACAAAGATATACACAATTTCATACAATGTTACAATATTACAAAGACTCATTCCATAAATACAATCACATATTATACATTTCCAAGGTGCTGTAATAGACAGGAGCCAATTCTGTTACACAGTTAAATCCTTTCCTATGCCAATGGCTTGAAAGGAAACAAATCTCTATAGTCAAAAGAGGTGTGAATTCCAAATAGCTGCAGATTTCATAGTAGAAAATCTAGATGGCAAATTCCGGAGTACACCATCTGGGTCCCTCCCCAGTTCTCCTGGTAGTTGGCAACGAGCCCGCCAGCTAAAACTGCTCGTTTCAGATTCCCTTCTTCTCAGCCTCCTTTATATACATAACTTCCGAAGTCACAGTCTCCAAATTAATGTGCTCACAGCAAGGCTTTCTCCTTCCAATCAGTGATAATACACAGCAGGGAAAACGGGCATTGCCTTCTGCTCTGCACCTGATTACAGCTGGGTGAAGGGGACTGGGCATTGCCACCTGTTCCAGGACCGCACCAGGACTGCTTTGACTCACTGCTATGACTTCGTAATTTTGAGAGCGTGAATTAATTTCCATTAAAGGTGGTTAGAAGTTGCCCCTGATGGTGTGGTAAACACAAAACAGCAGAATTCAGCCGGCACTGCCTGTCAGGCTTTGTGGGCTTCTTCGCAACAGCTTTTGAATATAGCTCCACCTGGAAGGAGACACAGTACGATTAATATTGAGGGACTATTTCTAGTATATGAAATTTTTGGACTTACCTTCTGGATGTCTTCCTGTTGGACTTCTTGCATAAAACAGCTGCACATGACTAGGACTGAGTGCACCTGTCTTTGTATTCACTATTGATTGCTTTTATTATTGATTGTTATAACTGTTTAAGAGAGTTGTACTCCATTATATTATTTTTGATACATTTTTTATTCATTTTTTGCCTAATGGTCTGCTCCTAATACCAGCTGGGTTAAGGCATTGGGCGGGCATTGCCACCTGCTCAACTCCTAATGCCAACTGGCTGAAGGGGGGGACGGACATTTCCACGTGCTCTGCTCCTAATACCAGCTAGGTTAAGGTGGAGAGTGGGCATACCCACCAGCTCTTTCCTGATCCCAGCTAGTTGAAGAGGGGAGGGCATTGCCACCTGCTTCTCTCCTAATATCAGGTAGGTTATGGTGGGGGGCCGGCATTACCACCTGCTCCACTTCTAATAACAGCTAGATTAAGCCAGAGAGTGGGCATTACCACCTGCTCCTCACCTGCTCCCAGCTGGCTGAAGAGGGGGTGGGCATTTCCACCTGCTCTGCTCCCAATATCAGCTGGGTTAAGGTGGGGGGTGGGCATTGCTACCTGCTCTGCACCTAAAACCAGTTGGGTTAAGACATGGAGTGAGCGTTGCCACCTGCTCCACTCTTGTTCCCAGCCTGGGCTTCCCACCATGGCATGCTTTCTGGCGCGATATGGGGAGTTGCCTGTGCTTTCCTCTGTAGCAGCGCCCTCTGGTGGTGCACCAGGGTATAAAGTGAGTTGTCTGAAACATGCTTACTCAATTATATAGTAAGATAACTGAGCTGATCAGTTCTATTTCTCACTGCTGCATCGTAGTAGGTGTTAATTGGCAACATCAATGGGGAACTTGGTGGGCATTGGAACAACATTTTAAGTAATCTATCCCATCTTGTTTATGGATGGATTTGCATGATTTCTTTGTCCATAAATAATTGTGGATATGTTCTGTAGCATCTGCTGTCTCCAATTTGATGTGCCTGCTGCTTGGATTCGTGATCCAATCTGTTATCCAAACTAACGCCACTGCTTGATGATATAATTTAATGTTCGGTACAGACAATCCTCCTCAGTTTTTATCATCTTGCAGTACTTTGAGTCTTACCCTTGGTTTCTTTCCTTTCCATATAAAATCATTTATTACTTTTTGCCACTTGCAGAAAGTCTTTTGTTCAATGTAAATTGGGATCATTTGAAATAGGAAATTCAGTTTAGGTAGAATATTCATTTTAACAGCTGCAATTCTTCCTAACTGTTTTTGCCATCTCTGCAGCTCTTCAATGATTCCTGTCCATACCTTTTGATAATTAACGTTGAATAGGTTCTCATTCCATAATGATACGTTTATCCCTAAATATTTTATTGGCTTCATGGTAATAATACAGTAGGTGATGTTTCCGATCGTTTCACATTCCTTTTTCATTGTCGAGTGACATTATCTTTGTTTTCTTCTTATTTGGCTTATATCCAGAATGCTGGCCAAATCTTAATATTTGTTCCATTACATAAATCAAGGAAGTATGTGGATTTGTCACCAATATAACCACATCATCTGCATAGCTTTTCATCTTAAATACCTCTTTCCCTTCCTTTATTCCAGTAATTCTGCTGTCATGCCCTGTAATTATTAAAAACACTATGATTGAGCTCCATTTTGTAGAAGCACAGCAAGTGAATGATGACTCTGAAAATCAAGAGGGAAAAAGCAGCTCAACAGCTTGTGCTTTTCAGTCTATAAAAGCGACTGTACCTCAGAGATCTGAGAGATTAAATTGCATCAGGTAGGATCTGTCATATGAAGCTTTCCTACTTCATTCTTTGTGCCTAGCTCGGAAGAGACATGGGGGCAAAAATTTCTTCGATCTGACTTCATGGTGGTCTGCTGGTATTGGGCAGATGGTTCCATCTACCCTCTATAGATTTTCTTTTTCAATTTCTCCTCTCTGCTGCTTTAAATAACAATTACAATTTTTCTGCTCCTATGTGTGAATAAAACTTCTGCTTCTCTAACTTCATATTATATTATCCTACCCGTAAACATTTCAGGTGAGAATTTTGTGTATACATCAGTAAATGACATTGTATGTTATGAATATATTGTATATATTTATGGCAGAAACTGTATATATAAAAACAGCACACCATATGGAAATAGTTCCATACAAAAGTGAACAGCCTGTGTTAACAATATAAAAGTCTCTATAAATCCATGGGCAAAAGTGAAGATACAAATATGTGCAAACTGTAAAAGATGCAAAGGAGACAATTGGCTGGTCCTTTTTTCAGATATGCTAGCAGATGTGAGAAAATGAAGGTCCACAGCTGGAAGTGGACCAATATTTGGCTGGCACTCAGATGTATGTTGCTGCTGTTATTCCTCCTGCCATTGCTGCCTGATACTTTCAGCTGCAGATCAGAATCTGTAAGCAGTTGGCAGCCAGGAGACCCACAGTATTTGCAGAGCTTTGCAGAGGAAATTATCATTGGAGAATGTGTATCCACTGTACTCCTTAAAATGTATTTACTGAACTTTACCGTACATCCAGAGATCCCCGCAATAGGATGGTAAGTAGATATTTGTTGTTTTAAAGGTCTGCATGAAGTTTTAAAACCAATCAGATGTTATTTAGAGATGGGACCACAGGAGGCTCAAACACAAATGTTCAGAAAAAGACGATTTCCAAGTGTGAAACAAAAATCATAAGCATACACCTCAGTTAGAAGTTCCATATTGTCTCAGACAATTTCCTTTATTTCCCATGGAATTTCGTCACGGAATCCATGAACAGTAATCTATAATACCATAAGGAACCATCCACCAATCAGTCTGTATTGCCACCCATTCATATGTCCATCTATCCACCTGTGGCAGACAGAACACTTCTGAAAATTATGGAGTCGGAAAATGGGCCACCCACTTCAGGTAAAAATTGCAGTGCCAAAAGGGAAGGCAATCAGACCATTCTGGAAAAAAGTACCTCCGCAACATCTATCTGCTATATGCAAAGGAAGCAAAGGTTTAATCACAAGAAGCCAGGAAAGAGTTGGCAGCACAAACAGAGAGGATTAAAAATATCCCATTTATGAAAAAAAGCCTTAAAAACTTCCATGGCCAACCTGAACCTGCATTGTAGAGTGTTTAGAATCTGGAACTGGGATCAAGGCGATCCAGCTGTGAATCTCTCTTCTGTCACACCCGATTGCTGCCTGATTTGGGTTCATACAGGTGTTATGAGGATAAAATAGAGGGCAGGAGGAAAGTGCAATTCCCTTCATTTCTGGCATTCCAAGTCCTTTCATCATCTTAAAGCTGGCGGCCAGCATTGAACCTCCTGTCTTTATGTTCTGATAAATTATGCCTTTCATAAATAGGGTGCCTTAGCTTCCATGGCAAACAGCAAAGGAGGTGTGCTATTGCAATAACCTGGGCAAAGATGTTCTGGCTCCTTTCATTTTTGGCACTGCAACTATCACTCTGAAGCTGTGGGCAAATTTTGTAATCCCTTGCTTTATTTGAGATATGTGTGCTAAAGACAATGTTACTTTCATTGCGCAGAATATCAGGGGGTATTGGAGATAATTTGGGCCAAGCTGTCTTGATTTCCTTTATTGCTGGAAATAACATTTGGGCCATAAAATTTCAATTCGATATATTGTCGAAGGCTTTCACGGCCGGAGAACGATGGTGGTTGTGGGTTTTCCGGGCTGTATTGCCGTGGTCTTGGCATTGTAGTTCCTGACATTTTGCCAGCAGCTGTGGCTGGCATCTTCAGAGGTGTAGTACCAAAAGACAGAGATCTCTCAGTGTCACAGTGTGGAAAAAATGTTGGCAGGTCATTTATATCTACTCAGGAAGGGTGGGGTTGATCTGAGTCATCCTGTAGGAGTTTCCTAGGGTGTGGAATGCTAATGGAGGGAGGCTTCACTGTATCCTGAGGAGGTTCTTTCGCATATGGATTGGTGCTTGATGTGCTAATCTTCTCTGCAGTGCTATTGTCGGGTATGGAGTGTTTTGTTAGCCTGGTGTTTTTCAGAACTGGAAACCATGCTCTATTCATTGTTAAAGTCTCTTCTTTCCTGTTGAAGTTTTGCTTATGCTTGTGAATTTCAATGGCTTCCCTGTGCAGTCTGACAAAGTAGTTGGAAGTGTTGTCTAGTATTTTGGAATAAGAATAAGTGTTGTCCAGTATTTTGTCCTGGAATAAGATACTGTGCCCTGTTTGAGTTAGGCTATGTTCAGCCACTGCTGATTTTTCAGGTTGTCCAAGTCTGCAGTGTCTTTCATGTTCTTTTATTCTTGTCTGGATGCTACACTTTGTGGTCCCAATGTAAACTTGTCCACAGCTGCAGGGTATACGGTATACTCCTGCAGAGGTGCAGGGGTGGGTCGGAATACTGCTTGTAGGTTGTGCTTTTTCATAAGCTTTCCCATCTGATCCGTGATTCCTTTGATATATGGCAAAAACACTTTTCCTGTAGGAGACTGTTTTTCCTTAGTTGTTTGATTTATCCTGAGTTTAATTGCTCTTCTGATTTCATTTGTGGAGTAGCCATTTGCCTGAAGTGCGTGGTTTAGATGATTAATTTCTTCATTGAGAATGTGTGGCTCGCATATCCGAATTGCACAGTCTACTAATGTTTTCATTATGCCTCTTTTCTGTCGAGGATGGTGATTGGAGTTACAATTCCCATTTTCAATTTTTCAACTTGGTTCATAAATTGATCCAATGTGTTGTTTACTTGATTCATAACTAATTGTATCATTTGCTGTAAAGAATCCTGTAGCTCAGTTCTATTTATTTGTAACAACTTCATTGTCACACTTCGTCCAGTAGATATCAGTAGACAACCATAAATCCAGTCTGGTAGGTTTACTATCAGTCAGGGTCAGCTCTGTTATCAGAGACTTGTTATCTAGTCCCAAGATAAGAGAAAGGTGGGTGCTGGGGCTCTCACCAGAGGGAGAAAAACAGAAAAGATTTTCCTTTTTTTCCCCACTGTTTTTTCCTCTAAATCAATCGTTAAAACTTCATTTTCCTTGCATTCATATCTCCAATACATCTAAGACATTGATTCCATTACCCCTCCGGCACCCACTTGCACATTCAGTATGTGGCACAAATAACAGCAGAGGCAGGAACAGAGAAGATCATAAGACCATAAATCATAACAGGCACCAGCAATTTTCAAATTAGTTGTTATATTAACAATCTCCTCTTATCAAGTTAATTCCCGTGTTAAATCTTATCCACAACCCTTCTAGGTAGAAATATTTTCTAGTTAACGATGTTGACATCCCAGCATCTTCTTTTTCCCAATCAGTAATTTTAAGTCATCTACTAATTAAGCCATAAAGTCAATTTCCCAAATAATTCACAACTAATTAACAAAACTCACACATTCCAGAGAGAAGGTTGTCAGTAGCAATTGGAGCAGAAAGTTTGGCTTTCCGGAGGCGAAACAACTAATATCCATGATGGCTCTGCTTCCATCTTGAGCTGAAGGATTTGTTTTGGAGAGATTATCTTTGTCTGCATCCAAGGACCTCTCTCCAAAAAGCACCCAAGCTTCTGGGGTCTTCTCCAAAGTCCCCCTAGGAGTCCAAAAGCCTCTGGACCCGCCCCCCCAGATAGGGCAAAATCAGCTGTGTCTTGCAGAGCTCTCCCCAGAACACAATGGACTCTCACTGCTGCCATTCTGGAAGTCTTGATTATGTTTTGCTTCAGTACCTCATAGTAATGTCTTGGATCCTTGCTAATGCTATGTCTTTAAACTTGTATATGTTTACCTTATGGTATTGTATTGAAATGTACTTACTTGATACTGATTATATTAACCTCATACTGTATAATCCGTCTTGAGTCTCAATGATAAGGTGGACTATAAATGACGTAAATAAAATAAATAAAAATAATTCAACAGAATGCTAGATTATTAACTTCAACATAACACGTTAAAAAAATAGCAGAATGCTCATGCTTAATGGAAGCATTTCAAAACAAGTATTTTCAAGCCCTCATCAAAGAATTTGTTCCTCCTGGCCAGCAGGCCAAGGTTGCTGGGGACAGGGGTTGCGTTTGTCACCGCAGAAGGGGAAAGCAGCAACGGTCTCTTCCGGGGCATCTGGGCTTCTGCCTTAGAAGTGCCTTGTAAGGCAGCTCTACCCCACAGGCCTTAATTCAGTTCCTCATGTCAGGATCAGCTGTTATGCTTCATAGCTACAACCTGTGAGGGCAGACTGATAGGTGGGACCTGCTGTACAAGTCCTTCAGTCAGGCTCCACTGTTTGGTGTGGTTGGAGCTTTAAGGGGTTAACCGTGTGCCTGGCCAGCCCTGTCCCAGCCATGAGTATGACAATCACCCAGTGGAGAAACTGAAGTTTCTCAGCACATCAAAAATTTGAGTAGAGTGCAAGATGCCACTTTCCCCAATTAACAGAGTTTCAGTATTGTGCTAGTCAGTGTGTGAAGAGTGCTTCCACTAAATCCTGGTGCCATAATCCTGTGTGCAGAGAGAAAGTGGAAAATCCCTTAGAGGTTCTTTCTAGTTCATCTCTTGACAATCAGCCACCATTTTGGAGAGTTGTTGCTGTGAGGCTTATACCTCGATTTTGCCATGGAATTTAGATCAAGCAGAATCTTTAATATGCCTGACCTAGGAGCAATTCTCTTGTCCTTCTCTCTCCTCCTGAGGTCACCTCCAAAGGTTCCCACTTGGTTCCCTGTAGGAGCAGACACCAAACTTGGTGTTAGACACCAAACTTCTTTGAAGAAGATCATAGCTAATATATCTTCTGCAATTGCCATCAATATATTTCTTATTTATAATGATATGTCCACGTTCCTATGATTAATCAGTCCTCATATTTGGAGCACTGAGACTCAGAAAGAGATGTTACTCAGAATAAAGTAGTATCTCAAATGGTTGTTGTGGGTTTTCCAGGCTGTATTGCCATGGTCTTAAGACCATGGCAATTCAGCCCGGAAAACCCACAACAACCATTGTTCTCTGGCCATGAAAGCCTTCGACAATAGTATCTCAAATGATAAAAAGTAAATATACTGTAGACACAGTGTTCATTCAGTGTTTGAAGAAGTGAGCTCTGACTCTCAAAAGTTTACACTCTGAAAATCTCGTTGATCTCTAAGGTGCCACTAGCCTTTAATTAATTAAATTTAATTTATTAAATTTATATTCTGCCCTCCCTGCTTTCGCAGGCTCAGGGTGGATAACAAAATACAAATAACATAGACCATTAAAAACATTTAAAAACATTAAATAATACATTTAAAAACATTTAAAACATTTTAAAACATAGGGGCAATGGTTTAACCCCCCCTCCATGGGGGGGGGCACTGCCCGGCGTCAGCCATATGCCTAGCAGAATAGCTCTGTCTTACAGGCCCGGCAAAATGCAAGCAAATCTTGCTGGGCCCTTGTCTCGCAAGACAGAGCATTCCACCAGGTCAGGGCCAGGACCGAAAAGGCCCTGGCCCTGGTCGACACCAGGCGGGCCTCCCTAGGGCCAGGGACACTTAAAAGATGTTTTCCACCAGAGCGGAGAGTCCTCCGGGGCTCATATGGTGAGAAACGGTCCCTCAGATACGTCGGTCCCAGTCCGCGTAGGGCTTTGTAGGTTAACACCAAAACCTTGAACCTGATTCGGTACTCCACTGGCAGCCAATGCAGCTGGCGTAGCACCGGTGTAATATGCTCCCACACCAGTGCTCCAGCAATGACCCGCACTGCTGCATTCTGTACCAGCTGTAACCGCCGGATCAGGCCCATGGGAAGCCCAGCATAGAGCGCGTTACAGTAATCCAACCTAGAGGTGACCATTGCTTGGACCACTGTAGTCAAGTCACAGGGAGACAAATAAGGGGCAAGCTTCCTGGCCTGCCGAAGATAATAAAAGGAAGACCTGGCAACTGCAGTGATCTGGTCCTCCATCTTCAGGGAGGAATCCAGAATCACCCCCAGGCTCCTAACTCTCGGGGCCAGTGTAAGTGCTGCCCCATCAAGTGTAGGAAGCCGGGATCCCAAAGCCATCTCCCCATGACCCATATACAGGACCTCCGTCTTCGTGGGATTCAATTTCAGCCGACTTTGTCTCAACCAACCAGCCACAGCCTCAAAAGCACGCTCCAGGGCATCAGGGGTCGATCCAGAGAGCTTGAATCCTGCTCTTCCATTGGAGACCAACATGGCTACCCACCTAAAACTACATCCAGTGATTGAATTCCTGAGGTGGAGAGAAGCACTAGTTAAACTTCTCCTTCTCGAGTGGAGAAAAAGCATGAAAACTCTAGGAGCATTTCAACAATATCTTGTCTGTGCTGTTGACATAACTAGTCTTTTATGAAAGAAGCCTCACATGTTTCTTATGATACTGCACAAACTCTCATTGCAGGGTAATGCCTAAACAATATCAGCATATCCTAGCCTTTGTTTTTGCTTTTAATGAAATCAAGAATTCCAAACTCTTACCCAACACCACACTGGGATCAAAGATACATGACAACGCTTTCAACTCACTACGAAGCTCTCAAAGCATTCTGAATCTACTCTTCAGAGAACAGACTACTCGTGTCAATTATGACTGTGACAGGAAGAAGAAACTAATGGCTGTCGTTGGTGGATATGCCTCCCAAAACTCCATCCAGATGGCCAACATTTTAACTACATACAAGATCCCACAGGTACATTCATTCTTAGAGCTGCAGATACAGAGACATAGCAACAGAATCGTCTCCAGTATCCTGTCTGTCTTTCTCACCGATCTCTAAGATCTCTTTTGAGCCCACTGTTCAGGATCCTGTAGTCAACTCATTAATGCTGGCCAATACTTTTCCCAAGGTCCATGTTATCCAGTGCCTTATTTTGCCCTACCCTGAAGGAGCCATGAAAAATTGGGGTTATTCATTGCCCTGCCTTGATATGATTAGAACTTTTAGATATTTAGGATTATTACAAGGAAACACAACAAATGGACTTATTTATATTATTATAGTAAAGAGTACAGTAGAACCTTTACTTTAGTATTTTGCCACCACAGATTAACATGGCTAACTCCTCTGGTTATATTATTATGAATTTGAAAAGAAAGGCACATGCTTTCAAAAATAAAGGCAGGTTTTTGTCAGCTCTCATAAATCCATGATCTTTCGTCTTAGGTTAGTTATGGTGCGTTTGACCCCACAATGAATGATAAAATTCATTTCCCTTATTTATTCTGGATGGTTCCACATGAAACACCTCAAAGTGTTGGGATTGTTCATCTCCTGAAGCATTTTGGATGGAACTGGATTGGCCTCCTCACATCAGATGACGACAGTGGAGAAACATTCCTTCAGAACTTGATTCCAAGGTTGTTCCGGAATAATATTTGCATTGCTTTGAAAGAAATTATTCCAACATCGAGAAGTTACATAGAAAATATATATCTTGGTAAAATCTTGGGGAGAATAGGTCTAAAAATATGGTTTAGCAAACTCAGTGTCATTCTTGTCTACGGACAGGATCAGTCTATGGATGGTTTAAAACTAATTTTAGAAGATTATGAAAATCATCAAGGGCTGCCATTAGAAAGAGTTTGGATTACAACAGCTCAATGGGATGTCACATCTCTTTTCCCTGGGAGTAAATTCGCACCAAAATCCCTCAATGGCAGTTTGTCCTTTGCACTGCACACAAATAAGGTGCCAGGATTTCAGGACTTCATTGAGACTATAAATCCATACCAATCTAAGATTTATTTCACTAAGCAGTTTTGGTTGAGCATATTTCTCTGTTCACTACCACTCTATAACCTTTATGGGCCCCAAAAGAAAAACTGTACTGGAGGGGAGAAGCTCAAGAGCCTTCCTGGAACTGTCTTTGAAATGGGAATGTCCGGGCAGAGCTATGGCATCTACAATGCTGTCTATGCTGTGGCACATGCACTCCATGCCATGTATTCATCGAGAACTCAGAAGAGAGTGATGGGGGAAGGAGGTCTTCTCAAGGCTCAGCCCTGGCAGGTCAGTCACAGTTCTTTTTGTCACAGTCCATCCATTATGAACTACTTTGTGTGCAAGAACTCTGCTGGTTTGAATCCCGCTACTGCCGTAAGCTTTACAGGGGGCCTTAGATAAGCCACTCCTCTCATCATGCCAGTAGGGATAATGATAATACTGACTTTGTTCAACATTCTGAGTGGACACTAATCTGTCTAGAAGAGTAGTATATAACCACAGTTCTTATTATATTGCATATTATGAACTGCTTTGTGTGCAAGAACTCAAATGCCATTTCATAGATTCAAACTCCATAAGAAAACAGTTTCATGTGCAATGCAGAAGCAAAGGTGGAAACAATGGTGTGGGCAAGAAAGAAAGGTAGACCTGGTTGTTCGGGGTCTGAGTCCCAGCCCCCAGACTTGCCAGGAGGGAGCAGTGGGTGGCAACCGGGAGGCAGTGGCCCTACCACCCCAGCCAGCAACCAGGTCCAGGACCTGCCCACTCCAGGGGGAAGGGGTGAAAGGCCAAAGCCTCAGAGGGCTGGAGGGAGCAGGGAGAGACCAGCCAGTCCCACCTTCCAGGGGGAAGAGAGGGGGCTAAGCAGGCCAGAGGAAAAGGGCCAGGGCAGGGGGAACAGGGACCCAGCAGCAGCCCAAACAGAGCCCTTACCAGCCAAGGAGGAGAAGCAGCCACTACAGCCCAGAGCCACACCCCGGCTAGAGGACAGCAGCCTGGCTCAGGAGTTGCTAGGAGCCAAGCCCCTCCAGGTGGAGCTGCCACAGGCATTCTGGGGGAGGAGATGGGTAGCCCCGCCCAGCATCAATGAGCAGGCAGCCCAGAGGCTGGCCAGGGCAATTCCTCGTGAGCAAGGCCAGGGAAGCTCAGCAGCGCAGAAGCCGGCTGGGGCAGCTCCTCGCGAGCAAGGCCAGGCATACTAAGCAGCACAGAAGCTGGCTGGGGCAGCTCCTCGTGAGCAAGGCCAAGGAGACCTCAGCTGGGGATGGCTTACACTCAACCCCACCCTGCCAGCAAGGCAAAGAATCCTAGAAGGGATTAGAGATAGGAGGGAAACACCTGAGGGGGAGGCACAGCTGGGCCAAGTCAGGAGAGGGAACAAGCCTGGAAGGAGGGTGGGGTGGAGAAAGGAAACCCTATAAAGGGTGGCTAGGAAGAGCTCTGAGGTGGTGGGTGTGAGTGAGGAGTGATGGTGTGGAGTGAGAGCAGAGCAGTGTGAGAGTGGAGGCTTGGAGGAGAGTTCTGGAAAGAGGAGATGACGGAGGATGCAGAGGATAAGCAGGCCAGGTTGAGCAGGCGAGGTTGAGCAGGCCAGGTTGAGCAGGCCGGCAAGTGGACTGAGAGGGAGTCTGGGTGATGAATACCACCCCTCCTTCCACAGAGCAGGGTCCTGCAGCATCCCTGGTGCCCCTCTGATGTCAGGTCTGGCCCAGCCGGCACCCCGCCCAGTGGCAGCGGCAGCAACAAGCCCTGACTCTGGTGCTCATACATATGGGATATCTTGGATTGGCATTTGTATAGAGGGCATATATCAAAGAGGGCTTTAGTCATGCATGAGCAACATGAGAGCAGCCCAAATCTGCCTTTTCAAAAAATGAATCCTTGGGTTATGATTCTGGTGGAATTTTATGTTCAGGGGTCAAATCAGGAATCCTGATTCTCAATTAGGTTGTCAGATCTATAAGGTGGCTCCCTCTGGAAATACACTCTTTCCTAGAAAGGCATTCAATTTTTTCTCAAAAAAGACAAGTTTGATCAAATAAAAAGAATCAGGCTGATTTATATTTCATATTAACACAATTGCAAATAATGTTGCAGAACAAGTGGTTCCATGTCAACAAATTTCAGAAAGGTATAGTCATTTATTACCCCTTACATTTTTTCAATAAGTCAGCTGCTTCTCCCCCCAACCTAGCTTTCTTCATTTTTGAGAAATGTTCGTTTTAACAACTGTGCTGGAGATGAAATCTTTTTTGATGAAAATGGGAACCTGGCAGCTGGCTACGATATTGTGAACTTGGTCACATTCCCAAATCAATCTTTCCAAAAAAATCAAGTTGGTCGGATGGAATCTAAGGCAACTGCAGGTGAAGAGTTCACGATTAATAGAAGTTTGCTGATATGGAATCCCAAGTTTCAGCAGGTGTGGATATTTTTTTTTTAAATGCATGACAGTTTTTTAGAAAAGGTCAAGAAACATGTAAATAATTGATTTTGGGTATGACTTCTGATTCACTAGAAAGGTTGTGATAATTTCGGCTGCTTGGTAATCACCGAACAACTTTCTCTTAAAATTCCACGTTGTGCTTTGTTTTTGGGTGCTGCTGTGCATGTGCATCTTTGTTATCGTGTCTTTTTTTCTAATTTTATTTTGCGGGCTACATGGTTGCATTAACACCATCCAATCGGATCACTGAGCACAGAGCTCTCCCAGCCAATCACCATAGCCCTAGGATGGTAACATGGACAGCACCTTGTTTTTTGTGATGATTTCCTGGGCAACCAGTCACATTTATTCCTTTCAATCAGAGAAATCAGCACAGTGGTGTTAAAGGGAGCTGTCAAACTGACCACAGAAAGGAAGGATTGCAGAAGCGGCACTTCCACCAGAAAGTTAATTGGCACTCAAGTCGAGTGAGTGGAGAAAAATGCATTTTTGCAGAAACTTTGGGGGTTTGGAAAGGGAATCCCTTCATTGTAAGTGATTGAATCTTAAGAGGTTGCTGGATTAGCAGGATGACTGTGTTCCCTGTGAGATTGGTGGTGTTATCTTTAAAAAGAGCTGCCCCCAGTGACGAATAATTGGTTCCCCATTGAAAAAAAGCCCCATAATCTTGAGCCCCGAAAATTACATGCAGAATTGAATCATAAACCAGCAAAATTCTACCCCAAAATTGGCGAACTTGGGGGGGGGGTGTCCTGAACCCCACATCCAAAACCACGACAGAAATTTCCATGATACACACCTCTAATAATAACATTTATATTGAGAGTTTACATTCATTGGATATTTTACTTTACACCTATACCGAACATGACACGGCCACAGGGATAGTAGCAACAACTGAGGGGTAATGTGGAATATATACACAGAGAGAAGCCAAGAACCTGCTGTGGAAGTTATCTGTTGTTAACCTGAATCTTCTTAAATTGCACCGTGCAAAAATATAATAATTTAATTTTCTAAGTTAATTTTTAAAAAAATTCTACAATTCACATAAAGTGCCGGGTGCTCCAATTTATAACCATGTACTTATGTTTATCAATTGGAGCACGCTGCACTTTTTATATCTGCCTATTAAGGTTTTGAGGGCTAAGATTGGTGTTGCCATGGCAGCAGAACGTCCACCTCTCCATTGCCTAAAGAATTAATTCTTTCTTCTTGCTTGCATAGAGCAGGATGGGAGCTCTCTGGTTGGCAGGCACAGCTGCCTATCAAGGTTTTGAGGGCTAAGATTGGTGTTGCCATGGCTGCAGAACATCCAGGTTTTTTTTTTCAGCTGGAACATGGTGGAACAGAGTTCTGCCACCTCTTGAAAATGGCCACATGGCTTGTGGCCTCGCCATCTGATCTCCAGATAGAGGGGAGCTAAGATTGTCCTCTGCATCACACAGCACAGAGGGCAAACTAAACTCCCCTCTGTCTGGAGTTCAGGGGGCGGAGCCACCAGCCATGTGACCATTTTCAACGAGGGTGATTTAAACTTTTAAAAACTTCCCCCTTGTTCCAGGTGAACCAAAGTGATATCATTGTGCAGTTCTGGGAGCATGTGCGCACTTAATGCTCGTGCATTTGGTACCAGGGGCACCACCTCCTGTCAGAAGTTGCCCCCTGTGCTGCCAAACCACTGAGTTCCACCACCTATTTTCTCCAAAAAAAGCCCTGAGAACATCCTGTTGACATAATGAGCCAAGAAGCATGTGTGCATCTTGCTGTTTAGGTCTGTCTGTCATAAGTGATGTAATAGATCTATTTGACAGGTCCTTGGATGATGCAAGAGCGAAGAAACAGCTTAGTCACCTCACCTGATGTGCTGGGATTGGACACTGGGGGGTGCTATAGATGTATATAAGCCAGCTGTGTCTGGTGTAAGTGTGGAGCTTGTTCCAGTAAGTGCTTGGCGTAGCACTTTGACACTGAGAACAAAGTCTTGTATATAAGTCACTGTAAAATAAACTGTACATACACTTTTACTACTATAAGTGTGTGGAAGCCTTATTTATAGCTCAGCTACAGTTCAAACCATGCTGTGCCAACACATCCATCCCCTCCATTGCCTAGGGAATTAATTCTTGCTCCTTGCTCATAGAGAGCAGAATAGAAGCTCTCTGGTTGGCAGGCAGAGCTGCCTATCAAGTTTTTAAGGGCTCCACAAGGTCTGTGGACATCCCCTCTATTGCCTAGGGAATTGATAGACCTGCGTCGGGATGTCTGGACTCATGGACCATTAGCAAACCGTGATCTGGGTCAGACTGTGTCAAATTAAGGTCCATTTTCCAGTCTATGCCCACCTCTAGCAGCAACTCTTCGAAGGAGCCTACATGTATTGATATTTAGTATCCTTAAGAAAAAAGTACCATCTTACTCCCTAAAATACACAGAGTGAATGTAGAGAAAGTATCACCCTAGGATTGTAGGAAATAAGGTCCATCAAAGTTGGATATCCCATCTTTGATTTTACTTCTTACAAATGCAAACACCCTGTCCCAAAATACGTTAAAAAGTAATGCAGGATGGGCATTGAATGTTTTTGTTTTTAGTGGAAGATTTGCTTTTGCAAGAATATGGAGACCACATTATTCTGCTTTTTTTTTTGTACTGGGCGATACAAGAGATCAAAACCAGATGGAAATCAGGTGGGAGAGATTGCACTGTGCCACTACAGAGGGAAGAGTCACATTTTCAAAGGGTCCTCTGTTTGAAAATTCTCTAGAAATGAAAAACCTGCACAGTAAGGAGCAGGTTATGTAACAACTTTCTCCCTGATGTGTGATTTTTCTTGCTTGCTGGCAGTGTTTGTCTTTAAATATGGAAAGATTACAAATTCCTATTTCCTCAGAACAGGAATTTAGATGCAGGAATAAAGTCATTTGTGAGCAATAGAAATTTGGGTCGGCTTTTAATAATCAGAACACATACTGCTATATTAAATAGAGGTATAAGTGGCAGAGAATGGAAATTCAGAGTATGAGTAAGATGCCCAATGAGGGATATTTATTGAGGAAAAGAGGGTGCACATGAAGGGCATAATCTTGGCTCTTTTGCTTACCCAGCTCCTTTTCTTTCCCTTATCAACTAATCTTTCTATGTATGTATTCAAGTTCAGAGACTGTAATTTCAAATGTATTCTTGGGCAAAGCAGTTGGAATCAAGAATCATCGTTGTAAGGGACAAGAAGTGCATTTCCATCACCAACTCCTTCTTTATGTTTATCTTTAGCATGTCCCACGCAGCACATGCGTCAAGAGCTGCCCCACCGGACACAGCAGGATTGTTCAAGAGGGGAAGCAAGTTTGTTGCTATGATTGTGCTCAGTGCCCGGAAGGGAAAGTTGCAGTCCAGATGGGTAAGTAAAAGGATATCAACTTACAAGAGGTCAGTCAAGGAATCTGTTAAACCCCCTTAGTTTCGTCAGAGAGGGAATATTTTCCACATCCCTGTCTCTGCTGGCTGCTCACGCTGGATTCCTTTAAGTAAACTGTTTCTTCCATTGCAATTACCAGAGTTTATTTGGGACATAATCTACTTGCTGATAAGATTCCCTTCATTTTTGTCACTGAAAATCCTACTATCGTCTTGAAGCAGGACTACTATTTTTAACCATCTCACTTTATTTTCCAGTGAGTTATGCCTGCAACAAACAACCATTACAGCCAAAGAAAAAACAGGGGGGACAACTGTGGCCCGTTTTGATGCTCCTTTGGGGTGAATTATCCATGCCGTAGATAACTATACCTTCCAAAGCAAAGAGGAGTGGCTGGGTTTTCTATGAATCATATGGGTTGGGTGCTCGCAATCCCTTTAAACCATGGCTCTGTGACCCCCATGGTCAGCCTGAAGCACTTTGCCAATTTTGAGACTTCTAGCTTTATTATCAGTTGAGTTCTACCTGCAACAGACAATCCAAACTTCTGTTGCAAGCGTAGTAGGGGGACATCCTACTATATAATTGAGTAAGCGTGTTTCAGACAACTCACTGTATACCCTAGTGTACCACCAGAGGGCAGTGCCGCAAAAGAAAGCTCAGGTAACTCACCATACCATTCCAGAAAACACGCCGATGTGGGAAGCCCAGGCAGGGAACAGGAGTGGAGCAGGTGGCAACGCCCACCCCCTTGAGCCAGCTGGTATTAGGAGTGGAGCATGGGGCAATTCTTGCCCCTCGCCTTAACTCAGCTGGTATTAGAAGCATAACAAGTGGCAATGTCCACCCCTGCCTTAATGCAGCTGGTATTGGGCACAGAGGAGGTGGCAATGCCCACCCTCAACTTAACCCAGGTGGTATTAGGAGCAGAGAATTCCTGCCCCCTCCTTCAGCCAGCTGGGATCAGAAGCAGAGCAGGTGGTAATGCCTGCCCGGCCTTAACCTAGTTGGAATTAGGGGCAAAGCAGGTGGCAATGCCCCACCTTAACCCATCTATTGAAAGCAGAGGAGATGGCAATGCCCAGCCTTACCTTAACCCAGGTGATATTAACAGTGGAGCAGGTGACAATGTCCACCCCCCTTTAAGCCAGCTCAGATAAGGAGCAGAGCAGGTGGCAATGCCCATACTCCACCTTAACACAGCAGATATTAGAAGCGTAACAGGTGGCTGCCACCCCTGCCTTAATCCAGCTGGTATTAGGAATGGAGGAGGTGGCAATGCCCACCCCCTTCATCCAAGTGGGATCAGGAACAGAGCAGATGGCAACACCCACCACCTTCACCCAGCTGGGATCAGGAGTGGAGCAGGTGTCAATGCCCAGCCAGCACCTTCACCTGGGTGGGATCAGGCATGGAGCAAGAGGCAATTCCCTTCACTCAGCTTGGACAAGAAATGGAGCAGGTGGCAATGTCCACCGCCTTCAACCTACTGGAATAAGGCACTGAGTAGGAGGCAATGCTCTCCCCATCTTCACTCTGTGAGAATCAGGTGCCAAGCAGGCAGCAATCTCTACCCCCTTCAACCTGCTGGATTCAGGAGCAGAGGAAGTGGCAATGCCTGCACACCCTTGAGCCAGTTGGGATCAGGAATGGAACACGTAGCAAAGCCCATCACCTGCCTTCACCTGTTGGGTCAGGCGAGGAGCAAGTGGTAGTGCTTGCTCCTCCTTTCTCCCAGCTGGGATCAGGCTTGAAGCAGGCAACAATGCCTGCTTCAAGAGGCAGCAATGCCTCTTCACCCAGCCTTAATCAGGTGCAGAGCTGAAGGCAATGCCCATTTTCTCTTCACGCGGATGGGATCAGGAGTGGAACAGGTGGCAATGCCTGCTCCTGTTTACCTGGCCTGTATCAGATGTGCAGCAGGTAGCAAAGCTCACCACCCCTTCATGTTGCTGAGATCAGGTGCGGAGCAGGTGGCAATGCCCCCCCCCCACTTCACTGGCTGGGATCAGTGACAGATGAGGTAATGCATGCATGCCTGCTCTCCTGTTTGTAGAGCCCATTTTATTTTTTCCCACAATGGGCTTTTTTTCTAGTCTGTACTTAACTTGGGTCAGGATCTCTTGGCTCCCTTCCTTCATGGCAATGCTGAATTCCAGGGAGAAATAAATTGGAATGAAAATAATTTGTCTTAACAACCGTTCTCAGCAGCATCTTTCAACTGACACAATTCGGAGTGATTAAAATAGACAACAGTTCCACAGTTGTAAATGTTTCTAACAATTATGAATTTCAGATGCAGACCAATGTGAGAAGTGCCCAGAAGATGAATGTCCAAACCAGAAAAAGGATCAATGTGTTGCAAAATCCAGAACTTACTTATCCTACAATGACCCCATGGGAGCAGGCTTGGCTTCTATCACTGTTTTATTTTTCATGGCCACAGTTCTAGTGATGGGGATCTTTGGTGCACACTGGAACACACCCATTGTCAAAGCCAACAATCGAAGTATCACCTGTGTCCTGCTCTCCTCTATATTGCTCGGCTTTCTGTGCTCCTTCCTATTCATTGGCCAGCCTGGGGTGGTGACCTGCTTTCTCCAGCAAACATTGTTTGGCATCATCTTCTCCATTGCTGTGTCTTGCATATTGGCCAAGACAGTCACTGTGGTGGTTGCCTTCATGGCCACCAAGCCAGGGAACAGGATGAGGAAATGGGTGGGGAAGAGACTGGCCATCTCACTCATCATTCCCTGTTGTTTCATTCAAACTGGCATCTGTGTGCTCTGGTTGGCAACTTCGCCTCCCTTCCCAGAGTTAGACACACACTCCCAAATGGGTCATATCATCATTCAGTGCAATGAAGGCTCAGACATCATGTTCTACCTTGTACTGGGTTACATGGGTCTTCTGGCCACCATCAGTTTCACGGTGGCCTTCCTCGCCCGGACATTGCCTGATTCTTTCAATGAAACCAAGCTGATCACCTTCAGCATGCTGGTCTTCTGCAGTGTTTGGATCTCCTTTGTCCCCACCTATCTGAGCACCAAGGGGAAAGACATGGTGGCCGTGGAGATCTTCTCCATCTTGGCTTCTAGTGGAGGCTTATTGGCTTGTATCTTCTTCCCCAAATGCTACATTATTTTATTCAGAGCTCAACTGAACAGTAGAGAGCAGCTAGGAAGGAAAAAATAACTGGCACATAATTCTTCAAGGTTTTTTTTTTCAATTTTTGAATCAATTTCTTCTCTTTCAACTCTCTCCATATTAATGATGAGGGGAAGGCTGTATTGATGCAGGATCCTTTAATGGCATGGAGTCCGATCACTGCAGACCAAACACTAACAGAAATAGAAATCTCACACCTTCAAAAATGAATATACCTTCTGCTGTCATACTCTCTTCTCCAAACATTTTGGCTGGCATATTTTGGGGGGAGATAATGAAATATGTTATGGTTATGGGGCCATTGCCCTTAGGTGAGAAAGAAAATAATATATGAGGTAATAAAGTTCACATCTCTGCCCCCACTTCTCGTGACTGTGGTACCCCCGTGATATTGGCCCTGAGAACAGTCAGTGTCAGAAAGACCAGGAGGCAGGAGGGCTGGGAGCCTCTTCTCTCTCTGGGGGTTGCCTGCCTTGAAGATCCTGTCTTGCTATCACTTGAGGCATCTGAAGGGCTATCCTACATCTTGTCCTCCCCTCCTCCTCCTTGTCTTCACAAGCTATCCCAACCTCTCCAGATTATTGAACAGATAGGTATTAAACGGCTTTGGCTTGCTGTGGAACTTAGATGTATAGTAGGAGGGTGGTATGGAGGCAAATCTAATTTTTATATTTAGAAGCTTCGAGAATGGCGAACATGCACTACACTTGCCCTCATCTTCTGGCAAAGTTTTCCAGATATATTCATACTGCATAGTGCTCAATGGATTGTCTCTACACTACCCTTTGTGTCCCCTACTGAGGACTGGTTGAGAAAGATTCTGCAAAATCCTGTCTGGTTTGTTTATTTACTGCATATGTAATAGGCATATTCTCTATTGTTTACTGTAGTTATATACACCTTCTTGGTCTTATATCCACCTCTTTTGCCATTTATTCTTGTATCATGCACTTGATTTGAGTCCTTTTGTTGTTGTGCTGTTGTATGTTTAGTGCCTTTCAATAAATCATTTAATTCATTTCAGCAACAATTTTGGGACTGTGTCTTTTTTGCTAGAAATCATGTACCCACCACAGGAATAAAGTCCTGCAGAAGTGGATGCCTCCTGCTTAAACAGGCCCCATTACCAACCCACTGAGATAAATGTTTTGAAACAGTTATCTGTTAATGAGTTTAAGTTGCCATTCAGATCAGTTCAGATTATAAAAATTACAGTTTTAATAACCGGACACATACATCTGCAGAGGATGAAGATTTCAGAATGGAGACATATCTGAAATGGTTTATTCCTAGGACTTTGGGGAGAGAAGAATGAAAGGGAGGCAAGCAGGTATAAATAACACAATGACTATGTCCTCATAAAACTTCTGTGAGACAGGCTAGGCTAAGGCTGACTGGCCCAGCATCACCAATGGAGCTTCACAGCAAAGTGAGAAGAGCCATTAAGGAACATCCAGGGGACCTAGGGTTGCCAACTTCATATTGGGGAATTCCTGGAGGTTTGGGGGTGGAGCCTGAGGAGGGCAGGTTTGGGGGAGAAAAGGGGTCTCTGCAGG
Source organism: Eublepharis macularius (assembly GCF_028583425.1). NCBI lineage: Eukaryota > Metazoa > Chordata > Lepidosauria > Squamata > Eublepharidae > Eublepharis > Eublepharis macularius. The sequence goes on from NC_072793.1 coordinate 179,694,924, forward strand.
ATATAATGCAATATAGGCCACCATTACAAAGCAGCCATTTTCTATAAGGGAAATGATCTAGAAGCACTCTCAGGCTCAACAACCATGAGAACCCTGAACCCTGATCTTTGTGATAATTCCACTCTCTAACTAAATTAGCAAGATTCAAAATATGATTATGAGCTAATCCCCTTTTCTTAATTAGCTGATGATGTGCCATAAACCACGTATATTGCATGCTAATACCTGGATATGAACACTGGAGATGGAACACCATAAGCAGCCATGCAAATTTTGGTACTGCACCTCTCCGCAATAGCCTTAAAGCTGCTATCAATAGCCACAAGTTTCTGACCGTGTGATGATGGTATTTTGGCACTGTAATTGGGCAGCCTTGGAAACAGGACTTACAATCTCATCCCATACACAACCCTTCTTAGGATGGCATGCTTAATAATGCAGGAATATGCACAACCATTAACATCAAGCTCATAAATGGAATTTAGAGGGTTTGAATGAGTTCTCCAGAAGTAGCAAAAGTTTGGACAACTGTCTGTAGCATCCCTTTTATTTGTGGAATCAAGAAATCACATCTGCATTCAATCTCATTAACAGTGAGAAGAGATACTTCAGTCTAAGCCCATCTAGTGTGTGATGGGTGTCACTGTTCGAGTGTTGGTCTAAGATTGGGGAGACTGGAGTTCAAATCCTCACCTAGCCATGAATCTTAATCCATGACCCTGGGCCAGTCACACACTCGCAGCCTAACCTACCTTACAAGATAGTTGGGAGGGAAAGGGAGAGGAGGAGTAAATATTTCCTTTCAGACATAAATGAAATAATTAATCTAATTGTGTCATTGAAGGAATTCATAGCCATCTTTCCTCTCACCTTACAGACTCTTTTTTCTTTCTTTGAGACTGACTATTACACCCACTAGGGAAAGATTTGTAATAAAGAAGCAAAATTTTGTGCTGCGAATACCACGGGTGAACGTTCGTCAGTTAGCTCCTCTGGGCTGAGTGCAGGAACAGAACAGAACAGAACAGAACAGAACAGAACAGAACAGAACAGAACAGAATAGAATAGAATAGAATAGAATAGAATAGAATAGAATAGAATAGAATAGAATAGAATAGAATAGAATAGAATAGCTTTGCCATTTTCTGCAGTGCATTACAGGAGGACCAAAATGTATAACTGGGATAGATTTAAGATTAAAATTGGGCCAGGGCTCTATCGAAGCCAAAACATGGCTGCACGTGTTCAACACAGGCTACAGATCTTCTCCACAAATAAGGATGGTTTGCTGTACAAGCTAAATCAAGAAGATCGATACTACTCTCATTGGATGCAAGAAATAGATGAGAAATTATCTAATCTTGGTTTAGAAATGGATGATATACTGAGACTTGGGGAAAGTGAATCTTTATTAAGCATCAAGAATCACATAAGAGACCTCAATTACGCCAGTGCAGTGATATGGGCTCAAAGAGTATGTGCCACCCAGTTCTTTGGTATTCTTCCATCTCCAACCATCTCAGCTTACATCAAATTCCTAACAGTTCCTTGCTATTGTAGAGCATTTGTGCGTGCCTGCCTGAACACTGCCCCCTCATACCGTCCCTCCTGTAGTTTAAACCCCTTGTTTCGAGTCCTATCCTCTGTTGCCAACAGGAACAGCTCCCTTCCCTCCCCAAAGGGAGTAATAGTGTCCCCCCCCCAACCTCCTCTTCTCCAAGATGAACATTCCCAGGTTCCTTAGTCTTTCCTCAAAGGGCTTGGTCTCCAGGCCCCTGATCATCCCGGCTGCTCTTCTCTATACCTGTTACCATTTGTCCACATCCTTTTTGAAGTGAGGCCTCCAGAACTTCACACAATGCTCCAGGTGGAGCCTGAACAATGTAGTATATAATGGGACAACGACATCCTGTAATTTGAATATTATGCCTTTGTTGATAGACCGCAAGATGGTATTTACCTTTTTTGCAGCTGTATCACACTGACTGCTGATACTGAGCTTCCCAAGATCTTGTTCACATAGTTTTGTATTTTTTTACCAAGGTTCAGAACCCGGCACTTGTCCATGTTAAATCACATCTTATTCAAATCTGCCCACTTTTCCAGTGTGTTCAGATCTTCTTGAATACTATCTCTATCTTCAAGGGTGTTTGCCACTCCTCCCAGTTGGATGTCAATAATATAATATACTATCATAATATAATATATATGTGAATATGTGCCTGTTGTGAGAATTCTGTAGTTTGGATCGAGGCTAGGCCCAAACAGAACATGGAACCTTTCTTAATCTTAAAAGCACCTTCCTAAAGCTCTCTGCATATAAGTTTCATTCCATGTAAGTTTCATTTCTTGAGAGCTGGCTGAAGGTCGTAACACCCTCCTGTGACATGAATCAGATACAATCATGAGTTAATTGGCAAATGGTCCCTTGGCCTATACACGTAAAACACAGAAGGACAGAAGAGAGAAGCTTAAGGGACATCATCTTATTTGCCAAAAGGAACAGGCAGACCCTGTCCATGACTGGTGAAGTGTACAAATTCCCTTCTTATTTACAGCCTTAGCCTATGTGAGTATCAAGACAACTGTCTATCTGAAAAATATTTATACCATCCCCACGTCAGAAATACCTTAGAAGAACAAAGCCTACGTAATTGATTATTGTCAAAACATGCAGACTTTTGGAATCTTTCCCTATAAAAGATGCAGCTACAGAATGCTCATCACTGCCTCTTGGAAACGCACAGAGACCTGTTTAGTCCTGTGTGTGTCAACAAGTAGTCACGTCACTGCCTCTTGGTGAAGCACTGGGACCTGCTTGGTCCTGGGCTTTCCAATGGTAGTCACAGGACTGCCTTTTGGTAAATCACGGAGACCTGTTTGGTCCTGGGTTTGACAACAGCAGTGGCAAGAGCTCTTGTCTTATTGGGGGGAAAGGGTATTACAGTTAAGCTGTATTATTGCATGCTTTCTTGAATGATTTTCTCTCTCTCTGACTAGCAATGTAACAGTCAAGGGCAGACAGGGCTGGCTTCAGAGCTTTGTCTTGCTACTTTGTATCTCTTCTCTGGTTTTTTAAAAATAAACTACCAGTCCTGGTTAAGATCTTGTCTGTACAAAGGTGCCTTTCTCTATCTGAGACTTAGAACAGCGTCAGGGAGAGTCAGGCTAGATTGTCCTCTACATCAGCCTTGGTGAGGGGCTGCCCCAAAACAAAGAACCGACGTGGAGAGGGGGGGCCAAAATATTCATGCCACAGTGCCATCAAATCCCAAAGAATTTATGGCAATCCCAGCAAGTGAGAGATCTATGACACTGAGAGATCTCTATCTTTTGGTGCTACACCTCTGAAGATGCCAGCCACAGCTGCTGGCGAAACGTCAGGAACTACAAAGCCAAGACCACAGCAATACAGCCCGGAAAACCCACAACAACCAATAATAACATACTTTGTAAACTGGTCTGAGTGGGAGTTGATGTCCTAAAGGGCAGTATATACATTAAAAGTTACTATTGTGGCTTTTGTTGTTGTTATAAAAGATAAAGATCAAAGTCAACAGGCACTAAAGATGTAGACATATACGCAGTAGATTTAAGCACTGGTAGCTAAGGAGACTTACACCCACATAGGTTCATTAAAGTCAATGGTCTTCAAAGGGTGTAACTCTACTTAGGATTGAACTATGAGTAATTTAAAAAAACATACAGGTCAACAAATTCCTTAAAAAGTAAAATCAGGATTCTCTACCACCTGAAGTTCATTAGGTGACTGACATGTGACATGACCACCTCATTTTGTAGCACATGTACATCTCTTCTGAGATTCTTCAAAGTATCAAGAATGGAACACCCATTTTTCTGGATATCTAGAATTTGGAATATCATTCTTATCCATCTTGTGCCTCCTGATTTCACACACCACTGAAGAACTACTAGCATCTCCTTTCTTTGAGGGCTTTTTCTATGAACTAGATCAATAATATACTATACCATATGATGCCAGAATGGTTCAGGAAGGGGCTGAATGGGCTCTGGAGTCCAATTCTGATCAGGGCAGTGACAGAAGCAGAGGGAAGATTTAAAGCTAACCTCACGGCATATCCCTACCTAAGACAAACACATGAAGATGTTGCTTGCCCTATGGGGGGGAGGGGGGAAACATGCATATCAGTATGGGTCTCCTTCAATCACGACCACGTGTTCCATGCTGTCCAAAGATTTTATATCATCTTGACCAGGTTTAATTGACATCAAAGGATAGAGGGATAAAATGAAGGCCTAGTCACCCAAATGGAGGGCAGGAGATTGAAGGTATTGTGAAAGCAATGGAGCCATATCAGAGGCCTGAAAGAAAGCACTGGCCATGCTGGAGCCTCACAAAAATCATTAACAACTTTTGATAAAAACAAGGTATACAGCGACATGGTGAAACCTTGAGGCCTTGGGAAAGAAGATTATTTGCCCTGTAATTAGAAAAACATTATAATTAAACTCCTTTTTTAAAGATGCATAGCTAATGAATAATGATTACTTTGAAAATTAATTGGTAAAAGCAGCACAAGAGCTTGTGCTATACCTCATTCAGTCTATAAAAGCAACCTGTACTTCAGAGACATGGAAGATTAACTTGCATCAGGCAGGATCTGTCATATGTAGCTTTCCTATTTTATCCTTTATGCCCATGTTGGAAAAGAGACGAGGGAAAAAACTTCTTATGTCTGAGTTGATGGTTTTCTGCAAATATTTGAGTTATACTGGCCATCTATAAATTTTCTTTTTCTAATCTTTGCTGCTTTGAATAACAATTACAATTTTTCTCTTCCTTTGTGTGTATAAAACTTAAGATTCTCTAATTTCATATCATTTTTCCTACCCATAAACATTACAAGTGGATATTTTGTGCATACATTAGTAAATGATATTGTATGTTATGCATATATTATATATATCTTTATGGCAGAAAACAAAAGTATATAAATAGCACACATTCCATACAAAAATGTATATCCTGTGTTTACAAAAGAAAATTATAAATCCAAGGGCAAAAGTAGAGAAGCAAAACTGAAGAGTAAAGATTACAAGACAAACAACTGGCTACTCCTTTTCTCAGATACGCAAGCAGATATATGTGAGAAAATGAAGGTCCACAGCTGGAAGTAGATCCAGAGGAGTTAGCCGTGTTAGTCTGTAGTAGCAAAATCAAAAAGAGTCCAGTAGCACCTTTAAGACTAACCAATTTTAATTATTATAGCATAAGCTTTCGAGAGAACTTGATTCTCGAAAGCTTATGCTATAATAATTAAAATTGGTTAGTCTTAAAGGTGCTACTGGACTCTTTTTGATTTCACAGCTGGAAGTGGGTCAATATTTGGCTGGCATTCAGAAGTATGTTGCTGCTGTTATTCCTCCTGCCATTGCTGCATGATACTTTCAGCAAGAATTCAGAATCCATGAGCAGTGGGCAGCCAGGAGTTCCACAGCATTTGGAGAGCACTGGAGAGGAAATTATCATCGGCGAATGTGTATCCACTACACTCCTTGAAATGTTTTTACTCACATTTACAGAACCACCAAAGATTTCCTCAGACGGATGGTAAGTTAACTCTTTTTTGTATAAAAGATCTGTACAAAGTTTTAAAACCATTCTCATGTAATTGACAGATGAGAATACACAGGAGAGAAGACTCTGAGTGCAAAGGGCTATTTCATGTTCAGCACTTGCTAATTGCATCATCAAATGACGATTTCCAAGTGTGAAACAAAAGTCTTAAGTCTAACATCAAAATTAGAACTTCCATATTGTCTCAGACAATTTTCTTTTATTTTCAGTGGAGTCTGTTCACAAAAGCCATGAAGAGTAATCTATAATAGTGTAAGGAACCATCCATCTGTCAGTCCATATGGCCATCTGTTCATATGTCCATCTATCCATCTATGGCAGGCATAATTCATCCAAAAATAAATGTACACATCTCAAAATAGGGGAAGGGGGCTTAATAACATCCATGACCTATCAAAGCCTGTGTTGTATAGTGGTTAGAATCTTGGACTAGAATCAAGGAAATCCAGGTTCAAATCCCCCTTATGTCACATAAGTTTGCTGCCTGATTTTGGCCCAGTCACACTCAGCCAGTCCTACTTCATAAGGTTGTTATGTGGAAAAAATGGAGGGCACGAGAACAGTGCCCTCATTTAAAACTCCAAGCTTTGTGGTCTGATGTGTTAATGCAATTCTATTCATTTCTGCAAAACCCTTGATCATCCTAAAGCTGGTAGCCAGCCTTGAACCCCCTGTATTTGTGTTCTGATGTGTTAGGCCTGTCACAAATGGAATACCTTAACTTCAATGGAAAACAGCAAGGAAGGGGCATTATTGCAATGATCTGGGCAAAGATGTTCTGGCTCCCTTAATTTTGGCACTGTGGCCATTGCTTCGAGGCTGGTGACAAATTTTGTAACCCCTAGCTTTTTTTGAGATACGTGCACCGAAGACAATGTTACTTCCATTGCAGCGCATCAGGGTTATTGGAGATAATCTGAGCTAGGATGCCCCAATGCCCTTTATTTTGGAACTGCAACTCTTGCCATCATCTTGGAAATGATGGCTGAGAGTTATGCCTGTCATAGACAACTTTTGCTTCCATTGAGGTGCAGGTTGTGGCGATAACATTTGGGCCATGATATTTCTATTCCCTTCTCCTCCAGCACTAGAATCCCGATTATCATCCTGATGCCAGTGGCCAATTTTCAGGCTCCTGGCTAGAGTTGCACCCTGACCTGGATAGCCCAGGAAGCCTGATCTTGTCAGACCTCAGAAGTTAAGCAGGGTTTGCCTCGGTCAGTAATTGGATGGGAGGCCTTCAACAAAGACCAGGGTTGCAGAGGAAGGCAGTGGCAAACCACCTCTGTTGGTCTCTTGCCATGAAACCCGCACCAGAGGTCGCCATAAGTCAACTACGACTTGAGGGCAGGATTCCATTCAAGGGGCTATCGTTGCAGGGGTTACGCTTGCCGAGGTCAGCTTCTACTTCCATTGCAGATATCATAGTGGGGCTTCTGGCAGTGCGCTGCAACATTTCTATGCCTTCTGTTTTCAGCCCTGCAACTCCCGTCAGCATTCTGAAGTTAGAAGGTCATTTTCAGGCTCGTCCCTGAAAGCTACAAAATGCGACTCTCCCCAGTTTCCTGGGCACGTTTATTATGCCTGTCAGGGTCTGGTGGGGAGTGTTTCTGCCGAGCTCATGGTGCCAAAACCCCTTAGAGGTTCTTTCTAACCCATCACCTGACAATGGGCCACCATTTGGGAGAGTAGCTGCTCTGAGGCTTGGGCCTTGATTTGGCCAGGGACTTCAGATCAAGCAGAGTCCTTCCTAGGCCTGACCTATGAGCAATCCTCAGGGCCTTTTCTCTCCTCCTGAGGTGACCATACAAGGCTCTCATTTTGTACTTCTGAAATGGCCATCAATATATTTCTTATTTATATTTATCTATTCACATTCCTATCATTAGTCAGTCCTCATATTCAGAACACTGAGACTCAGAAAGAGATCTTACTGAGATTAAAATCGTAGGAGAACTGATAAAAAGCAAATATTCTGTAGATAGAGTTTTCCATCAGTGACTGAATTCCTGACTTGGAGAAAGTAGAGCCAGTTCAAATTCCCCTTCTTGAGGGGAAAAAAGCACAGCAGCTCTAGCAGGAGTGGAACAACTGCCTGTGAGTGCTCTTTCCATAACAAGTATTTTAGTGGGAAAGCCACAAATGTTTATCGTGATACAGGCCTGAGAGACTACACAAAACTCTCATTGCAGGTTAATAACTAAACAATATCAGCATATCCTAGCCTTTGTTTTTGCCTTTAATGAAATCAAAGATTCCAAACTCTTACCCAACACCACGCTGGGATCAAAGATATATGAAAATGCTTTCAAGTCCCTGGGAAGTTCCAAAGGCATTCTGGATATAATCTTCAGAGAAAATCCAACTCATGTCAATTACGACTCTGACAGGAAGAAGAAAGTAATGGCCGTCATTGGTGGCTTCACCATCCAGATGGCCAACATTTTAAATACATACAAGATTCCACAGGTATGAATGTTTACAGAGATCATAGAATCATAGAATCATAGAGTTGGAAAGGGGCCATACAGACCATCTAGTCCAACCCCCTGCCCAGTGCAGGATCAGCCTAAAGCATCTCTGACAAGTATTCATCCAGCCTCTTCTTGAAGACTGCCAGTGAGGGGGAGCTCACCACCTCCCTAGGCAGCTGATTCCATTTTTGAACTACTCTGACTGTGAAAAAGTTTTTCCTAATATCCAGCTGGTACCTTTGTGCATGTATTTTAAGCACTCTGCTGCCAACTGGAACAGCTCTTTGCCCTCCTCCAAATGACAGCCTTTCAAATATTTAAAGAGAGCAATCATGTCCCCCCTCAACCTCCTCTTCTCCAAACTAAACATTCCCAAGGCCCTCAGCCTTTCCTCGTAGGGCTCAGTCACCAGACCCCTGATCATTCTTGTCGCTCTCCTCTGCACCCCCTCGATTTTGTCCACATCCTTTTTGAAGTGAGGCCTCCAGAACTGCACACAATACTCCAGGTGTGGCCTGACCTGGAGATGTTGAAATATAGGCATAGCTACAGAAATCCTCTAGAGTAAATTGTCTTTCTCAGATCTCTAAGTTTAGTCCACTGTTCAGGATCCTGAGGTCAACTCATGACTGTTGGAATAATACGACCCTTCCCTAGGTCCATGTTATCCACGGGCATTTTTTTCTCAAGCCCTGAAGGAGCCATGGACAAGTGGGGCTCTCCACGGCCCTCCCTTGATAGCGTGATTAGAAATTTCAGATTATGATTGTTACAAACAACAATATTTCTTAGATAACCAAACAGAATAAATGACTTATTTATATTTGTATGTATTTGGATGAAGGATGATATTTTCAAAAATAAATCAAGAGATTTGTCATGTCTCATAAAGTCATGATCTACCATCTTAGGTCACTTATGGTTCCTTTCATACAACAATGAATGCTAAAACTCAGTTCCCTTATTTATTCCGGATGATTCCATCTGAAACTCCTCAATGTGTTGGGATTGTTCATCTCCTGAAGCATTTTGGATGGAACTGGATTGGCCTCCTCACATCAGATGACGACAATGGAGAAATGTTCCTTCAAAACTTGATGCTAAAGTTGTTCTGGAGTAATATTTGCATTGCTTTGAAAGAAATGATTCCACCAGCAATAACTTACATGGAAATTATAAATCATGCTAACATCTTGGCGAGGATAGCTCTAAAAATCTGGTTTAGCAAACTCAACGTCATTATTGCCTATGGGAATGATCAGTCTATGGAAGGTTTACGAACAATTCTAGAAAATTATGAAATTCTTCAGCTTCAAAAAAGAGAGAACTCCCGCATTTTAAAGAAGGGAGGAAGGCAGGAAGAGACCTCACCAGGTCCCCTCCCCACTGCCCCTCTAGGAGTTGGGACCCTCTCTCTTTAACCCTGCGGTTGACTCGTCCTCCTCGCCCCCGCCCCCCCCCCACGTGCCAGTCCTGCTTTGCGCTCCTCGGAGGCTGGGGACTGGGTTTCCAAAGAAGGAGCCTGGAGGGTTTGGTTCCCCCCCTTCCTCTGGGCATAGAGGGAGGTGAGGGGGGGATAGCTGTGACTTCCCTGCCTTGTGCAGGGGGGTGGACTAGATAACTCTGGGGAACATTTCCAGCTCTTCATTTCTATGTTTTGTGTTAGAATCATAGAATCATAGAGTTGGAAGGGGCCATACAGACCATCTAGTCCAACCCCCTGCCCAGTGCAGGATCAGCCTAAAGCATCTCTGACAAGTATTCATCCAGCCTCTTCTTGAAAACTCCCAGTGAGGGGGAGCTCACCACCTCCCTAGGCAGCTGATTCCACTTTTGAACTACTCTGACCGTGAAACAGTTTTTCCTAATATCCAGCCGGTACCTTTGTGCATGTAGTTTTAGCCCATTGCTTCGCGTCCTACCCTCTGCTGCCAACTGGAACAGCTCTTTGCCCTCCTCCAAATGACTGCCTTTCAAATATTTAAAGAGAGCAATCATGTCCCCCCTCAACCTCCTCTTCTCCAAACTAAACATCCCCAAGGCCCTCAGCCTTTCCTCGTAGGGCTCAGTCTCCAGACCCCTGATCATACTTGTCGCTCTCCTCTGCACCCTCTCGATTTTGTCCACATCCTTTTTGAAGTGAGGCCTCCAGAACTGCACACAATACTCCAGGTGTGGCCTGACCAAGGCAATATAGAGAGGGGCTATGACCTCCTGCGATTTCGATGCTATGGCCCCTTTGATACAACCCAGGATTGAATTAGCCTTTTTTGCCACCGCATCACACTGACTGCTCATATTCAGTTTACAGTCCACTCTTTCCCCAAGATCCCTTTCACATATACTACTGCCCAGAAGTGTATCCCCCATCCAGTATTTGTGCTTCTCATTTTTGTGGCCCAGATGTAATACTGTGCACTTGTCTTTGTTGAATTGCTTCCTATTCACAGCTGCCCACTTCTCCAGAGTATTCAGGTGACAGGTCTTGTTGAATTTTAATTCTATCTTCTTGGGTGTTTGCTACCGCTCCCAATTTGGTATCATCAGCAAATTTAATGAGCAGCCCTTCCACTCCTTCATCCAGATCATTGATAAAAATATTGAAATGTACCGGGCCCAAAACCGAGCCCTGCAGCACCCCACTGGACACCTCCCTCCAATCTGATGAAACGTCGTTGACGACCACTCTTTGAGTGCGGTCCTCCAACCAGTTCCCTATCCACTGAACTGTCCTATAGTCTACTCCACAGTCTTCCAGTTTGCCCATCAGAATGTCATGGGGGACCTGATCAAAAGCTTTACTGAAATCCAGATAAATCACGTCAACAGAGTTCCCCCGATCCAGTAAGCTGGTCGCTTGATCAAAGAAGGAAACCAAGTTGGTCTGGCAAGATCTGTTAGGAACAAAACCATGCTGACTTCCCCGGATCACTGAGTGGTCCTTCAGATGCTTACAGATTGATCCCTTTAAAATCTGTTCTAATATCTTCCCAGCAACAGAAGTCAGACTGACCGGCCTGTAGTTTCCCGGGTCATCTTTCCTCCCTTTCTTAAAGATTGGGATAACATTAGCTCTTCTCCAATCTTGTGGCACATCCCCAGTCCTCCAGGAGGTCTTGAAGATGATGGACAGGGGTTCTGCAAGTTCTCTGGAAAGTTCTTTCAGCACTCTTGGGTGCACCCCATCCAGCCCAGGGGATTTGTATTCATCCAGTGCAGCCAGATGCCTCTCCACAACCTCTCTGTCAATGTCAATTAGCCACTCAGGTGTCCTGCCACATTTTCTACTATCTCTAGATGTGCCTGAGTTCTTCAGGGAGAAAACAGAGGCAAAAAAGTCATGAAGCCTGTCTGCTTTTTCTCTGTCCTGCATCAGAGTTTCTCCATCTACTCCCAACAGTGGTCCAATTGCCTCTTTTACCTTGCGTTTTCTTCTCACATATCTGTAGAAGTTTTTCTTATTGTAGCGAGCCCTCCTGGCCAGACCCAGCTCGTACTGAGCTTTGGCCTCTCTGATGGCTGATCTGCAGTACCTAGTAACCCTCATATACTCCTCTTTAGAGGTCTGTCCTCTCCATTTCCTGAACATTTCCTTTTTCTCCCTTAGCTTATTCTGGAGCTCTCTGTACATCCACATTGGTTTCTTGGAGCCCTTACCATGTTTCCATCTTGCTGGGATAGTGAGGGCTTGAGCTTGCAAAAGCTCGTGTTTATATGTATTTGTATGTATTTGGAGGAAGCAGTATATTTTCAAAAATAGATGGAGATTTTTGTCATGTCTCATTAAGTCATGACCTGTCATCATAGGTCAGTTATGGTTCCTTTCATACGACAATGAATGCTAAAAAGTTTCCTTATTTTTTACGGATGGTTCCACATGAAACACCTCAAAGTGTTGGGATTGTTCATCTCTTCAAGCATTTTGGATGGAATTGGATTGGCCTCCTCACATCAGATGATGACAGTGGAGAAACATTCCTTCAAAGCTTGATTCAAAGGTTGTTCCAGAGTATTATTTGCATTGCATTGAAAGAAATGATTCCAATAGCGAAAAGTTACATTGAAAATATGCGTAAAATCTTAGGGCAGATAGCTTTAAAAGTCTGGCTTAGCGAACTCAATGTCATTCTTGTCTATGGGCAAGATCAGTCTATGGAAGGTTTAAAAATAATCCTACAATATTATGAAATTAATTATGGACTGCCAATAGAGCGAGTTTGGATTATAACTTCTCAATGGGATGTCACATCTATTTTCGTAGAGAGTAAATTCACACCAAAATCCCTCAATGGCAGTTTGTCCTTTGCACTGCACACGAATGAAGTACCAGGATTTCAGGACTTCATTGAGACCCTAAATCCGTATCAATCTAAAATTTATTTGATTCACCTGTTCTGGATCCATGTATTTCTCTGTTCACGGCCACATTATAACCCTTATGGGCCCCCAAACAAAAACTGTACTGGAGACGAGAAGCTCGACAGCGTCCCTAGAACTGTCTTTGAAATGGGAATGTCCGGTCAGAGCTATGGCATCTACAATGCTGTCCATGCTGTGGCACATGCTCTCCATGCCATGTATTCATCAAGAAGTCAACAGAGAGTGACGGGGGAAGGGGGTCTTCTGTATGCTCAGCCATGGCAGGTCAGTCACAGTTCTTTTGGGCACAGTCCATCCATTTTGAGAGTTGCTGTAGCAAAGTGGTTAAGTAGTTGCACTGTGAACCAGCACTCTGCTGTTTTGAATCTCAAAGGAGTGAGCCTTGTATAACCCATTCCTCTCAGTCCCAACTCCCCAGCTGTATTGAGAGGATACTAAAAACTCTTTGTTTACCATTCTAAGTGGGGCACTAATCTGGCAGGAAAAGTATTATATAAGCAAAGTTGTTATTATATTATTATGAACTGCTTTGGTTGTTGTGGATTTTCCGGGCTGTATAGCTGTGGTCTTGGTATTGTAGTTCCTGACATTTCACCAGCACTGAGAGATCTCTATCTTTTGGTGCTACACCTCTGAAGATGCCAGCCACAGCTTCTGGCAAAACATCAGGAACTACAATGCCAAGACCATGGCTATACAGCCCGGAAAATCCTCAACAACCATTGTTCTCCGGCCATGAAAGCCTTCGACAATATAATGAACTGCTTTGTTTGCAAGAAATCAAATGTCATTTTATAGATTCAGACTCCGTAATAAAACTGTTCCATGTGCAATGAAGATGCAAAGGTGGGCACAATAATGTGTGAGAGAAAAGAACTGAATAACTGTTTGTCACACATGGTGTAAGTAGTCAGCCCAGGCCTCCACCATATTTGATATAAGCCTGTGCTATAAAAATTACAGGGCCCTGGATTAATGCAGGTTGATCTGCATCAGGGGGAATTCCAAGCCAGCTGGGCAAAGCAATGTGGAGACTAGAGATGGGCACGAACCGCATTATGAACTTCAAAAACACACAAAATTGGCAAACGGGAGGGGGAAGGAACAGGGGTAGAAGAGGGATGTAATTTTCCTATGTAGCCATTCTGGTCAACTTTCTACTAGAACTGCTTAGGTGCTTACCTTCCTCCTAAGTAGACCTTTGGATCTGATTATGGAAAGAACTGATTTCTGAATAAACATCATTTAACCAAGAACCTGTGTCTTGCTACAATGAACCAGAGATCTGTCTGCTGTAGTCTGCCATCCAGAGTCTGACAGTCAGCATCCTATGTTCTGTTGGGCCACTTTGGTGGGGCCAGGCATAAGGGGGCAGGGAGAGAGGTGACTTTTCCCCTACAATGGCACCTGTGGTAACACTGTCATTTTTGTAGTATAACTTTCCACTAGTGCAGGGGGCATGCCTGTGCTTGGAGAAGACTAACTTGCGCTTTGCTCCTGGCCAATCCTCTGGCTTGCTGGGGCAAGGATTTATGCCCCAGTTACTCCCACAACCAGCCACTGTGGCCGAGTGCCAGCAGGGGACCCAGCCAGAGCAGCACTGGGCCACTGCACCGTTATGTGGGGGGGGTGTTACCATGACATAAGTTCAGAATATGCCATCATAACTCTGAGTCAGCTTCCATCTCCCCCCCAAGGATTGCACTTACAATAGCTTGCAACAATAGTAGTTTTATGGATCCAAATGGCATGAAACGGCCCCTCCCACCCTCTTCCCGTGTGTTCAAATAATGCTAATGTATGCAGAGAATCTTCTTTGGAGACATAAGTAAATATTCAAAGTGTTGTTATAAATGTCTAGCTGAGTTGTAATTCTTGTGTTTTTATCTATAGGTCATTGCCCTCCAGACGAGAGGGATTTCCCCGGAGAGAACTCAACCATGCCCTGTGAAGCTGAACCAAGATTCATCAACACCACAAGCCAACAGGTTTTGCCAGCATACTTTATATCCCGTTTCACATCCAACTTCTTCAAATGCTCATTTGTTATTAAATGCTCAAGTATAAGAAGCAATTTTAATCACACCACCAGATTGTTACAAGAGTGACGGTCAGACAATAATGTCCAGTAGTGTAAAACTGTGAAAAGATGGCCTTAAAACAGTTTAAAAGGAACAAATTAAGTTGTTGCACTAGCAATAAAAATGTGCAAAGCAAAACGTCTCACAGCAACAACACACAAATTGACCAATAGCTGTAAAAGTTCCCAGAAAGTAATCTTGCTTCCCTCTAAACTGTGAGATCATTTTCTTTCCATAGCAATGCAGTGCGTGAAGAAGGTCCTACAACTAGGCTATGGGAATGGCTGTGGTGGTGTTTGTTCCCATCTGAAGCTTTAGACTCGTTTTCTGATTGTGTAAGTCTTCTATATTTGCTTTCTCAATGACACTTAGTACATACTGAGGATGAAGCTACAGAAAGAAACTTACATTATTTTATTTCTCCTTATTAAATGCTCCCTGTTATTTAATTTAGGCCTTAGAATGATAATATAGCATTTTGGAAAGAAGATACAAGCCAATAAGCCACCACTAGAGGTTAAGATGGAGAAGATCTCCACGGCCACCATGTCCTTCCCCTTGGTGCTCAGGTAGGTGGGGACAAAGGAGATCCAAACGCTGCAGAAGACCAGCATGCTGAAGGTGATAAATTTGGCTTCGTTGAAACTGTCAGGTAACTTCCTAGCTAGAAAAGCCACCATAAAGCTGACCATGGCGAGGAAGCCCATGTAGCCCAAGACACAGTAAAACATTTTAGCCGAGCCCTCATTACATTCCAGGATAATTTTGTCATTCAGTGAATGCCTGTCCTTATCTGGGAATGGAGGGGAAGTAGTTACCCAAATAGTACAAATGCCTGCTTGGAAAAAGGAGCAGAAAAGAACGATGGAGTTTGCCATTCTTTTCCCAATCCACTTCCTCATCTGGGATCCTGGCTTGGTAGCCATGAATGCTAAAACCACAGTGATGGTTTTGGCCAACACGCTGGAAAGAGCCACGCAGAAGACAATGCCAAAAGTAGGTTGTCGGAGAAGGCAGGTCACTTTTAAAGGCTGTCCGATGAAGAGCAAGGAGCAGAGGAAGCAAAGCAGGAGGGAGATGAGGAGAATGTAGGTTATGTGCCGGTTGTTGGCTTTGACTATAGGAGTATCTTGATGTTTCAAGAAGGTTTGAAGTACCAAAGTTGTCATCAGAGAGAAAAAAACAGCCAAAACTGCTAAGACGATGCCCGAAGTCTCTTTGTAAGAGAGGAAGCTTATATCCTTGGGAATGCATTGAGTTTGTTTCAAGTTGGAATGATAATCTTCAGGACATTTGACACAGACATCCATATCTGATTTTTAAAAAGGAACAAGACAGATAAAGGAAGGTTACATAATTTGGAATTGACAATGAGAATGTGTTCTTGATGCTCAAATGAATGTATGGGTTGTATAATGAGCCAGCGTGTATTACTGTTTCAGTTGTGAGCCACGAAACCCTTGATTGCAACCACGGAACCATTTGCATGTTATTTGCTGCCCCAAACCTATCATAGGAATAATGATACTGTCCTAACTTCCTAGGAAATTTCTACAGCTTCTTTTGTTAAGAAGGTAGTTTCTTGTGAACCATGCTGGGATATCAAAAGTTAATGCAAGTGCTGTTTTAAAAAAACAATGCAATCAGTGTTCAAGATTTAAATGGATGATTCTGAAAGAAAGACCTCTTTTGAACAAGTGACAGGAATAAACCCTTCATATCTCGAATGAAAGATGGCATGGAGAGCCAGTTTGGTGTAGTGGTTAAGAGCAGTGGGACTCTAATCTGGAGAGCCGGGTATGATTCCCCACTCCTCTGCTTGAAGCCAGCTGGGTGACAGGTCAGTCACAGCTCTTCTAGAGCTCTCTCAGCCCCAACAACACACCTCACAGAGTGTTTGTTGTGAGGATAATAATAACATACTTTGTAAACTGCTCTGAGTGTTAAATCATCCTGAAGGGCGGTATATAAATCAAATGTTGTTGTTGTTGTTATTTAAGCAACACCAATTGTTGAGCCAATTGTAGAATCTCCCCACAAACTTACTTTCCAAGATTAGTTCTAAATTCCAGAGAAACAAATGACTGGGAATATCATTAACCAAAAACACCTATGAATGACAGCATTTTCCATTTTCTCCATATTTTTCCTTGCACGAACCAGGCAAATTACACTTGTTTTTATTTTAAATCATTATGTCTGATTCTGAACCACACCTTAGAGTTTGGATCAAAAACTCCACCCATCAAGGCCAGAGACAGATGGGAGAGGCAGTGTTTGCAGACCTGAGGCAAGCCCCAGGTTCGTAGAAAAATCTGGAAAAACAATTGCACGATTTGAACAAAACATCAAAATATTAGAACATATCTTTTAGAGATGAACATCTTGTGAGACTTATCTTGGTGGCTATTTGGTGGGGTGGGGGGCTGCTAAGCAACCACAAGAATATTACTGAACCTTCCAAATGTTTGTATCTTTCAAAGGCTCCAGGAGAAGAGACTGATAAAGGTAAGAAATGTGAGGAATAGAAGGAAGCAGAGAACATGGAGAGAAGAAGAAGAGCTGAAGTGTGGAGAGAGCAGAAGAAAAAGTCGTTGAAAGGAAAGGAAAGCTGAATACTATGAAGGAAAGTTAAAAGTGGGTTGGATGGAGAGAAGGAATCAGGGGGAAAGGAGAGGCTACAGAGGTTGTGAGGGGAAGGGAAAGAGGAAATAGGATGTGGAGGAGGATACATGGGGAAAATGAGAAGCCTTGTGCAACTCCTCATAGATACCCACTTGAGCTGTTGAGTATGGCTAACTAGCAACAAAGCCCATTGTGGGGAAAAATACAACAGGCTCTAGAAAGTGGAGGGTGGGTAGGCGGGCATTGCCGCCTGCTCCACATCTAATTGCAGCCGGGTGAAGGAGGAGTGGGCACTGCCCCCCTGCTCCATTCCTGATTCCCACCAGGTGAAGGGAGGACGAGCATTACCACCTGTTCCACTCCTGATCCCAGCTGGGTGAATGGGAAATGGTCATTTCCCCCTGCTCTGCTCCTGATCTCAGCCAGCTGAAGGGAGGGCAGGTATTGCCACTTGCTCCATGCCTGATCCTGGCCAGATGAAGTGGGGGGCGGCATTGCCACCTGCTCTGCATCCCGATTGCCACCAGTTGAAGGCAGGGGGGCAGTTGGACATTGCTGCCTCCTTCTCCTCGCCCCGATCACTGCCAGGTGAAGGTGAGGGGTGGGAGGGAAGGACGGACAGCCTCACCTGCCCTTCCCACCACGGTGTGCTGTCTAGAGGCACGGGCTTCCATACCTAGGCTCCCACTGCAGCAGCACCCTCTGGAGGCGCACCAGGATAAGAGGTGAGTTGTCTAGAATATGGCTTGCCTTTTATATAATAGGATACTTCTATATACTGTTTCTCCTACCTTTCTTCTCCGAGACCATCCCTCCTGGGCATGGAGCACAATCATAGCAGCAAAATTTCTCTCCCTCCTTCTTCTTCCTGCTGTAGCCAGGATAGCAGTAGTCATTGCAAACAGAAAGGGGCAACACCTATCAACAAATACAAAACATAAATAGTGCCTTAAAAATGAGTACTGGAATGGCAACATCAAAGAGTATGATCCTAGTATGTAAACAAGCATTAGCATTTTGCAGCACTGTACCATAGAACGATTTTATGTGCATTCAGTGTAACTTGTGAAAAGGCCTAGATTGTGAACCTAAAATGGTTTGCTATCCTGGTACACAGAAGAAGAAAATACTTAAGTGAGAAACATGTTTCAGAAGAGAGATACGGACATGTTTAGTTTTCAAGAACCAATTACTACAATTGAATAAATGCACTAATACTTTAGCTGAATTGAAGGCTCACTGCCTAATGGTGATTTCAAAATGGTAACTTACAATTGGCGTATATAGGTAAATGTGCTCAAAAATCTCCCTATCAAAAATTGATAGAGAGATTAATATTTTGAGATGGACTCTGCTCTGGTATCCTTTAGATCAGGATGTTGCACAAAATTCTGTACCTTATCTTGTTTTGGCTCCATTAGTAAAGGAGAATAGGCAGGAATCCCATGAGAGAGATAAGCATAGGCCTTTTTATTCATTGCTTATAAGCAAGGAAGAACAATACAGTTACCAGGTAAAGAAAAGCTCCTTTGGCTGATTAGTTCTTCGGAGCAATGATGCTACAGCAAAAGAATATATAGCTTTTGGTCCAGTGGCATAAGTTACATAAGTTGCAGCCTTGAAACTACATTGGTCAAGCAAATGACCACGTCAATGGTCTGATGGTCTCACATTGGCAGAACAATTCTGAACCTTATCACGATATGCACACTTTCTTAATTAACATTGCTCAACACTTCAAGGATGCTCAGAGAACATCTTCTGTCTTTCTTACACTTTCCCTTTCATAAAGGTCATATTATTTCCTGTCCTTTTGGCGTCTAAATGTCGCTTCAGCAAACCTTGTTCTCTACAGGCAGAGATTCCTTCTCTGGATTCCATGAGAGGGGAGCGCTCACCCTTCCCAAGGAATGTGCTTGAAGTCACATTTATCAGCACCCCGTTCCCCTTGCTCTGGGGCTCCTTCTCAGCCTTGAAAGATACTGCTAATCTGATTAACTCACGGCTTGCTTGTGTCTTTCAGTGACTCACTTTGTTGGCCACTTCTTCTTCATTGTCCAAGGTTTGGCCACTATCCTTGGTTGCTTAAGAGTAGCTACTCAAATCCTCCCCTCTGCAGCTGGTCTGTCTTTCTATTCCCTTTTATTGCTGTATTTGGCAGGAACAGCTTTACAAAGAAGTTTTCCTTATCAGCCTATAAACAGTGTCTAGCTAATAATGAATACGGGTGCAGGTGCAGCTACCTTATAGCAAGCTTCACAGTGACTGGTCTCCGTCTTCACAGTGACTAACATACATAACATACATTCTGCTTTGGTCATTTTGCTTCAAGTCTCATTCTCTTGCAAGTTGCATTACAAATACTACATTATCCCCTGAGAATAATAATGCATAGCAATAGTAAAGGCACATGAAATATTCTTCTTCATTAAATCTACTTCCCACAAGGGGGAGTAAAGAAGATAACTTTTTTGATTTTCAGCATTTCTATCCCACTTCTTTTTCAATAAAAGAAAGGTTTGATTGTTTAAATAATTCCATACTACCCGTCATACTTGGAAGGCACGCAGAACTTTGAATGGACTGAAATGGAATTCTTTCCATTTCTTTTCTGGATTGACCCTGTGTGTTACCTGATTAAAGCTTCTGTGCCACACAATCTGATCATCATTAACTGTTAACTCTTGGCCCTTAGGAGCTTGAGGATCCAGTCTTCCGACTTTGACTCTAACAAAAGAGCTATTTGAGAAGGTTACCCAGTTTGTAACATCAAAACCTTCCACTATTTCTCTGTTTTCATTAAAACGCACAGTGTCCCCAGCAGTGTTGTTGAAATCAATGCTCTGGAGAAAGCGATGGAGCTGAATAGTAAAAGAAAGAATGGGGCAATTCAGTGCTAAAATATTTATTGCCTTCCCAAATTATACTTCCCAGACGATACTTGCTTCAGACTTCTACACAGTGGTTTCATCTTGTGAGAACTGTCTCAGCTTCATCCTTTTGGCCCAATGTTGTTTGAGGAATTTTTGCAGTGACTCATGAGCTGGAAGTACACTATCTTACTACTGAGTGTAAAATTGTTACTCTGTGGTTTATTTTGTCATATGGTGTTTACAGCGCCGGATCCAGGCGCACGGACACCCAGAGCAAACCTTGCCCGGGCACTCCGCATGCGCAGAGCACGCGCGCTCCAGGTGCTGCATGATGACATCACTTTTGTGACATCATCACGCAGGGTGGGAGCCATGCACGGCAAGCCGGTCGCTCCAGCGCCCGGTGAGCCATGGAACTGGCGGCAGCGTGGGCATGCGCTGGGGCAGCTGGCTGGCTTGCCACGCATGCAGAGCCTCCCAGCCCTGCACTCAGCCACCCCGTGCGGCAAGCCAGCTGCCCCAGCGCATGCTCTCACTGCCGACAGCTCCGCGGCTCACCAGGTGCTGGGGTGGCCGGCTTGCTGCACAGCCAGCTGAGCGCAGGGCTAGGAGGCCCTCTGTGCAGTTAGCGTGCCCCACTGCCCTGTGCCGCCCATGCTGCAAGCCGGCCACCCCAGCACACAGTGAGCCGTGGAGCTGGTGGTGGTGAGGGCATGCGCTGGGGCAGCTGGCTTGCCGTGCTGGTGGCTGAGCGCAGGGCTGGGAGGTCCTGTGCAGCAAGCCACCCAGCCACCCCATCGGTGGGGCTGGCGAGGGTCTCCGAACCCTGCGCTCAGCCTCCCGGGCAGCTGGCAGCCGTGCCCGGCACCCCCTCTTTGGTGGCACCGAGGGCAGGCAACCCCACCTGCCCCCCTCGATCCGGACCTGGGTGTTTAGAGACTTTAGAAGTTCATGATTTGCAATGTTACACCCCTCTTATGTGGCATATAATGAGCTGTAAGTCTGAGATAGAGGAAATTCCCTTTAACCCATTGTATTCTTCAGTTCGTTTCTTCATCCTGCACTAGGCTGAAATTAGCCTATCCAGGTGGACAGTGAATGAAAAATGGTTGCCAAAGCAAGAATACCTTCACTGCAACCTGCAGAATTACAGGCTTATGTTTAATTTTCGAGATTTCACAATCAACTATCGGTCACAATACCAGAAATGAGACATAAAATCTACATGTGTTTTAGTCAAATGCTTTGGATCTAATTGATAAAACATGCGGCATCACAACATTAGCATTAACACTACCATTGTGGTCATCCTTTCTTTTCCTCTGATTAAAGCTCCTTGACTAAAGCCTTGAGTAGACAAAACCTGTCTTTTAAGTAGCAGCATCTGGACAAAACACTAAACCAATGAAAAAATCGCACAACAGCAAGGGTAAAATTTGGAGATCTATCAGATAAAAGGAATAAAACTAGATTATGATAAAGATGAAAAATTATTTAGGTAGTGCGTTAAAAACCTATTTCAGAGGCTACTACAGAGAGGACAGTCCATCAAAATATTTATCAAAGTTCCAATTTTCCTCTGAGAACAACCACAAAGGCATTCTGAGTAAAGAATCTTTCTTAACCTTCCCTTTATAACAGGAGTGGGGTGCGCATTCAATCGAGTTAATAAGAAAGCTCTAAAATAATTTGCGGTCGTTGGATAAAAAGCACAAGAAGGCAAGGATTTTGGTAGATGGAATACCATCCATCTAAGAAAGGTGGGCTGACGTTCATAAAACATCAGTTGTGTCCTACAAGCGTCAATACCTGCCATGGGTGTGCATTCTGGAAGCCCCGTCTCCCTTCTCCGACTGGTCTTTTATGCTTGGATCTAGACATATACATGGCATCCAGAGCATGTGCCACAGCATACGCAGCATTGTAGACATTGTAGCTGCGGCCAGTCATGCGCATTTCAAACAAAATCCCAGGAAGGCTCTCCAATTTCTCCTCTCCAGTGCAAATTTTCACATTTTTCTCATGCACTTTGGAAATGTCCAATGAACAATTGAATGCCTGCTCCCAGAACTCCTGCATAAAACCATCTCCTTTTGCCCAGGAAGGTCTTATAATCCGAAGGAATTTTTGGAATCCAGGTAGCTGATTAGAGTGAACCGCAAAGGATAGGGCGCCATGGAATATCTTTATGTCCCAAATCCTTATGATAGACCATGTATTGAAATCCCATTGGGAAGTAACAATCCAAACTTTACCCAGAGGTGGCAGTGAAAACTTTTCCGCTGTGTTCAGCAACATGCTCAGAATGTGCAGGGATGGAGGCTGTCCATATACAAAATAGACATTGGCTTTGCTTTCCAAGAGAACATGATATTGTTCTTCCAGCCTAAAAACCAATGTAATAAAGTCATCCATAAAACTCGCTTTTGCTATTCTTATTGTGAAGGAAAAACATATCCTGTTGAGGGAAAGCAAAGGAACCACGGCCTCCAAAAATCTGTCTCCGTTGTCATCGTCCATCGCCATGAGCCCAGTCCATGTCCACTTGAAATGCTGAAATAAATGGACAACCCCCATATACTGATAACCTTCATTTGGGACCATCTGGTACAAGGATGGGAACCGCACTGGGTCACCATGTTCTGAAGAAAGCAATCCATAAGAAAACTAGAAGAAAATGTGTAGGTATTGAGAATTCTAAACTCTGAAAATCTACTTACTCGTTTATGAAACCTCTAAACCCAGGCTTACCTGTGGGGTCTTGTAGATGGCTAAAACAGTGGCTATATTGACCGAGGTTTCTGAGGCGAGTCCTCCAATGACAGCTATGAGAGTTTTCTGTCTCTCACACTTGAAGTTGGGGAGAAACTTGTGCTGTGAGGAAAGCAAGCTCAGGGTAGCCTTATAAGTCAACCTTGCATTGTAGCTGTTGAGAATGTGGAAACCCAATGTGATGTTTGGTAGGATTCTGGGATTCTCATTTATCTCTTTTACAGCAAATGCCAAGGACAAGATGTTCTGGTACTCTTTGGGTATGGAACTGCAAGGAGAGTTACAGGCTCTTTAATTTAAAAAATCTAAACCGAAACTATATGTCTTCTTCTCATCATATTTCCACTCAAGAAATAGATGCTAACTTGTGACAACCACAGCAAAATGTTTTTTTATGGGCATTTTCATCCTCTCTATGGTCTTTCCTCTTCTTGTAGGCAATATGTGACTGTGTCTTTGCCACATCTCCTGCAAATGATACTGCTTTGAAAGACTTGTGGTTTTCAATTTTACTTTTGGAAATAGGTCGGTTTAAACTCCATGGGTGGCGAAGTAGCTTGGCCTAATATTTATCCAGTAGTGCCTTTCATGTAAACACTGTGGGTTGGATTGAAAAGTAGGTTTCCACTAATAGATTTTTTCTGTGGAATCCCTCAGTTCACTGGAGATTCTTGAAGATCACCTGTTCCTCCCCCCCAAATCAACACTTTGGGAGTCATTCTGGGCTGCAGCAAGTTGGGGAAGGAAAGAATCTCCTGTTGATGGAAATTACTTCCACTGTATTCAACCTCCAAATTGTGAAACAGGATTGCCTTTGTGTACACACACACACACACACACACACACACACACACGTGTACTTATTTTCTGTTTTTTATGTCTAGAAGTCTCTTTAAGATCTTTCTAATAGCCATCATCAAGCACACACCCTTCTTGAGCCCCAGCTTATGGTAGTACAAATGTTAATGTCTACTTTTCTGGCTTATTCAATAATCAGTATGGTACTGAATATCAATAAAACCTACCAATCAATAGTATGGTTTAGCTCTATTTTTTTAGTTTACCACATACCCAGTACCTTCCTTTGTAGTGCTGTTACTTAGAAAAGTAATTAATAGTGGAATCTGCTGGATGGGTTTATGCTGTGCTAAGAACTTTTGGTGCAGTCTATGTTTTTATGTTTTATTTTGTGTAAGGGTTAGGTTTCTGGAAAGGTGGGATTTTCAGAATAACTAATGGAGTCACACCCTTGAAGACCATTCGAGTCAATGTGCCTTTCGATAAAGATTCTTTTTCTCCCATGAAAGTTTTGTATGCCTCTTGTGTTGCTCACATAATGGTTGAATGTTTGTGAATGCCTTCAGTTGTATCTGAAGAAGTGAGCTGTGACCCTACCACAAATTTTGTTAGTCTTATAGTTTCTGCTGGACTCTTGTTCTTTTCTCCTTCAGCTGTCAGGCAACAACAGTGTAGCTCACTGTAAAGGAGACGATAGAAATAAACAATAAAATGAAGTCATCGTGAACCGACCATTTCTCACATCAAAAAATGCAATGGACAAAAGGCATTAGGCATAAAGAAACCGCCTCAAGCAGGACTCTGGTGAGGTGGCATGAAAATTTCCTAAATAAGTAAATAAATCAGTAGATCAAATGAAACAATATAATTCAGATGGGAAATGTACAGAGGAGAATTTACACATTCTACACATATAAGAGAACTGCCCACAAAACTGAAAAAGAGAGAGAGAGAAATGCTTACACAGGTTTATCAGTCATTGCTTGTGTTGGCTGTTCCTTGAAGGAAGGAGTGCCGTCAAAGAAGAAGATGTGGGATAAAACTCGACCGATCACAAGGTCACCTGGCTGATCAAATTTATGCAGAATAGGTAAAGGATCTTCAGGAACGGTGCATTCCATAGAAAGTGTATTGCACACTGTCTGGCACAGCAGGACAAGTAGCAACATCACTACCCACATGAGACTGGTGGCAAATCTCCAATTCCAGAAGCAAATTCCCATTCTTCCATTTTCTGAATTATTATCTGGCTGGCATCCGTTCTCTCACAGCCTTGTTTGAATGGCCAGTGATGGAGGCTAAACTTCCCAGAGATTTTTTAATGCTGCAACCTTATGATAGACAATGAAGGTCCTTTTTATTCTTTTCTCTCAATGTAGCTTAAAAACAAGATTAAGCTATAGTTCTCGGTCCGATTCAGTTTTGTTTTTTTTAAAGAACCAGCTGCAGATGATTGTACGGTTAGAGGCATCAATGATTTTGCCTGGGTGTACAAAAGAGAGGGAGGAAAGTTGACAATTATCAATCACATTTTGTTCAAAACAGATTAGCAAGAAACCCTGTGATAGTGGAGGTGGAAAGATGATAATGGAAGGGACTTGCAACTCTTTGGTATAAAATTTTGTAAAAAGACTAAGGAATTGTGCCTGTGTTTGTGTGATTGGGAAAGAGGCTGAAGGACAGAGAAACAAAGTTAATTTATCTTTTATGATGTTCACTCTGTCACTTTGGGAAGCCATGAAGAGAAAAACGAAGAGCTACAGCTTGTGTCATTTTGGGGTATGGATTTTTGTGTTAAAAATAGTTTAAAAATTAGCTTGAGGAGATACCATAGGAAACACTCATGGAACCCAGTCTGTCTCCCAACCTCCATCTGTAAAAACATGTGAGGTTTCTATAGCACCTTTCAGATGTAGGTATTATTGGTCTTGCTGGTAGCCTGTGGAAATTGACTTGGTCATAAGAAGGAAAACAGTGATTATGACAATTATAGGGCAGATTCCTTAGTAGGATGGTCTCTGCTGTGACAGATGATGTAATATTTTGGAAAATATTTTTAAATCATTTTTTATTTTTAAAATAGGTAAAAAGATACACAAAAGAAAAGTGGAAGGAGAACAAAGATTTAAAAAGAAAAGATTACATAGTATCCCATGTTACAAGGACTAGAAAAATACACTGATCATATGATATTTAAAAATGTTTTTTTTTCAAATAAATAACACACATATACTTCCTCTCCTCATCCTAGAAGACCTCATAATTAAATAACCCTACGATTAATAGTATCTATATTTTAAAAATACTGTTACACCACTGTTAGTTCTTACACTTATCTCTATCTTTATATGTATATATCCTAACAAGATATCAATACTGACTATAGAATCATAGAATCACTACGATCAGTTATATGATTGAATCACTATAATAACTTATATGACTATGATAACTTATATTATACTAGTTATATCTATTGCATTATTGGTGTCTATACTTGAGTAAAGCGGTCTCTCTGCTGGCACCTCCAGAGTTTCTAATAAACATCTACTCAATCAAGTATGTTCTTAAGTTAGCTTCTACAACGTGTGCCTTTTCTGGCTATATTCACTAGAGTCCACTAGAGCCCACTGTCCGTTCTTTACTTTCCCTTATGGTGGTCAAAAGACAAGGCCACCTCATTCTCCTGGCAACGGTTGGTCTGTCTGGCAACAAAACATAAGGCAGACTCTGGGTTCGATCCCAGGGACACCACACCCAAGATTTGCACCATTCCCATCCCCCACCCCCAGCCAGTTGGACACGTACAAAGGAGGAACACTATTTCTTATTAAGCATTCTGCTGCAAGCCCTGATATCACAACCAGCTATATGGGGACTGTCAGGAACTGTGGCAAAGATAGGGGAGATGCAGTGGAAAGGCACTGGGATAGGAAGCTGGGAGGGTGTCAGACCCGGCTCCCCCCTTGCAACTACATACATGTCCCCCCTCTGACCATCCCCTTACCCCATTCCCTGTGCAACCTACACACTAGGGTTCCCAGGTGTCTGCCAGTGGTGAGCAAACTCCCAGAGATTTGCCCCCTCATCTACCAGCCAGTGATTGGTGGGAAGGGGCAAGCTCCCGGAGCTTGGCTGCCACCAGCAGGCACCTAAGGAGCACACACCACTGTTGTCAGAATTTTGTGAGTGGGTCGGAACCAGGCCTTTTTTGGCCTATGTTAGAAATAGAGAACCAGCTATAGTTTGGGGAAAAGAAATCTTCCAAAAGCTCTCTCTGTCCCTGCAGAATAGAGTTACATTTCCTGGGAAG
The DNA here is from genome assembly GCF_028583425.1 of Eublepharis macularius. NCBI lineage: Eukaryota > Metazoa > Chordata > Lepidosauria > Squamata > Eublepharidae > Eublepharis > Eublepharis macularius. Next base: position 179,721,860 of record NC_072793.1, read on the forward strand.
ATCTCACCTTCTGTGACAGGGAATAGATAAGGCCATAAAAGTTGTTAATTGTTTGGGACCTTTGAAGAGTCCTCTGGCCTTTTGCATATAAATCACCAAAAGAGCAAAGGTAATTAGGACCAGGACAAACAGCAAACAGCTTATCTCTGGGGAGTACAGGATACCCCAAACCTATGACTAGTGTGGTGTGAACATTCCTTTGTAATTTACAAATGCATATCAAAGATGCAGTCTATCTTAGAGATAGAGGATGTGTAGATTTGTGTTTACATGAAAGACCCTCAACAGAACTGTCTTTCAAGAACAAAGACAATGTAATTGATTAGGATGTTAATGAAGCAAGCCTTTGATATCTTCCTATAAAAGAGGGACGAACCAAGCACTCGGTACCCTTCACTTGCCAACATGCAGGGGCTAGCTGAAGTCTTGTGGCTGTGCAACAGAGGGGTCCCAGAGCTCTGGAATGGGGGGGGGAGTCTTTTTTTTTTTGTAGTTATCTTATAATATTGTTGTGTCTTGCATGCTAACTTCTATTCTGTATCTATCTCTATAGCGCTCTAGTGTTCAGTGGGTTGGGCACAGGTCTGGTGCCTTGCCCAACTGCTCTTTTGCCTTTTTAAATAAAAACTTCCAGTCTTGCTTAAGACCTTTTTGCTGCTGGCATATTATTCTTATCAGACACCAGTTTAGTACTAGGGAAAGATCAAGTGAGGTTGCACTCTTTACATGCCTATGGTAAGAGGTGAACCCAAGCAGCAAACAGACAGCAACTAGTGGACTGGTCCCTGGTTGAAGAGCGACAATTTCCACAACAACCATCTGCACGCTCCACTACTGAGGTGGCAACATCACTTCCATGAGTGATGTCGTCACACCGGCCACGGCCACAAAGACAGCGACAAAGACAGCGACAAAGACAGCGACAAAGACAAAGACAGCGACAAAAACAGCGACAGCGACAAAGACAAAGACAGCGACAAAGACAAAGACACCGACAAAGACAGAGACACCGACAAAGACAAAGACACCGACAAAGACAGCGACAAAGTCAAAGACAAAGACAAAGACAGCGACAAAGACAAAGACAGCGACAAAGACAGCGACAAAGACAGCGACAGCGACAGAGACAAAGACAAAGACAAAGACAGCGACAAAGACAGCGACAAAGACAGAGACAGCGACAGAGACAGCGACAGAGACAGCGACAGAGACAGCGCTGTCTTTGTCTTTGTCTTTGTCTTTGTCGCTGTCCTTGTCTTTGTCGCTGTCCTTGTCTTTGTCGCAGTATTTGTCTTTGTCGCTGTCTTTGTCTTTGTCGCTATCGCTGTCTTTGTCTTTGTCTTTGTCTTTGTCTTTGTCGCTGTCGCTGTCGCTGTCGCTGTCGCTGTCGCTGTCGCTGTCGCTGTCGCAGTCGCTGTCTTTGTCGTTGTCTTTCTCTCTGTCTTTGTCTTTGTCTTTGTCGCTGTCTTTCTCGCTGTCTTTGTCACAGTCTTTGTCGCTGTCTTTGCCTTTGTTGCTGTCTTTGTCTTTGTCGCTGTCTTTGTCTTTGTCTTTGCCGCTGTCTTTGTCGCTGTCTTTGTCTTTGTCTTTCTCGCTGTCTTTGTTGCTGTCTTTTTCTTTGTCTTTGTCGTGGTCTTTGACTTTGTCGCTGTCTTTGTCGCTGTCTTTGTCTTTGTCTTTGTTGCAGTCTTTGTCGCTGTCTTTGTCTTTGTTGTTGTCTTTGTCGCTGTCTTTGTTGCTGTCTTTCTTTTTGTCTTTGTCTTTGTCTTTGTCGCTGTCTTTGTCTTTGTCTTTGTCGCTGTCTTTGTTGCTGTCTTTGTCTTTTTCTTTGTCGCAGTATTTGTCGCTGTCTTTGTCTTTGTGGCTGTCTTTGTCTTTGTCGTTGTCTTTGTCGCTGTCGCTGTCTTTGACTTTCTCTCTGTCTTTGTCGCTGTCGCTGTCTTTGTCTTTGTCTTTATATTTGATGCTGTCTTTGTCTTTGTCTTTGTCGTATTCTTTGTCTTTGTCGCTGTCTTTGTCGCTGTCTTTTTCTTTGTTGCTGTCTTTTTCTTTGTCGCTGTCGCTGTCTTTGTCTTTGTCTTTGTCACTGTCTTTGTCGCTGTTTTTGTCTTTGTCACTGTCTTTGTCGCAGTCTTTCTCTTTGTCTTTGTCGCTGTCTTTGTCTTTGTCTTTATCGCTGTCTTTGTCTTTGTTGCTGTTTTTGTCTTTGTCTTCGTCGCTGTCGCTGTAATTGTCGCTGTCTTTGTCTTTGTCTTTGTCTTTGTTGCTATCTTTGTCTTTGTTTTTGTCTTTGTCTTTGTCGCTGTCTTAGTCGCTGTCTTAGTCGCTGACTTTGTCGCTGTCTTTGCCTTGTCGCTGCCTTTGTTTTTGTCGCTGTCTTTGTAGCTGTTTTTGTCGCTGTCTTTGTCACTGTCTTTCTCGCTCTGTCGCTGTCTTTGTCGCTTTGTCGCTGTCGCTGTCTTTGTCTTTGTCGCTGTCTTTTCTTTGTTGCTGTCTTTGTCGCTGTCTTTGTCTATGTCGTTGTCGCTGTCGCTGTCTTTGTCTTTGTTGCTGTCTTTGTCTTTGTCTTTGTCTTTGTCTTTGTCGCTGTCTTTGTCTTTGTCACTGTCTTTCTCTTTGTCGCTGTCTTTGTCTTTGTTTTAGTCACTGTCTTTGTCTTTGTCACTGTCTTTGTCTTTGTCACTGTATTTGTCGCTGTCTTTGTCTTTGTTGCTTTTGCTGTCTTTGTCACTGTCGCTGTCTTTGTCGCTGACTTAGTCGCTGTCTTTTTTGCTGTCGCTGTCTTTGTCTTTGTTGCTGTCGTTGTCTTTGTCTTTGTCGCTGTCTTTGTCTTTGTTGCTGTCTTTGTCGCTGTCTTTGTCTATGTCGTTGTCGCTGTCGCTGTCTTTGTCTTTGTCACTGTCTTTGTCTTTGTCTTTGTCGCTGTATTTGTCTTTGTCGCTGTCTTTGTCTTTCTCACTGTCTTTGTCTTTATCGCTGTCTTTGTCTTTGTTTTAGTCACTGTCTTTGTCTTTGTCACTGTCTTTGTCTTTGTCACTGTATTTGTCGCTGTCTTTGTCTTTGTTGCTTTTGCTGTCTTTGTCACTGTCGCTGTCTTTGTCGCTGACTTAGTCGCTGTCTTTTTTGCTGTCGCTGTCTTTGTCTTTGTCGCTGTCGTTGTCTTTGTCTTTGTCGCTGTCTCTATTGCTGTCTTTGTCACTGTTTTTGTCGCTGTTTTTGTCATGGTCTTTGTCTTTGTCACTGTCTTTGTCTTTGTCCCTGTCTTTGGCTTTGTCGCTGTCTTTGACTTTGCCGCTGTCTTTGTCTTTGTCTTTGTCTTTGTCTTTGTCGCTGTCGCTGTCGCTGTCGCTGTCGCTGTCGCTGTCGCTGTCGCTGTCGCTGTCGCTGTCGCTGTCGCTGTAGCTGTCGCTGTCTTTGTCTTTGACGCTGTCATTGACAAAGACAAAGAAAGCGACAAAGACAAAGACAGCCACAAAGACAGCGACAAAGATAAAGACAAAGACAGCAACAAAGACAAAGACAGAGACAAAGACAAAGACAGCGACAAAGACAGCGACAAAGACAAAGACAGCGCCAAAGACAGCAAAAAAGACAGCGACAAAGACAAAGACTGCAACAAAGACAAAGACAGCGCCAAAGACAGAGACAGCGACAAAGACAAAGACAGCGACAAAGACAAAGACAGCGACAAAGACAGCAAGAAAGACAAAGACAGTGACAAAGACAGTGACAAAGACAGTGACAAAGACAAAGACAGCGACAAAGACAGCGACAAAGAAAAAGAAAGTGACAAAGACAGCGACAAAGACAGCGTCAAAGACAGGGACAGCGACAGCGACAAAGACAAAGACAACGACAAAGACAGCGACAAAGACAGTGACAAAGACAGCGACAGCGACAAAGACACTGACAAAGACAGCGACAGTGAAAAAGACAGCAACAAGGACAGCGACAAAGACAGCGACAAAGAAAAAGACAAAGACAAAGACAGCGACAAAGACAAAGACAGAGACAAAGACAGTAACAAAGACAAAGACAAAGACAACGACAAAGACAGCGACAAAGACAAAGACAGCGACAAAGACAAAGACAGCGACAAAGACAGCAACAAAGACAAAGACAGCAACAGCGACAAAGACAAAGACAGTGACAAAGACAGCGACAAAGACAAAGACAGCAACAAAGACAAAGACAGTGACTAAAATAAAGACAAAGACAGCGACAAAGACAGAGACAAAGACAAAGACAGCGACAAGGCAAAGACAGCGACAAAGACAAAGACAGCGACAAAGACAGCGACAAAGACAAAGACAGCGACAAAGACAGAGACAAAGACAAAACAAAGACAAAGACAGTGAAAAAAGACAAAGACAGCGACAGCGACAGCAACAAAGACAAAGACAGCGACAACGACAGCAACAAAGACAATGACAGCGACAAAGACAAAGACAGAGATAAAGACAAAGACAGCGACAGCGACAGCGACAGCAACAAACACAAAGACAGCGACAAAGAAAAAGACAAAGACTGCGACAAAGACTGCGACAAAGACAGAGACAAAGACAGCGACAAAGACATAGACAAAGACAGCGACAGCGACAGCGACAGCGACAAAGAAAAAAGGCAGCGTCAAAGAAAAACACAGCAACAAAGGCAGCAACAAAGAGAAAGACAATGACAAAGACAAAGAAAGCGACAAAGACAAAGACAGCGACAAAGACAGCGACAAAGACAGCGACAAAGACAAGGAAAGCAACAAAGACAGCGTCAATGACAAAGACAGTGACAAAGACAAAGACAGCGACAAAGACAAAGACAGCGACAAAGACAGCCACAGCGACAGCGACAACGTCAAAGACAAAGACAGCGACAGCGACAAAGACAGCGACAAAGACAGCGACAAAGATAGCCACATAGACAAAGACAGCGACAGCAACAAAGACAGCGACAAAGACAAAGACAGCGCCAAGGACAAAGACAAAAACAGCGACAATGACAAAGACAAAGACAGCAACAAACGCAACGAAAGCGACAAAGACAAAGACAAAGACAAAGACATAGACATAGAGAAAGACATCAACAGCAACAAAGACAAAGACAGCGACAAAGAAAAAGACAAAGACAAAGACAGCGACAAAGACAGCGACAAAGACAAAGACAAAGACAAAGACAAAGACAGCGACAAAGCGACAAAGACAGCGACAAAGGCAGCGACAAAGACAGCGACAAAAACAGCAACAAAAACAGCGACAAAGAGAAAGACAGCTACAAGGCAAAGACAGCGACAAAGACAACGACAAAGAGAAAGACAGCGACAAAGACAGCGACAAAGACAGAGACAAAGACAAAGACAGCGACAGCGACATCAACAGCAACAAAGACAAAGACAGCGACAAAGACTGCGACAAAGACAGCGACAAAGACTGCGACAAAGACAGAGACAAAGACAGCGACAAAGACAAAGACAAAGACAGCGACAGCGACAGCGACAGCGACAGCGACAGCGACAGCGACAGCGAGAAAGAAAAAAGACAGCGTCAAAGAAAAACACAGCAACAAAGGCAGCAACTAAGACAAAGACAATGACAAAGACAAAGACAAAGAAAGCGACAAAGACAGCGACAAAGACAGCGACAAAGACAGCGACAAACACGGCAACAAAGACAGCGACAAAGACAAGGAAAGCGACAAAGACAGCGTCAATGACAAAGACAGCGACAAAGACAAAGACAGCGACAAAGACAAAGATAAAGACAGCAACAAAGAAAAAGGTGCTGTCTTTGTCTTTGTCGCTGTCTTTGTCTTTGTCGCTGTCTTTGTCACTGTCTTTGTCTTTGTCGCTGTCTTTGTCTTTGTCGCTGTCTTTGTCTTTGTCTTTGTCTTTGTCGCTGTCTCTATTGCTGTCTTTGTCGCTGTTTTTGTCGCTGTTTTTGTCATGGTCTTTGTCTTTGTCACTGTCTTTGTCTTTGTCCCTGTCTTTGGCTTTGTCGCTGTCTTTGACTTTGCCGCTGTCTTTGTCTTTGTCTTTGTCTTTGTCTTTGTCTTTGTCTTTGTCTTTGTCGCTGTCGCTGTCGCTGTCGCTGTCGCTGTCGCTGTCGCTGTCGCTGTCGCTGTCGCTGTCGCTGTCGCTGTTGCTGTCGCTGTAGCTGTCGCTATCTTTGTCTTTGACGCTGTCATTGACAAAGACAAAGAAAGCGACAAAGACAAAGACAGCCACAAAGACAGCGACAAAGATAAAGACAAAGACAGCGACAAAGACAAAGACAGAGACAAAGACAAAGACAGCGACAAAGACAGCGACAAAGACAAAGACAGCGCCAAAGACAGCAAAAAAGACAGCGACAAAGACAAAGACTGCAACAAAGACAAAGACAGCGCCAAAGACAGAGACAGCGACAAAGACAAAGACAGCGACAAAGACAAAGACAGCGACAAAGACAGCAAGAAAGACAAAGACAGTGACAAAGACAGTGACAAAGACAGTGACAAAGACAAAGACAGCGACAAAGACAAAGAAAGTGACAAAGACAGCGACAAAGACAAAGAAAGTGACAAAGACAGCGACAAAGACAGCGTCAAAGACAGGGACAGCGACAGCGACAAAGACAAAGACAACGACAAAGACAGCGACAAAGACAGTGACAAAGACAGCGACAGCGACAAAGACACTGACAAAGACAGCGACAGTGAAAAAGACAGCAACAAGGACAGCGACAAAGACAGCGACAAAGAAAAAGACAAAGACAAAGACAGCGACAAAGACAAAGACAGAGACAAAGACAGTAACAAAGACAAAGACAAAGACAACGACAAAGACAGCGACAAAGACAAAGACAGCGACAAAGACAAAGACAGCGACAAAGACAGCAACAAAGACAAAGACAGCAACAGCGACAAAGACAAAGACAGTGACAAAGACAGCGACAAAGACAAAGACAGCAACAAAGACAAAGACAGTGACTAAAATAAAGACAAAGACAGCGACAAAGACAGAGACAAAGACAAAGACAGCGACAAGGCAAAGACAGCGACAAAGACAGCGACAAAGACAGCGACAAAGACAAAGACAGCGACAAAGACAAAGACAGCGACAAAGACAGAGACAAAGACAAAAACAAAGACAAAGACAGTGAAAAAAGACAAAGACAGCGACAGCGACAGCAACAAAGACAAAGACAGCGACAACGACAGCAACAAAGACAATGACAGCGACAAAGACAAAGACAGAGACAAAGACAAAGACAGCGACAGCGACAGCGACAGCAACAAAGACAAAGACAGCGACAAAGAAAAAGACTGCGACAAAGACAGCGACAAAGACAAAGACAGAGACAAAGACAGTAACAAAGACAAAGACAAAGACAACGACAAAGACAGCGACAAAGACAAAGACAGCGACAAAGACAAAGACAGCGACAAAGACAGCAACAAAGACAAAGACAGCAACAGCGACAAAGACAAAGACAGTGACAAAGACAGCGACAAAGACAAAGACAGCAACAAAGACAAAGACAGTGACTAAAATAAAGACAAAGACAGCGACAAAGACAGAGACAAAGACAAAGGCAGCGACAAGGCAAAGACAGCGACAAAGACAAAGACAGCGACAAAGACAGGGACAAAGACAAAGACAGCGACAAAGACAGAGACAAAGACAAAACAAAGACAAAGACAGTGAAAAAAGACAAAGACAGCGACAGCGACAGCAACAAAGACAAAGACAGCGACAACGACAGCAACAAAGACAATGACAGCGACAAAGACAAAGACAGAGATAAAGACAAAGACAGCGACAGCGACAGCGACAGCGACAGCAACAAACACAAAGACAGCGACAAAGAAAAAGACAAAGACTGCGACAAAGACTGCGACAAAGACAGAGACAAAGACAGCGACAAAGACATAGACAAAGACAGCGACAGCGACAGCGACAGCGACAAAGAAAAAAGGCAGCGTCAAAGAAAAACACAGCAACAAAGGCAGCAACAAAGAGAAAGACAATGACAAAGACAAAGAAAGCGACAAAGACAAAGACAGCGACAAAGACAGCGACAAAGACAGCGACAAAGACAAGGAAAGCAACAAAGACAGCGTCAATGACAAAGACAGTGACAAAGACAAAGACAGCGACAAAGACAAAGACAGTGACAAAGACAGCCACAGCGACAGCGACAACGTCAAAGACAAAGACAGCGACAGCGACAAAGACAGCGACAAAGACAGCGACAAAGATAGCCACATAGACAAAGACAGCGACAGCGACAAAGACAGCGAAAAAGACAAAGACAGCGCCAAGGACAAAGACAAGAACAGCGACAATGACAAAGACAAAGACAGCAACAAACGCAACGAAAGCGACAAAGACAAAGACAAAGACATAGACATAGACAAAGACATCAACAGCAACAAAGACAAAGACAGCGACAAAGAAAAAGACAAAGACAGCGACAAAGACAAAGACAAAGACAAAGACAAAGACAAAGACAGCGACAAAGCGACAAAGACAGCGACAAAGGCAGCGACAAAGACAGCGACAAAAACAGCAACAAAAACAGCGACAAAGAGAAAGACAGCTACAAGGCAAAGACAGCGACAAAGACAACGACAAAGAGAAAGACAGCGACAAAGACAGCGACAAAGACAGAGACAAAAACAAAGACAAAGACAGTGAAAAAAGACAAAGAGAGCGACAGCGACAGCAACAAAGACAAAGACAGCGACAACGACGGCAACAAAGACAATGACAGCGACAAAGACAAAGACAGAGACAAAGACAAAGACAGCGACAGCGACATCAACAGCAACAAAGACAAAGACAGCGACAAAGACTGCGACAAAGACAGCGACAAAGACTGCGACAAAGACAGAGACAAAGACAAAGACAAAGACAAAGACAAAGACAGCGACAGCGACAGCGACAGCGACAGCGACAGCGACAGCGAGAAAGAAAAAAGACAGCGTCAAAGAAAAACACAGCAACAAAGGCAGCAACTAAGACAAAGACAAAGACAATGACAAAGACAAAGACAAAGAAAGCGACAAAGACAGCGACAAAGACAGCGACAAAGACAGCGACAAAGACAGTGACAAAGACAGCGACAGCGACAAAGACACTGACAAAGACAGCGACAGTGAAAAAGACAGCAACAAGGACAGCGACAAAGACAGCGACAAAGAAAAAGACAAAGACAAAGACAGCGACAAAGACAAAGACAGAGACAAAGACAGTAACAAAGACAAAGACAAAGACAACGACAAAGACAGCGACAAAGACAAAGACAGCGACAAAGACAAAGACAGCGACAAAGACAGCAACAAAGACAAAGACAGCAACAGCGACAAAGACAAAGACAGTGACAAAGACAGCGACAAAGACAAAGACAGCAACAAAGACAAAGACAGTGACTAAAATAAAGACAAAGACAGCGACAAAGACAGAGACAAAGACAAAGACAGCGACAAGGCAAAGACAGCGACAAAGACAAAGACAGCGACAAAGACAGCGACAAAGACAAAGACAGCGACAAAGACAGAGACAAAGACAAAAACAAAGACAAAGACAGTGAAAAAAGACAAAGACAGCGACAGCGACAGCAACAAAGACAAAGACAGCGACAACGACAGCAACAAAGACAATGACAGCGACAAAGACAAAGACAGAGACAAAGACAAAGACAGCGACAGCGACAGCGACAGCAACAAAGACAAAGACAGCGACAAAGAAAAAGACAAAGACAAAGACAGCGACAAAGACAAAGACAGAGACAAAGACAGTAACAAAGACAAAGACAAAGACAACGACAAAGACAGCGACAAAGACAAAGACAGCGACAAAGACAAAGACAGCGACAAAGACAGCAACAAAGACAAAGACAGCAACAGCGACAAAGACAAAGACAGTGACAAAGACAGCGACAAAGACAAAGACAGCAACAAAGACAAAGACAGTGACTAAAATAAAGACAAAGACAGCGACAAAGACAGAGACAAAGACAAAGACAGCGACAAGGCAAAGACAGCGACAAAGACAAAGACAGCGACAAAGACAGCGACAAAGACAAAGACAGCGACAAAGACAGAGACAAAGACAAAACAAAGACAAAGACAGTGAAAAAAGACAAAGACAGCGACAGCGACAGCAACAAAGACAAAGACAGCGACAACGACAGCAACAAAGACAATGACAGCGACAAAGACAAAGACAGAGATAAAGACAAAGACAGCGACAGCGACAGCGACAGCAACAAACACAAAGACAGCGACAAAGAAAAAGACAAAGACTGCGACAAAGACTGCGACAAAGACAGAGACAAAGACAGCGACAAAGACATAGACAAAGACAGCGACAGCGACAGCGACAGCGACAAAGAAAAAAGGCAGCGTCAAAGAAAAACACAGCAACAAAGGCAGCAACAAAGAGAAAGACAATGACAAAGACAAAGAAAGCGACAAAGACAAAGACAGCGACAAAGACAGCGACAAAGACAAGGAAAGCAACAAAGACAGCGTCAATGACAAAGACAGTGACAAAGACAAAGACAGCGACTAGGGGTGTGCAAGGAAAAAACTTTCGGCTTTCTTGTTTCGGGATTACCCGAAACAAGATTCTCTACCGGCATTAGCCGAAAGCCGAAACAAGAATCTCTTTCGGGATTCGGGATTCGGCATTATTTCGGCATTCTTTCGGGATTCTTTCGGGTTTTTTTGCTGGGAAAATGCCTCCGTCTTTCAGGACGCCTGGAGGAGGCATTTTCCCACCAAATAAGCCCAAAATTGGTGGGGACCTTCCTCTAACCCTTCTCTAACAACTACCCAAGTTTCAGACAGATTGGACTTTGGGGGGCCATGTTATGGCCCCCCAAAGCAGGTCCCCCCATCCTCCCCATAAGAAAGCAAAGGAGCAGCATATTGTTAGCATGCTGCTGCTGATCTTTCTTCATTATTTCCTTCCTTTGCCAGGGGTGGCATTTTGCATGCAAAATGCCCCCCAGCCCTCAGGGGCCCTTCTCCCACCCCTCCTCCCACCCCCCACCAAGGCTCAGCCTGCTCCCACTTGGGGGGGCCATTTCATGGCCTCCCCAAGTAGGTGCTCTAATCTCTACCACTGACAGCTGGGGGAGGCTTGTGTTGCCAGGGGTGGCATTTTGCATGCAAAATGCCCCCCAACCCTCTGGGGCCCTTCTCCCACCCCTCCTCCCACCCCCCACCAAGGCTCAGCCTGCTCCCACTTGGGGGGGCCATTTCATGGCCTCCCCAAGTAGGTGCTCTCAGCCCCTAAAGTCCACCCTTCACAGCCCCACACAAACCCAATTCCCCCCCAGCTGCCACACACAGACCCAAATCCCCCCAGTAGCCCCTCACAGACCCAAATCAACCCCCACCTGCCCCACACCCACCATAACCCCAGGAACAGGCTGGCCTGCCCTCCCCTTTTGGGAACCCCTAAACTCTCTTTCCCAGGGCAGTTCTGCACAGACAAGGGGTGCCACAATGGTGGCAGTGCCAAATCGTCCCTGGGAAAGAGCACCTGCCCTGGCACACAGACAACCACCCCCCTGACCCCCCCACCACCCGCAGAGAAGGCTGGCCAGCCTGCCCCATTGTTCCCTATGCTGGGAACCAACCTCCCATCAAAGAAGGGAACACAGACACACAATCATTAAGTTTAAAAAACCTTTATTTTCTCATTTTCAAATTACAAGTGGTCAACAAATCACAACATATTACACTTATTGTCCCTCATAGCACAACACAACACAATTAACTACACATCAGAGAATCTTAAACACAATTTTTTTTTTGAAATGGACAAACAGTAAAGTTTTGAACATTACAACAGGTCACATAGTGAGCGGGCACAACAGGGCATGGAAACAGAAGATGATCATAATAACTACCAGCCTAATACAACTCTCCCTCCATAACATGACTTAATGGGGGGGAACCACTGCAACAAAATCCCCCCCCCCAACCCTCTGGGGCCCTTCTCCCACCCTTCCTCCCATCCCCCCACCAAGGCTCAGCCTGCTCCCACTTGGGGGGGCCATTTCATGGCCTCCCCAAGTGGGTGCTCTGCTCTCATCTCTACCACTGACAGCTGGGAGAGGCTTGTCTTGCCAGGGGTGGCATTTTGCATGCCAAATGCCACCCTCACCCTCAGGGGCCCTTCTCCCACCCTTCCCCCCACCCCCCACCACATGCATTCCTTGACAATCAAGAAATCTGGAGTTAAATATAATGTGCATGTAAGTCCCTCAAAGACAGAAGCAATATGACCCATTTGATTTCCACAACCTCAGACACAATTAGGGATCCGTTTCCCCTTGGTGGGGGATCCCCCACTCTCACCTATCACCCCGAAGGGGGAAAGTCAGTGAATGAGCCTTCAAGGTACGCTCCAGGGGCTGCTGCCGTGATGTCACTGATGTCATCTTGCTGCCCTGAGAGTATGCCTGTGCTTTGCAGTGGGCTGATTTGGGCCCTGCAGGCCAAAGCAGGATCCCTTGTGGCCCAAATCTGCCTGCTGTGAATTGTGCGTGCTCCCCAGCCTTGTGTGATGATCACATCACTTCCTAGAACAGACATCATCATGCCAGAGCATTGCCATTAAATGATCATGCGTGTGTGAACAGACCCTAAGTATCCTGTAGGCTTCAGTGATGGTATAGTAATGTTTTCACTCACATTATAGAGAGAGAGAGAGAGAGAGAGAAGGGGGGGAGGCACTGAAACTAGATTATTTCTTCTATTTTACTGTCCCCTTCCAAAGCCAGGGTGGCATTGGCACAATGCCCCCCTCCCCCCGGCCAGAGCCTTAGTACCAGTATGCATTGACAGGCCCATGCATCATAGTCCTTTTTGAGACCCAGCCAAGTTGTGTGCCTTTTGGAGAAAAATGTTCAAGTTGCTGGTGGGGGTATGAACAATTTTTAGATATCCACTGTAGTGCAATGGCTAGAGAGTTGGTCTAGAATCTGGCAGACTCTGATTCTGTGCCTTGTAGGCTTGATGGATGTTCTTGGCTCAGCCTAAGTAAACAATTGTGTTGTGTTTTCCAGAGGCAGTCTAGGTGATTTTGGGGCCCTGGACAAATGTTCTTGACGGGGCCCCAGAACCAGTGCCGCCCCACCACTGGCTCCTTGCCAAGGCCAAGCAATTTGGTAACCTAGGCCCCAGATAGAGTGGGCAGGAGTGCGTTGTTTCCTTCCTCCCCCCCCCTCCACCCCCTCATACAACTAAGAAGGCCATCGGTGGAGTCACTCCAATGTGAGGCATGGAGCAGCTGTCTATTGTTAGCCTGGTTGTGATGAGGGTGAAACAAATCAAGGGAGAACAGCAATGTGTAAACCACTCTAGGTTCCCATGGGGGAGAAAACCGGGGCATAAGATAAACCTTTAATTTGGTGGGGAGGGGGTATATACATTTTATGTGTATGTGTCTGTATGTTTTATGCATTCAAATCACTTGTGGTGTACTTTAGAATTATATTGAGCTCCACAGTATCCCAAAAACCTTGTCCATGTATTGCAAACCGAAGTCAATCTACCACATCTAGGGTATTCTTCTTTTCCCTACTGCCTTCAATTTTTCTTAGCATTATTGTCTTTTCTAGTGAACCTTGTCTTCTCATGATGTGACATAAGCACTATCATCAATTGATATCTTCAAGGGAGAAAGCAGGCCTGATTTGGTCTGGATGCCACTTACATGTCTTTTTCGGAGTCCATGGTACATGTAAATTGAAACTTTCTTCCCACTTCACAGTGTGAATGCTTTTTCCTCCTATGAGCTTTGTCTAAATTTTACTGTACTGATACTGCTCATTTGGCCAAAAGGCCTGCCCTTGATCAATGCCACATTAAATACTTCATAATAAAAATATGTTTTTAGAACCATTTAAAAGTGTCCTTAAGTGCCATACGCTGATTTAAAAAACCATAAGCTAAATGTTTGGGAACACAACCAGATATGTGAATGACTGAAATGCAGCCCAATCCCACTGCTACTTAAAATCCATTTTTGATGGAGGTCTGGATTGTCTTACATTGGTGTCATTGGGCTTGGAATCAGGAACCTGGAAGCGTTCCATGGGGGCTACAACTTTCATGCCAAGGCTAAGAGGGTGGGAACGGGATCTCTCTGGGGTGGCAAACTCTGGCCTTGGAAGTTACTGGCAATTTGGGGGTGGGACTTGTGGAAAGGAAAATCTGAGTAGGGATCTCCCCCAGAATCCATGGTCCGCATTTGCCCTCTAAAGAGATTGCCCTTGGAAGCAGCCAGTTTATCTGTAGGGAACTACTCTCTCTAACCTGAACTCAAGCCCAACCAGGAGTTTGGCAGCCCTAGGAAAATTTCTGAAAAAGATGGCAAAGGAGGGCCAGCAACTGATAGAGGCATGGAAGCCCACACCAGGACAGTAGCAGGGGCCTACTTGGGCAAAAGGGACGACCAGTGCTCTCATCCCCCATAGTCCACTCCTTACAGCCCCACACAAACCCAGTTCCCCCACCCCAGCTGCCACACACAGACCCAAATCCTCCACTCAGCCCCTCTCAGAACCAAAACCACCCTCAGCTGCCCCACACCGAGTACCCCAGGAACAGGCTGGCCAGCCTGCCCCATTGTTCCCTATGCTGGGAACCAACCTCCCATCAAAGAAGGGAACACAGACACACAATCATTAAGTTTAAAAAACCTTTATTTTCTCATTTTCAAATTACAAGTGGTCAACAAATCACAACATATTACACTTATTGTCCCTCATAGCACAACACAACACAATTAACTACACATCAGAGAATCTTAAACACAATTTTTTTTTTGAAATGGACAAACAGTAAAGTTTTGAACATTACAACAGGTTACATAGTGAGCGGGCACAACAGGGCATGGAAACAGAAGATGATCATAATAACTACCAGCCTAATACAACTCTCCCTCCATAAAACGACTTAATGGGGGGGAACCACTGCAACAGGGTCCAGCAGAACCTATGTCATTTCCTGTGGCTGTGCTTTCAGTTCAGACACACAAAGCTGAACTGGGCACTTCCAAGGCACTGGACAATGGTATTTCTGGAGCAGTTCTGCAGAGGTCTCCCCCCACCCCCACACCAGCCTCAGAATTTACCTGGGAACATCTGTGAGAGATCATCATTGGCCGGTGCCCATCCACCACTCTTCCCGCATCCCCCAACCATGCAAACCCAACATTAACATCAAATTTTTTTTTTTAAACATGAACATTCAATCAACTTTTAAAAAACATAATCACAACATTTTTTGGGGGGGTTTTTTCCTTTTTTTTACATGAACAGAACATCAACTTTTAAAAAACATAATCACAACATTTTTTGGGGTTTTTTTTTTTTTTACATGAACATTCAATCAACTTTTAAAAAACATAATCACAACATTTTTTTTTGGTTTTTTTTTCCTTTTTTTTACATGAACAGAACATCAACTTTCAAAAAACAGTACAACAATTCTTCTACAATTTTTTTTACAATGATTTCATCTGATAAAAACACCTAAGCAATCCCTATCTAACCTGTTTCTCCCTCCAGTAGCAATCCATGTTTCTGGGGCATTATTTTTCATAATAAATTTGGTCCCACAGGGTATGTCTCAGTGATGGGAGATGTTTTGAATACCCTGGGGGGGGAGGCTTTCAAATTGCTGGGTGTTTTCCCTTTGCCACTGGTTCCTAACCACCCTCCCTCTACTGGCCGGTTTTAACTGTATATACAGGGTTTTATACAGGGGAGAGCGCGATTCCAAAGGATTGGACTCATAGAGGATGCAGGCCACAAGTTGGGCTCACCTCAGTCACTCTGGAAGTCCAGTCCTGAGAAATCGAAGAGGCGAGAGTTGACCTTCAGGAAGGTCAACTGCTCGACTCTCCATGGGAGAAGGCGAGTGCGATGTGGGCCGACAATGTCGCCCGCATGTGAAAAGACGCGCTCGCTCTCCACGCTCGTCGGAGGGCATGAGAGCAGCCGCTGCGCCTCGAGGGAGAGGTCCGGCCAGACCGACTCCTTCCTGGCCCAGTAGCTGAGCGGATCGGTGGAGAGCGACTCGCAGGGCTCCGCGAGGTAGTCCCTGACCATCGCCTCCGCCGGATCCTCTCTCACGGTCCTCACGACCCCAGAGGGGACGAGGGCCCACCGGAGCATCTCCATCTCCATCGGCACTCCGGTGGTGGCCTCGGGGGGGGCCTGCGCAGAGGGGGCGTCAGAGGGACCCGCACGGCAGGGCCCCTCTTGCGTCCCCCCTGTCGACAGGCGTCCCCTCTTGGCCTGCCTGCGCCTCACCCAAGAGCAGAGCCCGTCTCTGGCTTGGGTGAGGTTCCCGTCCCGCTCGGCGAAAGTGCCCTTTATGCGCGGGTCACACATGGTCGCCAACATGTATGACTCTTCCTTAGTGAGAGGAGTTAGCCTGGCAGCTATGCCCTGCTGCAGCCTTCTCACTAATGCGCGCACCGCTGGAACAAGGTCAGCACGGGGCGCGACCCGGTCTGCAAGGGTGGCCAGATTCCTCTGGAGCGTGTGCACCAGGGGAATGACCAGACCGAGGGTCGCCGTGTCTGACGAGACCGCCACAGTGAAGTCCTTGAAGGGCTTCAGGACCTCCACTGTCTGGGTGATGGTGAGCCAATCCTCCCGGTTGAACTCACCCACCTGACTCGCACCGCGGTGCTCGGAGAGCCACGCGTGGAGTGCGGCCTGCTGCTCCACCAAGCGCTCAAGCATGGCGCAGGTGGAGTTCCAGCGAGTGCTGACGTCAGTGATCAGAGCGTGCTCTGGCACACCTGTCCTGACCTGTGTCTGGCGCAGTTCGTGCGTGGCCTTCACGCTGCGCGAGAAGTGACCCGTGAGCCTCCGACATTTCTGGACAAGTAACTGGAGTTCACGGGTCCGGGTATCCACGGGTTCCTTCGAGGAGCCCAACCCCAGCGCATCTCTCACCACTAGGTGAAGCTTGTGAGCGGCACAGTAGACGCTCTCTCGGCTCACTAGATGCGCCGCTGCCCTCATGTTCTTGCCACCGTCCGTCACCATGCATCCCACGGTGGCGGGTCCCTGGCCTATCCACTCGTCCAACTGTCTCCTTAAGGTGGCAGCGATGTTCTCCGCCGTGTGGGACACGTCGAGCACCTCGGCGTGAAGCAAGGCCTTGCAGTAGCCGGCCTGGCGGTCTCGCATCCTTCCCTGTCTAGCTGTGCTAGGCACCTCCCCCCGGCCCCCACCCAGAACCGACTCGGGTTCCCACCAGTGAGCAGTAAGCGAGAGGTACGCTTGCTGCACACTTGGGCAGGTCCAGATGTCCGATGTGAAGTGCACAGTTCTCCCGGCAACCCGGGACAGCTGTGCCTTCACATGATCCCTGGCAGCCTTGTAAAACGAGGGCACCACCGATCTGCTCAACGACGTGCGAGCAGGGACGGCGTACCAGGGAAAGCAATCTTGGAGCAGCCCTGAGAAGCCGAAGTCTTCAACTACGGAATACGGTTGCCCATCCACTGCTATCATGTTGACGATGTGGCGCGTGATGCGCCTGCTCGCCCTCCGGATCCCCTCTCTGGGCACACTAGCGCCCTGCATACCAAGCATCTCCGGGAGAGAGGCTTGGCGTCCCTTTCCTGCAGGTACCCTTGGGGGGAGAGCACCAGAGGAGCCTGCCTCCTTCTGGCTAGCTGGCGGCCGTGCGGCGCCACTCGAACCCTCCTCCCGAAGAAGCACCGCCTGGTGGTGCCTCTTCATATGGTACCTCATCCCAGACGTGGAGAGATGCCACACATCTTTGCCACGGCTGACGCGCTGCCTACAATGCAGGCACAGGGCTGCTCGGGGATCCTCCGCTGCCTGGAAGTGCTTCCAGATTTCGGAGGAAAAGGGCATCCCACGCTTCCCAGGAGAAGCGCGTTCGGGACCACCCTGCGGCACCTCCTGTGAGGTGCTCTGGCCGGACACACCGTGTCCCACTCTCGGCCGGGCAGGTGGGGATGGACGAGGCTGAAGGGGCAGAGATGTGGGCTCTTCCACCACAGTCTCTGCCTCTTCCTCCCGCGTCCTCTCCTCCTGCACAGCCGTGAGAGGCCTGCTGCTGGCCTCAGAGGAAACTGGGGTGGACCGCCCCAGGGGGGGTCTCACGGGCAGTTCCTCCAACATCCTCCGGGTTCCTGGGGTGAGCGGGAGCGCAGGGAAAGTCATGTGCTCCGCGCCCATCCCAGGAGACACCACATGCTGCCCCTCCTCCAGCAGCTGGCTCGCAACCACTGGAGGAGGAGGAGCCTCAGCAGCAGGCCCCTGCCCAGTGCCAGCCCCTGCCTCACGCACCCGGGTTGGGGGTGGCCCTCCAGCAGCTGCCTCAGGAAAGAGAGTCTTGCGAACCCTCTTCCTGTCACCAGAAGCCAGGCTGGTGAACGGCAGCAGCGCAGGGGAGGGCCTCCTCCGCTCAGATGGGGGGGCTGCCGCAGCAGTCCCCCTCCCCCTCCCCTCCTCCCCTCTAGATTTCTCCCTAGCCTTTCCCCCGGGGCCCCTCTCTGCTTTCCTCTCCGACATACTTTCCCCTCCCAAATTCAACCCTAACTAATCAGAAAAGATTTAGAAAACAAAGGTCAACTTTGTTTTCAAGACCTAACTAACCTGCTCTAAATCTGTGCTTCTAGTGGCTCTGTGACTTGGAGATGAACAATCAAGTGCCTTTTTAAGCAACCCTATTTATGTCAGGGAACCTGAGCCTGCCAATCAGCTGAATTCCTCTGGAATTGAGCTGGCCCTAAACCCCAATAACAGGTGACAAAGCCTTAAACACTCTCACACTAGTATGCCCGGGCCGGCCTGGCACCACCACGGGTGCCAGAGATGGGCAGTGGAACCCTAGTTATGGGGGCACTAATGGGAAGCCTATTGACAGCTATTACAAATTTTTATGTATATATATATATATATAGAATTCAAACCTAACACTCACTCACTAATGCTTTCCCTGCTGAGTCCCTATTTAGTTTTTTAAAAAAAACTAGGCTCGGTTTCCCTAATGATTATGTTGAGGGCAATTATCCACTGATCACCTACCAACTGGCCTACCTACCTAAGAGACACTATTTAGCGGGACCGATGTATCTGTGGTATGTCGGTGTGGGGTGTGGATGTGGTGTTTTGAAGATGAGCCTCCCCCCTCCCAAGCTAGCAAGAACCCACCCCCAAGGCCACCCAAATGTGAACCCGGACTCGCTCACAGTAACACCAGTCCTGCAGTCCAGCAATGTTCAGGCGGTCTTGCAGCTGGTCCTCCTCTCCTCCACGATGCTGTCAAGAAAATTGGAAATGTTAGCAGAGTCAACACCACACGCCGCACACGCAACCCCCAAAATTCAAGGCCCCGTTGCACAAGCCAAGTCAGCCCCCCCCCCTTAAAGGCTAGGGCCAACCAGCAGCAAAACAAAACACATCCACCCAGCAGAGCTTCTGGCCTGTGCAGGCCAAAAGCTGGCACACTCATTTTTTAGTCCTGTGAAACAGTAGTTCATGCCCACCCCACACTCAAACTTGAAAAATGAAACATGAAAGAAAGCAGGCACTGCGATCAATGCTGGCCCCCCTAACCCCCAAACAATATCCTCTTGCCCAACCAGAAAATGCCCCCCCCCGGCCCAAGCCATAAAGACAGAGCCAAAGCATATGCTCGCAGGTAGGCACAGCAGCAGACATAAGCTCAAAAACCAAATTTAACAACAACCCTACCAGTCCACCAGTGCAGATGTCCAGCAATGTTGATCCTCCACGCAGAGATCTGCAGGCCGATGTCCACCAAGTGCAGTCCAGTCCAGAAGAGGTCCACCAACGATAAACAACCTGAATGTGAAGCAAAACAGTGAGTGCCAGGCCAGCAAACGGGAAGGGTTACCAAAGCCGGAGCAGCAGGCCTGTGTGTGGGCCGAAGGCTGGCACAGTTGATCAGGACGGAGCCTGTTGGGAATCCTTGCAAGCAGGGGACCAGACACAGAAACGCAAGCCACACCATTCCAGATTGTGGAGCACTACTGTGAGTGCCAGGCCAGCAACCAAAAAGGGTTACCTTGGCCAAAGCAGCATACCTGTGTGTGGCCCACAGGCTGGCACAGTTGATCAGGACGGAGCCTGTTGGGAATCCTTGCAAGCAGGGGACCAGACACAGAAACGCAAGCCACACCATTCCAGATTGTGGAGCACTACTGTGAGTGCCAGGCCAGCAACCAAAAAGGGTTACCTTGGCCAAAGCAGCATACCTGTGTGTGGCCCACAGGCTGGCACAGTTGATCAGGACGGAGCCTGTTGGGAATCCTTGCAAGCAGGGGACCAGACACAGAAAAGCAAGCCACACCATTCCAGATTGTGGAGCACAACTGTGAGTGCCAGCCAGAAGAAAGGCTTCTGGCCTGTGTAGGCCCAAAGCTGGCACACTCTGGTTTTAATCTTAAAACAGTGGATCAAGCTTAAAGAAGGCAAGCACAACAACCAATGCTGAAACCCCCCCCCCACCATCAAACATTGTCTGCCCAACCTGTCCCCCAGGCCATACCTGTGTGTGGCCCACAGGCTGGCACAGTTGATCAGGACGGAGCCTGTTGGGAATCCTTGCAAGCAGGGGACCAGACACAGAAAAGCAAGCCACACCATTCCAGATTGTGGAGCACAACTGTGAGTGCCAGCCAGAAGAAAGGCTTCTGGCCTGTGTAGGCCCAAAGCTGGCACACTCTGGTTTTAATCTTAAAACAGTGGATCAAGCTTAAAGAAGGCAAGCACAACAACCAATGCTGAAACCCCCCCCCCCACCATCAAACATTGTCTGCCCAACCTGTCCCCCAGGCCATACCTGGGTGTGGCCCACAGGCTGGCACAGTTGATCAGGACGGAGCCTGTTGGGAATCCTTGCAAGCAGGGGACCAGACACAGAAAAGCAAGCCACACCATTCCAGATTGTGAAGCACAACTGTGAGAGCCAGCCAGAAGAAAGGCTTCTGGCCTGTGTAGGCCCAAAGCTGGCACACTCTGGTTTTAATCTTAAAACAGTGGATCAAGCTTAAAGAAGGCAAGCACAACAACCAATGCTGAAACCCCCCCCCCCCACCATCAAACATTGTCTGCCCAACCTGTCCCCCAGGCCATACCTGTGTGTGGCCCACAGGCTGGCACAGTTGATCAGGACGGAGCCTGTTGGGAATCCTTGCAAGCAGGGGACCAGACACAGAAACGCAAGCCACACCATTCCAGATTGTGGAGCACAACTGTGAGTGCCAGCCAGAAGAAAGGCTTCTGGCCTGTGTAGGCCCAAAGCTGGCACACTCTGGTTTTAATCTTAAAACAGTGGATCAAGCTTAAAGAAGGCAAGCACAACAACCAATGCTGAACCCCCCCCCCCACCATCAAACATTGTCTGCCCAACCTGTCCCCCAGGCCATACCTGTGTGTGGCCCACAGGCTGGCACAGTTGATCAGGACGGAGCCTGTTGGGAATCCTTGCAAACAGGGGACCAGACACAGAAAAGCAAGCCACACCATTCCAGATTGTGAAGCACAACTGTGAGAGCCAGCCAGAAGAAAGGCTTCTGGCCTGTGTAGGCCCAAAGCTGGCACACTCTGGTTTTAATCTTAAAACAGTGGATCAAGCTTAAAGAAGGCAAGCACAACAACCAATGCTGAACCCCCCCCCCCACCATCAAACATTGTCTGCCCAACCTGTCCCCCAGGCCATACCTGTGTGTGGCCCACAGGCTGGCACAGTTGATCAGGACGGAGCCTGTTGGGAATCCTTGCAAGCAGGGGACCAGACACAGAAAAGCAAGCCACACCAATCCAGATTGTGAAGCACAACTGTGAGAGCCAGCCAGAAGAAAGGCTTCTGGCCTGTGTAGGCCCAAAGCTGGCACACTCTGGTTTTAATCTTAAAACAGTGGATCAAGCTTAAAGAAGGCAAGCACAACAACCAATGCTGAACCCCCCCCCCCACCATCAAACATTGTCTGCCCAACCTGTCCCCCAGGCCATACCTGTGTGTGGCCCACAGGCTGGCACAGTTGATCAGGACGGAGCCTGTTGGGAATCCTTGCAAGCAGGGGACCAGACACAGAAAAGCAAGCCACACCATTCCAGATTGTGGAGCACAACTGTGAGAGCCAGCCAGAAGAAAGGCTTCTGGCCTGTGTAGGCCCAAAGCTGGCACACTCTTGTTTTAATCTTAAAACAGTGGATCAAGCTTAAAGAAGGCAAGCACAACAACCAATGCTGAAACCCCCACCCCACCATCAAACATTGTCTGCCCAACCTGTCCCCCAGGCCATGCCAAGAATAAACTGCAACACCTTTTTGCAGAGGCAGGCCACAGCAGCACATTGCCCAGCATCAAAAAAATTTACAAAAATTTTAAAAAGGCCTACCAGGTGTCCTCTCAGGATGTCCAGCACAGTTGATCCTCCAGGCAGATGTCCTCCAGGCTCCAGGTGCAGTCTCTCTTCTTCTCCTCTCTCGGTCACAGCTCAGCAGCAGCAGCAACAGAAGTGTTCCAGACAGTCTTGCTCCAAATTTAAATCCCCTGCTGCAGCCTCAGCCAAAGATTTAAATCTATTGGCTGGCATGAGAATGCAGCAGTGGGATTGGTGACTCCTAAAGTCCCCAGTCCCCTGCCTTTCCCCACCCACACTCCAAGAGCCACCCTCCTCCTGCTCCCCCTCCCCTACCTGTTAGTTTTGGCGGGAATCTCTGCTGCTTTGCAAATGCAAAGTGCAATGCAATGCTTGCACCTTGCATTTGCAAGGCAAAGCAGGATTCCCTATCCTCCTTTGCAAGAGGGGTGGGGGGTGACAGAAGGAGTGAGTGATTCACTCCTTCTCCCCCCCTCCCCTCTTCTAAGAGCCTGCAGGAAGCCTTTGCTTCCAGCAGGACTTTGCTAGCCGCTTGCTAAGGCAAACGGCTAGCAAAATCAAAATGGCGATTCTCGAATGCCGAAAGAATGCCGAAAGAATCCCGAAACGTTTCGGGTTTTTCTTTCGGCAATCCCGAAACGTTTCGGCATTCCCCGAAACGTTTCGGCATTCTTGAAGAATGCCGAAACACTTTTGTTTCGGCATTCTTTCGGCATTCTGAATGCCGAAACGCACATCCCTAACAGCGACAAAGACAAAGACAGCGACAAAGACAGCCACAGCGACAGCGACAACGTCAAAGACAAAGACAGCGACAGCGACAAAGACAGCGACAAAGACAGCGACAAAGATAGCCACATAGACAAAGACAGCGACAGCGACAAAGACAGCGACAAAGACAAAGACAGCGCCAAGGACAATGACAAAAACAGCGACAATGACAAAGACAAAGACAGCAACAAACGCAACGAAAGCGACAAAGACAAAGACAAAGACATAGACATAGACAAAGACATCAACAGCAACAAAGACAAAGACAGCGACAAAGAAAAAGACAAAGACAGCGACAAAGACAAAGACAAAGACAAAGACAAAGACAGCGACAAAGCGACAAAGACAGCGACAAAGGCAGCGACAAAGACAGCGACAAAAACAGCAACAAAAACAGCGACAAAGAGAAAGACAGCTACAAGGCAAAGACAGCGACAAAGACAACGACAAAGAGAAAGACAGCGACAAAGACAGCGACAAAGACAGAGACAAAAACAAAGACAAAGACAGTGAAAAAAGACAAAGAGAGCGACAGCGACAGCAACAAAGACAAAGACAGCGACAACGACGGCAACAAAGACAATGACAGCGACAAAGATAAAGACAGAGACAAAGACAAAGACAAAGACAAAGACAGCGACAGCGACATCAACAGCAACAAAGACAAAGACAGCGACAAAGACTGCGACAAAGACAGCGACAAAGACTGCGACAAAGACAGAGACAAAGACAGCGACAGCGACAAAGAAAAAAGACAGCGTCAAAGAAAAACACAGCAACAAAGGCAGCAACTAAGACAAAGACAATGACAAAGACAAAGAAAGCGACAAAGACAAAGACAGCGACGAACACAGCGACAAACACAGCAACAAAGACAGAGACAAAGACAAGGAAAGCGACAAAGACAGCGTCAATGACAAAGACAGCGACAAAGACAAAGACAGCGACAAAGACAAAGATAAAGACAGCAACAAAGAAAAAGGTGCTGTCTTTGTCTTTGTCGCTGTCTTTGTCTTTGTCGCTGTCTTTGTCACTGTCTTTGTCTTTGTCGCTGTCTTTGTCTTTGTCGCTGTCTTTGTCTTTGTCTTTGTCGCTGTCTCTGTCTTTGTCGCTGTCTTTGTCTTTGTCGCTGTCTCTGTCTTTGTCGCTGTCTTTGTCTTTGTTGCAGTCTTTGTCTTTGTCGCTGTCTTTTTCGCTGTCATTGCGCTGTCTTTGTCGCTGTCTTTGTCTTTGTCGCTGTCTTTGTCTTTTTCTTTGTCGCTGTATTTGTCGCTGTCTTTGTCTTTGTGGCTGTCTTTGTCTTTGTCTTTGTCTTTGTCTTTGTCTTTGTCGCTGTCGCTGTCGCTGTCGCTGTCGCTGTCGCTGTCGCTGTCGCTGTCGCTGTTGCTGTCGCTGTAGCTGTCGCTATCTTTGTCTTTGACGCTGTCATTGACAAAGACAAAGAAAGCGACAAAGACAAAGACAGCCACAAAGACAGCGACAAAGATAAAGACAAAGACAGCGACAAAGACAAAGACAGAGACAAAGACAAAGACAGCGACAAAGACAGCGACAAAGACAAAAACAGCGCCAAAGACAGCAAAAAAGACAGCGACAAAGACAAAGACTGCAACAAAGACAAAGACAGCGCCAAAGACAGAGACAGCGACAAAGACAAAGACAGCGACAAAGACAAAGACAGCGACAAAGACAGCAAGAAAGACAAAGACAGTGACAAAGACAGTGACAAAGACAGTGACAAAGACAAAGACAGCGACAAAGACAGCGACAAAGACAAAGAAAGTGACAAAGACAGCGACAAAGACAGCGTCAAAGACAGGGACAGCGACAGCGACAAAGACAAAGACAACGACAAAGACAGCGACAAAGACAGTGACAAAGACAGCGACAGCGACAAAGACACTGACAAAGACAGCGACAGTGAAAAAGACAGCAACAAGGACAGCGACAAAGACAGCGACAAAGAAAAAGACAAAGACAAAGACAGCGACAAAGACAAAGACAGAGACAAAGACAGTAACAAAGACAAAGACAAAGACAACGACAAAGACAGCGACAAAGACAAAGACAGCGACAAAGACAAAGACAGCGACAAAGACAGCAACAAAGACAAAGACAGCAACAGCGACAAAGACAAAGACAGTGACAAAGACAGCGACAAAGACAAAGACAGCAACAAAGACAAAGACAGTGACTAAAATAAAGACAAAGACAGCGACAAAGACAGAGACAAAGACAAAGACAGCGACAAGGCAAAGACAGCGACAAAGACAAAGACAGCGACAAAGACAGCGACAAAGACAAAGACAGCGACAAAGACAGAGACAAAGACAAAAACAAAGACAAAGACAGTGAAAAAAGACAAAGACAGCGACAGCGACAGCAACAAAGACAAAGACAGCGACAACGACAGCAACAAAGACAATGACAGAGACAAAGACAAAGACAGAGACAAAGACAAAGACAGCGACAGCGACAGCGACAGCAACAAAGACAAAGACAGCGACAAAGAAAAAGATAAAGACTGCGACAAAGACTGCGACAAAGACAGAGACAAAGACAGCGACAAAGACATAGACAAAGACAGCGACAGCGACAGCGACAGCGACAGCGACAGCGACAGCGACAGCGACAAAGAAAAAAGGCAGCGTCAAAGAAAAACACAGCAACAAAGGCAGCAACAAAGAGAAAGACAATGACAAAGACAAAGAAAGCGACAAAGACAAAGACAGCGACAAAGACAGCGACAAAGACAGCGACAAAGACAAGGAAAGCAACAAAGACAGCGTCAATGACAAAGACAGTGACAAAGACAAAGACAGCGACAAAGACAAAGACAGCGACAAAGACAGCCACAGCGACAGCGACAACGTCAAAGACAAAGATAGTGACAGCGACAAAGACAGCGACAAAGACAGCGACAAAGATAGCCACATAGACAAAGACAGCGACAGCGACAAAGGCAGCGACAAAGACAGCGACAAAGACAGCGACAAAGATAGCCACATAGACAAAGACAGCGACAGCGACAAAGACAGCGACAAAGACAAAGACAGCGCCAAGGACAAAGACAAAAACAGCGACAATGACAAAGACAAAGACAGCAACAAACGCAACGAAAGCGACAAAGACAAAGACAAAGACAAAGACAAAGACAAAGACAAAGACAAAGACATAGACATAGACAAAGACATCAACAGCAACAAAGACAAAGACAGCGACAAGGACAAAGACAAAGACAAAGACAAAGACAAAGACAAAGACAAAGACAAAGACAAAGCGACAAAGACAGCGACAAAGGCAGCGACAAAGACAGCGACAAAAACAGCAACAAAAACAGCGACAAAGAGAAAGACAGCTACAAGGCAAAGACAGCGACAAAGACAACGACAAAGAGAAAGACAGCGACAAAGACAGCGACAAAGACAGAGACAAAAACAAAGACAAAGACAGTTAAAAAAGACAAAGAGAGCGACAGCGACAGCAACAAAGACAAAGACAGCGACAACGACGGCAACAAAGACAATGACAGCGACAAAGACAAAGACAGAGACAAAGACAAAGACAAAGACAAAGACAGCGACAGCGACATCAACAGCAACAAAGACAAAGACAGCGACAAAGACTGCGACAAAGACAGCGACAAAGACTGCGACAAAGACAGAGACAAAGACAGCGACAGCGACAAAGAAAAAAGACAGCGTCAAAGAAAAACACAGCAACAAAGGCAGCAACTAAGACAAAGACAATGACAAAGACAAAGAAAGCGACAAAGACAAAGACAGCGACAAAGACAGCGACAAACACAGCAACAAAGACAGAGACAAA
Organism: Eublepharis macularius; assembly: GCF_028583425.1. Lineage (NCBI taxonomy): Eukaryota > Metazoa > Chordata > Lepidosauria > Squamata > Eublepharidae > Eublepharis > Eublepharis macularius. The sequence continues at coordinate 179,748,864 of NC_072793.1, forward strand.
GACAAGGAAAGCGACAAAGACAGCGTCAATGACAAAGACAGCGACAAAGACAAAGATAGCGACAAAGACAAAGATAAAGACAGCAACAAAGAAAAAGGTGCTGTCTTTGTCTTTGTCGCTGTCTTTGTCTTTGTCGCTGTCTTTGTCACTGTCTTTGTCTTTGTCGCTGTCTTTGTCTTTGTCGCTGTCTTTGTCTTTGTCTTTGTCGCTGTCTCTGTCTTTGTCGCTGTCTTTGTCTTTGTCGCTGTCTCTGTCTTTGTCGCTGTCTTTGTCTTTGTTGCAGTCTTTGTCTTTGTCGCTGTCTTTTTCGCTGTCATTGCGCTGTCTTTGTCGCTGTCTTTGTCTTTGTCGCTGTCTTTGTCTTTGTCGCTGTCTTTGTTGCTGCCTTTGTCTTTGTCGCTGTCTTTGTCTTTGTCGCTGACTTTGTCACTGTCTTTGTCTTTGTCGCTGTCTTTGTCACTGTCTTTGTCGCTGTCTTTGTTTTTGTCTCTGTCTGTCGCTGTCTTTGTCTTTGTCGCTGTCTATGTCGCTGTCGCTGTCTTTGTTGCTGTCTTTGTCGCTGTCTTTTTTCACTGTTGCTGTCTTGGTCATTGTCTTTGCCCCTGTCGCTGTCTTTGTCTTCGTCTTGGTCTTTGTCTTTGTCGCTGTCTCTGTCGCTGTCTTTCTCTTTGTTGCTGTCTCTGTTGCTTTCCTTGTCTTTGTCGTTGTCGTTGTCTTTGTCTTTGTCTTTGTCGCTGTCTCTGTCGCTGTCTTTCTCTTTGTCGCTGTCTTTGTCGCTGTCTTTGACTTTGTTGCTGTCACTGTAGCTGTCGCTGTCGCTGTCTTTGTCGCTGTCTTTGTCACTGTCTTTCTCGCTGTCTTTGTCTTTGTCGCTGTCTGACACTGTCTTTGTCTTTGTCGCTGTCTTTGTCGTTGTCGCTGTCTTTATCACTGTCTTTTTCGCTGTCTTTGTCTTTGTCGCTGTCATTGTCTTGGTCGCTGTCATTGTCGCTGTCTTTGTCTTCATCTTGATCTTTGTCTTTGTCGCTGTCTCTGTCGCTGTCTTTCTCTTTGTCGCTGTCTCTGTCGCTTTCTTTGTTTTTGTCGTTGTCATTGTCTTTGTCTTTGTCTTTGTCGCTGTCTCTGTCGCTCTTTCTCTTTGTTGCTGTCTTTGTCGCTGTCTTTGACTTTGTCGCTGTCACTATAGCTGTCGCTGTCGCTGTCTTTGTCGCTGTCTTTGTTGCTGTCTTTGTCTTTCTCGCTGTCTTTGTCACTGTCTTTGTCGCTGTCATTGTCTTTGTCGCTGTCTGACACTGTCTTTGTCTTTGTCGCTGTCTTGGTTGCTGTCGCTGTCTTTATCACTGTCTTTTTCGCTGTCTTTGTCTTTGTTGCTGTCGCTGTCGCTGTCTTTGTCTTTGGTGCTGTCTTTGTCTTTGTCGCTGTCATTGTCTTTGTCGCTGTCATTGTCGCTGTCTTTGTCTTTGTCGCTGTCGCTGTCTCTGACTTAGTTGCTGTCTCAGTCGCTGTCTTTGTCTTTGTCGCTGTCTCTGTTGCTGTCTTTGTCGCTGTCTTTGTCGTTGTCTTTGTATTTCTCACTGTCTTTGTCTTTGTCCTTGTCTTTGTCTTTGTCGCTGACTTTGTCTTTATCTTTTTCGCTGTCTTTTTCGCTGTCTTTGTCTTTGTCGCTGTCTTTGTCACTGTCGCTGTCTTGGCTGCTGTCTTTGTCGCTGTCTTTTTTCACTGTCGCTGTCTTGGTAGTTGTCTTTGTCACTGTCGCTGTCTTTGTCTTCGTCTTGGTCTTTGTCTTTGTCGCTGTCTCTGTCGGTGTGGTTCTCTTTGTCGCTGTCTCTGTCGCTTTCTTTGTCTTTGTCGTTGTCGTTGTCTTTGTCTTTGTCGCTGTCTCTGTCGCTGTCTTTCTCTTTGTCGCTGTCTTTGTCGCTGTCTTTGACTTTGTCGCTGTCACTGTAGCTGTCGCTGTCGCTGTCTTTGTCGCTGTCTTTGTCGCTGTCTTTGTCTTTGTTGCTGTCTTTGTCACTCTCTTTGTCGCTGTCTTTGTCTTTGTCGCTGTCTGACACTGTCTTTGTCTTTGTCGCTGTCGCTGTCGCTGTCGCTGTTGCTGTCTTTATCACTGTCTTTTTCGCTGTCTTTGTTTTTGTTGCTGTTGCTGTCACTGTCTTTGTCTTTGTTGCAGTCTTTGTCTTTGTCGCTGTCTTTTTCGCTCTCATTGCACTGTCTTTGTTTTTGTCGCTGTCTTTGTCTTTGTCGCTGTCTTTGTCACTCTCTTTGTCGCTGTCTTTGTCTTTGTCGCTGTCTGACACTGTCTTTGTCGCTGTCGCTGTCGCTGTCGCTGTCGCTGTCGCTGTCGCTGTCGCTGTCGCTGTCGCTGTTGCTGTCTTTATCACTGTCTTTTTCGCTGTCTTTGTCTTTGTTGCTGTTGCTGTCGCTGTCTTTGTCTTTGGCGCTGTCTTTGTCTTTGTTGCTGTCATTGTCTTTGTCGCTGTCATTGTCGCTGTCTTTGTCTTTGTCGCTGTCGCTGTCGCTGACTTAGTCGCTGTCTCAGTCGCTGTCTTTGTCTTTGTCGCTGTCTCTGTTGCTGTCTTTGTCGCTGTCTTTGTCTTTGTCGTTGTCTTTGTATTTGTCACTGTCTTTGTCTTTGTCCCTGTCTTTGTCTTTGTCGCTGTCTTTGTCTTTGTCTTTTTCGCTGTCTTTGTCGCTGTCTTTGTCTTTGTCACTGTCTTTGTCTCTGTCTTTGTCTTTGTCGCTGTCTTTGTCTTTGTCGCTGTCTTTGACAAAGACAAAGACAGCAAAAAAGACAGCAACAAAGACAACGACAGCGAAAAAGACAAAGACAGTGACAAAGACAATGTCAAATACAGTGACAGCAACAGCGACAAAGACAGAGACAGCGACAGCGACACCGAGAAAGACAGCCACAAAGACAGCAACAAAGACAAAGACAAAGACAGCAACAAAGACAGCGACAAAAAGACAAGGACAGCAAGAAAGACAAAGACAGCGACAAAGACAGCGACAGCGACAAAGACAGCGACAGCAAAAAAGACAAAGACTGCGACAAAGACAAAGACAGCGACAAAGACAAACACAGCGACAAAGACAAACACAGCGACAAAGACAGCGACAAAGACAGCGACAAAGACAGCGACAAAGACAGCGACAAAGACAAAGACAGCGACAAAGCGACAAAGGCAGCGACAAAGACAGCGACAAAAACAGCAACAAAAACAGCGACAAAGACAAAGACACCGACAAAGACAGAGACAAAGACAAAAACAAAGACAAAGACAGTGAAAAAAGACAAAGACAGCGACAGCGACAGCGACAGCAACAAAGACAAAGACAGCGACAACGACAGCAACAAAGACAATGACAGCGACATAGACAAAGACAGAGACAAAGACAGCGACAGCGACAGCAACAGCAACAAAGACAAAGACAGCGACAAAGACTGTGACAAAGACTGCGACAAAGACTGCGACAAAGACAGAGACAAAGACAGCGACAAAGACAGCGACAGCGACAGCGACAGCGACAGCGACAGCGACAAAGAAAAAAGACAGCGACAAAGAAAAACACAGCAACAAAGGCAGCAACAAAGACAAAGACAATGACAAAGACAAAGAAAGCGACAAAGACAAAGACAGCGAGAAAGACAGCGACAAAGACAGCGACAAAGACAAGGAAAGCAATAAAGACAGCGACAAAGACAGCGTCAATGACAAAGACAGCGACAAAGACAAAGACAGCGACAAAGACAAAGATAAAGACAGCAACAAAGAAAAAGGTGCTGTCTTAGTCTTTGTCGCAGTCTTTGTCTTTGTCGCTGTCGCTGTCTTTGTCTTTGTCGCTGTCGCTGTCGCTATCGCTGTCTTTGTCGTTGTCGCTGTCTTTGTCTTTGTCTTTGTCTTTGTCTTTGTCGCTGTCTTTGCCTTTGTCGCTGTCTTTGTCGCTGACTTTGTCTTTGTCTCTTTCTTTGTCTTTGTCGCTGTCTTTGTCTTTGTCTTTGTCGCTGTCTTTGTCTTTGTCGCTGACTTTGTCGCTATCTTTGACGCTGTCTTTGTCTTTGTCGCTGTCTTTATCGCTGTCTTTATCTTTGTCGCGGTCTTTGTAGCTGTCTTTGTCTTTGTCTTTGTCGCTGTCTTTGTCTTTGTCTTTGTCTTTGTCTTTGTCTTTGTCTTTGTCTTTGTCTTTGTCTTTGTCTTTGTCTTTGTCTTTGTCTTTGTCGCTTTCGTTGCGTTTGTTGCTGTCTTTGTCTTTGTCGCTGTTTTTGTCTTTGTCCTTGGCGCTGTCTTTGTCTTTGTCGCTGTCTTTGTCGCTGTCGCTGTCTTTGTCTATGTGGCTATATTTGTCGCTGTCTTTGTCGCTGTCTTTGTCGCTGTCTTTGTCTTTGTCGCTGTCTTTGTCTTTGTCGCTGTCTTTGTCTTTGACGTTGTCGCTGTCGCTGTGGCTGTCTTTGTCGCTGTCTTTGTCTTTGTCGCTGTCTTTGTCTTTGTCTTTGTCTCTGTCTGTCGCTGTCTTTGTCTTTGTCGCTGTCTTTGTCGCTGTCGATGTCTTTGCTGCTGTCTTTGTCGCTGTCTTTTTTCACTGTTGCTGTCTTGGTCATTGTCTTTGTCCCTGTCGCTGTCTTTTTCTTCGTCTTCGTCTTTGTTGCTGTCTCTGTCGCTGTCTTTCTCTTTGTCGCTGTCTCTTTCGCTTTCTTTGTCTTTGTCGTTGTCGTTGTCTTTCTCTTTGTCTTTGTCTTTGTCGCTGTCTCTGTCGCTGTCTTTCTCTTTGTTGCTGTCTTTGTCGCTGTCTTTGACTTTGTCGCTGTCACTGTAGCTGTCGCTGTCGCTGTCTTTGTCGCTGTCTTTGTCGCTGTCTTTGTCTTTGTCGCTGTCTTTGTCACTGTCTTTGTGACTGTCTTTGTCGCTGTCTTTGTCATTGTCGCTGTCTGACACTGTTTTTGTCTTTGTCGCTGTCTTTGTCGCTGTCGCTGTCTTTATCACTGTCTTTTTCGCTGTCTTTGTCTTTGTTGCTGTCGCTGTCGCTGTCTTTGTCTTTGGCGCTGTCTTTGTCTTTGTCGCTGTCATTGTCTTTGTCGCTGTCATTGTCGCTGTCTTTGTCTTCGTCTTGGTCTTTGTCTTTGTCGCTGTCTCTGTCGGTGTCTTTCTCTTTGTCGCTGTCTCTGTCGCTTTCTTTGTCTTTGTCGTTGTCTTTGTCTTTGTCTTTGTCGCTGTCTCTGTCGCTCTTTCTCTTTGTCGCTGTCTTTGTCGCTGTATTTGACTTTGTCGCTGTCACTGTAGCTGTCGCTGTCGCTGTCTTTGTCGCTGTCTTTGTCGCTGTCTTTGTCTTTGTCGCTGTCTTTGTCACTGTCTTTGTCGCTGTCTTTGTCGCTGTCTGACACTGTCTTTGTCTTTGTCGCTGTCTTTGTTGCTGTCGCTGTCTTTATCACTGTCTTTTTCGCTGTCTTTGTCTTTGTTGCTGTCTCTGTCGCTGTCTTTGTCTTTGTCGCTGTCTTTGTCACTCTCTTTGTCGCTGTCTTTGTCTTTGTCGCTGTCTGACACTGTCTTTGTCTTTGTCTTTGTCGCTGTCGCTGTCGCTGTCGCTGTCACTGTTGCTGTCTTTATCACTGTCTTTTTCGCTGTCTTTGTCTTTGTTGCTGTTGCTGTCGCTGTCTTTGTCTTTGTTGCAGTCTTTGTCTTTGTCGCTGTCTTTTTCGCTCTCATTGCACTGTCTTTGTCTTTGTCGCTGTCGCTCTCTTTGTCGTTGTCGCTGTCTTTGTCTTTTTTCACTGTCTTTGTCTTTGTTTTTGTCTTTGTCTCTGTCTTTCTCGCTGTCTTTGTTGCTTTCTTTGTCTTTGTCATTGTCTTTGTCGCTGTCTTTGTCGCTGTCTTTGTCTTTGTCGCTGTCTTTGCCTTGTTGCTGTCTTTGTCTTTGTCGCTGTTTTTGTTGCTGTTTTTGTCGCTGTCTTTGTCGCTGCCTTTGTCGCTTTCTCGCTGTCTTTGTCGCTTTGTCGCTGTCTTTGTCTTTGTCGCTGTCTTTGTCGCTGTCTTTGTCGCTGTCGCTGTGTTTGTCTTTGTCGCTGTCTTTGTATTTGTCGCTGTCTTTGTATTTGTTGCTGTCTTTGTCGCTGTCTTTGTCGCTGTCTTTGTCGCTGTCTTTGTCTTTGTCGCAGTCTTTGTCTTTTTTGCTGTCGCTGTCTTTGTCGCTGTCGCTGTCTTTGTCGCTGTCTTTGTCTTTCTTGCTGTCCTTGTCTTTTTGTCGCTGTCTTTGTTGCTGTCTTTGTCTTTGTCTTTGTCTTTGTTGCTGTCTTTGTGGCTGTCTTTCTCGGTGTCGCTGTCGCTGTCTCTGTCTTTGTCGCTGTTGCTGTCACTGTATTTGACATTGTCTTTGTCACTGTCTTTGTCTTTTTCGCTGTCGTTGTCTTTGTTGCTGTCTTTTTTGCTGTCTTTGTCTTTGTCAAAGACAGCGACAAAGACAAAGACAGCGACAAAGACAAAGACAGAGACAAAGACAGTGACAAAGACAAAGACAGTGACAAAGACAGCGAAAAAGACAAAGACAAAGACAGCGACAAAGACAAAGACAGGGACAAAGACAAAGACAGTGACAAATACGAAGACAACGACAAAGACAGCGACAAAGACAGCAACAGAGACAGCGACAAAGACAAAGACAGCGACTGAGACAGCGATTAAGTCAGCGACAGCGACAGCGACAAAAACAAAGACAGCGACAATGACAGCGACAAAGACAATGACAGCAACAAAGACAAAGACAGCGCCAAAGACAAAGACAGCGACAGCAACAGCAACAAAGACAAAGACAGCGAAAAAGACAGTGATAAAGACAGCAACAGCGACAGCGACAGCGACAGCGACAAAGACAAAGACAAAGACAGTGTCAGACAGCGACAAAGACAAAGACAGCGACAGAGAGTGACAAAGACAGCGACAAAGACAAAGACAGCAACAAAGACAGTGACAAAGACAGCGACAAATACAGCGACAAAGACAGCGACAGCGACAGCTACAGTGACAGCGACAAAGTCAAAGACAGCGACAAAGACGGCGACAAAGAGAAAGACAGCGACAGAGACAGCGACAAAGACAAAGACAAAGACAACAACAACGACAAAGACAAAGAAAGCGACAGAGAAAGCGACAAAGAGAAAGACAGCGACAGAGACAGCGACAAAGACAAAGACCAAGACGAAGACAAAGACAGCGACAGTGACAAAGACAACGACCAAGACAGCGACAGTGAAAAACGACAGCGACAAAGACAGCAGCAAAGACAGCGACAGCGACAAAGACAGTGACAAAGACAAAGACAGCGACAGACAGAGACAAAGAAAAAGACAAAGACAGCGACAAAGACAGTGACAAAGACAGCGACAAAGACAGCGACAAAGACAAAGACAGCGAAAAAGATAAAGACAACGACAAAGACAAAATCAGCGCCTTTTTCTTTTTCACTGTCTTTGTCTTTTCCTTTGTCCTTGTCACTGTCTTTGTCTTTGTCTCTGTCTTTGTCGCTGTCTTTGTCTTTTTCACTGTCTTTGTCTTTGTCTGTCTTTGTCGCTGTCTTTGACTTTGTCTTTTTCTTTGTAGCTGTCTTTGTCGCTGTCCTTGTCGCTGTCTTTGTCGCTGTCGCTGTCTTTGTCGCTGTCTTAGTTGCTGTCTTTGTCGCAGTCTTTCTCTTTGACGCTGTCTTTGTCGCTGTCCTTTTCGCTTTCTTTGTCTTTGTCGCTGTTTTTGTCGCTGTCTTTGTCTTTGTCGCTGTCTTTGTCGCTGTCTTTGTCACTGTCTATGTCTTTGTCGCTGTATTTGTCTTTGTCGCTGTCTTTGTCGTTGTCGCTGTCTCTGTCTTTGTCGCTGTCTTTGTCTTTGTTGCAGTCTTTGTCTTTGTCGCTGTCTTTTTCGCTCTCATTGCACTGTCTTTGTTTTTGTCGCTGTCTTTGTCTTTGTCGCTGTCTTTTTCGCTGTCATTGCGCTGTCTTTGTCTTTGTCGCTGTCGCTCTCTTTGTCATTGTCGCTGTCTTTGTCTTTGTTGCTGTCACTGTCGCTGTCTTTGTCTTTTTTCACTGTCTTTCTCTTTGTTTTTGTCTTTGTCTCTGTCTTTCTCGCTGTCTTTGTTGCTTTCTTTGTCTTTGTCATTGTCTTTGTCGCTGTCTTTGTCGCTGTCATTGTCTTTGTCGCTGTCTTTGCCTTGTTGCTGTCTTTGTCTTTGTCGCTGTTTTTGTTGCTGTTTTTGTCGCTGTCTTTGTCGCTGCCTTTGTCGCTTTGTCGCTGTCTTTGTCGCTTTGTCGCTGTCTTTGTCTTTGTCGCTGTCTTTGTCGCTGTCTTTGTCGCTGTCTTTGTCGCTGTCGCTGTGTTTGTCTTTGTCGCTGTCTTTGTCGCTGTCTTTGTCACTGTCTTTGTCGCTGTCTTTGTTGCTGTCTTTGTCGCTGTGTTTGTCTTTGTCGCTGTCTTTGTCTTTGTCGCAGTCTTTGTCTTTTTTGCTGTCGCTGTCTTTGTCGCTGTCGCTGTCTTTGTCGCTGTCTTTGTCTTTCTTGCTGTCCTTGTCTTTTTGTCGCTGTCTTTGTTGCTGTCTTTGTCTTTGTCTTTGTTGCTGTCTTTGTGGCTGTCTTTCTCGGTGTCGCTGTCGCTGTCTCTGTCTTTGTCGCTGTTGCTGTCACTGAATTTGACATTGTCTTTGTCACTGTCTTTGTCTTTTTTGCTGTCTTTGTCTTTGTCAAAGACAGCGACAAAGACAAAGACAGCGACAAAGACAAAGACAGAGACAAAGACAGTGACAAAGACAAAGACAGCGACAAAGACAGCGAAAAAGACAAAGACAAAGACAGCGACAAAGACAAAGACAGGGACAGGGTCTTTGTCTTTGTCGCTGTAATTGTCTTTGTCGCTTTCATTGTCGCTGTCTTTGTTTTTGTCGCTGTCGCTGTCGCTGACTTAGTCGCTGTCTCAGTCGCTGTCTTTCTCTTTGTCGCTGTCTCTGTTGCTGTCTTTGTCGATGTCTTTGTCGCTGTCTTTGTCGTTGTCTTTGTATTTCTCACTGTCTTTGTCTTTGTTCCTGACTTTGTCTTTGTCACTGTCTTTGTCTTTGTCTTTTTCGCTGTCTTTGTTGCTGTCTTTGTATTTGTCACTGTCTTTGTCTTCGTCTTGGTCTTTGTCTTTGTCGCTGTCTTTGACAAAGACAAAGACAGCAAAAAAGACAGCGACAAAGACAACGACAGCGACAAAGACAAAGACAGTGACAAAGATAAAGTCAAAGACAGTGACAGCAACAGCGACAAGGACAGAAACAGCGACAGCGACACCAAGAAAGACAGCCACAAAGACAGCAACAAAGACAAAGACAAAGACAGCAACAAAGACAGCGACAAAAAGACAAGGACAGCAAGAAAGACAAAGACAGCGACTAAGACAGAGACAAAGACAAAGACAGCCACAAAGACAAAGACAAAGACAGCGACAAAGACAGCAACAAAGACAGCGACAAAGACAGCGACAAAGACAAAGACAAAGACAGCGACAAAGAGAGCCACAGCGACAAAGACAGCGGCAAAGACAGCGACAAAGACAAAGACAGCGACAAAGACAAAGACTGCAACAAAGACAAAGACAGCGACAAAGACAGAGACAGCGACAACGACAAAGACAGCGACAAAGACAAATACAGTGACAAAGACAAAGACAGTGACAAAGACAGCGACAAAGACAGCGACAAAGACAGCGACAAAGACAAAGACAGCGACAAAGACAGCGACAAAGACAATGACAAAGACAAAGACAGCGACAAAGACAGCGACAAAGACAGCGACAAAGACAGCGACAAAGACAAAGAAAGCGAAAAGGACAGCGACAAAGAGAGCGTCAAAGACAAAGACAGCGACAAAGACAGCGACAGCGACAAAGACAGCGACAAGGACAGCGACAAAGACAGCTACAAAGAAAAACACAAAGACAAAGACAGCGACAAAGACAGACAAAGACAAAGACAGTGAAAAAGACAAAGACAGCGACAAAGACAAAGACAAAGACAGCGACAAGGACAAAGGAAAAGACAAAGACAGCGAAAAAGAAAAAGGCGCTGATTTTGTCTTTGTCGTTGTCTTTATCTTTTTCGCTGTCTTTGTCTTTGTCGCTGTCTTTGTCGCTGTCTTTGTCACTGTCTTTGTCGCTGTCTTTGTCTTTTTCTTTGTCTCTGTCTGTCGCTGTCTTTGTCTTTGTCACTGTCTTTGTCGCTGTCGCTGTCTTTGCTGCTGTCTTTGTCGCTGTCGTTTTTCACTGTCGCTGTCTTGGTCGTTGTCTTTGTCACTGTCGCTGTCTTTGTCTTCGTCTTGGTATTTGTCTTTGTCGCTGTCTCTGTCGCTGTCTTTCTCTTTGTCGCTGTCTCTGTCGCTTTCTTTGTCTTTGTCGTTGTCGTTGTCTTTGTCTTTGTCGCTGTCTCTGTCGCTGTCTTTCTCTTTGTCGCCGTCTTTGTCGCTGTCTTTGACTTTGTCGCTGTCACTGTAGCTGTCGCTGTCGCTGTCTTTGTCGCTGTCTTTGTCTTTGTCGCTGTCTTTGTCGCTGTCTTTGTCGCTGTCTTTGTCGCTGTCTTTGACTTTGTCTTTGTCGCTGTCTTTGTCGCTGTCGCTGTCTTTATCACTGTCTTTTTCGCTGTCTTTGTCTTTGTCGCTGTCTTTGTCGCTGTCTTTGTCGCTGTCTTTGACTTTGACTTTGTCTTTGTCGCTGTCTTTGTCGCTGTCGCTGTCTTTATCACTGTCTTTTTCACTGTCTTTGTCTTTGTTGCTGTCGCTGTCGCTGTCTTTGTCTTTGTCGCTGTCTCTGTTGCTGTCTTTGTCGCTGTCTTTCTCTTTGTCGCCGTCTTTGTCGCTGTCTTTGACTTTGTCGCTGTCACTGTAGCTGTCGCTGTCGCTGTCTTTGTCGCTGTCTTTGACTTTGTTGCTGTCTTTGTCGCTGTCTTTGTCGCTGTCTTTGACTTCGTCTTTGTCGCTGTCTTTGTCGCTGTCGCTGTCTTTATCACTGTCTTTTTCGCTGTCTTTGTCTTTGACAGCGGCAAAGACAGCGAAAAAGACAAAGACAGCGACAAAGACAAAGACTGCAACAAAGACAAAGACAGCGACAAAGACAGAGACAGCGACAACGACAAAGACAGCGACAAAGACAAATACAGCGACAAAGACAAAGACAGTGACAAAGACAGCGACAAAGACAGCGACAAAGACAAAGACAGCGACAAAGACAGCGACAAAGACAGCGACAAAGACAAAGACAGCGACAAAGACAGCGACAAAGACAAACACAGCGACAAAGACAAAGACAGCGACAAAGACAGCGACAAAGACAAACACAGCGACAAAGCGACAAAGACAGCGACAAAGCGACAAAGGCAGCGACAAAGACAGCGACAAAAACAGCAACAAAAACAGCGACAAAGACAAAGACAGCGACAAGGCAAAGACAGCGACAAAGACAAAGACAGCGACAAAGACAGCGACAAAGACAACGACAAAGACAGCGACAAAGACAGAGACAAAGACAAAAACAAAGACAAAGACAGTGAAAAAAGACAAAGACAGCGACAGCGACAGCGACAGCAACAAAGACAAAGACAGCGACAACGACAGCAACAAAGACAATAACAGCGACATAGACAAAGACAGAGACAAAGACAGCGACAGCGACAGCAACAAAGACAAAGACAGCGACAAAGTCTGTGACAAAGACTGTGACAAAGACTGCGACAAAGACAGAGACAAAGACAGCGACAAAGACAAAGACAGCGACAGCGACAAAGAAAAAAGACAGCGACAAAGAAAAACACAGCAACAAAGGCAGCAACAAAGACAAAGACAATGACAAAGACAAAGAAAGCGACAAAGACAAAGACAGCGACAAAGACAGCGACAAAGACAGCGACAAAGACAAGGAAAGCAATAAAGACAGCGACAAAGACAGCGTCAATGACAAAGACAGCGACAAAGACAAAGACAGCGACAAAGACAAAGATAAAGACAGCAACAAAGAAAAAGGTGCTGTCTTAGTCTTTGTCGCTGTCTTTGTCTTTGTCGCTGTCTTTGTCTTTGTCGCTGTCGCTGTCGCTGTCGCTATCGCTGTCTTTGTCGTTGTCGCTGTCTTTGTCTTTGTCTTTGTCTTTGTCGCTGTCTTTGTCGCTGTCTTTGTCTTTGTCGCTGTCTTTGTCGCTGCCTTTGTCTTTGTCTCTTTCTTTGTCTTTGTCGCTGTCTTTGTCTTTGTCTTTGTCGCTGTCTTTATCGCTGTCTTTATCTTTGTCGCGGTCTTTGTAGCTGTCTTTGTCTTTGTCTTTGTCTTTGTCGCTGTCTTTGTCTATGTCTATGTCTTTGTCTTTGTCTTTGTCTTTGTCTTTGTCGCTTTCGTTGCGTTTGTTGCTGTCTTTGTCTTTGTCATTGTCGCTGTTTTTGTCTTTGTCCTTGGCGCTGTCTTTGTCTTTGTCGCTGTCTTTGTCGCTGTCGCTGTCTTTGTCTATGTGGCTATCTTTGTCGCTGTCTTTGTCGCTGTCTTTGTCGCTGTCTTTGTCGCTGTCTTTGTCTTTGTCGCTGTCTTTGTCTTTGACGTTGTCGCTGTCGCTGTGGCTGTCTTTGTCGCTGTCTTTGTCTTTGTCGCTGTCTTTGTCTTTGTCTTTGTCTCTGTCTTTGTCACTGTCTTTGTCGCTGTCTTTGTCTTTGTCTTTGTCTCTGTCTGTCGCTGTCTTTGTCTTTGTCGCTGTCTTTGTCGCTGTCGATGTCTTTGCTGCTGTCTTTGTCGCTGTCTTTTTTCACTGTTGCTGTCTTGGTCATTGTCTTTGTCCCTGTCGCTGTCTTTTTCTTCGTCTTCGTCTTTGTCGCTGTCTCTGTCGCTCTCTTTCTCTTTGTCGCTGTCTCTTTCGCTTTCTTTCTCTTTGTCGTTGTCGTTGTCTTTGTCTTTGTCTTTGTCTTTGTCTTTGTCTTTGTCTTTGTCTTTGTCTGTCTTTGTCTTTGTCTTTGTCTTTGTCTTTGTCTTTGTCTTTGTCTTTGTCTTTGTCGCTGTCTCTGTCTCTGTCGCTGTCTTTCTCTTTGTTGCTGTCTTTGTCGCTGTCTTTGACTTTGTCGCTGTCACTGTAGCTGTCGCTGTCGCTGTCTTTGTCGCTGTCTTTGTCACTGTCTTTGTCGCTGTCTTTGTCTTTGTCGCTGTCTTTGTCTTTGTCGCTGTCTGACACTGTTTTTGTCTTTGTCGCTGTCTTTGTCGCCGTCGCTGTCTTTATCACTGTCTTTTTCGCTGTCTTTGTCTTTGTTGCTGTCGCTGTCGCTGTCTTTGTCTTTGGCGCTGTCTTTGTCTTTGTCGCTGTCATTGTCTTTATCGCTGTCATTGTCGCTGTCTTTGTCTTCGTCTTGGTCTTTGTCTTTGTCGCTGTCTCTGTCGGTGTCTTTCTCTTTGTCGCTGTCTCTGTCGCTTTCTTTGTCTTTGTCGTTGTCTTTGTCTTTGTCTTTGTCGCTGTCTCTGTCGCTCTTTCTCTTTGTTGCTGTCTTTGTCGCTGTCTTTGACTTTGTCGCTGTCACTGTAGCTGTCGCTGTCGCTGTCTTTGTCGCTGTCTTTGTCGCTGTCTTTGTCTTTGTCGCTGTCTTTGTCACTGTCTTTGTCGCTGTCTTTGTCTTTGTCGCTGTCTGACACTGTCTTTGTCTTTGTCGCTGTCTTTGTTGCTGTCGCTGTCTTTATCACTGTCTTTTTCGCTGTCTTTGTCTTTGTTGCTGTCTCTGTCGCTGTCTTTGTCTTTGTCACTGTCTTTGTCTTTGTCACTGTAATTGTCTTTGTCGCTGTCATTGTCGCTGTCTTTGTCTTTGTCGCTGTCGCTGTCGCTGACTTAGTCGCTGTCTCAGTCGCTGTCTTTCTCTTTGTCGCTGTCTCTGTTGCTGTCTTTGTCGATGTCTTTGTCGCTGTCTTTGTCGTTGTCTTTGTATTTCTCACTGTCTTTGTCTTTGTCCCTGACTTTGTCTTTGTCACTGTCTTTTTTTTTTAATTTATTTATTTTATTTTTTTCAAACTACAAAACACTACACAGCACTGCACAAGACTATCACAAGGAAAGGGGAAGGGAAGGGACACAAGGAATGGAAAAAGATAAAGGGGGGGATAACCTACAAACACTAAACACTAAACACTACACTTCAATATTTTCCCTTCATACTGTCATAATACAAAAATAGCTCCATAGGATAATGATGGAGTGGTTAATCATACAGAGAATAGGCATTTCAAATTCTGATTAAACTTTCCTCCCCCTTCTAGGTCCCGGACGCAATTCTCTCTTTGCAACCGCTGTTGCGGTGCTCTCCTCCTCCTCCCCCCCCCTCAGGCTTCTCCTTTTCTTCGTTCTCGGTGCAGCAGAATTCCGGATTTTTATCCTCAAAATCCTTTAGTTGATCTTCTGATAGTATCTTATAGGCCTGATCTTTATATCTAAACCATATTCCTTCCGGGAATAGCCATTTGTACTTTATTCCATGGTCCTTCAGAAGAGCTGCAAACTTTTTATACTTAAAACGTCTTTTCCGGACTAGAAATGGAACGTCCTTCAAAATCTTGACTTTCAAACCCTTAAAGTCCAAATCCGCATTGTATGAGTTATATAGGATGGTGTCCCGAATCTTTTTAAATGAAAAGTCAAAAATGATCTCACGAGGCAACTGTCGCTTTGTTGCATATTTTGAAGAAGCCCGACGGACCTCCAAAATGGCGCTTTTAACCTCTTCTTTAGTCGTCCTCGTGGGTATCGCCAGTAGTTCTGAGACCTCATCCCACAGATCCTCATTTTTCTCCTCTTTCACGTTTTGGAGACGCAAAATTGTCTGCGTTCGTTCCATCTGTAGCCCGATCAGCTGGTTCTCAACCAACTTCAACTCCTTTTTTGTAGCCTTCACAAGTGACGCACTTTCCAGAGCAGACTTCTCTGCCCCCCCCGCTACTTCCTTAATGGTTTTCACTTCGCTTTCAATTGAGCCCACCATTTGATCAGTTTCGTTCAGCTTGTCAACAAAGGGTTTTATAGCTTCCACCACCGCCCTGCGCACCAACTCTTCGAGCGATTCTCCCTTCAAGGTAGCCGAAATTGACTTACCGAGAGCGGGACTTTGCTTCTTTGCTGCCATTTGGGGGGGGCGCCAACAAGATTCTGGAACTCACCGAAGGGGAAGAACGAGTCTTCTTCAGATCAACCTCTCCTTCACAAACGCTTGTAGAACAGAAGGGATTCGCTTGTTTACAGGCTTCCGCCTGTTTCATTTATTTGCCGTTTCTCGTTGCCCGGTGGCACTCAAGGCGCCGCGCACGTCCGCCGGCCTCCATAGGGACAAACGGGCAATTCCCCCCCCCGCATTGGTTTCGGGAGGTTCTTCCCACAGCGTCCCGGACCCTGGCTCCCTCCCTGGGAGTCCTGGGGGCTAATCCTTGCAGATCAGCCGCCCGGTCAGGGTGCCCGGTCGTTTCCTCCCAGACCAGCCGAGAGGAGCGTCCGGCATGGCTGAGAAAACGAAAACGAATCGTCTTTGTCACTGTCTTTGTCTTTGTCTTTTTCGCTGTCTTTGTTGCTGTCTTTGTCTTTGTCACTGTCTTTGTCTTCGTCTTGGTCTTTGTCTTTGTCGCTGTCTTTGACAAAGACAAAGACAGCAAAAAAGACAGCGACAAAGACAACGACAGCGACAAAGACAAAGACAAAGACAGTGACAAAGATAAAGTCAAAGACAGTGACAGCAACAGCGACAAGGACAGAAACAGCGACAGCGACACCAAGAAAGACAGCCACAAAGACAGCAACAAAGACAAAGACAAAGACAGCAACAAAGACAGCGACAAAAAGACAAGGACAGCAAGAAAGACAAAGACAGCGACTAAGACAGAGACAAAGACAAAGACAGCGACAAAGACAGCAACAAAGACAGCGACAAAGACAGCAACAAAGACAGCGACAAAGACAGCGACAAAGACAAAGACAAAGACAGCGACAAAGAGAGCCACAGCGACAAAGACAGCGGCAAAGACAGCGACAAAGACAAAGACAGCAACAAAGACAAAGACAGCGACAGCGACAGCGACAAAGACAGCGACAAAGACAGCAACAAAGACAGCCACAAAGACAGCGACAGCGACAAAGACATCGACAAAGACAGCCACAGCGACAAAGACAGCAACAAAGACAAAGACAGCGACAGCGACAAAGACAGCGACAAAAACAAAGACAGCGACAGAGACAAAGACAGCGAGAAAGACAAAAACAGCAACAAAGACAGCGACAAAGACAAAGACAGCGACAAAGACAGCGACAGCGACAGAGACAGCGACAAAGACAACGACAAAGACAGCGACAGCAACAAATACAGTGACAAAGACAGTGACAAAGACAAAGACTAAGAGAAAGACAGCGACAAAGACCAAGACAGCGACAGCGACAAAGACAGCGACAAAGACAGCGACAAAGACAAAGATAGCGACAGCGACAGCGACAGCGAAAAAGACAGTGTCTTTGTCTTTGTCACAGCGACAAAGACATCGACAAAGACAGCCACAGCGACAAAGACAAAGACAAAGATAATTGGCTGGATCAGCAGGATCCAGTGATGGTTTCTTTAATAAGGACCGCACCACTGCCTCTTTCAGTGAGTCTGGAAAAAAAACAGAACTCAGAGAAAGGTTAATGATGTCAGCTAATGGTGTCCAAATCCCATCACCACCACTTTTCACCAGCCATGATGGGCATGGATCCAGTGGGCACATGGTAGGTTTCACAGCATGCAGGACCCTGCCCACCTCCTCCTGGGAGAGTGGCCTAAATTGATCTAATATCAACCCTGAGGATGACCAAGGGGCCTCCAGTACACATACTGCATCAACTGTGCAACTGTGCAAACTTCATTTTGGAGTTATAGCTTTTCAGTTTTCCCACAATATTTTTCTTTGGCTTTGCAAATAACGAATAAGGAATAAGGAACTGCGAATAAGGAACTGGGAACTGGGAACCAACTTCAGCTTCGTCATCAGCACACGTTCAGAGTGAGGGATGTTTTATTCTATAGTGCATCCCCTTGTAGTTTGCTACTTCTGCTCCCAGATTTTGTGCTGCTGCATCTGTTTATTTGAGCCCCTTTTCCACTCTGCTTTTCCTGGCCCTTTGGGGATTCCATCTCCTCTTATTCCACCCATACAGTAGTTAAGTGCCTTCCTCCTTGTCATAGTCCTAGAGGAGAAGGCTGTGGCTAATGATCCATCATCTGGTCCCTAATTGACCCATCCTGGGCATAGGGGTTGCCAGGAGCCCAGGCCTGAGAGTGAGGAGTGGAGCAGCCTGCAGTAGGCCTCAAAGCAGCCTTTCTCTCAGGCACAGGCCTCAGGCCTCCTGGCTGCCATTTCCCTGTAGGCCTCTGTTTCCTACACAACCTCCTAGCCACAGGATAGGGCCTGGAGACAATGGAGGGAAAAACAGGACCCAATGCCTGTGGAGGAGGCGTGGCTTGAAGAGAGAGTATAAAAGGCCCTTCCCAGAGAGAAAAGCAGTTCATTCTCTGAGGCAGAGAGGGAGGAAGGTTGAGCTTTCAGGGAGGGGATGAGTCAGTCCTGAACACTAAAAGAAAGAGGAACTAAGTAAGTTGTTTTGGGGGACCTTATTCTTTTCCATCTAGCTTCTTTTCATGGAAATTTATGCCCTGTGGGTTTGCCTGGGGTTAATCTGCCCAGCCTCCTTGACTGTTCTGTTATTTATCATCTTCTTACATTACATTTTAAAATTAGGCTTTTTTGTTTGTTCTAGCTAGGTCCTTCAGGCCTAATTTTCATCCATGCAACAGGGCTGGGTGCCATTCCCCTGCCTGGGATGGGGGATCCCTTGCTCCCACCCTTCTTTCCCCCATGCCTACTTACTTAGCTGGGGGGTGCACTCCTCAGGGCAGCTCCCTGGGGTGGCATGGCATGACCCCAGGGAGCACAGCGTGCTCCTGCATCCACAGCAGCCTGAATTGTGCCCTGCAGCAGGTCCATTTGGGGCTGAATCGGTGCCGTGCAGGGAGTGTCCTTCCACCTGTGTGGCTGCCGTTTGACCCACATGATGACATCACTCCTGGAAGTGACATCATCATGAACACCAGGAGTGCGCACGCGCTGTGCACACACACGAAGACTCCCAATCCTCCACAGGGTACATGTCAGGCTCCCAACTCCAAATAGGGCACACCCTGAACAAAGAGGGTGTTGCTAGGGGAGGCACGGAGGGTGCCCCTCCCCCAGTTTAGGGCCCTTGCTTGCTCCCGGGCTGGAGAGGGGTCTGTGGGACCTTGAAAGGGACTTCCCAGCCACAAAAAGACCTCAATGTCCCACCTCTTCATGGAGCATTCCTGCAAAAGCAAAAAGGGTGTTCAACCACTGTAATCCAGCTGAATGGTTCAAAACTAGATGGTGGCAGAGCTTTTCCGAGGGCTAAAGTAAGAAAGCAGATAGTCCTAGAGAGTCACACTAGAAAGTGGCGAGGTGGGCATGTGAGAAACCTATTTCCTGTCCCAACCCCAAATTGCATCTTAGTCTCCCCAGCTGCTTCTTGAATGGCTGGGAAGGATCTGGTGAATTCCAAGAGACTTTAGAGAGGGAGAAGGGGGATATATGGGGGCTGCTGTGAAAGGCCAAAGTAGAGAGAAAGGAGGGGGAAGCAGAGTGACAAGCCCCCAGTTCCCACCCTCTCCTCTCTGGGGTTCTGCCTCACAGAGAAGCTCTTGACCCCTTTGGGGCCAGACACAAGCATGGGGGAAAGGGATGGGGGCCTGAAGGGGGGATGATGGAGCAGAAGCATGATGAAGGCTGGAAAACGGAGTGAGGGGCCTGGAAAGAGGGGGTTGGGGGAGACTTTGGTGTGTGACCCTTGGAAGACTAATAAAGTAGAAGCTAAAGAGAGATGGGGAAGATTTCTCTGAGGAAACCTCCCTCTTCGATCTCAATAGGCCTTGGAGATTGAAGCTGGTGTATTAGACTCTTTGCGCAGGAGGGGTTTCCCTTTGGGTTTGAAGCAGGTTTTTAATTGCTTCCCTGCCACGTCACAGACCGTTTGTGAAGCGTCCTTGTTTCCTTGCTGCTTTCCTAAGTCTGCCTCGTGGATGGGAAAGTTTGGATTTTTCTGGTCGCAGCCATATTTGCATCCATAGCAGCCATTTCCTCCCCTGAAAAAGCGAGGTTTTTTTTACATTTGGCAGATGAATATTGTTATAGCTTTGTCCCCTGAATTCCCAGCTTCCTTTTAAAAAAAAGAAGCAAGTCTCTAGCCCCTTTCATTGCGGCAATATAATTTCCCTCTTATGTCGCCCAATAAAAGGGTGTGGAGACTGTCTTTTTTAAAAAGTGAAAGCTGGGAATTCAGAAAGCTTCATTTACATACTGGAATAATATTCTACCAATATTGCGATAATCAGATCTCAAGTTTTAAAACAAATTGAAAAAAAAAACCTGTGACATGGCAGGAGTATAGTTGTGGCCACTACTGGAAGACTAAGGCAGGGAAAATGCAGAGAAATTTTCCTAGTGGAAGCCCTATTGCCACTGCACTGTATTGGCTGCTCCTGCAGTAACAAGCCTGTCCTTTTGTGGAAAACACCTTAGCTCCTTAGATAGACACACACACCTAAATCTGAGCCTCAGACCTGGTCCACTCACTGCTGCTGCTTTTACAAGAGCCCTGTGGCGCAGAGTGGTAAGCCGCAGTATTGCAACCCAAGCCCTGCTCACAACCTGAGTTCGATCCTGGCGGAAGCCGGGTTCAGGTAGCTGGCTCAAGGTTGACTCAGCCTTCCATCCTTCCGAGGTTGGTAAAATGAGTACCCAGTTTCCTGGGGGTGAAGAAAAGATGACTGGGGAAGGCAATGGCAAACCACCCCATCAAAAGTCTACCAAGAAATGATGCAACATTCCCCATGGGTCAGTAATGACTTGGTGCTTGCACCTTTGCCTTTTTCTACCTTCTATATGTGGATTCAATGTGACTTCACTTAAGATTAAGGGTGTAGGAACACATTTTGGGATGCTTTCCTCTGCTAAAATCCTGCCGCAAAAAAAGTGCCGTGTCAAGCAAAGAGAGAGGGCAGAAACTTTCCCCCCTGCAGGGTTAGTTTTCATTGAGCAGTGAGATTTCAGTTTCTGCCTCCAGTCAAGCAGCCCGTCCCATCACCTTAATGTACAGATGCCTCATTGCCAGCATGTTTATTCATTATCTGTAGAAAAAAAATGTTTTCCAGCCTCTTCCTTTCTCATCCTCCTAGGTAGCAGTGAAAAGACACCCTTGATGATTTCTCCACTGTCTCCACCATGTGGTAAAGGGCAAAGGCCAGCTATGCAGTCAGCTCAGATACAGAGGGTGATCTCTGGGGAGGCATCCAGGGATTGTCAAGGATACCTCCTCCTCTGTTATAAGTGTCTGGGGATCAGGCTTCTTCCCGTTGCTTCTGGCACTGCAAGTTGTTGAGGACAGCCACTTTGAAAATGGTGGAGAAATGGTCACCCCCCCCCCCTGTGTAGAGAAGAAAAGAATATTGTCCCCGAAACGCCCCACCAAAAAGGATTTGCTCCTCTGAATGGACATCTCAGGCCTCTTCCCCAAAAAGCTGCTAGCCCACTGTGACTAAGGATCACCCCTCACCGAACACAAGATGCCCCCAGAAAGAGCTGGGAGGGAGGAGCCAAATGTCTCTGTGGGCCTCTTCTCCCCTTCTCTTTGTTGCTGGAGTCCTACTTTAGTTTTACCATCCCTGTTTTTACTTACTGTTTACTTATTTTATTTTTGTCCTACTTTTCTCCCTGATCAGGAGCCAAAAGTAGCTTTTCACACCATCTTCTCCACTTAATTATCTCAACAACCACCTTGCGAGGTAGGTTAGGCTGAGAGACCGGCAGGTTAGGCGAGGTTCCATAGAAGTGCAGAGACTCAGAGTCTCTCTACATGAGACATCTTACACAAGGAGGGAGACGGAATGTTAGCCAGGAAGTGTAGTTTAAAAAGACAGAGCTGAAGGTTCTGTCAATTTCACCTCTCTTAAGGAAGATAGTTTTAAAAGACAGAGCCAGAAGAGATCGCTCCTCAAAGAGTTTGTTAATTTTATTTTAGCCTCCCCAAAGGTGAGGTGAAATTGACAACAGCCTTCAGGGAGGCAAAGATGAAATTAATAAACCCTCTGAGGAGCGATCTCTGCCTCTCTGTCTTTTTAAACTACATTTCCCAGCTAACTATATATCCCCCAACACTTCAGCATCCTCATATAAGATGTCTCATGTAGAGAGATACCAAAACTCAGCCATCCCAAGGCGTAGTCTGTCACCTGACCCTCTAAAGCACACTATAATTTTGGATCTTCTTTTTCATAGATCACCTTTCTAGTGATGTTAAGAAATGCTTCTTCCTTCTCCTTCCAGGGTGGGGTGTCCTTTGCAGAGGTGGCTGTGCATTTCACCCAGGGGGAGTGGAGATTGCTGAGCCCATCCCAGAGAGATCTGTACAAGGAAGCCATGCTGTCTCCAGAATGGGAGCTATCTTGCGGAGTTCTGCGGGGCACAATCTTATCTCCTATGTACCTAAGCCTTTAGGAGAACTCATTTGCAGCTATGGAGTTGGTTGTCATCAATATGCAGGTGACACCCAACTCAATATCTCGCTATCTAGGTCCCCACAGGATGCAGTGGAAATCTTAGATCGCTGCCTGATAGTTGTGGTGAAATGGTTGAAAAACAACAAATTGAAATTGAACCCGAACAAGACTGAAGTAATACTTGCAGAGATCTTGAAGGACATGGTACTCCTCACTTTCAATGGTGTTTGTTTTACCCTTGCAGGCTTGGTTAAGAGCCACGGAGTTATGCTAGATCCAGCACTACTACTAGAAAAACAAGTTAAGGCAGTAGCAAAAAAGGCTTATTACAACCTCACTCTTGCCTGGAAGATGGCCTCTTATCTTAACATGGCCAACCTGGCCACCTGGATCCATGCTATGGTAACACCAAGACTTGACTATTGTAATGCATTATACATAGGTCTCCCATCTAAGCTAACTAAGAGGCTCCAACTGGTGCAAAATGCGGTGGCTCGACTATTATCAGGAGCGAGCAGGAGCTTGAACATCACTCCCATCCTACAGTCACTCCATTGTCTACCCATCAGTTACTGTGCTCAGTTCAAGGTATTGGCTATTACATACCAAGCTCTTCATGGCCTTGGTCCAGCACACTTGCAGGACCGCCTCACTCCTTATGTTCCTCCATGCCAGCTTCACTCATCTGAGCAGGGTCTCATGCAGGTGCCAGGCTGCACATGGGTGAAATCAACAGCAGCCCATACACGGGCTTTCTCTGTGGTGGCCCCTACCCTGTGGAACGGCCTGCCTGAGGAGGTCAGAAGAGCCCCCACTCTCCTGGCTTTCCGCAAACGATGCAAAACTGAATGATTCAAAAAGACTTTTTACTTGAATGGGAGGGCTGTATTGTAGGGATGGGGTCTCAGATGCTTCGTTAATGAGTTAGGACTATAGACTTCACCACTATGTTGCCTTGCATATTATCTGTTGCTTTAAATATGTAGTTCTACAAACTACCTGTGCTTTATGTTGTCTAATGTCAATTCTAGAAGTGATTATGTGCTGTTCCAGTATTTTCTTCTACTTTGTGTTGGATTCTTGCTAATTCTGTGTGTTTTTAAACCTGTTTCTGTTTACCCTATAGCATTGTTTATGGGAATGTCCTTGACAGTGTATGGAAATGTCCTTGATACTGATTGGAAATGTACTTGATACTGATTACACTATGCTTGTACTGTGTAATCAGCCTTGAGTCTCAGTGAGAAAGGCGGACTATAAATGGCATTAGTAGTAATAGTAATAGTAATAGTAATAGTAATAGTAATAGTAATAGTAATAGTAATAGTAATAAATATTTGTACAGTAGAAAATTTGCCACCAATCAAAATTCTCAGTACAGGACTGAACCAAAGCATAAGTATTAACATAACATAACACATTAAACAATGCAAAATTAAATAACAGGAACCTACTTACAGCAACAGGCAGTACAAGATGTACTCGGCAGTATAGATCATCATCTCTAAACTTGTACCCAAGTAGGTTTCTAAACCATTCTGTAAAGAGTATAAGTCTGTTACCTGCGTAGAAAAGCCCTTTCGAAGAATTCGGTTTCGCATAGTTTGCGGAAAGCTGAGAGGGTGGGAGCTTTCCTGACCTCTTCAGGCAACCCGTTCCACAGGGTGGGGGCCACCAAAGAGAAAACAAGTATGTGGGCAGCTGTTGATTGTGCCCAACTGAAGGGTGGTAGCTGCAGAAGGCCCTGTAAACAATCTCTAAATCCCCTTTCCTCAATAGCCTTTGGCAGTCACTGGATAAGGCCAAGTACATACAGGGAAGGGGCTGCCGATCTGATGCAGCCCCTGGAAGAAGAGAGAGAACCTGTGAGGATTTGGTTGAGGGGTCTCTGCCTGCTGTAGGGGAGGCTAGGCAGACGGTGTGGCTTACCTGCCTGGGAAGGCCCCACCCAGTGGAGGGAGGTTCAGGGTGGGTGGCAGGGTGTGTGGAAGGTCAGGGTCCACCATGAAGATCTGGCCAGGACCCCTCCCCCCCTCTCAGTAACAGATTGACAACTGCAAGGCAGGATTCTGGCCTGGATGGGCCACTGATAAGATGCAGCCAGGATTTTACGATGTTCTTCTGTGGGAATATAAAGAGGTGGAGGGCATAAGGAGGTGAGGGAGTCCTGCCTGTCCCTGAAAGGATCTCCTCTGGGGCTGCCTCTCCATCCATACCCCCACCCTGCGGTGACCCCTTCCTAGCCCGTCAATGCCTCCAGCAGCCTCTCCCTCTTGCCAGCCAGCCAGCTGGTCCTTGCTGCTTCTCTCCTCTTCCTTTCCTGCCCTCCGAGTCCAGCATGGCTCGCCCTGTTGGATTCCCGGACAGTGACTCACTCAGGGTGGCTGGGCAGGAGACTTCTCTCCCTTGCAAAGACCTCTTCGAGAATCCCCCAAGACCAGGGCCCAGGAAATACTTTAGCTGCCACAGAAGGAGAGATTGCAGGGTTTACATCCAAGTAAGGTGCAAACAAAGCTCAAAGGAAACAGACTGAGAAGTGAGCCCTAGGAAACGCTTCCCCCCACCCAAACAAATTAACGCTATCCAAAAAGTTACAGCTGAAAAGCCCACACCATTTGGAGTGTGTTCTTTAATTTACCATAAAATAAGCCCAAAGAGAGCCAATGCAGAAGTTGGTGGGCTAGAGTGCTTGTCTAGACTTGCAGAACGCTCGTGTCTGTGTGTGTGTGTTGCAATCTTTTTGTCCATTGGAAAAGAGTGTCAAACTAGGATCTGGGAGAGCCAGGTTCAAATCCTGGTTCTTCTATGGAAGCTTGCTGGATAACGGTGGGCCAGTCACACTCTTTCAGCCTAACCTCCCTCACAGGAATGTTGTGAGGATAAAATGAATATGAGGAAACGCCTCCTGGGGTTCCTGTCAGAGGAAAAGGCAGGATATAAATGCAGTACATAAATAAAGGAGCCGTGACATTTGACAAGGGATATCCGGAGCAACTTCTCCAATGCACTGGAGTAGATCTCTCCTCAGTAATACGCAAGGGACTTTCTCTCCTCAGGGGGCCTTCAGGGGTAGGGAATGGCTGAGTGGGAAATCCACCAGGAGTTGGAAGAGGTCCCCACCCCGGCCAGGCAGCTCCCTGGCTGAAGGGGTGCAAGTGCGTGTCTCTGTGTGAGTACTGCACAGGCAAGAGGGCAGAGCCAAACTGGGCAGACGCAGCTGTGCCTTGGCTGAAACCATTTGGAGGTGCAGGATCTCTCCCTCTGGGGCTCTGATATGGATGCAGCTCCCTTTCAGTCCAAGGCCTGTTTGACCCACTAGATTGTTTGGAGAAAACTGTTTCCCTACATGAGAAGTACTCTTTTTCTACAGGAGGGGGGGAGCTACTTCCATGTTTCCAGGCAAAGTCTTCTTTTATTCATTGAAGAAGAAAACAGAAGACAGGAATGATGCATGTTTGCACAGAAATTCTTGTTCACATTTCACACTTTTTGGCCATATTTTTATGGGTCAGTTGACATGTGCAGGTGCCATCAGCCTACTTATGGCAACCCCAACAAGTGCTTTCATGGTGGTTTCAGGTGGGTACCCATGTCTGTCTGCAGTCCAAGAGCAAGATCCAGGTCCAATAGCACCCTAAAGACCAACAAGGGAGGAGTGTTTGCTCAGATTTTGGAAATCTAGTTGGTTTTAAGCTGTTACGGGACCCAACCTTGCTCTTCTTGGGTGGTCTCCTATCCAATTCTGACCCAGTTAGACCCTGCTTAGCATCCCAGCTCTGACCAGATCTGGCTATACCATGCTACCTTCCTCCCAATGGTTCAACGAGGGGAAGCCCTACAGGTGTTCCGTCCAGAACTGAGAGCGGAACCACAAGTGACAAAAGGCACAGGTTGGACGCTTGTCAGCTTCCCTCAAGTTTTGATGGGAAATGTAGGCAGCTTGGCGGAACGTTGGACAAGTGACAGTTGAAAAGTCCATTGGACAGCAGTCGGAGAGCCAAGCTGCAAGACCAGGATGCCGACATTTCCCATCAAAACTTGAGGGAAGCTGACAAGTGTCCAACCTGTGCCTTTTGTCACTTGTAGTTCTGCTCTCAGATGGCTTGATCTGAACTGTGTGAACACAATAGAGATAGCAGGATTGGACTCCAGCGGCACCCTATTGACCAGCCAGATTTTCAGAGTGTAAGCTTTGGAGAGTCACAGCTCCCTTCCTCAGACCTTCCGAAGAAGAGAGCTTTGACTCTTGAAAGCGTACAGACACTGGTTGCCTCTAAGGTGCCTCTGGGCTCAAATCCTGCTGTTGTACGGCAGTCAAACACGGATACCCACCTAAACTAACCACTGGAGGGAGACAGAGAGCTGGCAGAGACTTCTCCGGAATGAAGGGACAGACAAACCTCTGCGTAAAATCCGGTGCTGCGTCTCCAGCTTGCAAAGGCCGCACCTCCCTCTGATTTGCAGAGTTTGGGGGAGCGATTCCCCTTTCCCGGAGGCGCCGCCAAAGGGGCTCCGCTTCTCCCCACGCGCCCCGCCGCGGCTCCTTCGCCGGTAAGTTTCAAGCGCAGATGAGGAGATGAGGGGGGCAACTTAAGGACCTGGCGACGTGTCTTATTTCAGTACTGGTGCATTGTTTGATTGAAATGGCCCTGGGCTTTTAAGGTGCCGCCAGATTATTTTGTTTTAAGGGCAGGGAATGGCTGGCAGGAGAAAGGGGTGGGAGGGGCAGGAAGGGGCCAAGCCAAAAGCAGCAGCTGATCCAGAGCTGTAACGCACGCACGCACGCACGCACAAATCCCACCGTCGAAGCTGCTCCCTGGTGGGGGGTGGGGGGGCGAGAGGGCTCTCCTCCTATGTGCGAAGCCAGGAGATCCCTGCAATGTATGGGGGGGGGGGGGGGAGACTGCTTTCCTGTGACTGAGGAATGCCTTGAGCTTGGCTTTCAGTGAGGTTGAAGAAAGGCGAGGAGGCTTGGCAACTCTGGCCAGGGCAATTCCTGGAGCCCTGGGGGCAGTGCCTGTGGAGGGAAGAATCTCACACACAATTTAAGCTATAACATAGAGTTGCCCCGTTAAGTGCTCCTTTATCCAGGGGGAACTTAGCCCTAGCCTGTTGTAATTGCAAAAGAATTCGAGGATCCACTTGGAGGTTAGCAACCCACGGTGGGGGCTTCAGGGAAGGAAGGGAGAGGTCAGGTCTGGAACTGAGCACCAGGGTGGCCACATTTGCAGAAGACACAAAATCATCCCTGATGGGGAAGCCTGGTGCAGGCTGCAGAGAACTCCAGTGTGGACAGGATGTTCAAGAAGCAGAACCTGGAACTAAATGGTTCGTTTGAAACATCTGTGATTATAGTTCCTGAAGCTGCTTACAAAATCCCCCAGTGCCTGAGAACACCAATAAAAGGGGATGAAAGTGGCAGTGATTAATTTTAAGTACAGGAACAAGCAGATAGTATTGGAAAAATCAGGATCATCCATTAGGAGCAGAAAATAGACACTGCGAACCTGAGGAAGTCAAGTAAAAATTCCATAACAAACAGCAATAAAGGTGTACCAAAAACATTGGAATAGCAGTGAGAGCTATCTCTGCAATAACTTCAACATATTCACAAACTCCTGATTGACTCGACGAATCTGAGAGTAGCTGAGCTGATAAAATTTAAGGGCAAAGCCCTGCGAGGAATAGCATCCCAGCAGAGTTCTGTGCGGTAATGCAACGCTAACAGTGCAGTCCTAAGGTGCCTTACCCCTTCCTAAGTCCATTGAAGTCAGTAGGCCCTGCAGAGTGTAACTCTATAGACTTATTTAGTGGATTTCTGTGCTGCATCTCCAAGAGACCTGCCCAAGGAAGTTGGCAGGATAAATCTGTTAAAATATCTTCTTGCACTGCATCTTTTTGGCTTCACAGAACAAGGACCTCTGCGCATTTGGTTATTTCTTGCCTTGAAAAAAGGATTGACTGCCGAGTAAGGAAACTCTGTGGTCTTGCTGGGAATACAGACTGGAGACCAGTTCCCAGGCGGAGGCCCTGAAAGGAGGATTCCTGCTGAGCCAGGCAGAGGCCAAGATGCAGGAAGAGCAGGTGAGACGGATCCAACCTGGGAGCTCCAAAGGGGCAACCGATGTAAAGGACTCTCCTACCAATCCCACTCCCCAATAAGCACCCAACATTTCCCCAAAACCAGACCATTTCCCAGGTTTTTCCCAGCACCATTCCTTCCCTCATCTGCCTCCCCGTGCCTGTCTGCTGTTTCAGGGGCTGACAGAAGGGCCTGCTGATTCCCCCAAGGGAGGTGAGGCTCCCTCAGATCGAGGGCAGAGACTGCAGTTCTGGGGCATGGAGCAGGGGCGGGAGGGAGGTAAGTAAGGGTGAATGGGGCACCTTGCAGCGTCTTCTCCTTTCTGCTGAGGAAGCCTGAAATTCACACGCTGCTGTCCCTCTTGAGGGAAACGGTCCTTTCCTCGAGCATCTCACATGGCTCATAAAAACTGTTGCCTACATCCAAATCAATCAAAAGAAAGGTATGGGGGGGGGGTTCACAAACACAAAATTGTTTATGTATCTAATCTCTATGTGGAGCACAGAAAACAAATTGCCTTGTTTTCACAGATTCTAGGAATGCAGTTTGATTTCTACTGTCAGCACTTTTGCTAGCTTGCCAGGACAAGAGAAAAGTGGGTAAGGGACTTCTCTGTGTGGCGATGTAAAGACCCAGGTTTCTTTACAGAAAGACAAACATCATAAAACATGATTGCATCTACTTCCATATGGTCGTCTTCTTTCTAATACATGTTTGTGCTATATCTAGAGTTACATAAAATAGCACTCAGGGCCTCTGAGGGCCTCTGCTTACGACTCAGAATTTGAGGGGCTCAGGGCTGTGTCCCACACTCATGTCCAAAGTTTGTATGGTGACCCATCGTGGGCTTGCCAAAGAGACTGAGAAAGTGTGTGTGGGGAGAGCACAGAGTTGAGGAGATGTGAGAAGATGGCAGATGTTGGTAAAGAGTTGGGTGGCAATTGGGTTGGCACTGAACTTCTCCCACAGCAGGTAGAGGGCAGAGAAGCACTTCCGAGGGTTGGGCAAGATTCTGGGCTGCTGAAGGAGCCATGCCAAGAGGGAGCCTCTGCTCACACGTGCCACTTTCTCTCACTTTTCCATGCACTGAACAGCTCCCACCTACTCTCCAGCTTGTATGGGGAATTTTCCTGGAAGCCAATCTGAGTTTACCCATAGTCCTTTTTCAGGAGGCAGGGAGCAAAAGACGGTCTTGCCAACCTATGAATTCTGAATTCCAAATTTTTCACTGTCACAACCTCACCCTCTCTTCTACCTACTATCATAACAGCTTTCCACCCCTCACTCCTGATTATTGTTTCAATGCGGGAGGGCAAGCAAAGATTGTGAGGCCGGAAAGGGAGAGAAAAAGGCGCAAAGAGCACAAGCCGCCCTTAGAGATGGCTGACCTGGGACCCACCAGTTCCTCGGCTTCTGGGAAGTGACGTCTTTGCACAGGCCCAAGAGCGTACCTGCTTTGCACTGGACCCCTTCCGGTCTGAATTACGGCCCTTTCCCCCTCTCAGTGAAAGGGATCCCCTTCCTCCAAAATCACCCTCAGTCTTGCTCAAATTGGCCCCATGTGAAGCATGGGAGTGCTCCCTGAATTGTGCAAATAGGTCATTGAGCCGCCCTAGGAGAGCTCCCTGGAGGCCTCTTCCCCCCCCCTCTCCTCCCTGCTGGCCAGGGGAGTAGTTGGGGAGCAGGGAAACAGATGAAGGGTAACCCTAGTTAAGTGCCTTCTTCCTTGTCAGGATCCTAGAGAAGGATGTGGCCATTTATCACCCACCCAGTCTCTGAAGGGCCCTTTCTGGGCCTGGGGGTTGCCAGGAGCCCAGGCCTGAGGCTGAGGAGGGGAGCAGCCTGCAGTAGGCCTCGAGGCAGCCTTTCCCTCAGACCTCAGGCCTCCTCTTGGCCCATTTCCCTGCAGGCTTCTGTTGCCCAGGCAACCTCCTAGCCTCAGGATTGGGCCTGGAGTCAGTGGAGGGGAGAGTGAGTATAAAAGGGATTATCTGAGGGGACAGGCTTCTTTCCCTCGAGATTTTTAGCCTGTTTTGTTTTGTTTGTTTGTTTATAACATTCGCATGCAGCTTTTCTACCCAAATTAGGCTTCCCAAGGGCATGGGTTAATCTGCCCAATCTCTGTGAGTGTATGTTTGTTTTCTTTTTTAAATTTAAGATCATGTTACAGTAGCAGTTTAAAAAAAGTAGGCTTTTTTCTTTCTTCATGCCTCATTTTCTGCCATGCAAGTGGGCACACCCTGACCAAAGACACTGTCTCCTGTGGAGGCAAGGAGGGTGCTCTCAGCCCTCCCCAGTTTAGCCTTTGAACCAGTCTGGTTGAACCATCCAGTTAAGGCCTTGATTGTTAACCACAGGCGCAAGATCTCTTTGGGGTCAGCAGTGAAGAGAAGCAGCCCCAGTCTGACAGACATAAATCTGAGTCTCAGACCTGCTTCACCTAT
Source organism: Eublepharis macularius (assembly GCF_028583425.1). Taxonomy (NCBI): domain Eukaryota; kingdom Metazoa; phylum Chordata; class Lepidosauria; order Squamata; family Eublepharidae; genus Eublepharis; species Eublepharis macularius. Next base: position 179,778,970 of record NC_072793.1, read on the forward strand.
TGAGGATAATTAAATTGCGGAGACTTGAGCTGATGAAGTGGCTGATATTAATGTAAGGCACTTCTGCCAGCTTTTTCCATGCACGGATTCAAGGTGCTTTCAACTAAGACTGTGGTTGTTGGAATACATTGTGGGATGTTTTCTTCTGCTAAAATCCTCTTGCTACAAAAACATCATGTTAAGCAGAGAGTGTGAGCGAGGGCAGAAACATTGCCGCTGCAGGGTTAATTTTCCCTGTGCGGGGAGATTTTAATTTCTAGCTGGAATCTCCCACCTACTGCCTCCAGTTAGCCTGCCCATCTCATTGTCTCAGAGCACAGGCGCTCATTTCCAGCCTATTCAGTGTATATCTTTAGAAAAAGGGTTTCCTAGCCTCTTTCTTTCTTACCACTTTTACCACGTATTGTCGAAGGCTTTCACGGCCGGAGAACGATGGTTGTTGTGGGTTTTCTGGGCTGTATTGCCGTGGTCTTGGCATTGTAGTTCCTGACGTTTCGCCAGCAGCTGTGGCTGGCATCTTCAGAGGTGTAGCACCAAAAGACAGAGATCTCTCAGTGTCACTGTGACACTGAGAGATCTCTGTCTTTTGGTGCTACACCTCTGAAGATGCCAGCCACAGCTGCTGGCGAAACGTCAGGAACTACAATGCCAAGACCACGGCAATACAGCCCAGAAAACCCACAACAACCATCACTTTTACCACCTTTCTTTCTTTACCTTACCACCTTTCTTTCTTCTCACCTTACCAGACAGCAATGAAAATACACTCTTGATGCCTTCTCCAGTGTCTCCTCTATCTGATGAAGGAAAAAGACCAGCCATGCAGACAGTTCAGGTATGGGAGGGAGCGGTGAGCACTGGGGACAGCAGCGTGGGCTCCTTCTCCATTGCAAGGCTCAGGGGATCGGACTCCTTCCCCTTGGTTCTGGTGCTGCAAGATGTCAAAGTTGGCCACTTTGAAGGTGGGAAAATAGTCACCCCTTGTGCAGCATTCCATGTTTGGAGAAGAAAAGAATCCTGTCCCCAAAACATTCCACCAGAAAAGACTTGCTCCTTTTAACCTACTTTTCTCTCTGATCAGGAACCCAAGCCTGCTTTTCACATCCTCCTTCTCTTCTACATTTAATTCTCACAATAGCAAGCAAGTGAGGTAGGTTAGGCTGAGAGACAGACAGGCCCAATGTCCCCAGACGAACTTCCATAGAAGCACGGGGATTCAAAGTCAGCCGTCCCAATTCCTAGTCCATCACTCTTCCCACTAAGCCACACTAGAATCTTGGGTCTTTTCCCCAGACCAGCTTTCTAGTGATGTTAAGAAATGCTTCTTTCTTCTCCTTCCAGGGTGGGGTGTCCTTTGAAGACGTGGCTGTGCATTTCACCCAAGGGGAATGGAGCTTGCTGAGCCCTTCCCATAGAGCTCTGTACAAGGAAGTCATGCTGGAGAATTTTGGGAACGTGGCCTCTCTGCGTGAGCATCCCTTTCTTCTGGGCTGTGCTTTGAGGAGTGACTGTAAGGAAGCCCCGGAAATGGCAGGACACACTCTGCCTGCCCCGGGCCCACTGACTTCTCTCTGCCCCTCTCCATGATCCTTCCTCTGATGTGGGAGGGGCTGTGGGTTTTCCTTGTGGGGAAGGAGCTGCTGCCTGGCAGTCCTGTGCCCGTCCCAAATGAGAGGGTGTCATAAGAGACGCCAGGAGTTCCTTCCACCTGGAGGGGTGGCAGTCTAAGCAGTGTCTTCCCTGCAGTCTAGGGTTTTCCTGGGCTGAGATGTGGCTGTGGTGGAAACCCTACTGGCTTCTCTACACTTACTTAGTTCTCAGGTTGCTTGGCATTGCTGAACTTATGTGCACACCAAGAGTTTTAATGTTTGTTTTGTGGATAAAAAGGACCTCACGTTGCCAAGCCGGACCTCATCTCCTGGCTGGAAGAGGAGGAGGAGGAGCTGTTTCCCCTGATCTCTCATGAAGAGGAGGGATTGGCAGGTAGGTGACCTGGGGTTGTGTGTTGCCTGCACTTCCTTCCAAAGGCTGTGGCATTTCTGTGTCCTTGTGTGTCCTCTTAGGTTGAGCTGCTTTTCAGACTCTTCTGCATGCTTGACTTACTCCTGATGTTCTTAGCATTTGATCCATAAGCACTGGAATCAGTTTGAGTATGGTTCTTCCGCATTTCTGCTCTCCCTCTTCATTTCTGCAGTTCTGAAGTCAGTTTATTTTTTTCTCAGGTGGCTTAATAATAATGAGAATTTTCTAGCGAAGGGACTGTCGTCATTGGAGGCATCATAGTGTTATGCACAAACTTGTGCCTTAGGTGTCCCTCTCACCAATCACAATAAGAGACACACACACCACGGAGTCCTGTAGAATGAAGCAATATATGATTGTTTAATTTAAACAATGGAGGAGCCCATTTTCACAGGAGTAGGTGGTCTCCTTGTGTCCTGAGCTCATCAAAATTACAATAGAAACACAGGCAATTAATACTTTCAGATAATCATAACAATATTACAATATTCTAATATTTGATATCTTACTGGCTCGTAACATATCTAGGGTCAGTTCTGATTTGAAGATGCAATTCTGGGCTGGCCCCTCTATTTGGGGGAATTCCAGTCTTCACAGTTTTTTTTTCCTCTGCCCTCATTTTGGAAGGACACTGTCTAACCTTTTACCTACTTTCTTCTTGGCATAATACTTTCAAGGGCGCCAATGAATCTCAATCTGGTGGATAGGAAGGGATGTTTTCCTATTCATGCCCTTTTCCCCAGTTTCTTATCAGCTTTAAGGAAGATAATACCACAGGTGGCCAAAACCAGCTTGCTGCGTCAAATCAGTTTTCTACAAAAGGCTCTCTGGTACTGATTTCAATTGGAATCTATAGAATAATATAACATATAATATAAGTGCAGCCCTAAAAGCAGTATACCAGTTCTTACAGAGTTTCAAGTCTTCTTGTTTCAAGTGTCAAATTCTTACAGGTTACATTACAAGTACTACTTTGGCTCCTGAGCATAGAAAAAGTGCAAAGCATGTAATACTGAAAAAGCATAGGTTTAGTATAGAAAAATAAGTATATAAAAAACCTCCAAATCTATATCCATCAATAGCACCCCCCCTTTATTTTCTCATATGATTGAAAATGAAGATGCTGCCTGTCTCTGCCTGATGAATCCTGAATGGTGTCAGGCTATGGATGACAGGATACAGCAGACAGATCCCTGGACCGTTGCAGCAACACACAGGTTCTTGGTCAAATGGCTTTTATTCAGAAATCAGATCATTTCCATATATGTGTCCGTAGGACTACTTAGAAGCAAGGTAGACATCTAAGCAGCAAAAGCAGAAGTTGATAGGAATGACATCATGTGAGAGAGACTTCTCTTTTAACATTCAAATCTGCTCTCCCCCCTCCCCCCATCATAAACAAGATTTTGGCGCTCTCCTGGTGTGAGAACGTTTCACATATTTGTAATATCAAAGTGAGTCACTAAGAAGCAAGACATAGCAAAAGCTGAGAGTACAAGGTCATAAACACAGATAAACACCTGTGGGGCCTGTAAGAGAAATAGTTATGAAACTGGTAAAATGACATTGAGTTACAGCAGGATACAGTGGTTCAGCAGAGAAGGATCATTCACATTGGCATGGATGGGGCTCAGAGATGACAAATGGGCAGCAGCTCCTCCGCCCATCTCTAAGACCACCTGCCGAACATGGTCCAAACTGGAGGGTCCTGTCTGGGTTGACTCAGAGTGAAGAGGCAAAAGTCAGCATCAGCAGGTTAAGTCAGCCTTCATGCGATGGAGCCCAGATCAGAAACAGTGGCGATGACCCTTTCAAGCCATGCTGCTTTTTCTGGTGCAGGAAGAAGTCCCCCTCCCTCCCTCATGCCACTTGGTCTTTTCCAGTGTTTTTTTTTAATATCCTGTTATATAAAAGGTAAGTAGTATTCCAGATGACTCAGCTCTTATCCTGGTGCGCCTCCAGAGGGTGGCACTGCGGTAGAAAACCCAGGCGAGGAAGCCCGTGCCTCCAGAGAGTGTGCCGGTGGTGGGAAGCACTGCGTCCTTCCCTCCCACCCACCCCACCTTCACTCGGCAGCAAGTCAGACGTGGAGGAGGCAGCAACTGCCCCCACCGCCTTTACCCTGCAGCAATTGGGGCGTGGAGCAGTTGGCAATGCCTACCCCCACTTCACCCTGCTGGGATCAGGAGTGGAGCAGGCAGCAATGCTCGAAGACACTTCATCTGGACGGGATTAGGATCAGAGTATCTGCTTTCAGGAACAGAACATTTTACCTTAAAAAATAAAACATACAATTGATACACACACAAAAGAACATACAGGGAACAATAGAGAAAATGAAAAAGGTAAAAACGTATCCCTCTTTCCCTAGTTGTCACGGTACGTCAGAGCAAAAGGCAGAAATACTCTATTAGTTTCAGTTTTCATTTATGTCAGGTTTCTTTCTTCTCCATCTGGCTGGCCCCCTCTCTTCAAACCCACTGTTGTTGTTCTATGAGTGACTATCCCTCTCCTATGAGTGATTATCCCTCTCTTACAAGATACTCTTCTCCCCACAAGCCCCCTTCAGATCACTTCCCCTCCTCATTAACTGACTCCGAGGAAAAGAGGAAGTTTTTAACATTGGATCATTTTGAGGCAGAAGGCCTCCACTGTATATACTGTATTTTGTCCGCTTGGGCTATATTTGTTACTGTACAAATGGCTACTCTGGCAATTTACTCAGCTTGGAATTTAGAAAGAATTGAGAAAGGGGGGGGGGGAGAACTGGGTGCTGACTGTTTGTGCTTAACCCCTGAGCACTCACAGAGTGCAAACAAAACCAATCCAAAGCAAAATAGAAAACTCTGACAAGAATATTCAGGGAATGTGCTTTCTCATCAACCCAGATTTCTCTTCCTTTCAGCAGGAGGCCTGTGGAAGTCACGGAATGAAACGGAAGAGTATCTGGTGACTAACGAAGAAACGTATGCATATGTGAAAGAGAGCTTTAAATACAATGATGCCCTGGTGAAGCAGAAGGGAAATCACCTATCTAAAAAGAATAATTTTGACCTTTTGCTGCAAAATGACTCTCAAGTGAAAAACATATATGAAGGAGAAAAACGTACTGAGTGCGCTTCTTCCAGAGAAAATAAGAAGAAAATATATAAATGCCTGGAATGTAGTAAATGCTTCAGTCAGAGTGGAAAACTTGCTGTCCATCAAAGAATTCACACTGGGGAAAAACCATATAAATGTTCGGAGTGTGGGGAAAGCTTCAGTGAGAATGGAAACCTTTCTTCCCATCAAAGAATTCACACAGGGGAGAAACCATATAAATGCCTGGAGTGTGGAAAAAGGTTCAATCGGAATGGAAATCTTGCTAACCATCAAAGAATTCACACAGGTGAGAAACCATATAAATGCCTGGAGTGTGGGAAAAGCTTCAGTGAGCCTGGAAACCTTTCTTCCCATCAAAGAATTCACACTGGGGAAAAACCGTATAAATGCCTGGAGTGTGGGAAAAGCTTCAGGGAGACTGGAAACCTTTCTTCCCATCAAAGAATTCACACAGGGGAGAAACCATATAAATGCCTGGAGTGTGGGAAAAGCTTCAATCGGAGTGGAACTCTTACTAACCATCAAAGAATTCACACAGGGGAGAAACCATATAAATGCCTGGAGTGTGGGGAAAGCTTCTATCTGAGTCGAGACCTTACTGTCCATCAAAGAATTCACACAGGTGAGAAACCATATAAATGCCTGGATTGTGGAAAAAGCTTCAGGCTGAGTGGCAGGCTTACTAACCATCGAAGAGTTCATACAGGGGAGAAACCATATAAATGCCCGGAGTGTGGGAAAAGCTTCAGTGAGAGTGGAAACCTTTCTTCCCATCAAAGAATTCATACAGGGGAGAAACCATATAAATGCCTGCAGTGTGGAAAAAGCTTCAGTCAGAATGGAAGTCTTACTGTCCATCAAGGAATTCACACAGGGGAGAGACCATATAAATGTCTGGAGTGTGGGGAAAGCTTTTATGTGAGTCAAGAACTTATTGTCCATCAAAGAATTCACACAGGGGAGAAACCATATAAATGCCTGCAGTGTGGAAAAAGGTTCAGGCAGAGTAGCAATCTTACTGCCCATCAAAGAATTCACACAGGGGAGAAACCATATACATGCCTGCAGTGTGGAAAAAGCTTCAGGCAGAGTAGCAGTCTTACTAGCCATAAAAGAATTCACGCAGGGGAGAAACCGTATAAATGTCTGGAGTGTGGAAAAAGCTTCCGTCAGCATGGAAACCTTTCTTCCCATCAAAGGAATCACACTTTGCAGAAACCCTAAAAATGCCTGGAGTGTGGAAAAAACTTCAATCACAGTGGAAACTTTATTTCCCATCTAAGAATTCGCTCCGGGGGGTGCTATAGAAATGCTTGGAGTTTTGATGGACATTTCTTCAGATAGACTGGCTTACAAAGTTAGAATGTAGCAATAGATCATAGGGATATGTACCATAGTTTAGTATAATTGCATCAAAGGTTTCAGAGATTAAAAGCCAAATCCTGAGAACCTGTCAACCCCAGCATATTGCTATTTTGTGGGGTAAGGGGAAGAACATGGTCCAGGGTGCAGACTGAGTGTGCTGAATTCCCTGGCATCCCTGACTGTATCCACTGCTCACAAATTGGTTCCTGATGATATCTCTCTGAGATACTCTGTGTTGCCAGTGACACTCAAGTGCACCCCGCAGATGAGTCACGTAGGATTACAATCCTGCAGGCGGGGCCCAAAGTTCTTTTGGAATTACATTTCCAGACCATAGAGATCAGCTGGCCTGGAGAAAACTAGAGCTTCAGAGATCATACACAATGGTATCTCATCCCCACTTACCTCCTTCCCTACTTCAAACTTTAGCCTCTCCAAGGACTGCCCTAAACCTCCAGGAATTTCGTAAACTAGAGATGGCCACCCTAGATGACCATCCGAGTCCATGAACCTCTTGCCTTCTGCCAGGCCAAGGTATGGCAATCATCTATAGGAATATATGACAGCACTTCAGCAAAGCTTTTAACAGCCCCCATAGTCCTCTGGCGAAGGGCTTCAATGTGTGACGTGTGGCAAAGGAAGCTCTTTATAGGTGTGGCAGGATGCTCATGGGGGAGCGAACGGAAACTAAATTATTTATTTTAAACATCTTTAATTATAGCCCCTGAATGCACTTACAGATCCCCAAGTGTCCAAGAACACAAAAGGTGATGAAAGCGGCAGCAATAAATTTTAAGTAGAGGAGCAAACCGATAGTATTGGCAAAATCAGCATCATCCATTAGGAGCAGAAAATAGATGCAATGAACCTGATGAACTCAAAGAAAATTCCTTAAGAAACAGCACCATTAAACATATGTTCTCTTGTGCAAGTAAGACATAGCTGGGGAATAAAGACCTATGAAAAGCAATAGTGGAGAAACATGAAATCTTTGGAATTTGTTTTTTATACTTATCCCAATTTTTAAGTATAGCTGCAAAGAACATGTTTTGTTTAATTGTTGATGGTTGTTTAATTGTTGTTGATGGTTGATGGTTGTTTAATTGTTGATGGTTGGCATTTTTGACATAACTTGCATTATGTTCTGCTGATGTGGAGGGTAAAGAATGTTAATCCAATCTGTGCAACCTTTATCTTTTATTATGTGTATTATATTTGTGATTCTAACAGCTGCATTGTATATCGTAAGGTCCAGATAGCTAAGTCCTTCCTGAGATCTCTTCTTTTTAATTGTGCAAAAAGCAATTCTAGGGCATTTATTTTTACATAGAAATTGATTTATTACTGCTTGCCATTGTTTTATCAGCTTATTTGGGAAATAAATGAGAGAAGTCTTGGTAGTATGAACGCTTTGATTGTATAGAATCTCATGCCATGATAGTTGTTGTTCATTCAATTTATAATTAGTTTTAATTTCCTTTATCTTTTGTAGGTGGTTATAATAAATTAATTGATTCAGATCAGATGAGATGTTGACTCCTAAATAGGTAAAGTGAGATTGAGCCCACTGATACTTGCTTTGCTTATGAATCATTATCTTCGTTGATTCTGCAATATTGATGAATAACAAATTTGATTTGGCCTGGTTTATTACTAAACCCGAGATATGGCTGAAATTAGAAAGTTCTGAATCAAGTTTCTGTAGGGATGTTATTGGTTGAATGATAATATAATAGGATATCATCTGCGAATAAGCTAAGTTTATATGATTTTTGATTGATTTCCACACCACGAATATGGTTGTTCTTCTTTATTGCTTCTGCTAGGGGTTCTAGTGCTTTAACAAAAAGGATTGGAGACAAAGGGCAACTCTGTCATGTCCCTCTATGTAGTTTGACATTTTTTGATGTAACTCCATTGGTCCTAATTTTAGCCACTGACAGTCCTAACTGCAGCCAGCTAAGCGGCAGCTTTCGTCGAAGAAACCATGTGGTTTCTTCCACGGCATCACTCCTTGGGTTTACCTGAATGAATCAACAACAGGTGAGCCACCAGTCCCTGAGGAAGTTGTCCTGACGAAAGCTGCCACTTAGCCGGCTGTAGTTAGGACTGTCAGTGGCTGATCTCCTCGGAGAAAGGGTCCAATTGAAGATCACTTGAGACACCTGCATTTAAGAAAAAATGGAGGAATTATTTGTTGGAATGTGTTCACCATCTTCTTAGCCCATGGAGTACATATCTTGCCCAAAGAAAAAACACTGAAGAAGAAACTCAGTTGGGGTTTGTGGTCCCCTATGGTCATTGAATTTATGAGAGACATTTTGTGGAATTCTTATTTGGTCATAGGATACAACGGAATACTCTGTAGAACTTTCACCTTGCTATAGAAAATAATGGAGTAAGGTGTGGTGTCCCCTATAGTTCATGCACTTATAAGGGGATTCTACGGAATGTTTTGTATAAAGAATAGGAATTATCTGTCTGTATAATATATATGAATGTTTGTGAATGAAATTATTATTGTAATTGCACTGTTTGCACAATATACTTGTCTACATCCTTCCATGAACTGCTCAAATGTGCTTTGGAAAGCAGTCAATTAATTGTTGTAAGATATCCTGCTCCTTATCCTGGCTGGGGTGAAGGGAAGAAGGGCATTACCTCCTGGTCTGCACCTGATCCCAACTGGGTTATTGAATCAAAAGACCCACAACAGTAAGGACTAGCAACTTAACATAAAGTCTACAAAGTACAGCACACACTTATGGTGTAAGTTACTAACCACTTTTATGTACAATATTAATCACAAAGGCCACTAGCCTGTTCCTTTTCAATACAAAATGAACACAAGGATTGCACAAACACTCCCCTATGGGGAAGACATCCCAAAATTGTCTCTTAATGAAGCGAGTCACTCCTTTTTACTTAATCACAGTGGTCAAATAATGAACACATTCCAATATGTCACCTGACAATTTATATCCATTTCAGAGCTAGAGGAGAGGGTGTAGCTTTGTGGAACCACACAACCACCAGTATATAGCACCCTTGATAAAGAAGATAGGAAACAGGAGTTAAGCTTGCGCCCTGTTGAGTGCACGGTGGCTTTCCGTCCTCCCTGCAGGGCTGGCGTCCTCTTTGTGGAATCTCCTGACTGGGGGCTGTTCATTGGAATGTGTTCATTATTTGACCACCGTGATTAAGCCTGGCCGTCATCGGAAATGGGGGCTAGATGAGTGTGAGGGTGGGTGTTTGACCTGGACCTTCACTGGCACCTCTTCCCCCCTCCCTAACAGGGATGCTTGCTCTCCGGGGGGGGGGGCGCTATTGGCAGAAGTGGGAATCGCGGCCTCCTCATTGGCTGTGTGAGCAGGGTTGTCGGGGGAATGTGAGGTGGGTGCTCCTGGTGGCATCTGCACCTCGCCTTGCTGCACTCAGGCACCAGCAGGACACTTCTGCAAAAGTCCATAGGGCGCCATGGAGAAGCACCCCATTTATGTCAACGCACGAGCTACGACGTTTCCTTGGGGTTTAAGACTGAGCTGTTAAATGAATGATTCTGAAAGAAAAACCTGTTTTGAACAAGTGACAGGAATAAGCCCATATCTCGAATGAATGAAAGACGGTATGTCAGGTTCATTTAAGCAACATCATCATGGTACTCATGAGTCAGTTGTAGACTCCCCCCACAAATTTAATTTCCAGGATTAGTTCTAGATTCCAGAGAAACAAATGACTGGGAATATCATTAACCAAGAACATCTACGAATGACAGTATTTTCCATATTTTCCCCCATGCACAAACCAGGCAAATTACTTTTGTTTTTATTTTAAATCCTTATATCTAATTCTGAACCACACCTTAGAATTTGGATCAAAAACTCCACCCATCAAGGCCAGAGACGGATGGGAGGGGTAGTGTTTACAGACCTGAGGCAAGCCCGAAGTTTGCAGAAAAATCTAGAAAAACAATTGCACAATTTTAACAAAACATCAAAATGTTAGAATATCTTTCTTTTAGAGATGAACATCTTGTGAGACTTCTGAAATCTTGGTGGCTATTTGGTGGGGGTGGGGGGCTGCTAAGCAACCACAAGAATATTACTGAACCTTCCAAATGTTTGTATCTTTCAAAGGCTCCGGCAGAAGAGACTGATAAAGGTAAGAAATGTAAGGAATAGAAGGAAGCAGAGAAGAAGGAGAAGAGCTGAAGTGGAGAGAGAGCAGAATAAAAGGTCATTGAAAGGCAAGGAAAGCTGAATACTATGGAGGAAAGTTGAAAGTGGGTTGGTTGGTGGGTTGGATGGATGGATGGAGAGAAGGAATCGGGGAAAGGAGAGACTACAGAAGTTGTGAGGGGAAGGGAAAGAGGATGTGGAGGAGGATGTGGAGCCTCGTGCAACTCCTCACAGGTACCCATTTGTTCTGTTGATTATGGCTAGTACTTCTGTGTTTGTGGGCATCGTTTCAGGGACCTGAAGAAACCTTTGTTGTTCTTGCGTGAGCAGATCACGGCCCTCCTGCTCCCCCTCCATTTCTGAGTCACAAGAACCAGGAGATTTCCAGTTGCCTCTCTTTCCAGGGAACAGGAACCCCCTCGGAGGCACCAGCTCCCTAACCACTGAACCAACTGGGCACACTTAACAAGAAGCCCTACAATATTAGGGAGGGGGCACCCATAGCCCCATGCCCTGTGCCTTATCTGAGCTATGGGGAGCGGCTATGATTGGGCATGGGGTGTGTGTGTGTGTACAGCTGTTGGGGAGAGATGCAACAGGCTGCAGATTTAGCATCCTAAGCTGTGTCCGGACAGGGGAAGGGAGCGCCTGGAATTTCTCTTAGTGCGGGCCCTAATGGCTACACCATGGTTTCTGCTGGCCTAACTTTATTCCTCTGTTGGGGGCAAGCCCAGGAGCTGCAGACTCTTAGGGAGCCACTTAAGTCCAGCTCTGTCAGGAGGACACCTCTGGCACCTCTCCCTTCTGCACTGTGCCACATCTCCTGCTAAGCCAGCATACTTGATGGAGACCTTGGCCTCACGCCGGAGTGCACGGGAGTAACTCTTAGTTGGCTTCCTACACTCTTCCAGCTCAGGGTTTAGGACTACATCACACATTGTCTCGAAACGCCATTCTCCAACTGTCCTAAGGCTGGCCAAATCTGTACCTTCTAAGCAGCTCTTCTGCTACCTGGACTGGTGCTTACCTAGAGCGCTTCAGATGCTTCAGGAGTTGGGCTTGTAATAATTTATTTTTGATGACAGGCACGAGAACCTCAGAGTTTATTCAGCCGTATGCTGTGCAAAGCTCATGTTTCGGCATTGGAATGCTTCTGTGCATTTTTCCTGGAAGCAAAATAATGTTTGGGCTCTTTACGTTAGACATTTCTGCTCTTCTTTTCTCCTCAGTGGAGACCCAAAACAGCTCCTGTCCTTCCCTCCCTCCAGCCCCCCTCCCTCAATTTTGTCTTCTGGTTTCAGGCCACAAAACCAGCTGATGGCCAAGACCTTTCCAGTCACCCCCAGAGCCTAATAAGGAGCATGCCCGGAAGGCCTGGCCAGCAGCCCCAGTGGAAAGGGGCCCCTCCCAAGAGCCTGGCAGAGTAAAGCGAGAGGGCAGAGCCCAGAAGGCTCCTCCAGTGCCAGCTGCCTGAGTGGAGGCATCAGAGGAATTGGAGGTGTCCCCTCTTCCCCTTCACTACTGACCCTGCTCCCTTCTCTCCTTTGCTCTCTCCCATTTCTTCATGTTGCTGCAAGAGCTATCATATGAACACACATGAAGGTGCTGCCTCAGTCCATCGAGGACAGTATTGTCTGTTCAGACTGACAGCTGCTCTCCAGGGCTTCAGGCTTTCCCATCCCCTCCTGCCTGATACGTTTCTAACTGGAGGTACTGGGGCTGAGCCATGGCGAAGTGGAAGGGCATCTCCTTGGCATGCAGAAGTTCCCAGGCTCAGTCCAAGGCACCTGCAGCTATAGGATCTGGCGGTCTGTGATGGGAAAGGCCTCCGCCTGAGACCCTGGAGAGCTGCTGCCCACCTGAATAGACAATAGCCCTTGGCAGTCACTGGGGCAGCCCCTGGAAGAGGGGAGAGAGAGAGACCCTGTGAGGATCTGGGCCGGGGTCTCTGCCTGCTGTAGGGGAGGCTAGGCAGACGGTGTGGCTTACCTGCCTGGGAAGGCCCCAACCAGTGGAGAGAGGTTCAGGGTGGGTGGCAGGGTGTGTAGAAGGTCAGGGTCCACCAGGAAGATCTGGCCAGGACCCCTCCCCCTCTCTCAGTAACAGATTGACAACTGCAAGGCAGGATTCTGGCCTGGATGGGCCACTGATATGATCCAGCCAGGATTTTACGATGTTCTTCTGTGGGAATATAAAGAGGTGGAGGGCATAAGGAGGTGAGGGAGTCCTGCCTGTCCCTGGAAGGGTCTCCTCTGGGGCTGCCTCTCCATCCATACCCCCACCCTGCGGTGACCCCTTCCTAGCCCGTCAATGCCTCCAGCAGCCTCTCCCTCTTGCCAGCCAGCCAACTGGTCCTTGCTGCTTCTCTCCTCTTCCTTTCCTGCCCTCCGAGTCCAGCATGGCTCGCCCTGTTGGATTCTCGGACGGTGACTCACTCAGGGTGGCTGGGCAGGAGTCTGCTCTCCCTTGCAAAGACCTCTTCGAGAATCCCCCAAGACCCGGGCCCAGGAAATACTTTAGCTGGCACAGAAGGAGAGATTGCAGGGTTTACATCCAAGTAAGGTGCAAACAAAGCTCAAAGGAAACAGACTGAGAAGTGAGCCCTAGGAAATGCGCCCCCCCAGCCATCGAATTGAAGCTGTCCAAAATGTCACATTGCAGCTGAAAAGCCCACATCATTTGGAGCATGTTCTTTATCACAAAATAAGCCCAAAGAGAGCCAACACAGAAGTTGGTGGGCTAGAGTACGTGTCTAGACTTGAAAAACGCTCGTGTGTGCAAGTGCGTGTGCGTGTTTTAATCTTCTTGTCCATTGGGGGAAAAGTTTCCAGAGTTGAGCAGAGTTACAATTATGGGGGAAGCGCTCATTTACACGTGCAGCCAGTCCCCTCCCCGAAATGGTCCAGAACAGAAAAAGCTGAACCATGTCTGGGCTTCGTATCTCTGCTCTCAGGCAAAAGAGTGGTGAGGCAGACGGGACAATGACACTGAAAGGTGAGCTGGGAAAAAGGGTGTGACATTTTTCTGTGGTTCCTGGGAGGGGGGCAGGATGTGGGAGAGTTTGAGTAGGATATTCTCCTTGCTGTATTAGTTCCTTACTTGCAAGGAGGGGGGTGTTCTTTTATACAGGGAGCATTTAGAATGAGAGGCAGCATGGTGTAGTGGTTAGAGTGTCAGACTAGGAACTGGGAGAGCCAGGTTCAAATCCATGGTTCTTCCATGGAAGCTTGCTGGATGATCATGGGCCAGTCACGCTCTTTCAGCCTAACCTACCTCACAGGAATGTTGTGAGGATAAAGTGAAGATGAGGAAACCGTCGTAAGCCTCCTGGGTTCCCTATCAGAGGAAAAGGCGGGGTATAAATGCAGTACATAAATAAAGGCGCCATGACACAGTGGACAAGGGATATCCGGAGCAACTTCTCTGAAGGACTGGGGTAGATCTCTCCGTAATATGCAAGGGGCTTTCTCTCCTCAGGGGGCCTTCAGGGTGAGGAAATGGTCGAGTGGGAAATCCACCAGGAGGTGGAAGAGGTTCCTCCTATGCAATTCCCTTTCCTAGCCAATTCTGACCCAGTCAGACCCTGCTTAGCATCCAAGCCCTGACCAGATGGGGCTATACCATGCCACCTTCCCTCCCAATGGTTCAATGAGGGGAAGCCCAACAGGTGTTCTGTCCAGAACTCAGATGGCTTGATCTGGAGTGTGCAAACACGATTGGAGAGATAGCAGGATTGGAGTCCAGCGGCTCCTTATTGACCAGCCAGATTTTCATGAGTAAATTTTGGAGAGTCACAGCGCCCTTCTTCAGAACTTCTGAATCTGGTTGGCCTCTGAGGTGCCACTGGGTTCAAATCCCGCGGTTCTACTGCATGCCAACACGGCTACCTAAACTATCCACCGGAGGGCGACAGAGAGACCTGGCAGAGACTTCTCTCCTGCCCCTCCCTCTAGGTGGAGGGACAGAAGAAACCACTGCATAAAATCCGGTGCTGCGTCTCCAGCCTGCTAAGGCCTCCCTTCCCCCCCGCTCCCATGTGCAGGCTTCAGGGGGGCGAGTCCCCCTTCCCGGAGGCGCGGCCAGGAGGAGGGCTGGCGAGGCTTCGCCAAAGGGGCTCCGCTTCTTCCCACCCGCGCCGCAGCAGCTCCTTCGCGGTGAGTTTCCAGCGCAAAGGCGGAGGGGGCCGCCGGGCCAGGCTGCCGGATCGCAAGGAAAGCAAAGAGATCTCGGGGCGTCTGAAAGACCAGGCGACGTTTCTAGTTTATTGTTGGATTGAAATGGCGCCGGGTCTTTAAGGTGCCGCCAGATTATTTTGTTTTAAGGGAAGGGAATGATCGGCTGGAGAAAGGGGGGGCGCAGGAAGGAGCCAAGCAAAAAACAGCCGCTGATCCAGAGCTGGACCCCGACCCCTGGCCTCCGAAGCTGCTGCCTGGTGGCGGGTGGGGGAGAGGGGGCTTACCTTCTTTGTGCAAAGTCAAGAGGTCCCTGCAAGGCATGCAGGGGCGGGGATGCTTTCCTGTGACTCGGGAATGCGCTCTGGCAAAGGCAATTCCTCGAGATCTGGGGGCAGTGCCTGTGGCAGGAGGACTCTCACCCAGAAGCTAGAATCCGCCTGGGCAACATAGAGTTGCCCCGTGAAGTACTCCTTTCTCCAGGGGGGAACTTAGCCCAAGCCTGTTGTAATTGCAGGAGAATTCCAGGATCCACTTGGAGGTTAGCAACCCACGGTGGGGGCTTCAGGGAAGGAAGGGAGAGGTCAGGTCTGGAGCTGAGCGCCAGGATGGCCACGTTTGCAGAAGACACAAAATCATCCCTGATGGGGAAGGCTGGCGCAGGCTGCAGAGACCTCCAGCATGGACAGGATGCCCAAGAAGCAGAACCTGGAACTAAATGGTTCATTTGAAACACCTGTGATTATAGTTCCTGAAGCTGCTTACAAAATCCCCCAGTGCCTGAGAACACCAATAACAGGGGATGAAAGTGGCAGTGATTAATTTTAAGTACAGGAGCAAGCAGATAGTATTGGAAAAATCAGGATCATCCATTAGGAGCAGAAAATAGACACTGCGAACCTGAGGAAGTCAAGTAAAAATTCCATAACAAACAGCAGCAATAAAGGTGTACCAAAAACATTGGAATAGCAGTGAGAGCTATCTCTGCAATAACTTCATATTCACAAACTCCTGATTGACTCGACGAATCTGAGAGTAGCTGAGCTGATAAAATTTAAGGGCAAAGCCCTGCGAGGAATAGCATCCCAGCAGAGTTCTGTGCGGTAATGCAACACTAACAGTGCAGTCCTAAGGTGCCTTACCCCTTCCTAAGCCCATTGAAGTCAGTAGGCTCTGCAGAGTGTAACTCTATTATAGACTTATTTAGTGGGTTTCTGAGCTGCATCCCCAAGGAAGTTTATGGAGTATAACTGTTAAAATACCTTCTTGCACTGCAGGTGTCCCTGTGCGCTCACAAAGCATCTTCTTGGCTTCACAGAACAAGGACCTCTGTGCATTTGGTTATTTTTTGCCTTGAAAAAAGGATTGACTGCCGAGTAAGGAAATTCTGTGGTCTTGCTGGGAACACAGACTGGAGACCAGTTCCCAGGCGGAGGCCCTGAAAGAAGGATTCCTGCTGAGCCAGGCAGAGGCCAAGATGCAGGAAGAGCAGGTGAGACGGATCCAAACTGGGAGCTCCAAAGGGGCAACCGATGTAAAGGACTCTCCTCCCAATCCCACTCCCCAATAAGCACCCAACATTTCCCCAAAAACCAGACAAGAAAGACTCATTTCCCAGGTTTTTCCTAGCACCATTCCTTTCTTAATCCGCCTCCCTGTGCCTGCCTGCTGTTTCAGGGGCTGTCAGAAGGGCCTGCTGATTCCCCCAAGGGAGACGAGGCTCCCTCAGATCGAGGGCAGAGGCTGCAGTTCTGGGGCATCGAGCAGGAGCGGGAGGGAGATAAGTAAGGGTGAATGGGGCACCTTGCCTCGTCTTCTCCTTTCTGCTGAGGAAGCCTGAAATTCACACGCTGCTGTCCCTCTTGAGGGAAAGGGTCCTTTCCTCGAGCATCTCACATGGCTCATAAAAACTGTTGCCTACATCCAAATCAATCAAAAGAAAGGTATGGGTTTTTTTTTTTCACAAACACAGAATTGTTTATGTACTGGCATTTATGGTATTTCTTCCCAGTAGTGGTAACCTTCAAGATCTTCCCTCCTGTGATTCCTCCCAGTCGTGTGTCTTCAAGACTGGTGTGAAATCCCTTCCCTTGGTGCTGGAAGTGGGGCGATGCTGCGTTACTGTATTTTATGTGGAGGTGGCATGTGTGAAAGGCCTTCTCTTTTGCAGAATCCCCGAGGCTGTCTGGGTTTTGCTCTATCTCTTTCCTCACGTTCTGTTCCCTTCTGTCTTAATTAGTGTGGATTAAGGGTCTTGTTTTCACATGCATGTATATGGAGAGGGCTCCTTCGACCTGAGAGGAGATTGAAAAGGATGGGGATGTAAGAGAGAAGGCTGCTCTGTTTTCACGTGTTCCTGCATGCTGTAGAGGGAGGGGGCAGCCTGAAATCCTTAGGAGGCGATTCCAAAGGAGGGGTCTGTAAGAGAAAAGGCTCTTCTCTGCAGCCTCTCAGATTCAACCCTGATAAATGGAAGGATGCCAGACACGGGCCCTCTCGATCAGTGGTTTCCAGACTTTTTGATATAGTGACCCACAAGTCCAAACTTTGTATGTTGACCCATCGTGGGCTGGCCTAAGAGACTGAGAAGGTGCAGAGGGGGGAGTGCAGGGTTGAGGAGAAGAGAGAAGGTGACAGATGTTGGCAAAGAGTTGGGTGGCAAGTAGGTTGGTGCTGAACATCTCCCACAGCAGGTGGAGAGCAGAGATGCACTTCTGGAGTTTGGGCAAGGCTTTGGGCTGCTGAAGGAGCCGTGCTACAAGGGGGCTTATGCTCGCACATGCCACTTTCTCTCCTCCTCTCACTTCTTCATGCACTGAGCAGCTCCCACCTACTCTCCGGCCTGTTAAGAGGAATTTTCCTGGAAGCCAATCTGAGTTCATCCATAGTGAATTCAGCTTTCCAATCCCCCCCCCCTTATTTTCACAATGAGGGAGGGCCTAGGAGAGCTCCCTGGAGGCCTGTTCCCCCACTTCCCCCCCCCACACACTGCTGGCCAGGGGAGTGGTTGGAGAGTGAGGAAACCAGTGAACAACAACCCTAGTTAAGTGATGTGGCCATTTATCACCACTCAGTCTTTAAAAGCCAAGGGGGTGCCAGGAGCCCAGGCCTGAAGCTGAGGAGGGGGAGCAGCCTGAAGTAGGCCTCAAGGCAGCCTTTCCCTCCGGCCTCCTGGCGGCCCTTTTCCCTGCAGGCCTCTGTTGCCCAGGCAACCTCCTAGCCTCAGCATTGGGCCTGGAGACAATGAAGGGGAGAGCAGGAGCCAATGGCTGAAGAGGAGGTGGGTCTTGGAGAGCAAGTATAAAAGGGATTGTCTGAGGAGACAGGCTTTTTTCTCTAGAGATTTTTAGCCTGTGTTTTATTTATGTATTTAAAAAATTAGCATGCAGCTTTTCTGGCCATGGATTAATTTGCCCAGGCTCTGTGACTGGTTTTTTTTTAATTTAAGATCATGTTACTGTAGTGTTTAAAAAATTAGGCTTTTTTCTTCATTCTGTCTGGGTTCTTCATGCCTCATTTTCGGCCATGCAAGAAGGCACACCCTGACTGAAGACGGTGTCTCCTGGGGAGGCAGGGAGGGTGCTCTGGGCACTCCCCAGTTTAGCCCTTGAACTGGACCGGTTGAACCAGCCAGTTAGGGCCTTTCCTTGCTCCAGGGCCAGGATAGTGGTGTGTGGTGCTATAGATTATTAACCACAGGTACAAGATCTCTTTGAGGTCAGCAGTGAAAGAAACAGCCCCAGTCTGATACATCTATAAACCTGAATCTCAGACCTGGTCCACCTATCCAGGAGAATTAAGTGGTGGAGACCTGAACTGACAGAGTGGCTGGTATTAATGTAAGGCACTTCCCCCTGCTTTTTCCATGCACGGATTCAAGGTGGTTTCAACTAAGACTGTGGATGTAGGAATACGTTGTGGGATGCTTCCCTCTGCTAACATCCTCTTGCAACAGAAATGCATCATGTCAAGCAGATAGAGTGAGTGAGGGCAGAAACTGCAGCGTCAGTTTTCACTGTGCAGAGAGATTTCAGTTCTTAGCTGTGCCTCAGAGCACAACCCCTCATTCCCAGCACATTCATTCTGTATCTTTAGAAAAAAGGATTCCCCAGCCTCTTTCTTTCTCACCTTCCCAGACAGCAATGAAGATACACTCTTGACGGCTTCTCCAGTATCTCCATGTGGTGAAGGGAAAAGGCCAGCCATGCAACCAGCTCAGGTAGGGGAGGGAGCAGTCACTGGGGAGGCGTCCAGAGGACAGCAGGGTGGGCTCCTTCTCCATTGCAAAGCTCAGGGGACTTCTTCCCCTTGGTTCTGGTGCTGCAAGATGTCACGGTTGGCCACTTTGAAGGTGGGAAAATGGTCACCCCCTGTGTAGCATTCCATGTTCAGAGAAGAAAATAATCCTGTCCCCAAAACATCCCACCAAAAAGGATTTGCTCCTCTATGTGGACATCTCTAGCCTCTTCCTCAAAAGGCTGCTAGTCCCCTGCAACTCAGGACCACCCCCTCTGGCCCCAAGATGCCCCCAAAAAGGGCTGGGAGGAAAGAGCCCAATGTCCCCTCGGGGCTCTTTTCCCTCCTCTTTGCTGGTGTTCCACTTTGGTTTTACTATCCCTGGTTTTGTTTGTTCTTTATTTTATTATTTTATTTTTATCCCAGTTTTCTCTCTGATCAGAGAACTCAAAGCTGCTTTTCACATCCTCCTCCTCCACTTAATTCTCAAAACACCAACCTTGTAAAGTAGGTTAGTCTGAGAGACAGACAGGCCCAACATCCCCAGGAGAGCTTCCGTAGAAGCGCAGAGATTCAAACTCAGCTGTCCCAAGTCCTCATCCGTCCCTCCACCCACTAAGCCACACTAGAATCCTGGAACTTCTTTCTCGTACACCTGCTTTCTAGTGATGTTAAGAAATGCTTCTTTCTTCTCCTTCCAGGGTGGGGTGTCCTTTGCAGAGGTGGCTGTGCATTTCACGCAGGGGGAGTGGAGATTGCTGAGCCCATCCCAGAGAACTCTCTACAAGGAAGTCATGATGGAGAATTTTGGGAACGTGGCCTCTCTGGGTGAGCATCCTTTTCTTCTGGGCTGTGCCTTGAGGAGTGACTGTAAGGAAGCCCCTGATATGGCAGGACACACCCTGCCTGCCCCGGGCCCACTGACTTATCTCTGCCCCTCTCCATGATCCTTCCTCTGATGTGGGAGGGGTTTTCGGTTTTCCTCTCAGGAAAAGAGCTGCTGCCTGGCAGGAATTGCCTGCATGAGAGGGTATCACAAGAAGAGCGAGGAGTTGCTTGGATCTGGAGAAGGTGGATGGGGAGCAGTCTAAGCAGGGGCTTTCCTCCAGCCTAGGCCTTGCCTTACCTGGGCTGAGATGTGACTGAGGAAGAAACCCTGCTGGTTTCTCTGACACTTACTTAGTTCTGAGGTTGCTTGGTGTTGCTGAACTTATGTTCACATTGAAGAATTTTAATGTTTGTTTGTTTGTTTTGTGGATAAAAAGGACCTCAGGTTGCCAAGCCTGGCCTCATCTCCTGGCTGGAGGAGGAGGAGCTGTTTCCCCTGATCTCTGATGAAGAGGAGGGATTGGCAGGTAGGTGTCCTGGGGTTGTGTGTTGCCTGTGCTTCCTCCCAAAGGCTGTGGCATTTCTGTGCCCTTGTGTGTCCTCATAGGTTGAGCTACTTCTCGGGCTTTTCTAAACACTTGGCTTATTCCTGATATTCTTAGCAGTTGACCCACAAGCACTGGAATCAGTTTGAGTCTTGTTCTTCTGCATGTCTGCTCTCTCTCTTCATTTCTGCAGTTGTGGAGTCAGTTTATTTTCTTCCTCGAGTGGCTTAAATAATGAGGATTTTCTAGCTCTGAGGGGACTGTCATCATCGGTGGCCTACATACACCCCTTTCCCATATGATTCAAAATGAACACACTGCCTGTCCTTGCCTTGGGATGCCTAAAGTCATCATTTTCATATTGCTGTATCGATCTACCATCGTGATAATAGATGCAGCAGGTTCTCTGAATTCCCAATTCTAATTTTCAAAGAGTAAAGAAAAGGGCCTATCTCTGCAATGGAAGAGGCAATAACAACAACAACATTTGATTTATATACCGCCCTTCTGGACAACTTAATGACCACTCAGAGCAGTTTTCAAAGTATGCCATTATTATCCCCACAACAAGACACCCTGTGAGGTGGGTGGGGCTGAGAGAGTTCCTAGAAGCTGTGATTGACCCAAGGTCAGCCAGCTGGCTTCAAGTGGAGGAGTGGGGAATCAAACCCGGCTCTCCAGATTAGAGTTCCACGCTCTTAACCACTACATCAAACTGGCTCCTTTAAAAAAAATGCTGGATGTTCAGGGAACCTGCTGCAGCTGTTATTACAATGGTTGGTCAATAGAAGAAGCAACATGAAAATGACTTTTTAACAAAAAAAACCCCATCAAAACCAGAAGTGGAGGCAATCAACAAAAAGTGGGTTGGAAGCGGGTGGGATGAGACAAAAAAAGGAGGAAACATTATTCACAAAAGAACAAAGGCAACTCAGAATATGCTTCCAAAAAAGCTGAGGTTGGAAATGGTCTCAAAAGAACCAGAAAAAAACAGAGAACAAAGAGAAAACTTGAAGTGAAAACTAAAGGCAAAAAAAGTGTGCAGAAAAGAGTGGTACGAGGCCAGACCCAAGATGGGGAGGGGGGGGAAGTGTGCAAAACAATCTAAAATGAGCTTGGCTGGGTTTTAAATGTTGAAGCGGTCTTTTAGTTCTTGGTCATATGAAAATGGTCAAGCTCCTTCTCCCACGTCAGATTGCTTATGCTGATCCTAGCCAAATATTGTCCTATCCAATTGTCAGCAGCTCTCTGGCCGGGGATGTTCCCAGACACTGCTACCCATGAGAGCTCTTTAACTGGAGATGCCTGTGATAGGAAAGTTGAAAAATGACCCACCACAACTCTACACAGATCTCATAGGAAGTCACCCCTGCCCCCCATCACTGAGGAGTGTTGTAAGTGAATCTGAAGGGCCTGGCACATGGAAATTTTCACCTGGACAGCAACCCAATATAATCTTGCAGCTGAACCCCCTCCTGTCCCAGCCTATTTTGAACCCTAGGCCTGACTAATCTTCTTATCAATGGATGGCCTATTGTCTGGAGCAGCCAGTCAGGAAGCTGATTTCGGTCCCCAAGGAAAATTCTGAAGGGGTTCTAAGAGGGGAAGGGCTGATCCAGAGAGAAGGGGGGTGGGACAGATGGAGTGCTGATTGCATTGGAAGGGGAGCAAGGCTGGCCCTAAGTGGACTCGGAAGTAGCACGTACTTTGGGTCAACAGCTGAGTGTTCTGGGAAGGCCAGCGCCGGATCTAGGGTTGCCCATGCCCGGGGCAATCCTGGGCCGACCACCTCGCGCGTGTGCACAGCGTGTGCCCCCCTGCCCCCCCCCTTGATCTGGCCCTGGGGAAGGCAGGAGTGCTTCTCCCTTCAAAGCCAAAGGGACATTGACAGCTGCCACTCCTGCTTCCACTAGAAAAACTGAGGTGAATGGAGAGTGAACTGTAACTTCCGAGGCTGGATTCTCTTTTTTAATGTAAACTTGATCCTTAATTTTTTTCCCCCATTCCTGCTCTCTTTCATTGTTTATTTGCTAAAAAATAAAAAGAGTTTCTGGAGCTTTTTTGGTAGGAATGGGAGCGTTGCTCCCTTATCATAGTGGAAGGGTGGAGAGCCGATGTGGGTTATGTTCCCAAATTGTGAGGAGTCCTTTGGGGAGTGAAAGAAAGGTGGTTTCACCTCTGGCATGGGAAACTGATGTAGAACTACCCCGCATGCCCTCTTTATGCCACGGAGAATGAGAATTTATATTGCTGGCATTGGTCTCGAGTTGCTAGACCTCAGCAAGGAGCCTTTATGCTACTCAGCCGCCTTACTTTTTTCTTAGAGCTGTCTAAATAGGCCTCTAAGAACTTCACGCTGCTTTCTTGAAACAGACCCTGTTTAATACTATCAAAATCTCCTACCTTTTATATCAGCCAATATGGAGATTGGGGGAAATTCTTAAAACCACACTTGTCAGAGGGATTCTCCAGAAAGCAGGAGCTCCCCGTTTCTCTCTTACAGCGTGTTATGCGTGACCCCAAGAATGACGCTTTTCATGGGTGCAGAAAACACACGAGAAGTGTTTATCTTAAAGAGAATACCATACCATGGATGCAAACAAGAAAAGAAACCGTTGAATACCATAGACTAGGACATCTGTTCCCAGGAAAACCCAAATACGTAAAAACGCATCTCCCTTCCACACACAATTAATTTATTTACATGATTTATAGTCCGCCTTTCTCACCTTGATGTTTAAGGAGAAAGATTTATTGGTTTTAGGGGTTGTTGTTCAGCTTAAAATCATCCCAGTTATGTTCTTCCTATGGCTGGTCTCTTTCCTTGCAGTCCCCTTTTTTTTTTTTTTGAAAAAAATTTTTATTGGGTTAGAACATTTTTATTTTTACATTACAGTCAATTTTCCCCTAATTTTTCGTTTCTAACCCCCTCCCTTTCCCCCCCTTTTGTTGACTTCCAACAGCTTTCCCACCCTCTGTCCCTTTTCCCTTACTTCTATTAAATTCCTCTGTCTAAAACAAATATATATTCTCCATTATATTAAGCAGTACATCTTTAACTCCTTTACTTATTATACACCCAAACTATACGTCTTTAGATAAACAATTTATCCCATTTTCCAGTTTTGAATATTTCTATATAAACCTATATATCATAAACCATAAAAATTTCCCACATTTAAATCAAACAATTTGATTTGTTCTCTATATATTACTCATTTCAACTTTTTATGGTAATTCTATATAACTCCTCGCATAATCAATCAATTTAACTCTTCTGTACATTCAGTTTGGTGCATATAAATCTTATCAAAGAAAGAAAATATTGTTATTTACTCAATCCTCATGTTTAAACCTTATCATTAATTATTCTCTATCAATGTTCTATCAGTTAACCTATACATATCTATATATATCTCAATCAATTAATCTAACTGCTTATAAATTCACATTTCTCTTCCTCCCCCGGTAAAGTCACCCCTCTCTTTTATACTTTTATTATACTTCAGTAGTTCTCAAACTGCCACAGTTTTCCTCCCACCTCCCATTTCTTCTCCAGATATTGTTTCAGCTTCTCCCAGTCTGTGTTAAACTGCCCTGAGTCCAGATCTCTCAGTTTTCTTGTCATCTTGTCCATTTCAGCCATATACAGCAATTTGTAGATCCAATCTTCAATAGTTGGCACTTCTTGTACTTTCCATTTCTGCGCATACAAAAGTCTAGCTGCTGCAGTCATATAAAAAATCAACGTCCTATGATGGGCTGGAATTCCCTCCATTCCCAAGTTTAGCAGCAGGAGTTCTGGGTTCTTATTTATTTAAAACTGTAAAATTTCACTCATTTCTCTTATTATTTCCCCCCAGAACTGCCTAGCTACCTCACACGACCACCACATATGATAGAGGGAGCCCTCATGTTTCTTACATTTCCAGCATTTATTAGAAGTATTCAAGTTCCCTAGCGCAATCTTCTTTGGTGTCATGTACCAACGATAGATCATTTTGAAAATGTTCTCTTTAATATTAATGCATGTCGTTGTCTTCATTGTAGTTTTCCACAAGTATTCCCATGCCTCCATTGTTATTTCTTTATTGAAATTTATAGCCCATTTCACCATCTGTGTTTTAACTATCTCATCCTCAGTATACCATTTCAACAGTACTTGGTATACCTTGGATATTCTTTTCTTGTCTTCTTTAAGAAGGGTCTGCTCTAGTTCCGAGTTCTCTGTTCGTATGCCCCCTTTTGCAAAGTCCGAGTTGTATAAGTCTACAATCTGTCTATACTGGAACCAATCATAATTAGGTGATAGTTCCTCTTGCGTCTTTATTCTAAGTTTAGATACTTCAATCTTAGTTATTTCTTTGTACGTTAAACATTGTTGTTCATTATCCACAGCTCTCGGATCTATCACCTCATATGGAACCACCCACAAGGGGGTTCCTTCTTGTAGGTAAGTTCTGTACTTCTTCCAGATTGTATATAGACTTCTCCTTACAAAATGATGCAGGAACATCGAGTTGACCTTTACTTTGTCATGCCATAGGTATGTGTGCCATCCAAAAATTTTTTTATATCCCTCTAGGGCTAATAGTTTCTTATTCTTTAATGTCATCCACTCTTTTAGCCAAACTAGGCAGATTGCATCATGGTAAAGTCTCAGATTGGGCAGTTGCATTCCGCCTCTCTCCTTTGCATCTTGTAGAACTTTTACTTTCACTCGAGGCTTCTTGCCTGCCCAAACAAAATCTGATATTTTCCTCTGCCATTTTTCAAATTGTTTAGAGTCTCTGATGATTGGTATTGTCTGTAACAAAAACATTACTCTTGGTAACACATTCATCTTAACTGCTGCAATCCTGCCCAACCATGACAAATTCAGTCTATTCCATTTGATCAAGTCTCTCTCTATCTGAGTCCATAATTTTTCATAATTATTCTTGAACAAATCTATATTTTTTGCAGTCAGCTCAACTCTCAAATATTTCACCTTACTAGTTACTTCACAGTCCGTTGTTTCCATTAACAATTGTTGTTTCTGCTTAATCATGTTTTTACATAGTATCTTTGACTTCTTTTTATTAATGAAGAAACCTGCCAAGTCACCAAACTCCTTGATCTTATCTATCACTTTTGGCATGTTCTCCAATGGATCTTCTACAATTAACATTATGTCATCTGCAAATGCTCTAACCTTGTATGAATAGTCCTTTATTTTTATTCCTCGTATTTCCTCGTCTTGTCGTATTTGTATCATCAGAATCTCCAATACTAATATGAACAACAATGGAGATAACGGGCAACCTTGTCTTGTTCCTTTACTAATCGTCAATTTCTTGGTCAGTTCATCATTCACTACAATTGCTGCAGTCTGGTCCCTATATATTTCTTTAATTGCTCTGATGAATCTTTCTCCCAATTGTAGCTTTTCCATAGTGGCAAACAAAAAATCCCAGTTTAAATTGTCAAACGCTTTTTCAGCGTCTACAAAGAAGAAACCAACCTCTTTATCGCAACGCTTGTCATAGTATTCAATAGCATTGATCACTGTCCTTAAATTGTCTCTTATTTGTCTGTCCGGCAAAAAACCTGCTTGTTCTTCCTCTATAACTTCCGAGAGCCACCCCTTCAGTCTCTCCGCCAATATCTTTGCAAAAATTTTATAATCATTATTAAGTAATGATATAGGCCTGTAATTTTTCACGCTAGTCAGATCTTGGCCCTCTTTTGGGATCAATGATATATTCGCTTCGCTCCAAGTGTCTGGAATTCTTTGATCCCTAAAAACTCCGTTCATCACCTCTTTTAGGAATGGTGCCAGTTCGTTGGCCATTGTCTTATAAAATTTAGCCGTAAGTCCATCTGGCCCTGGCGCCTTTCCTAGATTTGCGGATTGTATTGCCATACTTATTTCCTCGTCAGTTACTTCACTGTTCAACTTATTTCTCCAAGCTTCCGAGATCTCTGGAAGTTTGGTTTTCTCCAAATATGATGCTATTGATTCTTCGTTTACTTCTTTTTTATTATACAGCTTAGCGTAAAATTTATAAAAGGCTCTGCTAATGGTAGTCTGCTCCAAATACGTTTTGTTTTCTTCACAAATTTTATTTATTATTTTCTTTTCCCTTTTCTTCTTTAATTGCCATGCCAAGTATTTCCCAGGTTTATTAGCACCCTCAAAAGCTTTTTGATTCAGTCTTTTAAGCTTCCACTCCAATTCTTTATTACTCATTGCTGTTAACTGTTCTTGAAGAATTTTGATTTCCTGATGTATTTTCTTTTTCCCTGGTCTCTTTTTTAACTGTACTTCTTTGGCCTTTATTTTCTCCTCAATCTCTTGTCTTTTCTCCTCTTTCTTTTTCCTTGCTCTACCATTTAAGTCCATTAGTATGCCCCTTACAACCGCCTTATACGCGTCCCAAACTTTACTGGTTGGTACTTCTTTATTCACGTTGTATTGTATAAAAAACTTAGTCTCTCTTCTCAATGTTTCCATATTCTCACTTTCCTGTAACAAGTCCTCATTTATTCTCCAGGCTTTCCTTTTTCTCCTTTTTCCAAATTTCCACATAATTGGGTTGTGATCTGAGCCTACCATCGGCATTATTTCTACCTCCTTAGTCCATAACGCTAAGTCCTTTGAGGCCCAGATCATATCAATTCTTGATAATGTAAGATGCCTTGCAGAATAAAAAGTAAACTGTCTGGTTTTAGGATATTCTCTCCTCCATACGTCTTCGAGAGTTTCTTGTTGAATCAACTCAAAAAAAAGCTTTGGCAATAGTCCTCTTCTCTTTTGTGCTTTTGTAGTCTTTTTGTCTAGTTCCAAATCTGTCACTCCATTGAAATCTCCAGCAAGAATTATCTGGTCATATACAAGATCGTCTAAGTGCTTCCTTAAGTCCTCAAAGAAGCTTTCCTTTGCACCGTTAGGTGCATAAAGTCCGACTACCAACACTCTCTTTAAGTTCCAATTACATTCCACTGCTACAAATCTAGCTTCCACATCTCTCATAACAAATTTTGGCTGCAGCTCCTCTTTTATATACAACACCACTCCTCTTTTTTTCTTGTTGGAAGCCGCTACAAATTCTTTGCCCAATTTTCCAGATTTTAAATATTTTACATCCTGTTTTCTAATATGGGTCTCCTGCAAACAAGCAATATCACATTTTTGTTTTAGTAGCCAATGAAAAATATTTTTTCTCTTATTCGGTGAGTTTAGTCCATTTACATTCCAAGATAATACTTTACACTCCATATTCATGGTTTTGTTGGTAAGTCTTTTTCATTGTCCTTAATAAATCTCTCCATCTCCCGCTCAGATCTGATACGCCTTTTTGCCCCTCCAAACTCAAAGGACACTCCTTCCGGTAGCTCCCATCTGTACCTAATGTTCATGTCCTTCAAAGTCTGAATTAACACTCTATATTTTTTCCTGTCCAGTAACACTGATCTGGGCAATTCCTTCATTATGATAATCGTCTTGCCATCAATCTCCAATGGATCTTGAAATTGTTTTGTCACAATCCTCTCTTTCATATTTCTAGTTGTAAATTGCACGATCACATCCCTTGGTAGTTTCCTCTGGGTTGCAATTCTCGAGTTCACACGATACGCCACATCTAGGATAGCCACAATTTCCTCCTCCTCCTTCCCCAGGTATTCAGCCAACACCTCAATCATCTGTTCTTGCGCTGACTTCCCTTCAACTTCTGGCAGACCACGAAAACGAAGCTGCTTCTCCATGTGTTTAGTTTCTGCAACTGACATCCTCCCCTTTACCAATCTCATCTCTGTTTGTTGCGTTTCTATTAAATTCTCCATCACGTCTTCTACTGTTTTGACTCTCTGTTTCGTTCCTTGTAATTCACTGCTAATCGTTTCCACGCCTTTTTTCACTTCTGACAGCTCCGACTTTACTGTCTGTGTAACTTCTTTGACCTCTTTAATAAGCTCCAATTTCGTGTCCTTAAGTTCTTTCATCATGTCTATAAGTTTTTTGTCCAAATTTTCTATTGCCGATTGCCACTCTTTTTTCGACATCGTGGGGCTTGCTTTAGCTCGCTCCCACGAATCTGCTCTCTTCCTCAGCTCCGTGGCGTATAATTAAACGTTTTCCTTTTTTTCAAATGTCCCAATCTTTGCCAAAATTAATTTTTTATATCCAAAATGTCGGGCGTCTTTTCTCTATGGTTTCTCTATGTTATTATAATCCAAGATGGCCTACTTCCTCTTCCGCTGAAGCCACGACCCTTCCACTTTCAAAAATGGCGATTCCCCACTTCCTGTCCCTTGGCAAGGGCCGCTTCCCTCCAGCCACTCTATTGTTGTTACGCACTTCCTGTCTCCCGTCTTCCCACAGCAGGTCTCGCGATGGTGTCTTTTTCCCACAGCTCCAAAACCACAGGTATTCAAAACAATAGTCCGATTTTTGTAATAACTTCTTTAAACTTAGTCTCTTTTAAAGTACAACTCCTGCCGAGTCTTCACCTCCTTTTCACTAGTCTGTTGCAGTTTAAAAATCTACTTTCTTTCCTCTCTGTTTTTGTCAATCTGTCCCGTTTCAAGAGATAGCGATCTTTACCTTCTCTTCAACTTTCTCGGGTTGTAATCGCTGTTTCGATCTTAAATTCTCCTCTCGACTTCCCTCCCCGATCGAAGCTTGGGTATGTAGGTCTTATGCCAGCCGAATTGGCCCCAAAATTGCCGCAGAGATTATAGCCGACCCGTCGCAAGGTGGGACCTCAAGGATCGGGGGGGAGACTCCTTGTGTAGAGCCCCCCCTCGTCCGAGATCTAGCTCACCCTAGGGTCTTGAGCGTTCTTTGCCTGCTCCCCGCCTGAGAGCAGTCGGCCGCGGGTTATTTTCACCCCTCCGGCCGGTTAAAACGGCAATCCGGTCAGCTCCGCAAATGGAGCTGCGTTAGACCTCCATGAATCCCAAACCGGAAGTCATCCCAAACCGGAAGTCTCCTTGCAGTCCCCTTTTGAAAGTAAGATAAGGCAGAAACACTGGCCATTTCTCTCCGCGGCGTATGTATATAAGACTGAATTTCTTTCTCTCCCATTTTCTCTCTGAGAATCACTGTCCCAGTGAAATGCTGCTCTCCATTTCATGAAATGAATGTGGTCTTTCCCAGCAGTTTTGACAGAGATGAGAGAAAAGCCAGGGGGATCCCTGGAGGTGCACAAATGCAGCGCAGTACTGTGGGCAAGCAAGAAAAAAATCTGCTTCCCAAAAGCACTGAACTTGGGGCAGAGAACCCATGCAGGAATGGCAATTGTTGCTTTCTCTGTAGCAGGTCATCGGGTTCATTCGCGAATGTTGGGTTCCGTTTTTTCCTGTGTGTTTATGCCAGGTGTGAGAAGACAACTCCCTTGGCCTTTATTTTTGTCATGGGTAATGAACGATTTGCTCTGTGGGTTCCTGATCTTAAGATGTTGGACAGCAAAGAGGAATTGACTTCTCCCCACCCTTTTCGGTCTCCTTCCCTTTTATAACTGAGGTTTGCTCTGATTTCACTGTTCAGCTATAACTGGAATTGCAGACTATTTATTTATTTATTTATTTATTAAACTTCTATCCCGCCCTCCCTGCAAGCGGGCTCAGGGCAAGTAACAACACTAAAACATAATTTACATTAAAAACTTCAATGAAACTACAGAATTAATACCACCCCCAGACAGCAACCTTACACCCGCATCCCTGCCAATAATACACAAAGGGGTGGGCAAAAAGGAGGGAGAACAAACCTTTCAGTCAGCTGTAACTCATATTGAGCTTTTCTACCCACCAGTGAGGATGCGTGTAGCAGCATTCTGCACTCTGTAATTTCTGGGTCAAACCCAAGGAAAGCTCTGCATAGAGCGAGTTACTGAAGTCCCAGTCAGGAGGTGACCATTGCATGGCTAACTGTCGTTAGGTCGTTAGGTCCTGGGTCGAAAGGTAGGAGACAAGCTACCTGGCTTGCTGAAAATGGAAAAAAGCAGAGTGGGCCTGCTTTGCCCCCTCCACCCTTTCCATCCCACCCCCGCCCCATCATACAATCCTATCAACACCAATAATTAGCATACCCCATGCAAATACACAACCTTCAGCTAACTCCCAGTCCTCAGATTCCTCCTCAGATCCAAAAGTACAAGGGACCATATACAACATTCACAATCAAAATGAGCAAGGGAACACAATAAGGGAGGAAACATCACCAAAATGTACAACAGGGGGACCAGCTCTCACATCCAGTTCCAGTTGCATATAGGAGATGGAATTTCTCAGTGGCTGAAGAGAGCTCACAGCTGATGGCCGTTCCTACTTTTCAGCCAACCTCACTCATTTATGTTCAGTTTGCCTCAGCAGCTGAAAGGTGGCTGGAAGTGAATGGTGGGCAGAGGCCAAGTCCCTGGCAGGCAGAGCACGGCCGCTTCAGCTGGCAACCAGAGTCTATCAGTAGAAGAATCAGCCAATGCAGGGATGAATCTGGTTCTCAGTCTGTAGGCAACCCTAGGCAATTGCCTAGGGCACGAGTAGAGGGGCACCAATCAGCTTTGTATGACTCCTGGCAACCAGAGCCATTGCCAGTATTCCTGCTGGCTGCCAACCCATGACATTAAGGACTGCCCCAGGAAGCAGTGGGGATCCCACTTCCCTATTCCTCCATCATTTGGGAGTGTGGGCAGGATTGGCAGGTAGGGGGGCAAGAGGGTCTGAGCCCTCTTCCTGTCCACTTTCCCTCGCTACCTCCCTGCAACTTGGCTTGGGGTGTCAAAACCATTTGGGCTGCTCCAGAGCTGGCTTAGACACATTTTTGGTGCAGCTGCAGCTCGAATGTGAAGCAAAAGCAGGTGGGTTTTTCAGGTTGCTGGGAACCAGAAGATCAGAAATTTTTATTTTAAAGACTTTAGAATACAATTAA
The DNA here is from genome assembly GCF_028583425.1 of Eublepharis macularius. NCBI lineage: Eukaryota > Metazoa > Chordata > Lepidosauria > Squamata > Eublepharidae > Eublepharis > Eublepharis macularius. The sequence continues at coordinate 179,810,333 of NC_072793.1, forward strand.
TAATCACAAAAAAGAACGTACAGGTGAACAACATAAAATAACAGCATTTGAGCATAGAGAAAATGAAAAAAGGTTAAAATGCATCCTCTGTATCCTTCCATATATGTAAAACTCATTTCTGTAATGTTAGCTTTTTGTGAAGCAGGGATCAGGGGACTCAGATTTCAGAAACAGAACATTTTGTCTTTTAAAAAAGTATACAATTGATACCCACAAAGAAGGGAACAGCAGAGAAAATGAAAACATTAAAAACATATCTCTCTTTCCCTATTTTGTCACAGTATGTCAGAGCAAAAAGCAGAAATACTCTTAATAGTTTCAGGTTTCTTAACATCAAGTTTCTTTCTCCATCCAGCTGTCCCCCCCTCTTCCGACCCTCTTTTGTGTTATTCCACGAGTGGCTATCCCTCTTTTTCAGAGATATCATTTTCCCCACGAGCACCATACAATCCACCCCCCCCCCTCCTCATTTACTCAGGGAAGAAAAGAGGCAGTTTTTAACATTGGGTCATTTTGGGGAAGAAGGCCTCCACTATATATATTCTCTCTTTTCTGTGCTTGAACTATATTTCTTACTGTACAAATGGCTACTCTGGCAATTTACTCAGCCTGAAATTTAGAAAGAATTGAGAAAGAGGAGAGAACTGGGTACAGACTGTTTGAGCTTAGCCACTAAGCATTCACGTGTAAACAAAAACATCATAAAGCAAGATAAAAAAACTCTGACAAGGATATTCAGGGAATGTGTTTTGTCATCCACCCAGATTTCTCTTCTTTTCAACAGGAGGCCTGTGGAAGTCATGGAATGAAACAGAAGAGCATCTAGTGACTAACAAAGAAGAAATATATTCAGATGTGAAAGAGATCGTTGAAGTCAATGGTGCCCTGAAGAAACAGAATGGAAACCACACATGGAAAGAGAGGAATAATTCTGACCTTTTGCAGCATAGACACACACAAATGCAAAACATATCTAAAGGAGAAAACAGTATTGAGGTCGCTGCTACCAGGGAAAATAATAAGAAAATATGTAAATGCCTGGAATGTAGAAAAAACTTTAGTGAGAGTGGAGATATTAATGCCCATTACAGAATACACACAGGGGAGAAACCATATAAATGCCTGCAGTACGGAAAAAACTTCAGTCAGAGGGCCGATCTTATTGTCCATCAAATAATTCACACAGGGGAGAAACCATATAAATGCCTGGAATGTGGAAAAGGCTTCAAGCAGAGTGGAAGACTTGCTATCCATCAAAGAATTCACACAGGAGAAAAACCATATAAATGCTTAAAGTGTGGGAAAAGCTTCAGTCAGGGTGGAAGTCTTACTGTCCATCAAAGAATTCACACAGGGGAGAAACCATATAAATGCTTGGAGTGTGGGAAAAGCTTCACTTGGGGTGGAAATCTTACTGCCCATCAAAGAATTCACACAGAGGAGAAGCCATATAAATGTATGGAGTGTGGGAAAAGGTTCAGGCAGGGTGGAAGTCTTACTGTCCATCAAAGAATTCACACCGAGGAGAAACCATACAAATGCCTGGAGTGTGGGAAAAGCTTCAATCAGAGTGCAAAACTCACTGTGCATCAAAACATTCATACAGAGGAGAAACTATGTAAATGTCTGGAGTGTGGAAAAAGCTTCATTCAAAGTGGAAGACTTGCTATCCATCAAAGAATTCACACAGGGGAGAAACCATATAAATGTGTGGAGTGTGGGAAAAGCTTCAATTGGGGTGGAAGTCTTACTGTCCATCAAAAAATTCACACAGGGGAGAAACCATATAAATGCCTGGAATGTGGAAAAGGCTTCAACCAGAGTGGAAGACTTGCTATCCATCAAAGGATTCACACAGGAGAAAAACCATATAAATGCTTGAAGTGTGGGAAAAGCTTCAGTCAGAGTGGAAGTCTTACTGTCCATCAAAGAATTCACACAGGGGAGAAACCATATAAATGTCCGGAGTGTGGGAAAAGCTTCCGTCAGAGTGGAAAATTCACTGTCCATCAACAAATTCACACAGAGAAGAAACTATATAAATGTCTGGAGTGCGGAAAAAGGTTCATTCAGAGTGAAAGATTTGCTGTCCATCAAAGAATTCACACAGGGGAGAAACCATATAAATGCATGGAATGTGGGAAAGGCTTCAACCAGAGTGGAAGACTTGCTATCCATCAAAGAATTCACACAGGAGAAAAACCATATAAATGCTTGAAGTGTGGGAAAAGCTTCAGTCAGGGTGGAAGTCTTACTGTCCATCAAAGAATTCACACAGGGGAGAAACCATATAAATGCTTGGAGTGTGGGAAAAGTTTCACTTGGGGTGGAAATCTTACTGTCCATCAAAGAATTCACACAGGGGAAAAACCATATAAATGTATGGAGTGTAGAAAAAGCTTCAGTGAGAGTGGAAAACTCACTGTCCATCAAAGAATTCACACAGAGGAGAAACCATATTAATGCCTGCAGTGTGGGAAAAGGTTCAGGCAGGGCGGAAGTCTTACTGTCCATCAAATAATTCACAGAATGGAGAAACCATATAAAAGCCTGGAGTGTGGAAAAAGCTTCATTCAGAGTGGAAGACTTGCTATCCATCCAAGAATTCACATGGGAGAAACCATATAAATGCCTGGAGTGTGGGGAAAGCTTCAATTGGGGTGGAAGTCTTGCTGTGCATCAAAGAATTCACAAAGGGAAGAAACCAAATAAATGCCTGGAATGTGGAAAAGGCTTCAACCAGAGTGGAAGACTTGCTATGCATCAAAGAATTCACACAGGAGAAAAACCATATAAATGCTTGAAGTGTGGGAAAAGCTTCATTCAGGCTGCAAGTCTTACTGCAGAGAGAAGAAAAACAACATAAATGCCAAGAGTGTTGAAAAAATTTCAGTGACATCTAAGAATTTACTCCAGGGGGGTGAAGGTGCCGTGGAAATGCTTGGAGTTTTGGTGGACATTTCTTCAAATAGATTGGCTTACAAAATTAGAATGCAATGCAATAGATCATAGTGATTATCTACCATAGTTTAGTATAATTGCATTAAAACCCACCAGCTGCAGCATATCACCATTTTGTGGGGGAGGCGGAACACTCTAGTCTTCGTGGTCCAGGGTGCAGAGTGAGCATTCTGAAGTCCCTGGTATCCCCAACTATATCCACTTCTCACAAAGCAGTTCCTGATGACATCCCTCTGAGTGGCAAAAAGGGATGCAGGCACTCCCCTCCCCTTGCTGATATAGCTGCAGCCCCTTGGCTCCTCCTCTCCATGGAGTCTAGAGGACAGGGATGGAAGACCCAGGTACTGCACAACCACAACAAAGGTCTGTGATGTCAGCGACACTCTCATGCATCCCACTGATGAGTCACGTAGGTTTATGCTCCTGCAGGTGGGGCCCAGAGTTCTTTTGGAATTACATTTTGAGACCATAGAAACCAGTTGGCCTGGAGAAAACTGCAGCTTCAGAGGTCATACTCTGTGGTATGTCATCCCCACTTACCTCCTTCCTTTCTTCAAACTCAAACCCCTCCAAGAACCACCGCAAATCTCTGAGAATTTCCTAAACCATAGCTGGCCGCCCTAGATAAGCATCAGAGTCAGAGTCCATGGCCCACTTGCCTTCTGCCAGGCCAAGGTGTGGCAGTAATCTGTAGGAATATATGGCAGCACCCCAGGAAAGCCTTTAACACTCCCCATCGTCCTTTGGGGAAGGAGTTCAGTGTGTGTCAGCTGGGTCCCAGTCACTGTGGGGCAGTCAAAAGATAAAGCATTGTAAAGAATGAATTGTGAGACAACGTTTCTAAATTGGGTCTAGAGCGTTTATACTAATCAACAAGCTGTAATTTTAGTGAACAGTTTGTGTACGAAAAAAAATTGAAATAACAAAAGGACCACGTCACAGATATCCAGTATCACCATTACTGTATATTATTGCACTGGAAATATTGGCAGTGAGAAGTAGACAAGATAGCAGAATTGATGGAATGAAGGAGGGAAAAGCTGTGCAGATGATGTGGTCATATGAGTGATGAATTTGCATATTTCCCTGACTTACATAATGGAACAAATACCGAGATTTGGACAGTACAAGCTGAATAAAAAGAAAACAAAGATAATGCTACTTTCACAAAGGTCTCTGCACTGGGAAGTCATGGAGGAGAATTATGAACATCTGGCCTCTCTCGGTAAGGCTCCTCCTTTCCCTTCCTAGATACTAAAAGCAGGAACTGTGGCTGTTCTTTGTCTATATCAGATGTCATTAAGATCACAAGAAGCTGTCCCTTCTCATTTTCTGGTGTTTTTTTTCCCTATATTCCTATGGACACCCATAAATTAACATACTATGGGGGCCACAGAGCAGGAGAAAGGGTACATCATCCATCCTGGCCCTCCAGAACAGTGGGGGTTGCTGCTTAAGTAGGTTTTTATTCACTTTTTATTAAGTATTTTTATCCACCAGAAGTCAAGGTAACACTAGCCCAGCTCCTCCCCCAAGCCCCTGCCTGGCTGGGTCAGAGGGAATCCTTCCTCCCCACTGGCCAGCTGATCAGCAGGTCTTCCATGTTGTTGGGTGCCATCCCAGCCAGGCCAAATGGGTGGGTGTGTAGGGGGAATTTCTCCGCCCTGCTACCAAGACCTGGTGCACTGGCATCCTTCCAGTTCTTGCTTAGGATTGGCCCTTACCGAAGGCACAATTGGATCTTCCCTAGACTTTTCTTTCCCTAATTCAGATCTAAAGTTGCTGACTAAGATGACGTACACGGCACAGAAAAAGTTTTCAACCAAAGCTGGAAGTTTTATTTAAAAGGTCAACGCGATTAAAACGTGGTAGGGACAGGCACCAGTCCTGGGCCCGTCCCTCCAAACTCTATAACAATTAGAAACAGATACAGAATACAAGACAGCATGCAAGACAACAACAATACACTAAGGTAGCTACAATACCCTTTTCCCCAGTCTAGAGCTCTCGTGACTCCCCCCGTTGCACAGCAGCAGGACTTCAGTAGGTCATTGCATGTTGGCAAGAGCAAGGAGTAATGAGTGCCCGGTTCGTCTCTCTTTTATAGGGAAATATCAAATGATTGCTTCATTAGCATCCTAATCAATTACGTTGTCTTTGTTCTTGAAAGCAGTGCCGTTGAGGGTATTTCATGTAAACATAAGTCCATACATCCTTTACCTCTAAGATAGACTGCATCTTTGATATGCGTTTGGCTACATTGTAAATTACAAAGGAATGTTCACACTTCACTAGCTATAGTATTGGGATGTCCTGTTCTTCCCGGAGATAAGCTGTTTGCCCCGGGACTCTGATCTGGAGAACCGGTTTGATTCCCCACTTAACTAGGCAAGAAAGGGGAAAACCCATATTGTGTATATTTATAGTATATTAATCTCACTTTTTTACTGCACATATTTATTACACTTTGCACTTTACATTTATATTTATATACAGACCCCCCCTTGCCCTCCACCTGTCAATCCTCCTGAGACGCCTCCTGCCTCTGAGCTCTCCCCAGACCCCCCTTGCCCCTCCACCTGCCAATCCTCCCTAGACCCCTCCTGCCTCTCAGCCTTCCCCAGACCCCCTCTTGCCCCTCCACCTGCCAGCCCTCCCCAGTCCCCTCCTGCCTCTGAGCTCTCCCCAGACCCTCTTGCCCCCCTACGTGCCAGTCCTCCCCAGACCCCTCCTGCCTCTCAGACCTCCCCAAACCCCCTCTTTCCCCTCCACCTGCCAGTCCTCCCCAGACCCCTCCTGCCTCTCAGCCTTCCCCAGACCCCCTCTTGCCCCTCCACCTGCCAGCCCTTCCCAGTCCCCTCCTGCCTCTGAGCTCCCCCCAGACCCCCTTGCCCCTCCTCCTGCCAGTCCTCTCCAGACCCCTCCTGCCTCTCAGCCCTCCCCAGACCCTCTTGCCCCCCTACGTGCCAATCCTCCCCAGACCCCTCCTGCCTCTCAGCTCTCCCCAGACCTCCCCTTGCCCCCCACCTGCCATCCCTCCCCAACCTAACGCCCTCCCCAGCCCCAGCTTTCCAGAGCTTGTTGTATTTATTTGCACAACGGGCTTTGTTTCTAGTCGGTCTATAAAAGTGCTAGGCAGAAAGCACTCTGCACTACCCCTTGGGAACTCACAGAGACCAGACTGGTCCTGGGGTTTTCAACAGGTGGTCCAAGAGCGCTCTTGTGGGGGTAGGGATTATTTTACAGTCTTACCATTGTTGCATGCTTATTTGTCTGTGTCTTTTATCTGTCTTGCTAACCATTGGAAACATTCAAGGGCAGATGGGCCTGGCTTCGGAGCCTTGTCTTGCTACTTTTGTATCGCTTTTTGTTTTTTAAATAAACTTTCAGTCTAGTTAAGATCTTCTCTGTACAAAGGTGCATTTATATAAGCCTTGGTGAAGGGCTCCCCAGAACAACGAACCGAAGTGGCAAGGGGGATCCGGAATAGGGGGGGTCCCCTAAAAATTCCTGCCACGGCTGGTGCTGTGACCTGAATTTGAGGTTCAGCCCCCTAAAATTTTGGGGTGCACGCGTTATTTCCATCCATTTTTGTCGTTTGAACTTTGAAGACTGGTAAGTTGACTTTTACTTCTTTTTTACTTTACTGTTTTTTCTTAATTGAATGCTGGCCATTGTGAGAGGCAGCTTGGTAGTCTTGGAGGCCGAAAAAGAGAGAGTAATGTTCTCAGGTTCTGAGGGAAAGCAATTGCACTGCTTGAAGGCAGCCGCAGCCTGCCCCAACTTTAGGGAAATTGGACTCATCTCGCTAGGGAGTAAGGAGTTAATTGCCTCCTTGTAGTGAGACTGAGGAGGACTTGGGGGGTCCACCGGAAAATATTTCACTATCTCGCCGCCTGAGTGCAGGAGAAAACTTTTGGCTCCTCCACTTGGATAGGCAGGAGGGTGTCTGTGCCCGCTGTGCTTCCGTTTTCCCAATTTTTACACTGATTTATGCATTTTTCTTTTGGGAACTGGTGATATTGTACTGTATTATATCGTACTAGAAACAGAGCCTGTTGTGGGGGGAAAATACAATGGGCTCTAGAAAGGGGAGAGCAGGCCGGCAGGCATTCCCTCCTCCTCCGTCACTGATCCTGGCTGGTGAAGGAAGGGGGTGGACATTGCCACCTGCTCCACACCTGATCTCAGCAACATGAAGGGGTGGTGGGCTTTGCTATCTGCTACACGCCTGATAAACATTGGGTAAGGGGGGGGCAGGCATTGCCACCTGCTCCACTCCTGATCCCAGCCAGGTGAAGGGGAAACGGGCATTGTCTTCTCCTCTGTGCCTGATTATGGCTGGGTGAAGGGGGGCAGGCATTGCTGCCTGCTCCAAGCCTGATCCTAGCTGGGTGAAGGGGGTGTGAGCATTGCCACCTTCTCTGATCCTGATTCCGGCAGGTTGAAGAGGGGTGGAGATTGCTGCCTCCTTGGCGCCTGATTCTGACAGGGTGAAGATGGGGTGGGCATTGCTGCCTGCTCAGTGCCTTATTCCAATAGGCTGAAGGGGGCAGGCATTGCCACCTTCTCCACTTCTTATCCCAGCTGGGTAAAGGGAAGAAGGGAATTGCCACTTGCTCTGTGCCTGATTCTAACCAAGTGAAGGTGCTGGGGTCGGCAATGACACCTGCTCTGCTCTTGATCCCAGCTGGGTGAAGGGGGTGGGCATTGCCATCTGCTCTGCTCCTGATCCCACCTGGATGAAGGGAGGGGGCATGGCCCCTTGCTCCGCTCCTAATACCAGCTGGGTTAAGGCGGAGAGTAAGCATAGCCACCTGCTCCGCTCCTGATCCCAGCTGAGTGAAGGGGAGTGGGCATTGCCCTCTGCTCCACTCCTAATACCAGCTGGGTTAAGGAAAAGTCGGGCATTGCCACCTGCTCCACTCCTATTACCGGCTCTGTTAAGGTGGGAGCAGAGGTAATGCCCACCTCCTCTGCTCCAAATACCAGCTGGGTTAAGGTGAAGAGTGGGCATATCCACCTGCTCTGCCCTTGATCCCAGCTGGGGAAGGGAGGAGGGCATTGCTACCTGCTCCACTCCTAATACCAGCTGGAAGGTGGGGGTGGGCATTGCTACCTGTTGTGCTCCTAATATCCACTGTGGGGGTGGGCATTGCCGTCTGTTCCGCTCCTATTACCGGCTCTGTTAAGGTGGGAGGTGGGCATTGCCACCTGCTCCACTCTTAATACCAGCTAGGTTAAGATGGGGACAGGAATTGCCTCCTGCTCTTCTCCTAATATCAGCTGGCTAAAGTGGGAGGGGGATTTCTACCTGCACTGCTCCTAATACCAGCTGGGTTAAGGTGGGGGGTGGGCATTGCCACCTGCTCCGCTCCTATTCAGCCTGAAGTACCCAAAAACAGGGGGGCGGGAGTAATTACACAATAAATTGTTATTATCCTCTTGACAATCACCCTGTGAGGTGGGTGGAACTGAGAGAGCTGTGACTGACCCAAGGTCATCCAGCTGGCTTCAAGTGGTGGAGTGAGAAATCAAATCTGGTTCTCCAGATTAGAGTCCTGCCACTCTTAACCACTACACCAAACTGGCTCCTAGGCCACAACAGGCTGTGCCAATATCTTGAACCATGAAACTAATCTGTAATCAGTAGAGCAAGTGTAAAATAGGTGTAATTTTATAATATATCTACCTCCAAATAGTAATTGACCTGTATACCATATACAGATTCTGGGTTGTCTTCAAGGACTGTCCCGTGTAGACTACATTACAACAGTCTAGCCTTGAAGTCACCATGGCATGGTTAGATCATCTGAGTCAAGCTATGGAGCTTCTGGACTAAGTAATGCTATGTAGGCTGCATTGTTAGTCATGATATTATAGTGGCATGGATACAGGTGGCCAAGTCAGCTGAATCACGGTAGGGGACAATCTTCCAGGATAAACTAAGTTGGAAGAAAGCATTAGTTTGCTTCTTCAGTATAATCCATCAACTCTTAACTGAGTCAGCAAGGGTCTGCTAAACCCCATCAAATGTGGGAAGTACAATGTCCTTCAAGACAGCAAGACCTCTTGTCATGAGTCAATTGGCCTTTTTCCATCTAACCACAGGAACCAGGCTGACTTGTTTTGACTCCCTGAAAATTTTAGTATTGGGAAATGTGGAAAATGATTGGTGTGGGTACTTTCCCCCCAAAAACGTTCATGCTCCCTCACCTGACCTATCCTTGCTGTAAAAAGGGGAAGATATATTTGCAGAGATCTTCAAGGAAGGAGAAAAAACATCAAACAACTGGTGATTTGTGTATTTTTGAAGTAATAGAAAGAAATAGTGTAGCCTGCTAGGCTATATAACTTATAAGAGACTGGCTAAATATCAACTATTTGGCATGTTTATTAAAAGAAAAACTGGGAAATTGGTTTGTCCCAGTTCTACTACTGAATCATGAATCCAACATTGCACCAGATTAAATGTCCTTTAATACCAATTTTGAAAGGGTGTTTATGACATCAGGATCTCCTTGCCAGCTCAGTCTTTTTCTGTTATTCAAAATAGGCATTATCTGTGTTTTATTGCCTGATTTGAAGTTCATTTTTCATTTTGTTTCTTACTTTATTCTTATAGAAAAGGAAAACGGCCAAAGTCTCAACTCAACCCTTGCTTACAGTGAAAGGACCTACACAATGGAAAAACTATATAAATGTTCCAAAAATGGGAAAGACTCAAATGTCCTTCATATCTTGTTTACCATCAAAGTATCCACACAGGGGAGAAACCATACAAGTGCTTAAAGTGTGCAAAGAGTTTCAGATTAAAGTGCCAATTTAGTAATCATCAGGGGAGAAACTATGTGTTTCGAGTGTGGAAAGAGGTTCAGGAAGAAAGACCATCTTACTAATCATCAAAGAATCCATACAGGAGAGAAACCTTATAAATGCTTAGAGTGTGGAAAGAGCTTCAGGGATGGCTCAAACCTAACTTATTGTCAAAGAATCCACACCAGGGAGAAACCATATAAATGCTCTGAGAGTGGAAAGAGCTTCAGGGATGGCTCAAGCCTTACTTGTCATCAAAGAATCCACTCAGGGGAGAAACTATATGAATGCACTGAGTGTGGAAAGAGCTTCAGAAGGAACACAGACTTTACAAAACATTGGAGAATCCACACGGGAGAAACCGTATAAATACTTAGAGTTTGGAAAGAGCTTCAGGTTAAAGGGCCTTCTGACAAGCCATTGTAGAATCCACACAGGGGAAAAAACGTAACAATGCTTAGCATGTGGAAAGAGCTATAAGGATAGCTCAAACTTTACTTACCACCAAAGAATCCACACAGGGAGGAAAACATTTCAGGAAATAGGGCAATTTTGCTAATTATCAAAGGTTTTTTCTTTTACTAATTTTACAAATTATCAAGAAAGAATGTATTGTGCAGGTTATTGAGTAGATGACTCTCTGGTCCCTTTTACCTAGAATCATAGACTCCTTCCAATTCATGGCCTACGGAACCTCTTTTATTTCCCCTTTTGAACCACATCCCTTCAGCCCTGCCCTCTCAGCTGGCCCTGGCCCTGCTTGAAGGTCTTTCTTCCAGGCAACCTCCTCTTGTTTTCCAGTTGCCTCCTCCTGCCAGTGGCCTTTACCAGGTCATGGCCATTTCCAGGTGCTAGGCATCAGCCTTCACCTCAGGTGGGTTCCGGCCTTTTCTCACCCTGACCTGCCTTAAGGCAGCTGCTGAGCCTGTCTCCTCCCTCATGGCCCTGTTGGCTGGCTCAGGCTTTCCCCCTATCTGTGGCAGGGTCTGCCTTTGGCCAAGGGCATCTGGCTTCTCTCATAGCCATGCCTGCTGTGCCCAGGTCACAGCTCCTGGGAACTCGTGCAAGAAGGTGCTGCTGGCAACCCTAGTTTCTTCCACCTGGCCGGGGCCTCTTCTGGGTGGGCTGCAATCATCTGTACCAAAGGTCTGCTGGTTCCCTGGGCCCAGCAGTGGTGCTGCGCCTGCCAGGGTGCTAGCTTAGTCTCAGCTTCCTGCCTGGGCAGAGTCTGGGCCGGCAGCAGCACAGGGGTCTGCTCCTGGGTATGGTGACAGTGGCATTCCCAGGCAATGAGGTAAGAACTATCTGTACACTGGTGCTAAAAGAAGTTTAAGGGTTAATGGTGTGCTCTCTTGGACTATACAAGGGAGCCAGGCTAAGGTGCTGTGTTTGTGGTAGGCACGGCTCATCAAAGGAAAGCGGTAGGCCTTTGAAAACCGGCCGCCAACTTCAGGGTGGTCTTGGGAGCTGCAGGGCTCAAAATGAAGGGAACTGGAACATCCTTCCCCACATTTTCTCCAGAGCTGCCCCATATTATTTGCATTGGGAGTTCTCTCTTCCCAGCCGGCATTATCTTTCAGAAAAGAAAGCTGGGCATTTCAAAACTGGTGACCAGCTTCAGGACGATCAAGGGAATTTCAGTGTCAAAAATGAACAGACTTGGGTCATCTGTACACATGCACACACTGCTTAGTTCTCTCGACAACCCCACAGCTTTCCCCATACCACAAGAAGTATTTTCAATATTCCTGCTTCCTCTACAGTATTAGTTCAAAGGGCACCATCCTCAAGAAGGTCTCTTAGTTGGCCGATTGTTCCTGGAGCCCCTCTCTGCACTGGGTGCCCTTCAAAGAGCTCAGCTGCTTGCCAGAAGGGCCACTTTGGATTCCCTGACTTTGGATTCCCTCTCCCCCTACCAGAAAAAAAAATCTGCAGAAGGCAAAAGGAGGGCTGGGTCATGCCTGGACAACCCCAGAGACGGGCATCCATGAATGGCGGCAGGGTGGGAGGGCTGACCCTCCTGTTGGAGGAAACCCATCAAAGCTTGGAGAATCTGAGTTGCCAACCTCCAGGCAGTGGCTGAAGATCTTCCAGAATTGCAGCTGGTCTCCAGGTGAGAAAGGTCGGTTCCTCTGGAGAAACGGCTGTCGTGGAAGGGGGACCCCACTGAGACCCCTCCCTTCCCAAACCCCACCCTCCCCAGGCTCCACTTCCAAATTGCCAGGAATTTCCCAACCTGGAGCTGGCAACCCTACCACATTCAGTTCTCCAGTTTCCCCCATAATATATTTTCCCTCCCTCTGCAGATTCTCCCTCCCAAAGTAAATGCAAAGTCCATTTTGCAGATAAGTGGGGAGGCAGGATAGCGAATCTACTATCAATTCTCCCCTCCCCATTCAATTTCAACTTCGCCACTCACCAGCAAGGAGCTACTGTGGCGCGCATGGGAAGAAGCGGAGCCCCTTTTGCAAAGCTTCGCCAGCCCCCTCCTCATGGTGCCTCCAAGAAGGGGGACTCGCTCCCCTAACCTCTGAAAATGAGAGGGAGGTGCAGCCTTTGCAAGCTTGAGACCCAGGAGGACCGGATTTTAGGCAGAGGTTTGCTCCGTCCCTCCAATGAAAGAAGTCACACACTGCCTGGTCCCTCTGTCACCCTCCAGTGGTTAATTTAGGTGGTAACCAACCGGATTTGAGGCCCCAGTGGTACTTTAGAGGCCAACTAGATTCAGAAGTTCTGGGGAAGGGAGTTGTGACTCTCAAAAGCTTGCACTCTGTAAGGTGTAAACTAGATGTAATGATCAGGGAAAGAACGGTTCTAGCGCTGCTGGAAGTCAAAATAAAAGGGGGGAAGGAGGGGTAGGGGCATACGTTAGTTAAGGGAAGAATAATTAATGTTTTTATATTGGATGTATATGCTAACCTACCAAAAAATTAAAACATTTATTTAAAAAAAAAGCTTACACTCTGAAAATCTGGCTGGTCTCTAAGGTGCTGCTGGAGTTTACACATTTCAGATCAAGTAATCCAAATTCTGGACTGAACATCCGTTGGGCTTCCCCTCATTGAACCTCTGGGAGTGAAAGGGGCGTGGTATAGCCCCGACTGGTGAGAGCTTGGGTGCTAAGCAGGGTCTGAGCGGGTCAGAATTGGGTAGGAGAACAGTGGAGAAGAGCAAGATTGGACCCAATAACACCTTAGACACCAACTAGATTTCCAAAGGCTGAGTAAAAGCTCATGTTTTCTTTTTTGTCTTTAGGGTGCCATTGGACCTGGATCTTGCTCTTCGACTGCAGAGCAATAGGGCTACCCACCTGGAACCACCATGAAAGCCACTTGTTGGGGTGGCGTTAAGTAGGTTGATGGCCCCTGCGCACGTCAACTGAACGATAAATGTGGGCATAAAGGTGGGAAATGTGAACAAGAATTTCTGTGTGAACACCCACAGGGAGTTGTATCCATAGCAAGGCCTCGGGGGGAGAGATCCTGCACCTCCAAATAATTTCAGCCAAGGCACAGCTGAGTCTGTCGAGTTTGCCTTTTCCATCTTGCCTGTGCAGAACTCCTACAGAGACACGCACTTGCCCCCCTTCAGCTGGGGGGGGGGCTCCTCTTCCCACTCCTGCTGGATTCCCAAACAGGCCGTTTTCTAGCCCTGAAGGAGAGAAAGTCCCTTGTGTATTACTGAGGAGAGAGCTACTCCAATCCTTTAGAGAAGTTGCTCCGGATATCCCTTGCCCACTGTGCAATGGCTCCTTTATTTATGTACTGCATTTATACCCTGCCTTTTCCTCTGATAGGGACCCCAGGAGGCGTCCAATGGCCTCCATCTTCATGCTGATCCAACCTCCAGGGAGGGGCTGCAGGTCTCCCACAAGTACCAATGATCACCGCACAACAGAGACCATTTCCCCTGGAACAAACGGCGGCTTTGGAGGGTGGATTCTATGGCATTCATCATACCTTGCTGATTTCCCTCCTCTCCCCCTAACCTGGCTTCACCAGGCTCCAACCCCCCATTCTCCAGGAATTTCCTAACCCAGGTTGGCAACCATACACCCTTGCCTTGCAGGGTTGTCGTGAGGGCAAACTGGAAGGGAGGAGAATGGCGCATGGTGCTTTGGGTCACCATTGTTGAGAAAGGTGGGGTGTAATAGAAATAAATATTTTGTTTTAGGCAACTGTACATGTAAGAAAAATCCTGTTCTTTTTTTAATTATTATTATTCCCCCGAGAGTCCAAAGAAATTAAGTCACCCTTATCTGATTTCTGTTAAAATTGGTGTGCTGGTAATTAACAGCCAAAAACAACCATTTTCCCACTGACACGGGAATTACTGGACTCTGGATCAAAGCCAGATCTTTATGGTAGGCCCTGACCTTCTACACACCCTGCCACCCAACCACCCTAAGCCTCCCTTCACGGTTTTGGGGCTTTCCAGGCAAGTAAGGGCTGTTCACCATGGGCCACCTGTCTAGCCTCCACTCTGGCAGGCAGAGAGCCCTGACCCAAACCCTCAGAGGGTCTCTCATCTTCTAGAGGCTCCACCAGACAGGCAGCCCCTTCCCTGTATTTACCTCGCCTCACCCAGCTACTGCCCAGGGCTACTGGGGAAAGGGGACTTAGAGGTTATTTGAAGGGCCTTCTGCAGCTGCCACCCTTCAGTTGGGCACAATCGACAGCTGTCCGCACATACGTTCTCTCTATGGTGACCTCCACCCTGTGGAATGGGTTGCTTTAAGAAAGCTCCCACCCTCTCAGCTCTCCACAAACTGTGCAAAACTGAATTCTTCTAAAAGGGCTTTTTTAAGGCAGGCAACAGAATTCTACTGTTTTCAGAATGGTTTAGAAAGCTACTTGGGCACAAGTTCAGAGACTACGATCTATACCGAGTACATCCCATACTGCCTGTTGCTGTAAGTAGGATCTTACTATGTAATTTTGTTTTCTTTAAGCCCTGCTCCAGTCCTGTTCTCAGATTTCTGATTGGTGACAAGGTCCATCAAGGTCAATCTTGTCTACACAGAACAGCAGCAGAGCAGAAATGACTAACATAAAACAAGTAGCCCAAATACTATTTCGCTTCCAGGAAAAATGCACAGAAGCATTCAGGTGCCAAAATGTGAGTGTTGCACAGCATACCGCTGAAAAAACTCTGAGGTTCTTATGCCTGTCATCAAAAAGAAATTATTACAAGCCCACCTCCTGAAGCATCTGAAGCACCCCAGGTAAGCACCAGTCCAGGTAGCAGAAGAGCAGCTTAAAAGGTACAGATTTGGCCAGCCTTAGGACAATTGGAGAATGGCATTTCGAGACAACGTGTGGTGCAGTCCTAAACCCCGAGCTGGAAGAGCTTAGGAAGCCAACTAAGAGTTACTCCCGTGCACTTCGGAGTGAGGCCAAGGTCTCTCCAAAGTACGCAGGCTTTGCTGATGCAGCACAGCAGAGCGGGGCTCAAGTGGCTCCCTAAGAGCCTCCTCCCCTTCCCCTGCCCAGATATAGTTTAGGATGCCAAATCTGCAGACAGCTGCATCTCTCCCCACACCTGTGCACACACACACACCCCACGGCTTCTCATAGACACTCCCCATAGCTCAGATCAGGCACAAGTCATGGGGCTATGGGTGGCCCCCCTAATATTGTAGGGCTTCTTGTTAAGTGTGCCCAGTTGGTTCAATGGTTAGGGAACTGGCGCCTCCAAGGGGGGTTCCTTCTCCCAGAAAAGACAGCCAACTGGAAATCTGCTCATTCCTCTGGACTCAGAAATGGGGGGTGGGGGTGGGACAGCTGTGATCAGCACAAACCAGGAAGGCTTCTTCAGGTCCCTGAACCACTGCCCACAATGCATTGCAAAGGACCCGGCCAGAATTTCATTTCCGCCTCCTTGGAGCTGGAGCTTCCAGATGTCCCTGAGACCAGATGCCTGTGACTTTATTTTTTTATTATTTATTTCAAATTTGTATTCTGCCCTCCCCACAAATGGGCTCACGGCAGATACCAACATATTAAAAATATGTCCCCTGATCGGAGTGTCCTCTGGGGAATATATGGGGAGAGACGGTCCCGTAGATACACTGGTCCCAGTCCGCACAGGGCCTTATAGGTCAATACCAGAACCGTGAATCTGATCCGGTACTTCACTGGCACCCAATGCAGCTCGCATAAGAATGGTGTTATATGCACCTTATTTGGCACTCTCATAATAACACGCGTCTGCATTTTGTACCAGCTGTAATCTCTGGGTCGGGCTCAAAGGCAGCCCTGTGTAGACTGAGTTACAGTAATCTAGCCTAGAGATGACCGTTGGTTGGATCACTGCAGTTAAGTCATGGGTTAACAGGTAAGGGACAAGTTGCCTGGTCTGCCGCAGATGGAAAAAAGAGGACCTGACAACCGCTGTGACCTGTGCCTCCATTTTCAGGGAGGCATCCAAGATCACCCCCAGGCTCTTAACCCTTGGAACTGGCACTAATGGTGCCCCATCGAGGGCCGAGAGCCGGAGTCCCGAACCTAATCCCCCGTGGCTCAAGTACGGGACCTCCGTTTTCGTCGAGTTCAGTTTCAGACGACTCTGCTTCAACCAACCAGTCACGGCTGCAAAAGCATGTTCCAGGACATTTGGGGCTGAGCCGGGCCGGCCATCCATCATCAGATACAACTGGGTGTCATCTGCATATTGATGACACCCAAGTCCGAAACTTCGCACCAACTGGGCAAGGGGGCACATATAGATGTTAAACAATAAAGGGGAGAGTATTGCTCCCTGCGGGACCCCGCACACAAAAGGGTGGCGGGATGACAATTTCTCCCCAAGCGCCACCCTCTGTCCCCAACCATTTAGAAAAGAGATAAGCCACTGTAAGGCAGTCCCTCGTATCCCCACATCGGCAAGGCAGTGAGTCAGAAGATCGTAATTGATCTTCTTACACCTATTTTACACTAGCTGCACTGGGTCCCAGTGGAGTTCCAGGTCAGGTTTAACATTTAAAGCCCTTAACAGACAGGGACCAACATATTTGCGGGACCGCCTCTCGCCCTTTATTCCCCAGACAGTGCTTCGATCAGCAGACAAACAACTACTGGTGATTCCTGGCCCCAAGGAGCTTCATCTTGCCTCAACCAGGGCCAGGGCCTTCTTGGTCCTGGCACCGACATGGTGGGACTCTTTTTCTGTGGAAGCCCGGTCTCAACAAGATCTGCTATCATTTCGCTGGGCCTGTAAGATGGAGATGTTCCACCAGGCTTATGGGGATTGAAGCACACGACCCAACTGGCTCATCCCAGTGGGGGAATATATGCCTGTACACTGGCTGAGTTTTTAACCGACATGCCCGTGGTACTACGTAGGGTGCAAATATGAGCTGCCTGTTTATGTTTTATTATATGGTTGCTACCGATGTTTTCAATTGTTTTAAATTTCTGATGTAAACCCACTCTGAGACCGCTTACAGGGAGAGCGGACTGTAAATAAATAAATACCCAAGAAAAAGGTCTGTATTTGTCCCACCTGTGACAGCCTGGGCTGCATTCTTGCCCTGTCATATCTTTTTAGTGCAGTATTTATTCTAAGCTGCCTTGGCTCCTGCTTTTCAAAAGCGAGGCGGGCTAGAAGTGTTACAGAACAAACGATTTCACTAGGTGTGGGAGCACTCTCTGCCCTGCCAGGGGTCCTCTGCCCACCGCATAGTTCTCAGGGGGGATCTAGGACACAAATCACAGCAAAGGCATCCCGTGTTTCCTCACTCCTGTAGAAGGCAACTCCAGTCCCCAGCAGGAGGAGAACAGCCAAGACTCCCCACAGGATGTGAAAATGAGTCCGAGATTGGAAGCTGAGCATGAAACAGGTGTGTGGGGGGGGGGATATCATTTTTCAGCATGGCAGCAGGTCTTTAAGGCAGTGGGCACTGCTTTTTACAACTTAAGGCTCTCAAGATGCAGAAGTTATGTTTAGGACGTTTGCATGGAACTATGTGCTCCACACAGAGCAATAAGAACATTTCCTTCTCCACTCTTCTGTCAGAGATGAGATCCCAGAGTCACACTTTCCATTCTGCTCCCACCTCCTTGAATTTGATAAGCCACTGGGCAGATACATGGAGGAGGGTGCCGCTGGAAGTGACAGACCTTGAATTTAGGGGAGTGCAATCAACTGATTGGTGCCCCAATGTATACACAGGGTACTCTTGGGGGCATGCCATTGGAAACTCTGACACGTCCCCATGGTTATCCGGAGCACTTCTCAAAGGCACAGGGGCCATACTGGACTCATCAGACCTTGTTTCTGTTTCCTTGCTACTATTCAATAAAAAGTGAAGTGATCAATAGTTGTGTCCCTGTGTGTTTGCTGTCAAATCAAGGAAGCTTGCTTCCCACGCTCACTCCCTACTCCACTCCATTCTCTGACGTAGCACCACTCCCCTCTTCCTATTACATAAAAGGGAAGCCGTATTCCAGACGACTAACTTCCTAGCCTAGTGCACCTCCAGAGGGCACTGTAGTGGTGAGAAGCCCAGGCAAGGGAGCCCGTGCCTCCAGAGAGCACACCATGGCGGGAAGTAAAGGCAGAGGATGCTCTCTCCCACCTCCCCCCCCCCACACCTTCACTCAGCCACGATCCAGTAGAGGAGGAAGTGGAAATGGCCTCCCGCCAGCTATCAGAGTGGGGAGAAGGTGGCAATGCCCAACTGACCCACCCCATCTTCACCCAGCAGCAATCAAGGTGCAGAGCAAGAGGCAATGACTGCCCACCCTTCCCCCATCTGGAATCAGGCACCTTATAGGTGGCAATGCCCGCGCCCCCTCACCCAGACATGATCAGGCATGGAGCACATGGCAATGCACCCCTTCACCCAGCTGGTAATCAGGCACGGAGCATGTGGAAATGCCCCCCTCTTCACTCATTAGGTATCAAGTACAGAGCAGGTGGCAATGCCTGCCCCCTTCACCTGGCCGGGATCCGGCATAGAACAGGGAGCAATGCACCTTCACCTGGTTGCGATCAGGAGCAGAGGAGGCAGCCATGCCCGCCCCCCCTTCACCCAAACGGGATCAGGCACAGAGCAGGTTATAACATCCACCTCCCCTTCACCCATCTGGAATCAAGAGAGGAGCAGGCGGCATTGCCTGCCTCCCCTTCATATGGCCAGTATCAGGCATGGAGCAGGGGACAATGTGTCTCACTTCACTCATCTGGGATCAGGTACTGAGCAGACAGCAATGCCCACCTGCCCTTCATATGGCTGGGATCAGGCACAGAGCAGGGGAAAACTCCCCCCCCCCTTCACCTGGCCAGGATCAAGTACTGAGCAGGTGGCAATGCCCCTTCTTTCACGCAACCAGGATCAGGTGTTGAGCAGGTGGCAATGCCTGCCCACCCATAACTGTCTGGAATCAAGAGCAGAGCAGATAGCACTTTAATAAAGAAATAACAATGGAGGTGTGGGAATACTTGTGGAAAAATACGTTGAAGATAACGACATGCACTAATATTAAAGAGAACGTCTACAAAATGATTTACCGTTGGTATTTGACACCAAAGAAAATTGCGCTAGGGAATTTAAATACGTCTAATAAATGCTGGAAATGTAAAAAGCATGAAGGATCTTTGTACCACATGCGGTGGACTTGTGAGGTAGCTAGGCAGTACTGGGGGGAAATAATAAGAGTGATAAGTGAGATTTTACCATTTCAAGTTAACAAGAACCCAGAACTCCTGCTACTGAACTTGGGAATGGAGGACATTCCAGCACAATACAGGACATTGTTATTTTATATGACAGCAGCGGCCAGACTTTTGTACGCGCAAAAGTGGAAAGTACAAGAAGTGCCAACTATCGAGGACTGGATTTATAAATTGCTGTACATGGCGGAAATGGACAAAATGACAAGGAAACTGAGAGACCTTGATCCAGGACAGTTCAACATGGATTGGGAGAAGCTGAAACAATATTTGGTGAAAAAATGGGAGGTGGGAGGAGAACTGTGGCAGTTTGAAAATTACTGAAATACAACAAAAGAAGAGGGAGGTGACTTTACCGGGGGGAGGAGAGTTAAATGAGAAATTCTAAGCAACTATTTTATTTGACTATTATATATAGTACTAAGTAATAGAGGTGTTATTATAAGAATTATAAGGATAGAAATTAACTAATTTTATTTCTGGCAGATAACTGTATAATGGAGAAATTATATAATTAAAATAGAATGAATACAAGAAAGGTGGAAAGAAATATATAGTAACATACAGAATATAAGTTAAATTGATTGACTTATGCTGAATGTATACTGTGTTTACAGAAGTACTTAGAAATATGCAGAGTATGGGTCAAATTGATTGATTATTTCCGGTAGACAACTGTATAATGGAGAAACTATATAATTAAAATAGAATGAATATAAGATATGTAGAAGGAAGTAAAGAGTAACATATAGAGTATAAGTTAAATTGATTGACTTATATTGAATGTATACAATGTTTATAGAAGTACTTAAAGTTATGTAGAATGAGGGACAAATTGTTTGTCCCATATTGACGAGATTAGAATGAGTAAGATAGAGTATAGAATAAAAAATTAGACAAATGATTATTATTATTAAAGAAGATATGCCAGGAAGGTAATATTTAGTTGATAAGTTAAGTGGGAAAGGAAATAGAGATAGCACTGTGTTATAATAGATAAGCTTAGAAGAGAGTGAAAGAATATGCTTAATAGAATAAAATAAGTTTGAAATGAGTAGGGGGGAAAATGGATAAGGGGTTGGAAAACTGTTGGAAGTCAACAAAAGGGGGGGAAAGGGAGGGGGTTAGAACTGGACTATTTAAAGGAAATTGATTGTAATGAGCATTATATTGATTTCTAATCCAATAAAAAAAAATTTTTTTAAAAAGAGCAGAGCAAATAGCAACGCCACCGCCCCCCTTCACCCGGCTGGGATGAAGCACGAAGCAGGTGGCAATGCTCACCACCTGGCCAGGAGCAGAGCACATGGCAATGCCCCCCTTCCCCCCTCGGAATATCCCCCCGACATCCAGCAGGAATCAGGTGGGGAGCAGGTGGCAACATTCACCCCCCCTTCACATGGCTGGGATCTGGAGCGGTGCAGGTGGCAATGCCCCCCCTTCCCCTGGTCGGGATCAGGAACAGAGTAGGTAGCAATGCCTGCCTGCTTGCCCTTCCCTTTCTAGAGCCCCTGGTTTTTTTCCATCAATGGGTTTTGTTACTAGTCTGTAATATTCCCATAGGGCTTCATAGAATGGTTTCCTCTTCATAAATCTGGATGGGGGGGGGGCATTCACATACATGCATGCTGGGAAAATTGAGGTTAGACCAACTGGTCTCTATGGTCTGGAAATGTAATTCCAAAAGAACTCTGGGCCCCACCTGCCGGATCATAAACTTACATGACTCATTTGTGGGGTGCACTAGCATGTCACTGACATCACAGACCTTTGTTGTGGTTACTCAGTTCCTGCGTCTTCCCTCCATGACCTCTTGATGCCAATGGGAAGAAGGGCCAAGGGGGTAGTTGCCTGTAGCCCTTTCGGCCACTCAGAGGGATGTCATCAGGCACTGCTTTGTGAGCAGTGGATCTAGTCAAGGATGCTAGGGACCTCAGCACACTCACTCTGCAACCTGGACCATGAAGCCTGGAGCGTCTTGCTCCCCTATCTCAACAAAATTGTGATACGCTGCAGATGGTGGGTTCTCAAGATTTGGCTTATAATCTCTGAAATTTTTGAGGTAATTAAACTAAACTATGGTAGAGATCACTATGAACTGTTGCATTACATTCTAATTTTGTAAGCCAATCTATTTGAAGAAATGTCCATCAAAACTCCAAGCATTTCTACAGCATGTCCCCCACCGGAGTAAATTCTTAAAATAAAGCTTTCAATGTGACTGAAGTTTTTTTCCACATTCCAGGCATTTATACTGTTTCTACAATGTGTGAATTCTTTGATGGTAAATAAAGTGTCTACTAGCACTGAAGCTTCTTCCACACTCCAGGCATTTATATGGTTTCTCCACTGTGCAAATTCTTTGATGGACAGTAAGTTTATTACTCTGATTGAAGCTTTTTCTACACTCCAGGCATTTGTACGGTTTCTCCCTTGTGAATTCTTTGATGGTTAGTAAGATGTCCACTCTGACTGAAGCTTTTTTCACACTCCAGGCATTGATATGGTCTCTCCCCTGTGTGAATTCTTTGATGGATATTAAGAGTTCCACCTCGAGAAAAGTTTTTTCCACACTCCAGGCATTTATATGGTTTCTCCCCTGTGTGAATTCTTTGATGGACAGTAAGACTTCCACTCCAACTGAAGCTTTTTCCACATTCCAGGCATTTATATGGTTTCTCCTCTGTGTGAATTCTTTGATGGACAATAAGATCACCACTCCGACTGAAGGTTTTTCCACACTCCAAGCATTTATATGGTTTCTCCTCTGTGTGACTTCGTTGATGGACAATAAAATCACCAGTCTGACTGAAGCTTTTTCCACTCTCCAGGGATTTATATGGTTTCTCCCCTGTGTGAATTCTTTGATGGACAGTAAGACTTCCACTCCAACTGAAGCTTTTTCCACACTCCAAGCATTTATATGGTTTCTCCCCTGTGTGAATTCTTTGATGGACAATAAGATCGCCACTCTGACTGAAGGTTTTTCTACACTCCAGGCATTTATATAATTTCTCTCCTGTGTGAATTCTTTGATGGGCCATAAGACTTCCACTCCAATTGAAGCTTTTTCCACACTCCAGGCATTTATATGGTTTCTCCTCTGTGTGAATTCTTTGATGGACAATAAGATCGCCACTCTGACTGAAATTTTTTCTGCACTCCAGGCATTTATATGGTTTCTCACCTGTATGAATTCGTTGATGGGCAGTAAGCTCTCCACTCCGGCTGAAGTTTTTTCCACACTCCCGGCATTTATATGGTTTCTCCCCTATGTGAATTCTCTGATGAACAATAAGATGTCCACTCAGACTGAAGCTTTTTCCACACTCAAAGCATATATATGGTTTCTCCCCTGTGTGTATTCTTTGATGGACAATAAGCTGTCCACTCTGACTGAAGCCTTTTCCACACTCTAGGCATTTATACGGTTTCTCCCCTGTATGACTTCTTTGATGGACAGTAAGATTTGTACTCAAATAGAAGTTTTTTCCACACTCCAGGCATTTGTATGGTTTCTCCCCTGTGTGAATTCTTTGATGGACAGTAAGATGTCCACTCTGCCTGAAGCTTTTCCCACACTCCAGGCATTTATATGGTTTCTCCCCTGTGTGAATTCTTTGATGGACAGTAAGATCGCCACTGTGACTGAAGCTTTTCCCACACTCCAGGCATTTATAAGGTTTCTCCCCTGTGTGAATTCTTTGATGGACAGTAAAATTTCCATCCCGATTGAAGCCTTTTCCACATTCCAGAAATTTATATTTTTTCTTCTTATTTTTCCTGGTAGCAGTGCATTCCATACGGTTTACTCCATTATATATGTTTTGTACTCGAAAGTCTCCATGCTGCAAAAAGTCAGAATTATTCCTCTCTTTCGATGAATCTTTTCCTTTCTGCTTCTTTAGGGCACCATTATATTCAACGCTCTCTTTCACATCTGAATATGTTTCTTCTTTGTTAGTCACCAGATGTTCTTCCACTTCATTCCATGACTTCCATACGCCTCCTGTTGAAAAGAAGATACATCCGGGTTGATGACAAAGCACAATCCCTGAATATCCTTGTCAGAGTTTTCTTCTTTGTTTTGTAATGTTTTTGTTTGCACTCTGTGAATGCTCAGGGGTTAAGCTCAAACAGTCTGTATCCAGTTCTCACCCTCTCTTTCTCTAGTCTTTCTAAATTTCAAGCTGAGTAAATTGCCAGAGTAGTCATTTGTACAGTAGAAAATATAGCCCAAGTGGACAAAAGGGAGAGTATGTACACAATGAAGGCCTTCTAGTTCAAAATGACCCAATGTTAAAAACTTCCTCTTTTCCTCCCTGAGTTAATGAGGAGTGGTTGGGAGGGGCCTTTCTTGGGAAAGTGTTTCTCAAAGGAAATGTTTTCCTATGAGATCTGTCAGGAATTATCTCTGCAAAGGAAGCGGCAAGAGAATGACTTTTTCAAAATGAACACTGGGAATTCAGAGAACCTACTGCATCTATTATTATAATGATAGGTCACTACAGCAGTATGAAAATGATGATTTTTTTAAAAGAGCCCAGGTGGCATGGGGGAGGGAGGGGGACCACTTCCAGGACAAGAAAAAGCAGTGTAGTTTGAAAGGGTCGTAGACACTGCTGTAGCTCTGGGCACCATCCCACAGAGGCTGCCTTAACCTGCTGGTGGTGACCTCTGCCTCTTTGCTCTGGGTCAGCCCAGACAGGATACCCCACTTGGGACCATGTTCTGGGGGTGGGGGGACTTGGGTGGTGAAGCTTTTGCCCACCTAGGCTTCCCCAAGCAAAGACAGGCAGTGTGTTCATTTGGAATCATATGGAAAAATAAGAAGGGGGTGCTGTGATGCCACTGATGACAACAGCCCCCTCGCTAGAAAATAATCATTATTTAAGGCGCCTGAGAAAATGCAAAAATGAAGAGGGAGGGCAGGCCTGAGAACAAGAACCGTACTCAAACTGTTTCCAGAGCTTGTGGATCAACTGCTAAGAAAATCAGGAGTAAGTCAAGTGTGAAGAAAAGGCGAAGAAGAAGTTCAGACTGTGAGGACAAACAAGGCCACAGAAATGCAACAGCCTTTGGAAGGAAATGCAGGCCACACACAACCCCATGACAGCTACCTGCCAATCCCTCCTCTTCATCAGAGATCAGGGGAAACTGCTCCTCCTCCTCCTCTTCCAGCCAGGAGATGAGGCCAGGCTTGGCAATCTGAGGCCCTTTTTATCCACAAAACAAACAAACAACAACATTAAAACACTTCAGTGTGCACGTATGTTCAGCAATGTCAAGCAACCTGAGAACTAAATAAGTGTCAGAGAAGCCAGCAGGGTTTCAGACACATCTCAGCTCAGGAAAGGCAAGGCATAGACTGGAGGGAAGCCCCTGCTTAGACTGGCCCCCTCCACCTTCTCCAGCTCAAAGCTACTCCAGGTGCCTCTTGTGATACTCTCATGTGGGCCACGCAAACGACTCCCGGGTAGTAGCTCTTTCCCTGCAAAGAAAACCCACAACCACATAAGAGGAAGGATCGTGGAAAGCGGCAGAGGTAAGTCAGTGGCCCCAGGGCAGGCAGGGTCTGTCCTTCCATAGCAGGGGCTTCCTTACAGTCACTCCTCACAACAAGAAGGAGACTGCCCAGGAGAAAGGAATCCTCACCCAGAGAGGCCACGTTCACAAAATTCTCCAGCATGACTTCCTTATAGAGAGTTCTCTGGGATGGGCTCAGCAATCTCCACTCCCCCTGTGTGAAATACACAGCCACCTCTGCAAAGGACACCCCACCCTGGAAGTAGAAGAAAGAAGCATTTCTTAACATCACTAGAAAGCTGGTCTACAAGAAAGAAGATCCAAGATTCTAGTGTGGCTTAGTGAGTAGAAAGGCAGACCAGGACTTGGGACAGCTGAGTTTGAATCTCTGCACTTCTGTGGAAGCTCATCTGGGGACGTTGGGCCTGTCTGTCTCTCAGAGTAACCTTCCTTACAAGGTTGTTGCTGTGAGAATTAAGTGGAGGAGGCTGATGTGAAAAGCAGCTTTGGGTCCCTGATCAGAGAGAAAACTAGGAAATAAAATAAAGAAAGAAGCAAAACTAAGAATGGTAAAACCAAAGTGGAACTCCACCAACAAAGGGGTGGCAGAAAGAGCCCCATGGGGACATTGGGCTCTTCCCTCCCAGCCCTCTTGGGGGGGCATCTTTGGGCCAGAGGGGGCGGTCCTTAGTCACAGGGGCCATGTAGCTTTTTGAGGAAGAGTCCAGAGATGTCCACATAGAGGAGCAAATCCTTTTTGGTGGGTCGTTTTGTGGACAGGATTCTTTTCTTCTCTGAAGATAGGATGCTACACAGGGGGTGACCATTTTCCCACCTTCAAAGTGGCCAACCTTGATATCTTGCAGCACCAGAACCAAGGGGAAGAAGTCCAATCCCCTGAGCCTTGCAATGGAGAAGGAGCCCATCCTGCTGTCCCCTGGACGCCTCCCCAGTGACCGCTCCCTCCCCTACCTGAGCTGCTTGCATGGCTGGTCCTTTTCCTTCACCACAGGGAGGAGACACTGGAGAAGTCGTCAAGAGTGTATCTTCATTGCTGTCTGGTAAGGAAAGAAAGAGGCGGGGACATCCTTTTTTCTAAAGATACAGAATAAATATGCTGGGAATGAGGGGCTGAGGCGATGGGATGGGCGGGTTGACTGGAGGCAGTTGGTGGGAGATTCCAGCTGGGAACTGAAATCTCCCCGCACAGTGAAAACTAACCCTGCAGGGGCAATGTTTCTTCCCTTGCTCACCCTCACAGAGGAAAGCATCCCACAATGTATTCCTACATCCACAGTCTTAGTCGAAACCACCTTGAATCCATGCATGAAAAGGCAGGGGGACGTGCCTTAAATCAATACCAGGCACTCCATCAGTTCAGGTCTCCACAACTTAATTCTATTCAATAGGTGGGCCCGGTCTGAGACTCAGGCTTGTACATGTGTCAGACTGGAGCTGTTTCTCTTCACTGCTGACCTCAAAAGAGATCTTGCACCTGTGGTGAATGATCAATAGCAGGGGTCCCCAACCCCTGGGCCGTGGACCGGTACCAGTCTCTAGCCTATTAGCAACCGGGCCGCACAGGAGGTAAGTCGCAGGTAAGCGCAGAGCTGACGCCAGGGAACAGGCTAAAAATCTCCAGGGGAAAAAAGCCTGTCTCCTCAGGGGATCCCTTTCATACTTGCTCTCCAAGCCCCAACACCTCCTCAGCCATTGGCTCCTGCTTTTCCCTCCTTTGTCTCCAGGCCCAATCCTGAGGCTAGGAGGTTGCCTGGGCAACAGAGGCCTCCAGGGAAATGGGCCGAGAGGAGGCCTGAGGCCCGGGGGAAAGGCTGCCTTGAGGCCTACTGCAGGCTGCTCCCCTCCTCAGCCTCAGGCCTGGGCTCCTGGCAACCCCCAGGCCCAGAAAAGGCTCTTTAGAGGCTGAACCTAAAATAAGCAATTGCATCCCTTGTCTCAGGCCAGAACGTTGATCAAAATGCATCAAAGTCCTCATCCCTCTCAGACGGCAAATATCAAAGTCCTTTGTGTATAGGACCATCCAGCCCCAAGGTCCTGTCCACCCTATAAATATCTGGGCTCTGGCCCAGTCAAAGAGTCCACGCTTCCGTGGGAACCAAGTGTCGCACCCTCAGGGATCACCCTGGGCTTCTCTTCACAGATGCCGCTCCTTTTCTGCAGACCTCGCTTCTCGTCTGATAGGTACTCTTCCCCTCAAACATACTCGATTACCCATTTCCCAGCTATATTCCTGGGAACTTTGTTTGCTTGATACACATATGTATGCTGCTTTCCTTTCAATAAAAAAAATACCTTTGTCTAGTTATGGACCTCTCGCTAAGACTGCTCCTTGCTTGCTAATTTCCCCCCAATTTGCAAGGAGCCTCATCCAGGTAATATAAGGGAGGTTCCTGCTCCTTGCACCCTTTCCAGCCTCTCCCGTTCTTCGCTTGCCCTCCCACATTGTGACAATAATCGGGGGCTTTGGAATGCTGTCTGGCAACTAGTAACTTGACAATAGTAGATGGAAAAAGAAGGCAGGAGGCTGTGACAGTGAAAAATTAGGATTTCAGAATTCAAGACGGTCTCTTGCTCCCTGCCTGCTGAAAAAGGACTATGGGTGAACTCAGTTTGGCTTCTGGGAAAATTCCCCATACAAGCTGGAGAGTAGGTGGGAGCTGTTCAATGCACGGAAAAGGGAGGAGAGAAAGTGGCACGTGTGAGCAGAGGCTCCCTCTTGGCATGGCTCCTTCAGCAGCCCAGAATCTTGGCCCACCTGCTGTGGGATTTGTTCAGCACCAACCTACTTGCCACCCAAGTCTTTGCCAACATCTGCCATCTTCTCACGTCTCTGCAACCCCATGCTCCCCTCTCTGCACCTTCCCAGTCCCTTACCCAAATCTACAGTGGGTCACCATACAAAGTCTGGGCTTGAAGGTCAATAGATCAAAAACTCTGGAAACCACTGACTTTGAAGGCCTGTGTCAGGCACCCTTCCATTTACCAGGGTTAGATCTGACAGGCTGCAGAGAAGAGCCTTGTCTCTTACAGTCCCTCAGGCCTCCCCCCTTCCCCTACAGCATCCAGGCCCAGATGAAAACAGAAGGGCCTTCTCTCTTGTGGCCCCATCCTTTTCAATCCCCTCCCAGGAGGTTGGACTAGCCTCTTCATTATACAGCCCCCATAAGCATGTGAAAACAGGACCTTTAATCCAAAGCAATTAAGATAACAGCAATCAGAATGCTAGGAGGGAGATAGTGGAAAATTCATACAGCCGTGGGGATTCTACAAAACAGGTCTCCTTTCTCACACGCCACCTCCCCACGAAATACAGTGAAGCAGCATCACCCTATCTCCAGCACCAAGGGAAGGGATTTCACACCCCTCTTGAAGACACACTGCTGCGGGGGGGGGGGGGGGTCACAGGAGAGAAGATGCTGAATGTTACTGGGAAGAAATACCATAGATGCCAGAACAATTCTGTGTTTATGATCCTCCGCACCCCCCAATACCTTTCTTTTGGCTACATCCTCAAGGGCTGATTTGGAGGTAGGCAACAGTTTTTTAAAACCATCTGAGATGCTCGAGGAAAGGACCGTTTCCCTCAAGAGGGACAGCAGCGTGTGAATTTCAGACTTCCTTAGCAGAAAGGAGAAGACGAGGCAAGGTGCCCCATTCACCCTTACTTACCTCCACTTAAAATTTATTGCTGCCACTTTCATCTCCTTTTATTTGTGTTCTTCGACACTTGGGGATCTGTAAATGCCTTCAGGAGCTATCATTAAAGATGTTTAAAATAATTTGGCTTCCGTTTGCATCCTTGTCACACTTACCAAGAGCTTCCTTTTCCGCACTGGAGCTCTTTGAAGACTGCTCTAGCCTTCCCTATCAGGAATGATTTTATGCCCTCCGCAAACGTGGCCACGCTGGCGCTCCAGACCGAGCAGTCCCGGCTCCAGACCTGGCCTCTCCCTCCCTTCCCTGAAGCCCCCACCGTGGGTTGCCAGGAGAAAGGAGCGCTTCAGAGGGCAACTCCATGTTACACCCTAGACCCTGGGTGAGATTCCTCCCTCCCCAGGCTGTGCCCCCAGATCTCCAGGAACTGCCCCGGCCAGAGCTGCCGGGCCTCCTCTCCCTTCTTCAACCCCGATGAAAGCCGAGCTCAAGGCATTCCACAGGCACAGGAAAGCGGGTTCCCCACCACCACCTCCCGCATGCATTGCAGGGGCCTCCTGACTTTGCACAAAAGAGGCCGCCCCCTCCCTCCCCCATACACCACCAGGGAACCGCTTCGGAGGCCTGGATGGGGCGGTTCCAGCTCTGGATCGGCGGCTGCTTTGGGCCTCGCCTCTCCCACCCCCATTTCTCCTGCCGCCCATTCCCTTCCCTTAAAACAACATCATCTGGCGGCACCTTAAAGGCCGGGCGCCATTTCAACCCAACAGTAAACCTGAAACATCGTTGCCTGGTCTTCCAGGCGCCCCCAGATCTCTTTGCTTTCCTTGCGGTCCGGCAGCCTGGCCCGGCGGCCCCTCCGCCTTCTCCGCGTCTGCGCTCCAAACTCACCGGCGAAGGAGCCGCGGCGGGGCGCGTGGGGAGAAGCGGAGCCCCTTTGGCGAAGCCTTGCCAGGCCCCCTCCTGGCGGCGCCTCCGGGAAGGGAGGATCGCACCCCTTAAGCCTGCAAAGGACAGCGGGGGAAGGAGAGGGAGGCGCGGCCTTGGCAAGCTGGACACGCAGCACCGGATTTTACGCAGAGGATTCCTCGGTCTCTCCACCGCGGGGCGGGGCGGGGCGGGAGGGGAGGAGAGAAGTCTCTGCCAGCTCTCTCTCTCTCTCTCTCTCTCTCTGGGAGGGAAGGTGGCAAGGTATAGACCCGTCTGATCCGAGGCTGGCTGCTAAGCAGGATCTGACCCGGTCAGAATTGGCTAAGAGATCCCCGGAGAAGAGCAAGGTTGGGCTCTGGAAGAGTTAAAGGGAGACAGGCAGGACTGCCAACAGAAGGAAATGTGGAAGCAGCACCCCGCCCCTGAGAAAAAGAGTCCCTGGCGCTTCTCACATCCAGAACCAGCTTTCTCCAAACAGTCTAGTGGGTTGAAAGGGCCTTGCGCTGAAAGGGAATTGCATCCATGTCACATCCCCAGAGGAAGAGATCGTGCACTTCTAAAGGGTCCCAGCCAAGGCACAGCTCTGAACAACTAATGTGAGTTATGCATTTCTGCACTCATTAAAATTGAAATATCCACTTTTAGGTGCGATCATTTCTGCCTTGAAAGATACAAAGGTGATTTTGTCACAGCCTTCGGAAAGCTTTGACTCTGCGGTTCATTGGCTTTCACAGTTCCTGTCTGCAGCAGTGACTACTGAATTTAACCT
Source organism: Eublepharis macularius (assembly GCF_028583425.1). Lineage (NCBI taxonomy): Eukaryota > Metazoa > Chordata > Lepidosauria > Squamata > Eublepharidae > Eublepharis > Eublepharis macularius. The sequence continues at coordinate 179,840,685 of NC_072793.1, forward strand.
GTTGAGCTCTATATTCCAGCACAGGAAATTTTCTGCTTTGGGTTGGAAAGCATCACCTTCGAGGAGCCTCTGTGTTTGCAGCCTGGGCAGCCTCTCCTGGAGGCGCTACTTGCTCCGAGTCCTCGTGCAGAGGCTCAAGCAGATGTCAGAGAAGCTGTGATCCAGCCTCGTGTCATCCCAGAGCCGACTGGCCAAAGTGGAATGGAACCTCGAGGGAACCCACACCCTGTCTGATTTAGGACATCTCTGCCAAGCAGCAGCATGCAGTTTTGTTTTTTTTACTATGGCCTCACAGCAGTAGATGAACCTTTGCTCACAGTGAAAGAAGATTTTTCCAGTGATCATGCTTTGCAATTTTGTAGCCCAATAAACTTTTATATAGCTTACAAATGTATATTCATACATTATGCTAAGCATTTATATTTTTGTACCACTTTTATAATTACTGAAATAGTTAAGTTTCTCGATCAAGAGAGGGTGTTGCACCAATATAGATAAAAGCACATGACAATAATCAATACTGAGCAATACTAGGCCAAGCACTTGTATTCTCTAGATGAACTTCTAAACTTTGCATGAACTATCTATGTGTTAGGTAATTCTAACAGGTGTGCTTTAATCTTTTGACAGTTGATTAAAATAGTGGACTCTATCGAGATTAAAGTTCCTCTATCGGAGATTCAACTAATGGTGATCTCTCAACTTAACTTTTCCTGACACTTCTCAGAGATTTGTAGTTCTGTTTTGTAAGTCTGAGTATAACGTAATTTTTTACTGATTGGAAGGTTGTACTATAGAAATTATGAATATTCAGAGAAGCATCAGACCAATCGTTTGTTTGTGCTATCATGTGAATAGACCTTAAATATTTGCATATGATGAGGTATAAAATTGCAAACACAGATAGAATGGTAGAGCTCTGATGGAAGAAATCTCTTGAGAGAATTTAGGTGAGAACTTATTTTTACCCATGTATTTCATAGAAACTTTGAATATGTTAAACTTGGAATGTATTAAGGAATGTTAGCAAACTTATTTCTTATTGCCTTTCTGTGTTCTGATTTTATAAGATTTATATTAATAGCCATTTATATTTTGATTACTTGCTTCATTAAAAAACTAGGGTGTATTTTCAATAAAGTGAAATAAACTCTAGACAGGTGTCTGTGTGTTTGATAAACAGTTGCAAAGCAATATTGAACCCTATATAAATAAATGAACTGATAAACATCTGGTTCAAAGAACTTATCTGTTTGACAGGTCTGAGAACTAATTGCTGTAAGCTTTCCAGGAGAGAGAGACATCTTTCTCTTGGCTAGTAGAAGCTTAGTTTCAGACCCGGGCAAAAGCTCGTTACAGGACGTTTGCATGGGACTATGTGCTCCACACAGAGCAATAAGAACATTTCCTTCTCCACTCTTCTGTCAGAGATGAGATCCCAGAGTCACACTTTCTGTTCTGCTCCCACCTCCTTGAATTTGATAAGCCACTGGGCAGATACATGGGGGAGGGTGCCGCTGGAAGTGACAGACCTTGAATTTAGGGGAGTGCAATCAACTGATTGGTGCCCCAATGTATACACAGGGTACTCTTGGGGGATGCCATTGGAAACTCTGACACCCCCCCCCCCAATGGTTATCCGGAGCACTTCCCAAAGGCACAGGGGCCATTCTGGACTCATCAGACCTTGTTTCTGTTTCCTTGCTACTATTTAATAAAAAGTGAAGTGATCAATAGTTGTGTCCCTGTGTGTTTGCTGTCAAATCAAGGAAGCTTGCTTCCCTCGCTCACTCCCTACTCCACTCCATTCTCTGACGTAGCACCACTCCCCTCTTCCTATTACATAAAAGGGAAGCCGTATTCCAGATGACTAACTTCCTAGCCTAGTGCACCTCCAGAGGGCACTGTAGTGGTGAGAAGCCCAGGCAAGGGAGCCCGTGCCTCCAGAGAGCACACCATGGCGGGAAGTGAAGGCAAGGAGGATGCTCTCTCCCACGTCCCCCCCCCCCACCTTCACCCAGCCACAATCCAGTAGAGGAGGAAGTGGAAATGGCCTCCCGCCAGCTATCAGAGTGGGGAGAAGGTGGGAATGCCCAACTGACCCACCCCATCTTCACCCAGCAGCAATCAAGGTGCAGAGCAAGAGGCAATGACTGCCCACCCTTCCCCCGTCTCGAATCAGGCACCTTATAGGTGGCAATGCCCGCTCCCCCTCACCCAGACATGATCAGGCGTGAAGCATATGGCAATGCACCCCTTCTCCCAGCTGGAAATCAGGCGCGGAGCATGTGGCAATACCCCTCTCTTCAATTATCGGGAATCAAGCAAAGAGCAGGTGGCAATGCCCGCCCTCTTCAACTGGCAGGGATCCACCATGGAACAGGGAGCAATGCACCTTCACCTGGTCACGATCAGGAGCAGAGGAGGCAGCAATGCCCGCCCCCCCTTCACCCAAGCGGGATCAGGCACGGAGCAGGTTATAACGTCCACCTCCCCTTCACCTATCTGGAATCAAGAGAGGAGCAGGCGGCATTGCCTGCCTCCCCTTCATATGGCCAGTATCAGGCACGGAGCAGGGGACAATGTGTCTCCCTTCACTCATCCAGGATCAGGTACTGAGAAGACAGCAATGTCCACCTTCACCCAACTGACATCAGGCATAGAGCAGACAGCAATGGCCACCCTTCCTTAACCTGCTGGGATCAGGAACAGAAGAGTCACCAACACCACCCCCTTTACCCAGCAGGAATCAGACGTGGAGCAGATGGCAATGCCCACCCCCTTTACCCAACTGGGATCAGGTGCAGAGCAAGTGACAATGTCCGCCTCCCCTTCACCCATCCAAAATTAAGAGTCAATCAGACGGCAATGCCCACCTCCCCTTCATATGGCTGGGATAAGGCGCAGAGCAGGGGAAAACTTCCCCCCCCCTTCACCCGGCTGGGATCAAGTACTGAACAGGTGGCAATGCCCCTTCTTTCACCCAACCAGGGTAAGGTGTTGAGCAGGTGGCAATGCCCGCCTGCCCATAAGTGTCCGGGATCAAGAGCAGAGCAGATAGCAACGCCGCCACCCCCCTTCACCCAGCCGGGATGAAGCACGAAGCAGGTGGCAACGCTCACCTCCCTTCACCTGGCCAGGATCAGGAGCAGAGCAGGTGGCAATGCCCCCCTTTTCCTGTTCAGTATGTCCCCCCTACATCCAGCAGGAATCAAGTGGGGAGAAGGTGGCAACACTCACCCCCCTTCACATGGCTGGGATCTGGAGTGGTGCAGGTGGCAATGACCCCCACCCTTCCCCTGGTCGGGATCAGGAGCAGAGTAGGTAGCAATGTACGCCTGCTCCCCCTTCCCTTTCTAGAGCCCCTGTTTTTTTTCCGTCAATAGGTTTTGTTGCTAGTCTGTAATATTCCCATAGGGCTTCATGGAATGGTTTCCTCTTCATGAATCTGGATGTGGGGCATTCACATACATGCATGCTGGAAAAACTGAGGTTCGACTTCACGGTGCCACTGAATTTCAGTTCTGTTTTCCTACCCCTGACTAACATGGGTCCGGCCCACCGCTTCTACTTGTGCACTCTGCAGGCCACTGTGGTCTGGTTGCAGAGGGAACTGGGTAGGGAGATTGGTCAAAGGGGGGATAAGTATGCAGATGCTGGGTCTGATACACTGTCCCCCAGTGCTGCTAGTATCTGATAAGCCACTGGGCAGATATGTGGGGAGAGTGCTGCTGGAAGTGACAGCCCTGTCAGTGGGGCATGTAGGGGTTGTGAAGGGGTTTGTCACCCGAAATGATGAATGTCCAAACATAAGACTCCACCTTATGCTTTGCTGCTACAGGAGAACGAGTGGGCTATATCTCTTGACTGCCAACCCTGCCCCACAGTGGCTGGGACCCAGCAGGCACACATCACACATTGAAGACCTTCCCCAGAGGACTATGTGGGGTGTTTAAGGCTTTCTGGGATGCTGCCATATATTCCTACAGATGACTGCCACATCTTGGCTTGGGCAATTTATGGTCATTCCAGTACTCCCGTTTAACAATCCATACTCACAATTAGTCAGGCGAATTCGTGTCAGTAATCATATACAAATCAGTTTCAAGTTCTAATGTCAGCTTCCATGTAAGGTAAGGGGGGAAACGCATGCAATCAGTTATATACAGAAACTCATGGCTAATTGCCATTTAGCAGTCAATTAAATTCATATAGCACTAAAAGGGATATGACTAATAAATATATTGTACTCTTATCCATTGCACTCATATATACGTTATTCACAATCAAATTCAATATAAATCACAAAATACATCTCAAGGGAACTCTAAGGAAAAAAGGGGGGGAAGGGGAAAGGGGGGAGGGAAGGAGGGGAGACCCTAAGGGGGGGGAGGGAGGGGGGGAGGGAGAAGGGGGAGAAAAACGGAAGGAAACAGGACCGAAGCTAAGTTCACTCCCGGCCAGATGTGAGGGAAATAATTAGGGCAAGATTCTTCAAAAACAAGATGTTAAATTTAAAGAAACACCGAGTAGTCAATATCGTTATTCAGACCCTCTGGTAACATGGTGTGTAATCTAAAAATCCACCTGATCTCTGCCTGTAGGAGGAGGCGCTTGTTGGGACCAGGTCTCTGTATCACCTCTAAAACGGAGTATCTAAAGGTTCTATCACTTCCGTGTATACTCCAAAGATGTTGATAGAGGGGTGTGTCTTCACTCCGAGTTTTGACCCTTGATATATGTTCTTGCATGCGTAGGCGCACTGGTCGGGTAGTGCAGCCCACGTATGACAGAGGGCAACTGCATTGTAGGAGATACACTACATTACTAGTATTGCATGTGGAAAAATCCTTGGGCATTAAAGGGTACCGTAATTTCGGAAATTCCATCTTCCTAAGATCTATGCTAAAGGCACATACGCTACAGTGGCCGCAAGGAAAATGTCCAAGTGGTAAGTTGGTTTTCTTGGCTGGGCTCATGAAATCAGAATGTACCAGGAGATCTTTAAAGCTTTTCGTTCGTCGGTATCCTATTCTGGGTGGAGCCGCGCAACCCGGGATATCTAAAAGGACGCGCCAGTACTTTCTAATAATTTTTACTATTGAGTCAGCCAAGGGGGAATGATCAATGGCCCAAGTGATACCCATCCCTTCGGCCTCACGTTGTCTATAAGTCAACAGTTGTGAACGGGTGGAGCGATCTGCTCTCTGTTTGGCCCGGGAAACCACCCAAGCTGGGTATCCACGCGCCTTAAAGTCATTTTCCATCCGCATAGCTTCTTCCTGGTAATGTTGTTGGAACGATGTGTTACTTTTAATACGTAGAAATTGTCCTACTGGGATGTTCTTCTTTAACACCACTCGGTGGTAGGAGTTGTGCTGTAAGTAAGCTGCCCTGTCAGTGGGATATCCCTTTTAGTGCTATATGAATTTAATTGACTGCTAAATGGCAATTAGCCATGAGTTTCTGTATATAACTGATTACTTCTCCTTGTTGTAAAGCAGTGTTCTTGAGGAAGTAAATTCTCCCCCTCCCCTTTTTGGTTTTGTTGCTGATCTACGGTGGCCAGCTCTGGTTTAGGAAATTCGTGGGAGATTTGGGGTGGGTCTTGGAGAGGCTTGAGTTTGAAGAAAGGAAGGAGGTAAGTGGGGTATGATAGCATACAGTATGACCTCTAAAGCTGTAGCTTTCTCCAGGCCAACTGGTCTCTATGGTATGGAAATGTAATTCCAAAAGAAGTCTGGGCCCCACCTGCAGGATCATTAACTTACATGACTCATTTGTGGGGTGCACTAGCATGTCACTGACATCACAGACCTTTGTTGTGGTTACTCAGTTCCTGCGTCTTCCCTCCATGACCTCTTGATGCCAATGGGAGGAAGGGCCAAGGGGGTAGTTGCCTGTAGCCCTTTCTGCTACTCAGAGGGATGTCATCAGGAACTGCTTTGTGAGCAGTGGATCTAGTCAGGGATGCTAGGGACCTCAGCACGCTCACTCTGCACCCTGGACCATGGAGCCTGGAGCGTCTTGCTCCCCTACCTCAACAAAATTGTGATATGCTGCACATGGTGGGTTCTCAGGATTTGGCTTTTAATCTCTGAAACTTTTGCAGTAATTAAACGAAACTATGGTAGAGATCACTATGAACTGTTGCATTACATTCTAATTTTGTAAGCCAATCTATTTGAAGAAATGTCCATCAAAACTCCAAGCATTTCTACAGCATGACCCCACCAGAATAAATTCTTAAACTAAAGCTTCCAATGTGACTGAAGTTTTTTTCCACATTCCAGGCATTTATACGGATTCTACAAAGTGTGAATTCTTTGAGTGTCAGTTTGCTTGTCAGAGTGTCACAGACCTTATTAGCCCGTTCCGGCCAACGTCCTTGACGTCCTCGTCTTCCCATGCCTTCACAGACAGGACTAAGGGGGGAGGCTAAAAATAGGTGTTTGAAGTGTTGTTACCTTCGTTTTCATGTGTCATTCTCAACAAAGCTTTCGTTCAGCCAAGGGCCTCAAGCCCTTGAATTGTAGACACCTGTATCCTGAGCATAATCTTCCAATAAACCTTTTGGAACCAAGAAACCTTGTGCTTCTTGCAGAAGGGGGGAGACAAACTCTAAATAACTGAAATTCCATAGTCTAACAGGTAAAAAAGGTATCCACTATCCCTGAAGCTTCTTCCACACTCCAGGCATTTATATGTTTTCTCCACTGTGTAAATTCTTTAATGGACAGCAAGTTTATTACTCTGATTGAAGCTTTTTCCACACTCCAGGCATTTGTATGGTTTCTCGCATGTGAATTCTTTGATGGTTAGTAAGATATCCACTTTTACTGAAGCTTTTTTCACACTCCAGGCATTGAAATGGTTTCTCCCCTGTGTGAATTCTTTGATGGATAGTAAGAGTTTCACCTCGAGAGAAGTTTTTTCCACACTCCAGGCATTTATATGGTTTCTCTCCCGTGTGAATTCTTTGATGGACAGTAAGATGTCCACTGCGATGGAAGCTTTTTCCACACTCCAGGCATTTATATGGTTTCTCTCCCGTGTGAATTCTTTGATGCACAGTAAGATCACCACTCCGACTGAAGCTTTTCCCACACGCCGAGCATTTATATGGTTTCACCCCTGTGTGAATTCTTTGATGGACAATAAGATCGCCACTCTGACTCCAGGTTTTTCCATACTCCAGGCATTTATATGGTTTCTCCCCTGTGTGAATTCTTTGATGGTTAGTAAGATTTCCATTCTGATTGAACCTTTTCCCACACTCCAGGAATTTATATAGTTTCTCCCCTGTGTGAATTCTTTGATGGATAGTAAGATTTCCACTCTGAATGAAGGTTTATCCACACTCCAGGCATTTATATGATTTCTCCTCTATGTGAATTCTTTGATGGACAATAAGATCACCACTCCGACTGAAGTATTTTCCACACTCCAAGCATTTATAAGGTTTCTCCCCTGTGTGAATTCTTTGATGGACAATAAGATCACCACTCTGACTAAAGGTTTTTCCATACTCCAGCCATTTATATGGTTTCTCCCCTGTGTGAATTCTTTGATGGTTAGTAAGATTTCCATTCTGATTGAACCTTTTTCCACACTCCAGGCATTTATATGGTTTCTCCCCTGTGTGAATTCTTTGATGGACAGTAAGATTTCCACTCTGAATGAAGGTTTTTCCACACTCCAGGCATTTATATGGTTTCTCCCCTGTGTGAATTTTTTGATGGACAGTAAGATCACCACTCCGACTGAAGCTTTTTCCACACTCCGAGCATTTATATAGTTTCTCCCCTGTGTGAATTCTTTGATGGACAATAAGATCGCCACTCTGACTGAAGGTTTTTCCATACTCCTGGCATTTATATGGTTTCTCCCCCTTGTGAATTCTTTGATTGTTAGTAAGATTTCCATTCTGATTGAACCTTTTTCCACACTCCAGGCATTTATATGGTTTCTCCCCTGTGTGAATACTTTGATGGGAAGAAAGGTTTCTAGTCTCTCTGAAGCTTTCCCCACACTCTGGGCACTTATATGGTTTTTCCCCAGTGTGAATTCTTTGGTGGGCAGTAAGCTCTCCACTCCGGCGGAAGGTTTTTCCACAATCCAGGCATTTATATGGTTTATACACTAGGTGAATTCTCTGATGGGCAACAAGATATCCACTCTGACTGAAGCCTTTCCCACACTCTAGACATTTATACGGTTTCTCCCCTGTGTGACTTCTTTGATGGACAGTAAAATTTGTACTGAAAGAGAATTTTTTTCCACACTCCAAGCATTTGTATGGTTTCTCCCCTGTGTGAATTCTTTGATGGAGAGTAAGATGTCCACTCTGTCTGAAGCTTTTCCCACACTCCAGGCATTTATATGGTTTCTCCCCTGTGTGAATTCGCTGATGGACAGTAAGATCGCGACTGTGACTGAAGCTTTTCCCACACTCCAGGCATTTATAAGGTTTCTCTCCTGTGTGAATTCTTTGATGGACCATAAGACTTCCACTCCAATTGAAGCTTTTTCCACACTCCAGGCATTTGTATGGTTTCTTCCCTGTGTGAATTTTTTGATGGACAGTAAGATGTCCACTCTGTCTGAAGCTTTTCCCACACTCCAGGCATTTATAAGCTTTCTCTCCTGTGTGAACTCTTTGATGGACCATAAGACTTGCTCTCCAACTGAAGCTTTTTCCACACTCCAGGCATTTAAATGGTTTCTCCCCTGTGTGAATTCTTTGATGGACAGTAAGATTTGTACTCAAATAGAAGTTTTTTCCACACTCCAGGCATTTGTATGGTTTCTCCCCTGTGTGAATTCTTTCATGGACAGTAAGATGTCCACTCTTTCTGAAGCTTTTCCCACACTCCAGGCATTTATATGGTTTCTCCCCTGTGTGAATTCTTTGATGGACAGTAAGATCGCCACTGTGACTGAAGCTTTTTCCACACTCCAGGCATTTATAAGGTTTCGGCCCTGTGTGAATTCTTTGATGGACAGTAAAATTTCCATCCCGATTGAAGCCTTTTCCACACTCCAGAAATTTATATATTTTCTTCTTATTTTTTCTGGTAGCAGTGCATTCCATACGGTTTACTCCGTTATATATGTTTTGTACTCGAAAGTCTCTATGCTGTAAAAGGTCAGAATTATTCCTCTCTTTCGATGAATGTTTTCTTTTCTGCTTCTTTAGGGCACCATTATATTCAACGCTCTCTTTCACATCTGAATATGTTTCTTCTTTGTTAGTCACCAGATGTTCTTCCACTTCATTCCATGACTTCCATACGCCTCCTGTTGAAAAGAAGATACATCAGGGTTGATGACAAAGCACAATCCCTGAATATCCTGTCAGAGTTTTCTACTTTGCCTTGTAATGCTTTTGTTTGCACTCTGTGATCGCTCAGGGGTTCACAGAGGTTACGTTCAAACAGCCTGTATCCAGTTCTCACCCTCTCTTTCTCTATTAATTCTAAATTTCAAGATGAGTAAATTGCCAGAGTAGTCATTTGTACAGTAGAAAATATAGCCCAAGTGGACAAAAGGGAGAGTATGTACACAATGAAGGCCTTCTAGTTCAAAATGACCCAATGTTAAAAACTTCCTCTTTTCCTCCCTGAGTTAATGAGGAGTGGTTTGGAGGGGCCTTTCTTGGGAAAGTGTTTCTCAAAGGAAATGTTTTCCTATGAGATCTGTCAGGAATTGATGTGGATCACATTACTTCTTATATTGACCAACCATTGCAATAATAGATGCAGCAGGTACCCTGAATGTGTGACTTCTTTCCTTGGGGAGCCTCTAGCCTCTCACATCGCAGAGATATGCAATATATCTCTGCAAAGGAAGCGGCAAGAGAATGCCTTTTTCAAAATGAACACTGGGAATTCAGAGAACCTACTGCATCTATTATTATAATGATAGGTCAATACAGCAGTATGAAAATGATGATTTTTTTAAAAGAGCCCAGGTGGCATGGGGGAGGGAGGGGGACCACTTCCAGGACAAGAAAAAGCAGTGTAGTTTGAAAGGGTCGTAGCCACTGCTGTAGCTCTGGGCACCATCCCACAGAGGCTGCCTTAACCTGCTGGTGGTGACCTCTGCCTCTTTGCTCTGGGTCAGCCCAGACAGGATACCCCACTTGGGACCATGTTCTGGGGGTGGGGGGACTTGGGTGGTGAAGCTTTTGCCCACCTAGGCTTCCCCAAGCAAAGACAGGCAGTGTGTTCATTTTGAATCATATGGAAAAATAAGAAGGGGGTGCTGTGATGCCACTGATGACAACAGCCCCTTCGCTAGAAAATCCTCATTATTTAAGGCATCTGAGAAAATGCAAAAAGGAAGAGGGAGGGAAGGCCTGAGAACAAGAACCGTACTCAAACTGTTTCCAGAGCTTGTGGATCAACTGCTAAGAAAATCAGGAGTAAGTCAAGTGTGAAGAAAAGGCCAAGAAGAAGTTCAGACTGTGAGGACAAACAAGGCGACAGAAATGCCACAACACCATTGGAAGGAAGTGCAGGCAACACACAACCCCAGGACAGCTACCTGCCAATCCCTCCTCTTCATCAGAGATCAGGGGAAACTGCTCCTCCTCCTCCTCCTCTTCCAGCCAGGAGATGAGGCCAGGCTTGGCAATCTGAGGCCCTTTTTATCCACAAAACAAACAAACAACAACATTAAAACACTTCAGTGTGCACGTATGTTCAGCAATGCCAAGCAACCTTAGAACTAAGTAAGTGTCAGAGAAGCCAGCAGGGTTTCAGACACATCTCAGCTCAGGAAAGGCAAGGCATAGACTGGAGGGAAGCCCCTGCTTAGACTGACCCCCTCCACCTTCTCCAGCTCCAAGCTACTCCAGGTGCCTCTTGTGATACTCTCATGTGGGCCACGCAAAGGACTCCCGGGTAGTAGCTCTTTCCCTGCAAAGAAAACCCACAACCACATAAGAGGAAGGATCGTGGAAAGCGGCAGAGGTAAGTCAGTGGGCCCAGGGCAGGCAGGGTCTGTCCTTCCATAGCAGGGGCTTCCTTACAGTCACTCCTCACAACAAGAAGGAGACAGCCCAGGAGAAAGGGATCCTCACCCAGAGAGGCCACGTTCACAAAATTCTCCAGCATGACTTCCTTATAGAGAGTTCTTTGGGATGGGCTCAGCAATCTCCACTCCCCCTGCGTGAAATACACAGCCACCTCTGCAAAGGACACCCCACCCTGGAAGGAGAAGAAAGAAGCATTTCTTAACATCACTAGAAAGCTGGTCTACAAGAAAGAAGATCCAAGATTCTAGTGTGGCTTAGTGAGTAGAAAGGCAGACCAGGACTTGGGACAGCTGAGTTTGAATCTCTGCACTTCTGTGGAAGCTCATCTGGGGACGTTGGGCCTGTCTGTCTCTCAGCGTAACCTTCCTTACAAGGTTGTTGCTGTGAGAATTAAGCAGCTTTGGGTCCCTGATCAGAGAGAAAACTAGGATATAAAATAAAGAAAGAAGAAGCAAATCTAAGGATCGTAAAACCAAAGTGGAACTCCACCAACAAAGGGGTGGCAGAAAGAGCCCTGTGGGGACATTGGGCTCTTCCCTCCCAGCCCTCTTGGGGGGGGGCATCTTTGGGCCAGAGGGGGCGGTCCTTAGTCACAGGGGCCATGTAGCTTTTTGAGGAAGACTCCAGAGATGTCCACATAGAGGAGCAAATCCTTTTTGGTGGGTCGTTTTGTGGACAGGATTTTTTTCTTCTCTGAACATGGAATGCTACACAGGGGGGGGACCATTTTCCCACCTTCAAAGTGGCCAACCTTGATATCTTGCAGCACCAGAACCAAGGGGAAGAAGCCGGATCCCCTGAGCCTTGCAATGGAGAAGGAGCCCACCCTGCTGTCCCCTGGACGCCTCCCCAGTGACCGCTCCCTCCCCTACCTGAGCTGCTTGCATGGCTGGTCCTTTTCCTTCACCACAGGGAGGAGACACTGGAGAAGTCGTCAAGAGTGTATCTTCATTGCTGTCTGGTAAGGAAAGAAAGAGGCGGGGACATCCTTTTTTCTAAAGATACAGAATAAATATGCTGGGAATGAGGGGCTGAGGCGATGGGATGGGCGGGTTGACTGGAGGCAGTTGGTGGGAGATTCCAGCTGGGAACTGAAATCTCCCCGCACAGTGAAAACTAACCCTGCAGGGGCAATGTTTCTTCCCTTGCTCACCCTCACAGAGGAAAGCATCCCACAATGTATTCCGACATCCACAGTCTTAGTCGAAACCACCTTGAATCCATGCATGAAAAGGCCGGGGGACGTGCCTTAAATCAATACCAGGCACTCCATAAGTTCAGGTCTCCACAACTTAATTCTATTCAATAGGTGGGCCCGGTCTGAGACTCAGGCTTGTACATGTGTCAGACTGGAGCTGTTTCTCTTCACTGCTGACCTCAAAAGAGATCTTGCACCTGTGGTGAATGATCAATAGCAGGGGTCCCCAACCCCTGGGCCGTGGACCGGTACCAGTCTCTAGCCTATTAGCAACCGGGCCGCACAGGAGGTAAGTCGCAGGCAAGCGCAGAGCTGACGCCAGGGAACAGGCTAAAAATCTCCAGGGAAAAAAAGCCTGTCTCCTCAGGGGATCCCTTTCATACTTGCTCTCCAAGCCCCAACACCTCCTCAGCCATTGGCTCCTGCTTTTCCCTCCTTTGTCTCCAGGCCCAATCCTGAGGCTAGGAGGTTGCCTGGGCAACAGAGGCCTCCAGGGAAATGGGCCGAGAGGAGGCCTGAGGCCCGGGGGAAAGGCTGCCTTGAGGCCTACTGCAGGCTGCTCCCCTCCTCAGCCTCAGGCCTGGGCTCCTGGCAACCCCCAGGCCCAGAAAAGGCTCTTTAGAGGCTGAACCTAAAATAAGCAATTGCATCCCTTGTCTCAGGCCAGAACGTTGATCAAAATGCATCAAAGTCCTCATCCCTCTCAGACGGCAAATATCAAAGTCCTTTGTGTATAGGACCATCCAGCCCCAAGGTCCTGTCCACCCTATAAATATCTGGGCTCTGGCCCAGTCAAAGAGTCCACGCTTCCGTGGGAACCAAGTGTCGCACCCTCAGGGATCACCCTGGGCTTCTCTTCACAGATGCCGCTCCTTTTCTGCAGACCTCGCTTCTCGTCTGATAGGTACTCTTCCCCTCAAACATACTCGATTACCCATTTCCCAGCTATATTCCTGGGAACTTTGCTTGCTTGATACACGTATGTATGCTGCTTTCCTTTCAATAAAAAAATACCTTTGTCTTGGATAAAACCTTGTCAGCTTCCTGTGGGATGGACACTGTAAAAGTTGGTGGGAAATCCCGCTAGTTATGGACCTCTCGCTAAGACTGCTCCTTGCCTGCTAATTTCCCCCTATTTTGCAAGGAGCCTCATCCAGGTAATATAAGGGAGGTTCCTGCTCCTTGCACCCTTTCCAGCCTCTCCCGTTCTTCGCTTGCCCTCCCACATTGCGACAATAATCGGGGGCTTTGGAATGCTGTCTGGCAACTAGTAACTTGACAATAGTAGATGGAAAAAGAAGGCAGGAGGCTGTGACAGTGAAAAATTAGGATTTCAGAATTCAAGACGGTCTCTTGCTCCCTGCCTGCTGAAAAAGGACTATGGATGAACTCAGTTTGGCTTCCGGGAAAATTCCCCATACAAGCTGGAGAGTAGGTGGGAGCTGTTCAATCCACGGAAAAGGGAGGAGAGAAAGTGGCACGTGTGAGCAGAGGCTCCCTCTTGGCATGGCTCCTTCAGCAGCCCAGAATCTTGGCCCACCTGCTGTGGGATTTGTTCAGCACCAACCTACTTGCCACCCAAGTCTTTGCCAACATCTGCCATCTTCTCACGTCTCTGCAACCCCATGGTCCCCTCTCTGCACCTTCCCAGTCCCTTACCCAAATCTACAGTGGGTCACCATACAAAGTCTGGGCTTGAAGGTCAATAGATCAAAAACTCTGGAAACCACTGACCTTGAAGGCCTGTGTCAGGCACCCTTCCATTTACCAGGGTTAGATCTGACAGGCTGCAGAGAAGAGCCTTGTCTCTTACAGCCCCTCAGGCTTCGCCCCTTCCCCTACAGCATCCAGGCCCAGATGAAAACAGAGCGACCTTCTCTCTTGTGGCCCCATCCTTTTCAATCCCCTCCCAGGAGGTTGGACTAGCCTCATTATACAGCCCCCATAAGCATGTGAAAACAGGACCTTTAATCCAAAGTCATTAAGATGACAGCAATCAGAATGCTAGGAGGGAGATAGAGCCAAACTCATACAGCTTTGGGGATTCTACAAAACAGGTCTCCTTTCTCACACGCCACCTCCCCACGAAATACAGTGAAGCAGCATCACCCTATCTCCAGCACCAAGGGAAGGGATTTCACACCCCTCTTGAAGACACACTGCTGCGGGGGGGGTCACAGGAGAGAAGATGCTGAATGTTACTGGGAAGAAATACCATAGATGCCAGAACAATTCTGTGTTTATGATCCTCCGCACCCCCCAATACCTTTCTTTTGGCTACATCCACAAGGGCTGATTTGGAGGTAGGCAACAGTTTTTTAAAACCATCTGAGATGTTCAAAGAAAGGACCGTTTCCCTCAAGAGGGACAGCAGCGTGTGAATTTCAGGCTTCCTCAGCAGAAAGGAGAAGATGCTGCGAGGTGCCCCATTCACCCTTACTTACCTCCGCTTAAAATTTATTGCTGCCACTTTCACATCCTTTTATTTGTGTTCTTGGACACTTGGGGATCTGTACATGCCTTCAGGAGCTATCATTAAAGATGTTTAAAATAATTTGGCTTCCGTTTGCATCCTTGTCACACTTACCAAGAGCTTCCTTTTCCGCACTGGAGCTCTTTGAAGACTGCTCTAGCCTTCCCTATCAGGAATGATTTTATGCCCTCCGCAAACGTGGCCACGCTGGCGCTCCAGACCGAGCAGTCCCGGCTCCAGACCTGGCCTCTCCCTCCCTTCCCTGAAGCCCCCACCGTGGGTTGCCAGGAGAAAGGAGCGCTTCAGAGGGCAACTCCATGTTACACCCTAGACCCTGGGTGAGATTCCTCCCTCCCCAGGCTGTGCCCCCAGATCTCCAGGAACTGCCCCGGCCAGAGCTGCCGGGCCTCCTCTCCCTTCTTCAACCCCGATGAAAGCCGAGCTCAAGGCATTCCACAGGCACAGGAAAGCGGGTTCCCCACCACCACCTCCCGCATGCATTGCAGGGGCCTCCTGACTTTGCACAAAAGAGGCCGCCCCCTCCCTCCCCCATACACCACCAGGGAACCGCTTCGGAGGCCTGGATGGGGCGGTTCCAGCTCTGGATCGGCGGCTGCTTTGGGCCTCGCCTCTCCCACCCCCATTTCTCCTGCCGCCCATTCCCTTCCCTTAAAACAACATCATCTGGCGGCACCTTAAAGGCCGGGCGCCATTTCAACCCAACAGTAAACCTGAAACGTCGTCGCCTGGTCTTCCAGGCGCCCCCAGATTGCTTTGCTTTCCTTGCGGTCCGGCAGCCTGGCCCGGCGGCCCCTCCGCCTTCTCCGCGTCTGCGCTCCAAACTCACCGGCGAAGGAGCCGCGGCGGGGCGCGTGGGGAGAAGCGGGGCCCCTTTGGCGAAGCCTCGCCAGGCCCCCTCCTGGCGGTGCCTCTGGGAAGGGGGACTCGCTCCCCTTAAGCCTGCAAAGGACAGCGGGGGAAGGAGAGGGAGGCGCGGCCTTGGCAAGCTGGACACGCAGCACCGGATTTTACGCAGAGGATTCCTCGGTCTCTCCACCGCGGGGCGGGGCGGGGCGGGAGGGGAGGAGAGAAGTCTCTGCCAGCTCTCTCTCTCTCTCTCTGTCTCTGGGAGGGAAGGTGGCAAGGTATAGACCCGTCTGATCCGAGGCTGGCTGCTAAGCAGGATCTGACCCGGTCAGAATTGGCTAAGAGATCCCCGGAGAAGAGCAAGGTTGGGCTCTGGAAGAGTTAAAGGGAGACAGGCAGGACTGCCAACAGAAGGAAATGTGGAAGCAGCACCCCGCCCCTGAGAAAAAGAGTCCCTGGCGCTTCTCACATCCAGAACCAGCTTTCTCCAAACAGTCTAGTGGGTTGAAAGGGCCTTGCTCTGAAAGGGAATTGCATCCATGTCACATCCCCAGAGGGAGAGATCGTGCACTTCTAAAGGGTCCCAGCCAAGGCACAGCTCTGAACAACTAATGTGAGTTATGCATTTCTGCACTCATTAAAATTGAAATATCCACTTTTAGGTGCGATCATTTCTGCCTTGAAAGATACAAAGGTGATTTTGTCACAGCCTTCGGAAAGCTTTGACTCTGCGGTTCATTGGCTTTCACAGTTCCTGTCTGCAGCAGTGACTACTGAATTTAACCTGTTGAGCTCTATATTCCAGCACAGGAAATTTTCTGCTTTGGGTTGGAAAGCATCACCTTCGAGGAGCCTCTGTGTTTGCAGCCTGGGCAGCCTCTCCTGGAGGCGCTACTTGCTCCGAGTCCTCGTGCAG
This sequence comes from Eublepharis macularius, assembly GCF_028583425.1. Taxonomy (NCBI): domain Eukaryota; kingdom Metazoa; phylum Chordata; class Lepidosauria; order Squamata; family Eublepharidae; genus Eublepharis; species Eublepharis macularius. Next base: position 179,857,180 of record NC_072793.1, read on the forward strand.
AGCCTCAAGCAGATGTCAGAGAAGCTGTGATCCAGCCTCGTGTCATCCCAGAGCCGACTGGCCAAAGTGGAATGGAACCTCGAGGGAACCCACACCCTGTCTGACTCAGGACATCTCTGCCAAGCAGCAGCATGCAGTTTTGTTTTTTTTACTATGGCCTCACAGCAGTAGATGAACCTTCGCTCACAGTGAAAGAAGATTTTTCCAGTAATCATGCTTTGCAATTTTGTAGCCCAATAAACTTTTATATAGCTTACAAATGTATATTCATACATTATGCTAAGCATTTATATTTTTGTACCACTTTTATAATTACTGAAATAGTTAAGTTTCTCGATCAAGAGAGGGTGTTGCACCAATATAGATAAAAGCACATGACAATAATCAATACTGAGCAATACCAGGCCAAATTCTTGTGTTCTCTAGATGAACTTCTAAACTTTGCATGAACTATCTATGTGTTAGGTAATTCTAACAGGTGTGCTTTAATCTTTTGACAGTTGATTAAAATAGTGGACTCTATCGAGATTAAAGTTCCTCTATCGGAGATTCAACCAATGGTGATCTCTCAACTTAACTTTTCCTGACACTTCTCAGAGATTTGTAGTTCTGTTTTGTAAGTCTGAGTATAACGTAATTTTTTACTAATTGGAAGGTAGTACTATAGAAATTATGAATATTCAGAGAAGCATCAGACCAATCGTTTGTTTGTGCTATCATGTGAATAGACCTTAAATATTTGCATATGATGAGGTATAAAATTGCAAACACAGATAGAATGGTAGAGCTCTGATGGAAGAAATCTCTTGAGAGAATTTAGGTGAGAACTTATTTTTACCCATGTATTTCATAGAAACTTTGAATATGTTAAACTTGGAATGTATTAAGGAATGTTAGCAAACTTATTTCTTATTGCCTTTCTGTGTTCTGATTTTATAAGATTTATATTAATAGCCATTTATATTTTGATTACTTGCTTCATTAAAAAACTAGGGTGAAAAACTAGTGAAATAAACTCTAGACAGGTGACTGTGTGTTTGATAAAGAGTTGCAAAGCAATATTGAACCCTATATAAATAAATGAACTGATAAACATCTGGTTCAAAGAACTTATCTGTTTGACAGGTCTGAGAACTAATTGCTGTAAGCTTTCCAGGAGAGAGAGACATCTTTCTCTTGGCTAGTAGAAGCTTAGTTTCAGACCCGGGCAAAAGCTCGTTACAGGACGTTTGCATGGAACTATGTGCTCCACACAGAGCAATAAGAACATTTCCTTCTCCACTCTTCTGCCAGAGATGAGATCCCAGAGTCACCCTTTCCGTTCTGCTCCCACCTCCAGAATTTGATAAGCCACTGGGCAGATACATGGGGGAGGGTGCCGCTGGAAGTGACAGACCTTGAATTTAGGGGAGTGCAATCAACTGATTGGTGCCCCAATGTATACACAGGGTACTCTTGGGGGGATGCCATTGGAAACTCTGACACCCCCCCCCCAATGGTTATCCGGAGCACTTCCCAAAGGCACAGGGGCCATTCTGGACTCATCAGACCTTGTTTCTGTTTCCTTGCTACTATTCAATAAAAAGTGAAGTGATCAATAGTTGTGTCCCTGTGTGTTTGCTGTCAAATCAAGGAAGCTTGCTTCCCACGCTCACTCCCTACTCCACTCCATTCTCTGGCGTAGCACCACTCCCCTCTTCCTATTACATAAAAGGGAAGCCGTATTACAGACGACTAACTTCCTAGCCTAGTGGATGTCCAGAGGATGCTGTAGTGACAGGGAGCCCAGGCAAGGGAGCCTGTGCCTCCAGAGAGCGCAGCATGGTGGGAAGTGAAGGCAAGGAGGATGCTCTCTCCCACCTCCCCCCCCCACCTTCACCCAGCCACAATCCAGTAGAGGAGGAAGTGGAAATGGCCTCCCGCCAGCTATCAAGAGTGGGGAGAAGGTGGGAATGCCCAACTGACCCATCCCATCTTCACCCAGCAGCAATCAAGGTGCAGAGCAAGAGGCAATGACTGCCCACCCTTCCCCCGTCTGGAATCAGGCACCTTATAGGTGGCAATGCCTGCTCCTCCTCACCCAGACATGATCAGGCGTGAAGCATGTGGCAATGCACCCCTTCACCCAGCTGGAAATCAGGCGCGGAGCATGTGGCAATACCCCTCTCTTCAATTATCGGGAATCAAGCACAGAGCAGGTGGCAATGCCCGCCCTCTTCAACTGGCAGGGATCCACCATGGAAGAGGGAGCAATGCACCTTCACCTGATCACGATCAGGAGCAGAGGAGGCAGCAATGCCGGCCCCCCCTTCACCCAAGCGGGATCAGGCACGGAGCAGGTTATAACGTCCACCTCCCCTTCACCCATCTGGAATCAAGAGAGGAGCAGGCGGCATTGCCTGCCTCCCCTTCATATGGCCAGTATCAGGCATGGAGCAGGGGACAATGTGTCTCCCTTCACTCATCCAGGATCAGGTATTGAGAAGACAGCAATGTCCACCTTCACCCAACTGACATCAGGCATAGAGCAGACAGCAATGGCCACCCTTCCTTAACCTGCTGGGGTCAGGAACAGAAGAGTCGCCAACACCACCCCCTTTACCCAGCAGGAATCAGACGTGGAGCAGATGGCAATGCCCACCCCCTTTACCCAACTGGGATCAGGTGCAGAGCAAGTGACAATGTCCGCCTCCCCTTCACCCATCCGAAATTAAGAGTCAATTAGACGGCAATGCCCACCTCCCCTTCATATGGCTGGGATCAGGCGCAGAGAAGGGGAAAACTCCCCCACCCCTTCACCCGGCTGGGATCAAGTACTGAACAGATGGCAATGCCCCTTCTTTCACCCAACCAGGGTCAGGTGTTGAGCAGGTGGCAATGCCTGCCCGCCCATAACTGTCCGGGATCAAGAGCAGAGCAGATAGCAACGCCGCCACCCCCCTTCACCCAGCCGGGATGAAGCACGAAGCAGGTGGCAACGCTCACCTCCCTTCACCTGGCCAGGATCAGGAGCAGAGCAGGTGGCAATGCCCCCCTTTTCCTGCTCAGGATGTCCCCCCTACATCCAGCAGGAATCAGGTGGGGAGCAGGTGGCAACATGCACCCCCCTTCACATGGCTGGGATCTGGAGTGGTGCAGGTGGCAATGACCCCCATCCTTCCCCTGGTCGGGATCAGGAGCAGAGTAGGTAGCAATGTACGCCTGCTCCCCCTTCCCTTTCTAGAGCCCCTGTTTTTTTTCCGTCAATAGGTTTTGTTGCTAGTCTGTAATATTCCCATAGGGCTTCATGGAATGGTTTCCGCTTCATGAATCTGGATGTGGGGCATTCACATACATGCATGCTGGAAAAACTGAGGTTCGACTTCACGGTGCCACTGAATTTCAGTTCTGTTTTCCTACCCCTGACTAACATGGGTCCGCCCCAACATTTCTACTTGTGCACTCTGCAGGCCACTGTCGTCTGGTTGCAGAGGGAACTGGGTAGGGAGATTGGTCAAAGGGGGGATAAGTATGCAGATGCTGGGTCTGATACACTGTCCCCCAGTGCTGCTAGTATCTGATAAGCCACTGGGCAGATATGTGGGGAGAGTGCTGCTGGAAGTGACAGCCCTGTCAGTGGGGCATGTAGGGGTTGTGAAGGGGTTTGTCATCCGAAATGATGAACGTCTGTTTCAGCCCATCAGCTGAACGGTCCCTTCCCCCTTTTGTGGTTTGCATGGGCAAGACATCAGCTGAGCTTCCCTGACCAACTCTGGCCTCTCTCCATGTGGGGACTGAACCAGAGGCCCAGCCATCCTACCTCAAGGCATATCTGCCAGGACCCATATGTCTGGAGGTGATTTCTGCATTTGCAGTGAAATGCCTAATACCTGATGCTTTTCCCCCTTTGCATGTGCCTTCTTCGCCGAGGGAAGAGGCTAAGGATGTATGTTTGGGGGGGGGGGTGTCCAAACATAAGAGTCCACTTTATGCTTTCCTGCCACAGGAAAATGAGTGGGCTAGATCTCTTGACTGCCTACCCTGCCCAACAGTGGCTGGGACCCAGCTGGCACACATCACACATTGAAGACCTTTGCCAGAAGACTATGTGGGGTGTTTAAGACTTTCTGGGATACTGCCATATATTCCAACAGATGACTGCCACACCTTGGCTTGAGCAATAGACTGTGGCTCTGGTGCTGATCTACGGTGGCCAGCTCTGGTTTAGGAAATTCGTGGGAGATTTGGGGTGGTTCTTAGAGAGGCTTGAGTTTGAAGAAAGGAAGGAGGTAAGTGGGGCTATGATACCGTACAGTATGACCTCTGAAGCTGTAGTTTTCTCCAGGCCAACTGGTCTCTACGGTCTGGAAATGTAATTCCAAGAGAACTCTGGACCCCACCTGCAGGATCATAAACATACATGACGCATCTGCAGGATGCCCTAGAGCATCAGTGGCATCACAGACCTTTGTTGTGGTTGTGCAGTTCCCTGGTCTTCCTGACCTCTTGATGCCAATGGGATGAAGGGCCAAGGGCGTACTTGCCAGCAGACCCTTTCTGCCACTCAGAGGGATGTCATCAGGCACTGCTTTGTGAGCAGTGGATCTAGTCAGGGATGCTAGGGACCTCAGCACACTCACTCTGCACCCTGGACCATGAAGCCTGGAGCGTCTTGCTCCCCTACCTCAACAAAATTCTGATATGCTGCAGATGGTGGGTTCTCAGGATTTGGCTTTTAATCTCTGAAACTTTTGAAGTAATTAAACGAAACTATGGTAGAGATCACTATGAACTGTTGCATTACATTCTCATTTTGTAAGCCAATCTATTTGAAGAAATGTCCATCAAAACTCCAAGCATTTCTACAGCATGTCCCCCACCGGAGTAAATTCTTAAAATAAAGCTTCCAATGTGACTGAAGTTTTTTTCCACATTCCAGGCATTTATACGGATTCTACAAAGGGTGAATTCTTTGAGTGTCAGTTTGCTTGTCAGAGTGTCAGTTTGCTTGTCAGTTCTCTAGCCAGAGTTACACCATGTTAACATACTGTAAGCTGTAGTTGTTTAGTTTTCCTCCCTCTAGGCCCAAGTGGTACCCAGGCCACATGTATCCACGGGAGCGAAGAGTCCTTATTAGCCCGTTCCGGCCAACGACCTTGACGTCCTCGTCTTCCCTTGCCTTCACAGACAGGACTAAGGGGGGAGGCTAAAAATAGGTGTTTGAAGTGTTGTTACCTTCGTTTTCATGTGTCATTCTCAACAAAGCTTTCGTTCAGCCAAGGGCCTCAAGCCCTTGAATTGTAGACACCTGTATCCTGAGCATAATCTTCCAATAAACCTTTTGGAACCAAGAAACCTTGTGCTTCTTGCAGAAGGGGGGAGACAAACTCTAAATAACTGAAATTCCATAGTCTAACAGGTAAAAAAGGTATCCACTATCCCTGAAGCTTCTTCCACACTCCAGGCATTCATATGGTTTCTCCACTGTGTAAATTCTTTGATGGACATTAAGCTTATTACTCTGATTGAAGCTTTTTCCACACTCCAGGCATTTGTATGTCTTCTCTCGTGTGAATTCTTTGATGGTTAGTAAGATGTCCACTGTGACGGAAGCTTTTTCCACACGCCACGCATTTATATGGTTTCTCTCCCGTGTGAATTCTTTGATGGACAGTAAGACTTCCATTGCAACTGAAGCTTTTTCCACATTCCAGGCATTTATATGGTTTCTCCCCTGTGCGAATTCTTTGATGGACAATAAGATCACCGCTCCGACTGAAGGTTTTTCCACACTCCACGCATTTATATGGTTTCTCCCCTGTGTGAATTCTTAGATGGATAGTAAGAGTTCCACCTCGACTGAAGCTTTTCCCACACTCCGAGCATTTATATGGTTTCTCCCCTGTGTGAATTCTTTGATGGACAATAAGTTCGCCACTCCGACTGAAGGTTTTTCCACACTCCAGGCATTTATATGGTTTCTCCCCTGTGTGAATTCTTTGATGGTTAGTAAGATTTCCATTCTGATTGAACCTTTTTCCACACTCCAGGCATTTATATGGTTTCTCCCCTGTGTGAATACTTTGATGGGAAGTAACGTTTCTAGTCTCTCTGAAGCTTTCCCCACACTCCGGGCACTTATATGGTTTTTCCCCAGTGTGAATTCTTTGATGGGCACAAAGCTCTCCACTCCGGGTGAAGGTTTTTCCACAATCCAGGCATTTATATGGTTTATACACTAGGTGAATTCTCTGATGGGCAACAAGATATCCACTCAGACTGAAGCTTTTTCCACACTCAGAGCATATGTATGGTTTCTCCCCTGTGTGTATTATTTGATGGACAATAAGCTCTCCACTCTGACTGAAGCCTTTTCCACACTCTAGACATTTATACGGTTTCTCCCCTGTGTGACTTCTTTGATGGACAGTAAGATTGGTACTCAAAGAGAATTTTTTTCCACACTCCAGGCATTTGTATGGTTTCTCCCCTGTGTGAATTCTTTGATGGAGAGTAAGATGTCCACTCTGTCTGAAGCTTTTCCCACACTCCAGGCATTTATATGGTTTCTCCCCTGTGTGAATTCTTTGATGGACAGTAAGATCGCGACTGTGACTGAAGTTTTTCCCACACTCCAGGCATTTATAAGGTTTCTCTCCTGTGTGAATTCTTTGGTGGACCATAAGACTTCCACTCCAATTGAAGCTTTTTCCACACTCCAGGCATTTAAATGGTTTCTCCTCTGTGTGACTTCTTTGATGAATAGTAAGATGTGTACTCAAATAGAAGTTTTTTCCACACTCCAGGCATTTGTATGGTTTCTCCCCTGTGTGAATTCTTTGATGGACAGTAAGATGTCCACTCTGTCTGAAGCTTTTCCCACACTCCAGGCATTTATATGGTTTCTCCCCTGTGTGAATTCTTTGATGGACAGTAAGATCGCCATTCTGTCTGAAGCTTTTCCCACACTCCAGGCATTTATATGGTTTCTCCCCTGTGTGAATTCGCTGATGGACAGTAAGATCGCCACTGTGACTGAAGCTTTTCCCACACTCCAGACATTTATAAGGTTTCTCCCCTGTGTGAATTCTTTGATGGACAGTAAAATTTCCATCCCGATTGAAGCCTTTTCCACACTCCAGAAATTTATATATTTTCTTCTTATTTTTCCTGGTAACAGTGCATTCCATACGGTTTACTCCGTTATATACGTTTTGTACTCGAAAGTCTCTGTGCTGTAAAAGGTCAGAATTATTCCTCTCTTTCGATGAATGTTTTCTTTTCTGCTTCTTTAGGGCACCATTATATTCAACACTCTCTTTCACATCTGAATATGTTTCTTCTTTGTTAGTCACCAGATGTTCTTCCACTTCATTCCATGACTTCCATACGCCTCCTGCTGAAAAGAAGATACATCCGGGTTGATGACAAAGCACATTCCCTGAATATCCTGTCAGAGTTTCCTACTTTGCCTTGTAATGTTTTCATTTGCACTCTGTGAACGCTCAGGGGTTCACAGAGGTTACGTTCAAACAGTCTGTATCCAGTTCTCACCCTCTCTTTCTCTATTCTTTCTAAATTTCAAGCTGAGTAAATTGCCAGAGTAGTCATTTGTACAGTAGAAAATATAGCCCAAGTGGACAAAGGGAGAGTATGTACACAATGAAGGCCTTCTAGTTCAAAATGACCCAATGTTAAAAACTTCCTCTTTTCCTCCCTGAGTTAATGAGGAGTGGTTGGGAGGGGCCTTTCTTGGGAAAGTGTTTCTCAAAGGAAATGTTTTCCTATGAGATCTGTCAGGAATTGATGTGGATCACATTACTTCTTATATTGACCAACCATTGCAATAATAGATGCAGCAGGTACCCTGAATGTTATGCAATATATCTCTGCAAAGGAAGCGGCAAGAGAATGCCTTTTTCAAAATGAACACTGGGAATTCAGAGAACCTACTGCATCTATTATTATAATGATAGGTCAATACATCAGTATGAAAATAATGATTTTTTTAAAAGAGACCAGGTGGCATGGGGGAGGGAGGGGGACCACTTCCAGGACAAGAAAAAGCAGTGTAGTTTGAAAGGGTCGTAGCCACTGCTGTAGCTCTGGGCACCATCCCACAGAGGCTGCCTTAACCTGTTGGTGGTGACCTCTGCCTCTTTGCTCTGGGTCAGCCCAGACAGGATACCCCACTTGGGACCATGTTCTGGGGGTGGGAGGACTTGGGTGGTGAAGCTTTTGCCCACCTAGGCTTCCCCAAGCAAAGACAGGCAGTGTGTTCATCTGGAATTATATGGAAAAATAAGAAGGGGTGCTGTGATGCCACTGATGACAACAGCCCCCTTGCTAGAAAATCCTCATTATTTAAGGCACCTGAGAAAATGCAAAAATGAAGAGGGAGGGCAGGCCTGAGAACAAGAACCGTACTCAAACTGTTTCCAGAGCTTGTGGATCAACTGCTAGGAAAATCAGGAGTAAGTCAAGTGTGAAGAAAAGGCGAAGGAGAAGTTCAGACTGTGAGGACAAACAAGGCCACAGAAATGCAACAGCCTTTGGAAGGAAATGCAGGCCACACAGAACCCCATGACAGCTACCTGCCAATCCCTCCTCTTCATCAGAGATCAGGGGAAACTGCTCCTCCTCCTCCTCTTCCAGCCAGGAGATGAGGCCAGGCTTGGCAATCTGAGGCCCTTTTTATCCACAAAACAAACAAACAACAACATTAAAACACTTCAGTGCGCACGTAAGTTCAGCAATGCCAAGCAACCTGAGAACTAAGTAATTGTCAGAGAAGCCAGCAGGGTTTCAGACACATCTCAGCTCAGGAAAGGCAAGGCATAGACTGGAGGGAAGCCCCTGCTTAGACTGGCCCCCTCCACCTTCTCCAGCTCAAAGCTACTCCAGGTGCCTCTTGTGATACTCTCATGTGGGCCACGCAAAGGACGCCCAGGTAGTAGCTCTTTCTCTGCAAAGAAAACCCACAACCACATAAGAGGAAGGATTGTGGAAAGCGGCAGAGGTAAGTCAGTGGGCCCAGGGCAGGCACGGTCTGTCCTTCCATAGCAGGGGCTTCCTTACAGTCACTCCTCACAACAAGAAGGAGACAGCCCAGGAGAAAGGGATCCTCACCCAGACAAGCCACGTTCACAAAATTCTCCAGCATGACTTCCTTATAGAGAGTTCTCTGGGATGGGCTCAGCAATCTCCACTCCCTCTGCGTGAAATACACAGCCACCTCTGCAAAGGACACCCCACCCTGGAAGGAGAAGAAAGAAGCATTTCTTAACATCACTAGAAAGCTGGTCTACAAGAAAGAAGATCCAAGATTCTAGTGTGGCTTAGTGAGTAGAAAGACAGACTAGGACTTGGGACGGCTGAGTTTGAATCTCTGCACTTCTACGGAAGCTCCTCTGGGGACGTTGGGCCTGTCTGTCTCTCAGCGTAACCTTCCTTACAAGGTTGTTGCTGTGAGAATTAAGTGGAGGAGGCTGATGTGAAAAGCAGCTTTGGGTCCCTGATCAAAGAGAAAACTAAGAAATAAAATAAAGAAAGAAGAAGCAAAACTAAGAATGGTAAAACCAAAGTGGAACTCCACCAACAAAGGGGTGGCAGAAAGAGCCCTGTGGGGACATTGGGCTCTTCCCTCCCAGCCCTCTTGGGGGGGCATCTTTGGGCCAGAGGGAGCGGTCCTTAGTCACAGGGGCCATGTAGCTTTTTGAGGAAGAGTCCAGAGATGTCCACATAGAGGAGCAAATGCTTTTTGGTGGGTCGTTTGGTGGACAGGATTCTTTTTTTCTCTGAACATGGAATGCTACACAGGGGGGGGACCATTTTCCCACCTTCAAAGTGGCCAACCTTGATATCTTGCAGCACCAGAACCAAGGGGAAGAAGTCCAATCCCCTGAGCCTTGCAATGGAGAAGGAGCCCACCCTGCTGTCCCCTGGACGCCTCCCCAGTGACCGCTCTCTCTCCTACCTGAGCTGCTTGCATGGCTAGTCCTTTTCCTTCACCACAGGGAGGAGACACTGGAGAAGTCGTCAAGACTGTATCTTCATTGCTGTCTGGTAAGGAAAGAAAGAGGCAGGGACATCCTTTTTTCTAAAGATACAGAATAAATATGCTGGAAATGAGGGGCTGAGGCGATGGGATGGGCGGGTTGACTGGAGGCAGTTGTTGGGAGATTCCAGCTAGGAATTAAAATCTCCCCGCACAATGAAAATTAACCCAGCGAGGGGAAAGTTTCTGCCCTCTCCCTCTCTGCTGGACATGATGCATTTCTGTAGCAACAGGATATTAACAGAGGGAAGCATCCCACAATGTATTCCTACATCCACAGTCTTAGTCGAAACCACCTTGAATCCATGCATGAAAAGGCCGGGGGACGTGCCTTAAATCAATACCAGGCACTCCATCAGTTCAGGTCTCCACCACTTAATTCTATTCAATAGGTGGGCCCGGTCTGAGACTCAGGCTTGTACATGTGTCAGACTGGAGCTGTTTCTCTTCACTGCTGACCTCAAAAGAGATCTTGCACCTGTGGTGAATGATCTATAGCAGGGGTCCCCAACCCCTGGGCCGTGGACCGGTACCAGTCTCTGGCCTATTAGCAACCGGGCCGCACAGGAGGTAAGTCGCAGGCAAGCGCAGAGCTGACGCCAGGGAACAGGCTAAAAATCTCCAGGGGAAAAAAGCCTGTCTCCTCAGGGGATCCCTTTCATACTTGCTCTCCAAGCCCCACCACCTCCTCAGGCATTGGCTCCTGCTTTTCCCTCCTTTGTCTCCAGGCCCAATCCTGAGGCTAGGAGGTTGCCTGGGCAACAGAGGCCTGCACGGAAATGGGCCGAGAGGAGGCCTGAGGCCTGAGGGAAAGGCTGCCTTGAGGCCTACTGCAGGCTGCTCCCCTCCTCAGCCTCAGGCCTGGGCTCCTGGCAACCCCCAGGCCCAGAAAAGGCTCTTTAGAGGCTGAACCTAAAATAAGCAATTGCATCCCTTGTCTCAGGCCTGAACGTTGATCAAAATGCATCAAAGTCCTCATCCCTCTCAGGCGGCAAATATCAAAGTCCTTTGTGTATAGGACCATCCAGCCCCAAGGTCCTGTCCACCCTATAAATATCTGGGCTCTGGCCCAGTCAAAGAGTCCACGCTTCCATGGGAACCAAGTGTCGCACCCTCAGGGATCACCCTGGGCTTCTCTTCACAGATGCCGCTCTTTTTCTGCAGACCTCGCTTCTCGTCTGATAGGTACTCTTCCCCTCAAACATACTCGATTACCCATTTCCCAGCTATATTCCTTGGAACTATGTTTGCTTGATACACGTATGAATGCTGCTTTCCTTTCAATAAAAAAATACCTTTGTCTTGGATAAAACCTTGTCTTGTCAGCTTCCTGTGGGATGGACACTGTAAAAGTTGGTGGGAAATCCCGCTAGTTATGGACCTCTCGCTAAGACTGCTCCTTGCTTGCTAATTTCCCCCCAATTTGCAAGGAGCCTCATCCAGGTAATATAAGGGAGGTTCCTGCTCCTTGTACCCTTTCCAGCCTCTCCCGTTCTTTGCTTGCCCTCCCACATTGCGACAATAATCGGGGGCTTTGGAATGCTGTCTGGCAACTAGTAACTTGACAATAGTAGATGGAAAAAGAAGGCAGTGAAAAATTAGGATTTCAGAATTCAAGACGGTCTCTTGCTCCCTGCCTGCTGAAAAAGGACTATGGGTGAACTCAGTTTGGCTTCTGGGAAAATTCCCCATACAAGCTGGAGAGTAGGTGGGAGCTGTTCAATCCACGGAAAAGGGAGGAGAGAAAGTGGCACGTGTGAGCAGAGGCTCCCTCTTGGCATGGCTCCTTCAGCAGCCCAGAATCTTGGCCCACCTGCTGTGGGATTTGTTCAGCACCAACCTACTTGCCACCCAAGTCTTTGCCAACATCTGCCATCTTCTCATGTCTCTGCAACCCCATGCTCCCCTCTCTGCACCTTCCCAGTCCCTTACCCAAATCTACAGTGGGTCACCATGCAAAGTCTGGGCTTGAAGGTCACTAGATCAAAAACTCTGGAAACCACTGACCTTGAAGGCCTGTGTCAGGCACCCTTCCATTGACCAGGGTTAGATCTGACAGGCTGCAGAGAAGAGCCTTGTCTCTTACAGCCCCTCAGGCCTCGCCCCTTCCCCTACAGCATCCAGGCCCAGATGAAAACAGAACGACCTTCTCTCTTGTGGCCCCATCCTTTTCAATCCCCTCCAAGGAGGTTGGACTAGCCTCCTCATTATACAGCCCCCATAAGCATGTGAAAACAGGACCTTTAATCCAAAGTCATTAAGATGACAGCAATCAGAATGCTAGGAGGGAGATAGAGCCAAACTCATACAGCCGTGGGGATTCTACAAAACAGGTCTCCTTTCTCACACGCCACCTCCCCACGAAATACAGTGAAGCAGCATCACTCCAGCACCAAGGGAAGGGATTTCACACCCCTCTTGAAGACACACTGCTGCGGGGGGGGGGGGGTCACAGGAGAGAAGATGCTGAATGTTACTGGGAAGAAATACCATAGATGCCAGAACAATTCTGTGTTTATGATCCTCCCCACCCCACAATACCTTTCTTTTGGCTACATCCTCAAGGGCTGATTTGGAGGTAGGCAACAGTTTTTTAAAACCATCTGAGATGCTCGAGGAAAGGACCTTTTCCCTCAAGACAGACAGCAGCGTGTGAATTTCAGGCTTCCTCAGCAGAAAGGAGAAGATGCTGCGAGGTGCCCCATTCACCCTTCCTTACCTCCCTCCTGCTCCTGCTCGATGCCCCAGAACTGCAGCCTCTGCCTTCGATCTGAGGGAGCCTCGTCTCCCTTGGGGGAATCAGCAGGCCCTTCTGTCAGCCCCTGAAACAGCAGGCAGGCACGGGGAGGCAGATGAGGGAAGGAATGGTGCTGGGAAAAACCTGGGAAATGGTCTGGTTTTGGGGAAATGTTGGGTGCTTATTGGGGAGTGGGATTGGTAGGAGAGTCCTTTACATCGGTTGCCCCTTTGGAGCTCCCAGGTTGGATCCGTCTCACCTGCTCTTCCTGCATCTTGGCCTCTGCCTGGCTCAGCAGGAATCCTCCTTTCAGGGCCTCCGCCTGGGAACTGGTCTCCAGTCTGTATTCCCAGCAAGACCACAGAGTTTCCTTACTCGGCAGTCAATCCTTTTTTCAAGGCAAGGAATAACCAAATGCGCAGAGGTCCTTGTTCTGTGAAGCCAAAAAGATGAAGTGCAAGAAGATATTTTAACAGTTTTATTCTGCCAACTTCCTTGGGCAGGTCCCTTGGAAATGAGGCATAGAAATCCACTAAACAAGTCTATAGAGTTACTCTCTGCAGAGCCTACTGACTTCAATGGGCTTAGGAAGGGGTAAGGCACCTTAGGACTGCATTGTTAACACTGCACTACTGCAAGGAACTCTGCTGGGGTGCCATTCCTCCCAGGGCTTCTCCCTTAAATTTTATCACCTCAGCTACTCTCAGACTGAGTCAATCAGGATGTTGTATTTTGGAGTTACCATAGAGATCGCTCTCACTGCCATTATACTGTATGCTGCACACCTTTATTGGCGCTGTTTCTTAAGGATTTTTTCTTTGAGTTCATCAGGTTCACAGTGTCTATCTTGTGCTCCTAATGGATGATGCTGATTTTGCCAATACTTAAATTTTTTTGTTCCTCCGCTTAAAATTTATTGCTGCCACTTTCACCTCCTTTTATTTGTGTTCTTGGACACTTGGGGATCTGTAAATGCCTTCAGGAGCTATCATTAAAGATGTTTAAAATAATTTGGCTTCCGTTTGCATCCTTGTCACACTTACCAAGAGCTTCCTTTTCCGCACTGGAGCTCTTTGAAGACTGCTCTAGCCTTCCCTATCAGGAATGATTTTATGCCCTCCGCAAACGTGGCCACGCTGGCGCTCCAGACCGAGCAGTCCCGGCTCCAGACCTGGCCTCTCCCTCCCTTCCCTGAAGCCCCCACCGTGGGTTGCCAGGAGAAAGGAGCGCTTCAGAGGGCAACTCCATGTTACACCCTAGACCCTGGGTGAGATTCCTCCCTCCCCAGGCTGTGCCCCCAGATCTCCAGGAACTGCCCCGGCCAGAGCTGCCGGGCCTCCTCTCCCTTCTTCAACCCCGATGAAAGCCGAGCTCAAGGCATTCCACAGGCACAGGAAAGCGGGTTCCCCACCACCACCTCCCGCATGCATTGCAGGGGCCTCCTGACTTTGCACAAAAGAGGCCGCCCCCTCCCTCCCCCATACACCACCAGGGAACCGCTTCGGAGGCCTGGATGGGGCGGTTCCAGCTCTGGATCGGCGGCTGCTTTGGGCCTCGCCTCTCCCACCCCCATTTCTCCTGCCGCCCATTCCCTTCCCTTAAAACAACATCATCTGGCGGCACCTTAAAGGCCGGGCGCCATTTCAACCCAACAGTAAACCTGAAACGTCGTCGCCTGGTCTTCCAGGCGCCCCCAGATTGCTTTGCTTTCCTTGCGGTCCGGCAGCCTGGCCCGGCGGCCCCTCCGCCTTCTCCGCGTCTGCGCTCCAAACTCACCGGCGAAGGAGCCGCGGCGGGGCGCGTGGGGAGAAGCGGGGCCCCTTTGGCGAAGCCTCGCCAGGCCCCCTCCTGGCGGTGCCTCTGGGAAGGGGGACTCGCTCCCCTTAAGCCTGCAAAGGACAGCGGGGGAAGGAGAGGGAGGCGCGGCCTTGGCAAGCTGGAGACGCAGCACCGGATTTTACGCAGAGGATTCCTCGGTCTCTCCACCGCGGGGCGGGGCGGGGCGGGGCGGGGTGGGAGGGGAGGAGAGAGGTCTCTGCCAGCGCTCTCTCTCTCTCTCTCTCTCTCTGGGAGGGAAGGTGGCAAGGTATAGACCCGTCTGATCCGAGGCTGGATGCTAAGCAGGATCTGACCGGGTCAGAATTGGCTAAGAGATCCCCAGAGAAGAGCAAGGTTGGGCTCTGGAAGAGTTAAAGGGAGACAGGCAGGACTGCCAACAGAAGGAAATGTGGAAGCAGCACCCCGCCCCTGAGAAAAAGAGTCCCTGGCGCTTCTCACATCCAGAACCAGCTTTCTCCAAACTGTCTAGTGGGTTGAAAGGGCCTTGCGCTGAAAGGGAATTGCATCCATGTCACATCCCCAGAGGAAGAGATCGTGCACCTCCAGAGTCCCAGCCAAGGCACAGCTCTGTCTGCTCAGTTTCACTTTGCCATCTTGCCTGTGCCGTACTCACACAGAGGCTTACAAAGGCCTCCTCGTCTTCATTTTATTCTCACAACATTCCTGTGAGGTAGGTTAGCCTAAAAGAGTGTGAGCAGCCCACGGTCATCCAGCAAGCTTCCATGGTAGATGGGGAATTTAACCTGGCTCTCCCAGATCCTAGTTTGATTCTCTTAACTGCTACACCATGCTGACTCTCCTAAATGCTCCCTGTGTAAAAGGCCTCATACACACACCACATGTAAGAAGCTAATACAGAAAGAAGATCATACTCAAACTCTCCTTATAAAAGCCCGCCTCCCAGGAAGCATTGAAAAATATCATACCCCTTTCCCACACTGCCTCTCTTTCTCTCTCTCTCTCACACACACACACACAAAAACTCAGTCACACACATGAGTATTCTGCAACTCCAGATACGTTCTCTAGCCCACTAATTTCTCCGTTGGCTCTCTTTGGGTTTATTTTATTGTAACTTAAAGAACACTCTCCACATTGGCGTGGGCTTTTCAGCTGTAATGTAACATTTTGGACAGTTTCAATTCGATGTGGGGGGGGGCGCATTTCCTAGGACTCACTTCTGAATTTCTTTTCCTTTGGGCTTTGTTTGAACCTTACTTTGCTATAAATCCCACAGGATGTCCTTCTGGGGCAGCTAAAATATTTCCTGGGTCCTGGTCTTGGAGGATTCTTGAAGGGGTCTTTGCAAGGGAGAGAAGACTCCTGTCAGCCACCCTGAGTGAGTCACCGTCCAGGAATTCAACAGGGTAAGCCATGCTGGACTCGGGCAGGAAAGGAGGAGAGAAGCAGCAAGGACCAGCTGGCTGGCAAGAGGGAGAGGCTGCTGGAGACACTGATGGGCTAGGGGTGATATGGATGGAGAGGCGGCCCCAGAGGAGACTCTTTCAGAGACCGGCGGGACTCCCTCATCTTATTCCCTCCACCTCTTTATATTCCCACATGAGAATATCATAAAATCCTGACTGGATCAGCTCAGTGGCCGATCCAGGCCAGCAACCTGCCTCGCACAGTTGCCAACCAGTTACTGAGAGTGGGGGAGAGACCATGACACTGAGAGATCTCTGTCTTTTGGTGCTACACCTCTGAAGATGCCAGCCACAGCTGCTGGCGAAACGTCAGGAACTACAATGCCAAGACCATGGCAATACAGCCCGGAAAACCCACAACAATGACCATTGAAGAATTACACAATTTTTAAGTTGACAATGAGGAAATTGAAGTTGTTGGGGGGGGGGCACCCATAGCCCCATGACTTGTGCCTGATCTGAGCTATGGGGAGTGTCTATGAGAAGCCGTGGGGTGTGTGCGCGTGCACAGGTGTGGGGAGAGATGCAGCTGTCTGCAGATTTGGCATCCTAAACTATGTCTGGGCAGGGGAAGGGGAGGAGGCTCTTGGGGAGCCACTTGAGCCCCGCTCTGCTGTGCTGCATCAGCGAAGCCTGCGTAGTTTGGAGAGACCTTGGCCTCACTCCGAAGTGCACGGGAGTAACTCTTAGTTGGCTTCCTAAGCTCTTCCAGCTCGGGGTTTAGGACTGCACCACACGTTGTCTCGAAATGCCATTCTCCAATTGTCCTAAGGCTGGCCAAATCTGTACCTTTTAAGCTGCTCTTCTGCTACCTGGACTGGTGCTTACCTGGGGCGCTTCAGATGCTTCAGGAGGTGGGCTTGTAATAATTTCTTTTTGATGACAGGCATAAGAACCTCAGAGTTTTTTCAGCGGTATGCTGTGCAACACTCACATTTTGGCACCTGAATGCTTCTGTGCATTTTTCCTGGAAGCGAAATAGTATTTGGGCTACTTGTTTTATGTTAGTCATTTCTGCTCTGCTGCCGTTCTGTGTAGACAAGACTGACCTTGATGGACCTTGTCACCAATCAGAAATCTGAGAACAGGACTGGAGCAGGGCTTAAAGAAAACAAAATTACATAGTAAGATCCTACTTACAGCAACAGGCAGTATGGGATGTACTCGGTATAGGTCGTAGTCTCTGAACTTGTGCCCAAGCAGCTTTCTAAACCATTCTGAAAACAGTAGAAAACCATTATAAAGAATTATATGGAACAGCTGAGGAGCCAGCTCTTGAAGGGAGATTATTGATCCTAATAAGGGCTCTGTATAGGAATACCAAGATCCAGGTAAGGACAGATTCCCAAGGCCATCTCACAGAAGCCATAAGAAGGCCCTGTAAAGAGCCAGTTGGTAAACCCACTCATCAGACCTTGTTACTGTTTCCTTGCTGCAATTCAAAAAAGTGTGAACTGATCAACAGTTGTGTCCCTGTGTGTTTGCTGTTAAATCAAGGAAGCTTGCTTCCCATGCTCACTCCCTACTCTATGCCATTCTCTGACCTAGCACCACTCCCCTCTTCCTATTATATAAAAGGGAAGCCGTATTCCAGACGACTAACTTCCTAGCCCAGTGCACCTCTAGACGGCACTGTAGTGGCAAGAAGCCCAAGCAAGGGAGCCCGTGCCTCCAGAGAGTGCACCATGGCGGGAAGTGAAGGCAAGGAGGAAGCTCTCTCCCACCTCCCCCCCCCTTCACCTAGCCACAATTCAGTAAAGGAGGAAGTGGAAATGTCCTCCCGCCAGCGATCAGAGTGGGGAGGAAGTGGCAATGCCCAACTGACTCACCTCAACCAACTGACCCACCTCAACTTCACCCAGCAGGAATCAAGGTGCAGAGCAAGAGACAGTAACTGCCCACCCTTGCCCCATCTGGAATCAGGCACCTTATAGGTGGCAATGCCCACTCCCCCTCACCCGGACATGATCAGGCATGGAGAACGTGGCAATGCACCCCTTCACCCAGCTGGTAATCAGGCGCAGAGCATGTGGCAATGCCCCTCTCTTCAATTGTCAGGAATCAAGCACAGAGCAGGTAGCAACGCCCGCCCCCTTCACCTGGCCAGGACCACGCACAGAACAGGGAGCAATGCACCTTCACCTGGTCGCAGAGGAGGCAGCAATGCCTGCCCCCACTTCACCCAAGCGGGATCAGGCACGGAGCAGGTTATAACGTCCACTTCCCCTTCACCCATCTGGAATCAAGAGAGGAGCAGGCGGCACTGCCTGCCTCCCCTTCATATGGCCAGTATCAGGCATGGAGCAGGGCACAATGTGTCTCCCTTCACTCATCCAGGATCAGGTACTGAGAAGACAGCAATGTCCACTTTCACCCAACTGACATCAGGCATGGAGCAGACAACAATGACCACCCTTCCTTAACCTGCTGGGATCAGGAACAGAAGAGTTGCCGACGCCACCCCCTTTACTCAGCAGGAATCACATATGGAGTAGATGGCAATTGAGAGTCAAGCAGGCGGCAATGCCCATCTCCCCTTCATATGGCTGGGATCAGGCACAGAGCAGGGGAAAATGTCCCCCCCCCCTTCACCTGGCCGGGATCAGGTACTGAGCAAGTGGCAATGCCCCTTCTTTCACCCAACCGGGATCAGGTGTTGAGCAGGAGGTAATGCCTGCACGCCCTTAACTGTCTGGGATCAAGAGCAGAGCAGATAGCAACGCCGCCACCCCCCTTCACCCAGCCGGGATGAAGCACGAAGCAGGTGGCAACGCTCACCTCCCTTCACCCAGGATCAGGAGCGGAGCAGGCAGCAATGTCCCCCCTACACCCAGTGGGTATCAGGTGGGAACCAGGTGACAAAAAAACCCCTTCCCCCAGTTGGGATCAGGAGCGGAGTAAGTAGTAATGCCTGCCCGCCCGCTCTTTCTTTTCTAGAGCCCGGTTTTCCCCACCCTACAATGGGTTTTGTTGCTAGTCTGTAATATTCCCATAGGGCTTCATAGAATGGATTCCTCTTCATAAATCTGGATGGGGGGCATTCACATACATGCATGCAGGAAAAAACTGAGGTTAGACTTCACAGTGCCACTGAACTTCAGTCCTATTTTCCTACCCTTAACTGACATGGCTCCCCTCTGCATGCCCACCACTTCCACTTGCGCACTCTGCTCGCCGCTATGGTCAGGTTACAGAGGGAACTGGGTAGGGAGATTGGTCAAAGGGGGGATAGGTATGCAGACACTGGATCCAATACACTGTCCCCTGTCCCAGTGCTGCTAGTATTTGATAAGCCACTAGGCAGATACATGGGGGAGGATGCCGCTGGAAGTGACAGCCTGTCAGTGTGGCATGTACAGGTTGAGAAGGGGCTTGTCACCCAAAATGATGAACGTCTGTTTCAGCCCATCAGCTGGATGGTTTCTTCCCCCTTTTGTGGTTTGCATGGGCAAAACATCAGCTGAGCTTCCCTGACCTAAATCTGGCCTCTCTCCATGTGGGCACTGAACCAAAGGCCCAGCCATCCTACCTCAAGGCATACCTGCCAGGACCCATATGCCTGGAGGTGGTGTTTGCATTTCCAGTGGAATGCCTAATACCTACTGCTTTTCCTCCTTTGTGTGTGCCTTCTTCACTGAGGGAAGGGGCTAAGGGTGCATGTTTGGGGGGAGGGTCCAAACATAAGACTCCACCTTATGTTTTGCTGCCACAGGAGAATGAGTGGGCTATATCTTTTGACTGCCAACCCTGCCCCACAGTGGCTGGGACCCAGCTGGCACACGTCACACATTGAAGACCTTCCCCAGAGGACTATGAGGGGTGTTAAAGGCTTTGGTGGGACGCTGTCATATATTCTTACAGATAACTGCCATTCCTTGGGCTGGCACAAGGCAAGTGGGCCATGGACTCTGACTCTGATGCTTATCTAGGGTGTCCAGCTCTGGTTTAGGAAATTCTCAGAGATTTGGGGTGGTTCTTGGAGGGGCTTGAGTTTGAAAAAAGGAAGGAGGTAAGTGGGGATGACATACCATACAGTATGACCTCTGAAGCTGTAGCTTTCTCCAGGCCAACTGGTCTCTATGGTCACAAAATGCAATTCCAACAGAACTCTGGGCCCCACCTGCAGGATCGTAAACTTACATGACGCATCTGCAGGATGCCCTAGAGCATCAGTGGCATCACAGACCTTTGTTGTGGTTGTGCAGTTCCCAGGTCTTCCCTTCCTGACCTCTTGATGCCAATGGGATGAAGGGCCAAGGGGGTAGTTGCCAGCACACCCTTTCTGCTACTCAGAGGGATGTCATCAGGCACTGCTTTGTGAGCAGTGGATCTAGTCAGGGATGCTAGGGACCTCAGCACGCTCACTCTGCACCCTGGACCATGAAGCCTGGAGCGTCTTGCTCCCCTACCTCAACAAAATTGTGATATGCTGCAGATGGTGGGTTCTCAGGATTTGGCTTTTAATCTCTGAAACTTTTGAAGTAATTAAACGAAACTATGGTAGAGATCACTATGAACTATTGCATTACATTCTAATTTTGTAAGCCAATCTATTTGAAGAAATGTCCATCAAAACTCCAAGCATTTCTACAGCACCCCCAACCCCCGGAGGGAATTCTCAAGATGGGAAATAAAGCTTTCACAGTGATTGAAGGTTTTTTTGAAACTCCGGTCATTTATACAGTTTCTGCAAAGAGTGAATTATTTGATGATGTCCACTCCCCCTGAAGCTTTTTCCACACTCCAGGCATTTATATAGTTTCTTCTCTGTGTGAATTCTTTGATGGGCAGTAAGTTTTCTACTCCAGCTGAAGCTTTTTCCACACTCCAGGTATTTATATGGTCTCTCCCGTGTGAATTCCTTGATGGGAAGCAAGGTTTCCACTCCGATAGAAGCTTTTTCCACACTCCAGGCATTTATATGGTTTCTCCCCTGTGTGAATTCTTTGATGGATAGTAAGAGTTCCACCTCGACTGAAGCTTTTCCCACACTCCAGGCATTTATATGGTTTCTCCCCTGTGTGAATTCTTTGATGGACAGTAAGATTGCCACTCTGACTGAAGTTTTTTCCACACTCCAGGCATTTATATGGTTTCTCCCGTGTGTGAATTTTTTGATGGGCATTAAGACTTCCATTCCAACTGAAGCTTTTTCCACACTCCAAGCATTTATATGGTTTCTCCTCTGTGTGAATTCTTTGATGGACAATAAGATCACCACTCTGAGTGAAATTTTTTCTACACTCCAGGCATTTATATGGTTTCTCCCCTGTGTGAATTCTTTGATGGACAGTAAGCTGTCCACTCCGATAGAAGCTTTTTCCACACTCCAGGCATTTATATGGTTTCTCCCCTGAATGAATTCTTTGATGGACAATAAGATCGCCACTCTGATTGAAGTTTTTTCCACACTCCAAGCATTTATATGGTTTCTCCCCTGTGTGAATTCTCTGATGGACAGTAAGATTTCCACTCAGACTGAAGCTTTTTCCACACTCAGGGCATATATATGGTTTCTCCCCTGTGTGAATTCTTTGATGGATAGTAAGCTGTCCCCTCTGACTGAAGCTTTTCCCACAGTGCAGGCATTTATATGGTTTCTCCCCTGTGTGAATTCTGTAATGGGCATTAAGATCTCCACTCTCACTAAAGATTTTTCCACACTGCAGGCATTTATATGTTTTCTTCTTATTTTCTCTGGTAGCAGCACACTCAGTACTATTTTCTCCTTCGTACGTGTTTTTCACTTGAGAGTCATTTTGCTGCAAAAGGTCAGAAGTATTCTTCTCTTTCAATGAATGTTTTCCCTTCTGCTTCCTCAGGGAATCACTATGTCCAATGCTCTCTTTCAATCCTGAATATGTTTTTTCTTTGTTAGTCGCCAGATGTGCCTCTGTTTCATTCTGTGAATTCCACAGGTCTCCTGCTGAAAGGAAGAGAAATTTGGGTTGATGAGGAAGCACATTCCCTGAATATCCTTGTCAGAGTTTTCTACTTTGCTTTGTGATGGTTTTGTTTGGAGTCTGTGAATGGTCAGGGGTTAAGAGCAAATAGTCTGTACTCAGTTCTCCCCCTCTCTCAATTCTTTCTAAATTCCAAGCTCAGTAAATTGCCAGAGCAGCCATTTGTACAGTAATAAAAATAGCCCAAGCAGAGAAAAGAGAGAATATACAGTGGAGACCTTCTGCCTCAAAATGACCCAGTGTTAAAAACCTCCTCTTTTCCTCCCTGAGTGAGTTAACGGGAGGGAGAGTTGTTTGGAGAGGGGCTTTTGGGGAGAATACCTTTGAAGAGAGGGATAGTCATTCATGGAATAAAATAATGGAGTGTCCGAGGAGAGGGGGATAGCCAGATGGAGAAGAAATCTGACATTGAGAAACCTGAAACTATTAGAGTATTTCTGCATTTTGCTCTGACATATCGGAACAACTAGGGAAAGATGGATACATTTTTAACTCCGAGGAGGCAGCTAGGTACCGGCACAGGATGCCAGGCCAGAGGGGCGGGAAGGAGGCAGCAGAGAGGGAGCTTCAAAAGGGATTCGGTTTCGTTTTCCCGGCCATGTCGGATGTTCCTCTCCGCAGGTCCGGGGGGAACTGTCTGAGCAGCCTGTCTGGGCGGTTGACCCGCGAGGGTTAACCCTCAGGACTCCCAGTGAGGGAGCCTGGATCCAGGGCGCTGCGGGAAGAACCCCCTGGAAGTAATGCAGGGGGTAAATTGCTCGCTTGCTCCAACGGAGGCCGGCAGACTGGCGCAGCGCCTCGTGTGCTGCCAGGCCATGGAGAACGGCAATAAGCAGATTTAAGGTGAAAGCCTGTAAGTAAGCGAATCCTTTCTGATTCTTAAGCGTATGCGAAGGATTGGTGGGAGCTGAAGCTAAGAAGGCGCAGATTTCTTCCTCCTTTACCAAGTTTCGGAACTCAGTTGGCGTCCCCCCGCCCCCATGATGGCGACGAAAAAGCAGAGCCCAGCAATGAGTAAATCGGTGATGGCGACGCTACAGGGGAAGGGGGAAACTTTGGAAGAGTTGGTGAGATGAGCAGTTTTCGATGCTGTGCAGCCCTTTGTAGCGAAACTGAATGAAATGGGGCAAAAAGTTGATTCAGTGGAGAGCGAGGTGAAAGCCATTAAAGAAACAGCGACCGGAGCAGAGCAGTCTGCGCACGAGAACGCAGTACTCATGAAAGCAACAAGTAAGGAAGTGAAGCTTCTGGAGAATCAATTAATAGGATTGCAAGTGGACCGTGCCCAAACGGTACTGCGTCTTCAGAATGTAAAAGAGGAGGAAAATGAAAATTTAAAAGATGTGGTGTCTGGACTTTTGGCGACATTCGCAAAGGCAACTAAAGAAGAGTTAAAAAGCGACATCTTGGAGGTCCGGCAGACATCTTCAAAGTATGTAATGAAGCGGCAGCTGCCTCGTGAGATTATTATTGAATTTTCATCTAGGAAGACTCGGGACACCATTTTATATAATTCGTACAATGTGGACTTGGATTATTTGGGCAACAAGGTTAAAATTTTGAAGGATGTTCCATTTTTGGCTCGTAAAAGAAGATTCAGGTATAAAGGACTTGTGGCTTTCTTGAGGAAATGTGATGTGAAATATAAATGGTTGTTTCCAGAAGGTGTTTTGTTTAGTTATAACAATCAAACTTATAAGATTACATCGGAAGCCCAGCTGACAGACTTTTTGTTCAACCATCAGGAGTTCCATCAAGATGAACATCCAAAGTCTGAAGGGGAAAGTGGGGGGGAGGAGAGAGCGGGCGCAGCTGCTCCAGCTGCGCAGAGAGAATTGAGACCGAGACGCAAGGGGGGGGGGGAAGAAGATCTGATCCTGAATATGGCTGGTACTATATAAGATCTACTAATCTGATCGCATGTTAGAAAGTTAACTTTTAAGAAAAATTGCAGCATGAAGGGAATACAAGAGATGTAGTGTAGTGTTTACTGTTTGTATGTTGTTTTCCCCCTTTTCCCAGCCCCCCTCCCCTTTTTTCTCCCTTTTTCTTTCCCTTGTATTTTTGTAGTTTTTTGTAGTTTTCTATGTCAGATATTAAAAAATAAAAAAAAATAAAGAGAGGGAGCTTCAAAAGGAAGACATGCAGGAGAGGGTGGTGGGCATTGGAGAATGGAGAGGTTGAAGGAGGAGAGAGTCGTGAAGGATTAAGGAGGCAGTGCTATAGAGTCGAAGCAGCAGCAAGCAGCAAGGCTCAGAGAAGAGACGGCAGGGACAGAGGTCCAGTCTCAGAAAGCCAGGGAGGAGGGAGTGGAGGCTCTGAGCCCAGCCCTGTCAGGTAACCCAGAACGTCTTGTCAGGCACGCCATTACAGCCTACCAGCCAGATAAGCAGGCAAGCGAGTAACACCAAAGGAACTCAGGTGAAGGAAACACTGGCAGCACACGAGGTCAGAAAGTCCAGTCAGGCCTGGACGAGCTGTACGACTGTAGTGTCTACTCTGAGGCCATTGGATCAAACTTCACATTGACATTAAGAAGCCTGAAACTATTGGAGTATTTCTGCATTTTGCTCAGAGGTATCAGAACAACTAGGGAAAGAGGGATACGTTTTTAACTTTTTCATTTTCTCTGCTGTTCTCTGTATGTTCTTTTTTGTGTGTATCAATTGTACACTTTATTTTTTAAGACAAAATGTTCTGTTCCTGAAATCTGAGTCCTCTGATTCCTACAGCCACAAAAAAGCCTATAACATTACAGAAGTTTAACATCTAGGGAAGGAAGGATGCATTTTTACCTATTTCATTTTCTCTATGCTCGCAGGTTGTCATCTTGTGCTGTTCAGCCTTTCCCTCTTTTTTGTAGGTATTAATTGTATTCTATAGTCCTTAAGGTAAAAAAAAATTGATCTTCTGGCAACCAGAAAAATCCACTGGAGCCACTGCTACACCAAAAATGTGTCTAAGCCAGCTCTGGAGCAGCTCAAACGGTTTTGACACCCTTGGCTCGTGCCCTCCAAGCCATGTTGCAGGGATTCAGGAAATGAGGGAATCCAAAGAGGAAGAGGGTCCAGTTCCTGCCTGCACCCCCAATAGAGGGAGGGCATTAGCAAGCTGGCTTCCCACTAGTTGCCTGGGGCAGTCCTTAATGCCATAAGCTAGCAGCCAGCAGGGGTACTGGTGATGGCTGTGCAGCCAGGAGTCACACAGAGCTGATTGGTGCTCCTCTACTTGTGCCCATGGTAACTGCTTAGTGCTGCCTAGAGGCTGAGGGTCAGATTCATCTGCATTGGCTGGATCACCACAGAGGTAATTTCTCATTACCCTTGACAAAAATGGGGTCACTGGGGTTGTCTTCACATACCTGGCATTGACACACAGGTAATGATGGAGCTCAAAATTAAGGAATGAGCTAAATGATCTGCTGCAGAGAAAGCAAACAATTGCCATTCCTGCATGGGTTCTCCGCCCCGAGCTCAACGCTTTTGGGAAGCAGGTTTTTTTCCTGCTTGCCCACCATACTGCAGTGCGTTTGGCACCTTCAGGGATTCCCCTGGTTTTATCTCTGTCAAAACTGTTGGGAAAGATCACATTCATTTCATGAAATGGAGAGCAGCATTTCACTGGGACAGTGATTCTCAGAGAGAAAATGGGAGAGAAAGAAATTCAGTCTTATATACATACGCCGCGGAGAGAAATGGCCAGTGTTTCTGCCTTATCTTACTTTCAAAAGGGGACTGCAAGGAAAGAGACCAGCCATAGGAAGAACATAACTGGGATGATTTTAATCTGAACAACAACCCCTAAAACCAATAAATCTTTCTCCTTAAACATCACGGTGAGAAAGGCGGACTATAAATCATGTAAATAAATTAATTGTGTGTGGAAGGGAGATGCGTTTTTACGTATTTGGGTTTTCCTGGGATCAGATGTCCTAGTCTATGGTATTCAACGGTTTCTTTTCTTGTTTGCATCCATGGTATGGTATTCTCTTTAAGATAAACACTTCTCGTGTGTTTTCTGCACCCATGAAAAGCGTCATTCTTGGGGTCACGCATAACACGCTGTAAGAGAGAAACGGGGAGCTCCTGCTTTCTGGAGAATCCCTCTGACAAGTGTGGTTTTAAGAATTTCCCCCAATCTCCATATTGGCTGATATAAAAGGTAGGAGATTTTGATAGTATTAAACAGGGTCTGTTTCAAGAAAGCAGCGTGAAGTTCTTAGAGGCCTATTTAGACAGCTCTAAGAAAAAAGTAAGGCGGCTGAGTAGCATAAAGGCTCCTTGCTGAGGTCTAGCAACTCGAGACCAATGCCAGCAATATAAATTCTCATTCTCCGTGGCATAAAGAGGCCATGCGGGGTAGTTCTACATCAGTTTCCCATGCCAGAGGTGAAACCACCTTTCTTTCACTCCCCAAAGGACTCCCCACAATTTGGGAACATAACCCACATCGGCTCTCCACCCTTCCACTATGATAAGGGAGAAACGCTCCCCTCCCTACCAAAAAAGCTCCAGAAACTCTTTTTTTTTTTTTAGCAATTAAACATGCAAAGAGAGCAGGAATGGGAAAAAATTAAGGATCAAGTTTACATTCAAAAAGAGAATCCAGCTTCAGAAGTGAGTTCACTCTCCATTCACTTCCGTTTCTCTAGCGGAAGCAGGAGTGGCAGCTGTCAATCTCCCTTCGGCTTTGAAGGGAGCAGCACACTCCTGCCTTCCCACAACACTTAGCTGTTGACCCAATGTATATGCTACCTCCGAGTCCACTTCCTCCCACAACAGTCAGCCATTCACCCAAAGTACATGCTGTCTCCGAGTCGTCCACTGTGGGCAAGCCTTGCAACCCTTCCAATGCAATCAGCACTCCATCTGTCCCACCCCCTTTCTCTCTGGATCAGCTCTTCCCCTCTTAGAACCCCTTCAGAATTTTCCTTGGGGACTGAAATCAGCTTCCTGACTGGCTGCTCCAGACAATAGGCCATCCATCGATAAGAAGAAGAGATTAGTCAGGCCTAGGGTTCAAAATAGGCTGGGACAGGAGG
Source organism: Eublepharis macularius (assembly GCF_028583425.1). NCBI lineage: Eukaryota > Metazoa > Chordata > Lepidosauria > Squamata > Eublepharidae > Eublepharis > Eublepharis macularius. The sequence goes on from NC_072793.1 coordinate 179,884,223, forward strand.
GGGTTCAGCTGCAAGATTATATTGGGTTGCTGTCCAGGTAAAAATCTCCATGTGCCAGGCCCTTCAGATTCACTTACAACACTCCTCAGTGATGGGGGGCAGGGGTGACTTCCTATGAGATCTGTGTAGAGTTGTGGGGGGTCATTTTTCTGCTTTCCTATCGCAGGCATCTCCAGTTAAAGAGCTCTCATGGGTAGCAGTGTCTGGGAACATCCCCGGCCAGAGAGCTGCTGACAATTGGATAGGACAATATTTGGCTAGGCTTAGCATAAGCAATCTGACGTGGGAGAAAGAGTTTGACCATTTTCATATGACCAAGAACTAAAAGACCGCTTCAACATTTAAAACCCAGCCAAGCTAATTTGAGGTCGTTTTGCACACTTTTTTTTCCATAATGGGTCTGGCCTCGTACCACTTTGAGTTATCATCTCTTTTCTGCACGCTTTTTTTGCCTTTAGTTTTCACTTCAAGTTTTCTCTTTGTTCTCTGTTTTTTTTCTGGTTCTTTTGAGAGCACTTCCAACCTCAGCTTTTTTGGAAATATATTCTGAGTTACCTTTCTTCCTTGTGAATAATGTTTCCTCCTTTTTTTGTCTCATCCCACCCACCTCCAACCCACTTTTGGATGATTGGGACATTCACCATCATCGAACCACTCCTTCCCTCCACCTTCCTTTACCTCCACTTCTGGTTTTGATGGGGGTTTTTTTTGTTAAAAAGTCGTTTTCATGTTGCTTCTTCTATTGACCAACCATTGTAATAATAGCTGCAGCAGGTTCCCTGAACACTCAACGTTGTTTTTTTTAAAGAAGCCTCTAGTCTCTTCCATTGCAGAGACAGGCCCTTTTCCTTACTCTTTGTAAATTAAAACCAGGAATTCAGAGAACCTGTTGCATCTATTATCACAATGGTAGATCGATACAGCAATATGAAAATGACTTTAAAAAACAGCAAAAAAACAAGTAGAATATGGGAGGGAGGGGGACCACTTTCTGCACCAGAAAAAGCAGAGTGGTTCGAAAGGGTCATAGCCACTGCTGCTGCTCTGGGCTCCATCCCACAGAGGCTGACTTAACCTACTGGTGCTGATTTCTGCCTCTTCGCTCTGGGTCAGCACAGACAAGCCACTCCAGTTTGGACCTTGTCCAGGGCTGGGGAGATATAGAAATTTGTGGTGGATCTGCTGCCAATTTAGGCTTCCCAAGGCAAAGACAGGCAGTGTGTTAATTTTGAACCATATGGAAAAGTAAAGCAGGGTGGGTGCTATGATTCCACCAAAGATGACAGTCTCCTCGGAGCTAGAAAATCCTCATTATTTAAGCCATCTGAGGAAGAAAAGAAACTGACGGACATGCGGAAGAACATGCGGAAGCAGACATGCGGAAGAACCATACCAAAACTGATTCCAGTGCTTGTGGATCAACTGCTAAAAATATTAGGTATAAGTCAAGCATACAGAAAAGTCTGAAAAGCAGCTCAACCTAAGAGGACACACAAAGGCACAGAAGTGCCACAGCCTTTGGAAGGAAGCACAGGCCACACACAACCCCATGACAGCTACCTGCCAATCCCTCCTCTTCATCAGAGATCAGGGGAAACTGCTCCTCCTCCTCTTCCAGCCAGGAGATGAGGCCAGGCTTGGCAATCTGAGGCCCTTTTTATCCACAAAACAAACAAACATTAAAACTCTTCAATGTGAACATAAGTTCGGCAACGCCGAGCAACCTGAGAACTAAGTAAGTGTCAGAGAAGCCAGCAGGGCTTCCTCCACAGCCACATTCTCAGCCCAGGAAAGGCAAGGCCCAGACTGGAGGGAAGCCCCTGCTTAGACCACCTTCTCCAGATCCAAGCAACTCCTCACTCTTCTTGTGATACCCTCTCATGTGGGCAATTTCTGCTGCCAGGCAGCAGCTCTTCCCCTGCGAGGAAACCCAACAGCCCCTCCCACACCAGACGAAGGATCATGGAGAGTGGCAGAGATAAGTCAGTGGGCCCAGCACAGGCAGGGTGTGTCCTTCCATAGCAGGGGCTTCCTTACAGTCACTCCTAACAACAAGGAGACAGCCCAGGAGGACGGGGTCCTTACACAGAGAGGCCACATTCACAAAATTCTCCATCATGACTTCCTTGTAGAGAGATCTCTCAGCTGGGCTCAGCAATCTCCACTCCCTCTGTGTGAAATACACAGCCACCTCTGCAAAGGACACCCCACCCTGGAAGGAGAAGAAAGAAGCATTTCTTAACATCACTAGAAAGCTGGTCTACAAGAAAAGAAGTCTGAAGATTCTAGTGTGGTTTAGCAGGTAGAATGACAGACTAGGACTTGGGATGGCTGAGTTTGAATCCTCATACTTCTATGGAAGCTCGCCTGGGGACGCTGGGCCTGTCTGTCTCTCAGCCTAATCTTCCTTACAAAGTTGTCATGAGAATTAAGTGGAGAAGAATGGTGCGAAAAGCAGCTTTGGGTCTTTGATCAGAGAGAAAAATAGGATAAAAATAAGATAAATGGAACACCAGCAACAAAGAGGAAGGGGAAAGGGCCCTGTGGGGACATTGGGCTCCTCCATCCCAGCCTTCTTTGTGGCATCTTGGGGGTGGTCCTTAGTCACAGGGGGCTAGCAGGTTTTTGGGAAAGAGTCCAGAGTTGTCCATATAGAGGAGCAAATCCTTTTTGGTGGGATATTTTGGGGACAGGATTCTTTTCTTCTCTAAACATGGAATGCTACATAGAGGGTGACCATTTTCCCACCTTCAAAGTGGCCAACCTTGACATCTTGCAGCACCAGAATCAAGGGGAAGGAGTCCGATCCCCTGAGCCTTGCAATGTAGAAGGAGCCCACCCTGCTGTCCCCTGGACACCTCCCCAGTGACCCCTCTCCCTTACCTGAGCTGGTTGCATGGCTGGCCTTTTCCCTTCACCATATGGAGAAGACACTGGAGAAGCCATCAAGAGTGTATTTTCATTGCTGTCTGGTGAGAAAGAAAGAGGCTGGGAAACCCTTTTCTGTAAAGATACAGAATGAATGTACTGCAACATTTCTGCCCTCTCTCTCTCTCTCTGCTGGTCATGATGCATCTCTGTAGCAAGAGGATGTTAGCAGAGGAAAGCATCCCACAATGTATTCCTACATCCACAGTCTTAGTTGAAAACACCTTGAATTTATGCACGGAACAACCAGGGGGAAGTTCCTTAAATCAATACCAGCCACTCTGTCAGTTCAGGTCTCCGCCACTTAATTCTCCCGGATAGGTGAACCAGGTCTGAGACTCAGATTTATACATGTATTAGACTGGGGCGGTTTCTCTTCACTGCTGACCCCGAAGAGATCTTGCATTTGCGGTTGTTATGATTATTATCAATAGCACCACACACACCCCTCTCCAGCCCGAGCAAGGGCCCTAACTACCTGATTAAACCATTCCAGTTCAAGGGCTAAACTGGGGAGGGCCCAGAGCACCCTCCCTGCCTCTCCGGGACACACCCTCTTTGGTCAGGTTTTGCCCTCTCGCAGGCCAAAAATGAGGCAAGGACTCTGCCAGAACAAAGAAAGAAGCCTAATTTTTTTTAAACTGCTACATGCCGTTAATTTTTTTTCACGAAGACTGGGCAGATTAACCCATGACCTTGGGGACCCTAATTTGGGTAGAAAAGCTACATGCTAATGTCTTGAATAAAAAAATTAAAACACAGGCTAAAAAATCTCCAGGGGGAAAAAAGCCTGTCTCCTCAGAGGATCCCTTTCATACTCGCTCTCCAAGCCCTGCCTCCTCCTCAGCCATTGGCTCCTGCTCTGCCTTCTATTGTCTCCAGGCCCAGTGCTGAGGCTAGGAGGTTGCCTGGGAAACAGAGGCCTGCAGGGAAATGGGCCACCAAGAGGCCTGAAACTCAGAGAAAGGCTGCCTTGAGGCCTACTGAAATCTCTCCCCTCCTCAGCCTCAGGCCTGGGCTCCTGGCAAACCCCAGGCCCAGAAAGGGCCCTTCAGAGACTGGGTGGGTGATAAATAGCCACATTCTTCGCTAGGGGGCAAAGGTGGGGGGAACAGGCTTCCAGGGAGCTCTCCTAGGGCGGCTTAAGGACCTCTTCGTATGACCCCCAGAAGCACTCCCACACTTCACACTGGGCCAATTTGGATCCTGAAGGTTGTTGAGGTAGGGTTTGGAGCGAGACTGTAAAAGGCCCAGCCCAGGAAGGGAGGCTGTTCACTTCTCAAAACTGAGCGAGACTGGGGGCAATTTTGGAGGAGGTGATAGAATAATCAGAAAAACGTAAGCGATTCTATTATATATTGTTTTTAATCATGTAATTTGTTCTAATCATGTAACTAGCACGGGCTGTATTGCCGTGGTCTTGGCATTGTAGTTCCTGACGTTTCGCCAGCAGCTGTGGCTGGCATGACTCAGCTCAACCCCACCCCTCCTGAGTAGATACAAATGACCTACATCTTTCCCACACTGTGACACTGAGAGATGTCTGTCTTTTGGTGCTACACCTCTGAAGATGCCAGCCACAGCTGCGGGCGAAACGTCAGGAACTACAATGCCAAGACCACGGCAATACAGCCCGGAAAACCCACAACAGCCATCTCACATTCTTCGCTTGCCCTCCCCCATTGAGACAATAATTGAGGGTGGGGGTGGAAAGCTGTCTGCCAACTAGCAACTTTATGATAGTAGGTGGAAGAAGAGGGGGGGGGTGGCTGTGACAGTGAAAAATTAGGATTTCAGAATTCTTACGTTAGCAAGATGGTTGCTTTTGCCCACTACCTGCTGAAAAAGGAATATGGGTGAACTCAGATTGACTTCCAGGAAAATACCTCTAACAGGCAGGAGAGTAGGTGGGAGCTGTTCAGTGCATGGAAAAGTGAGAGAAAATGGCACGTGTGTGCATAGGCTGCCTCTTCGCATGGCTCCTTCAGCAGCACAGACTTGCCCAACCCTCGGAAGTGCTTCTCTGCCCTCTACCTGCTGTGGGAGAAGTTCAGTGCCAACCTAATTACCACCCAACTCTTTACCAGCATCTGCCATCTTCTTGCATCTCCTCAACCCTGTGCTCTTCCCACACACACTTTCTCAGTCTCTTCGGCAAGCCCACGATAGGTCACCATACAAACTTTGGACATGAGTGTGGGCCGCAGCCCTGAGCCCCTCAAATTCTGAGTGGTAAGCAGAGGCCCTCAGAGGCCCTGAGTGCTATTTTATGTAACTCTAGATATAGCACAACTATGTATTAGAAAGATGACGACCATATGGAAGTAGATGCAATCATGTTTTATGATGTTTGTCTTTCTGTAAAGAAGCCTGGGTCTTTACATCGCCACACAGAGAAGTCCCTTACCCACTTTTCTCTTGTCCTGGCAAGCTAGCAAAAGTGCTGACAGTAGAAATGAAACTGCATTCCTAGAATCTGTGAAAACAAGGCAATTTGTTTTCTGTGCTCCACAGACAGATTAGATATTCATGGGTTTCCAAGATCCGGGTCTGTAGAATCTCAATTCTCTCATTGGCAACATTGCAAGAGATAAATGGCCACCATCCTGCCATAGATTGGGGTGCTTGTATCAAAGCCTTTGTCTCAGGAATGTTGGGGAGATGTTCACTTCCCAGCACCTACATCATGTAATGGAATAAATTAACAATGTGTTCCGCTAGTTGCATTAAGGATGGGAACAGATACAGGTCAGTCTTGAAAATGGCACACATCTGTCAATGGATACTTGAATTGATATCAGAGTTGCCAAAGTAAAAATGTTTGTTCTTTGAAATGATAAACTACTTTTTCAAGTGTAAATTGAAAAAGAGGACAACCCCTAATTATGCCAGACCAATGGAATGACACTAGGTCACATGCACACGTAACTAACTTGACCAATAATTTACTGAATGTATAATTTCTTTCTAATGAACCCAAGGTGATAAAAGTTGATGTAATGGCTCTCAGACCTCTGAAGAGCGGTTGGTTTTACTGGGCTTTTACTTCCCCTTGTATCCACTGTCTTCCCTCTATTCAAATAAAGTAACTTAGTTTTTCTCTCTTCATTGGACTCTATCTGTCTGCTTCTTCTGAATTGGACCTGAGGCGGAACAGGCCATGAATTTGCGTGGTTCATGAGAGTCACCATATCAAAAAAATATGGAAACCACAGATCTGGAGGGGCCGTGTCTGGCATCCTTCTATTTACCAGGGTTAGATTTGAGAGGCGGCAGAGAAGAGCTTTTCCTCTTACAGCCCCCTCATTTGGAATCACCTCCTAGGCATTTCAGGCTGCTCCCCTCCCCATTCAGCTTACAGGCCCAGATGAAAGCAGAGCGGCCTTCTCTCTTGCGGCCCCATCCTTTTCAATCCCCTCTGAGGAGGTCGGACTAGCCTCCTCCATATACAGCCCTCATACACAAGTGAAAACAAGACCCTCAATCCACAGTAACGAACACCAGGAGGGAGAGAGAGCCCAACTGATAGAGCCTCGGGGATTCTGCAAAACAGAAGTAATTTCTCACACGCCACCTCCCCATGGAATATTGTAATGCAGCACCACCCCACCTCCAGCACCAAGGGAAGGTAAAGGGGGGAGGAATTACAGGAGGGAAGATACTGAATGTTACCACTACTGGGAAGAAATACCATAAATGCCATTACATAAACAATTCTGTGTTTGTGATCCTTTCTTTTGGCTACATCCTCAAGGGCTGATTTGGATGTAGGCAACAGTTTTTATAAACTGTGTGAGATGCTCGAGGAAAGGACCGTTTCCCTCAAGAGGGACAGCAGCATGATTTCAGGCTTATTCAGCAGAAAGGAGAAGATGCTGCGAGGTGCCCCATTCACCCTTCCTTACCTCCCTCCTGCCCTTGCTCCATGCCCCAGAACTGCAGCCTCTGCCCTCGATCTGAGGGAGCCTCGTCTCCCTTGGGGGAATCTGCAGGCCCTTCTGACATCCTTTGAAACAGCAGGCAGGCACAGGGAGGCGGATTAGGGGAGGAATGGTGCTGGGAAAAACCTGGGAAATGGTCTGGTTTTGGGGAAATGTTGGGTGCTTATTGGGGAGTGGGATTAGTAGGAGAGTCCTTTACATCGGTCACCCCTTTGGAGCTCCCAGGTTGGATCCGTCTCACCTGCTCTTCCTGCATCTTGGCCTCTGCCTGGCTCAGCAGGAATCCTTTCAGGGCCTCCACCTGGGAACTGGTCTCCAGTCTGTATTCCCAACAAGACCACAGAGTTTCCTTACTCAGCTGTTAGGAATAACCAAATGTGTAGGGGTACTTGTTCTGTGAAGCCAAAAAGATGCAGTGCAAGAAGATATTTTAACAGTTTTACTCTGTCAACTTTCTTGGGCAGGTTCCTTGGTGATGCAGCATAGAAATCCACTAAGTAAGTCTATAGAGTTACTCTCTGCAGAGCCTACTGACTTCAATGGGCTTAGGAAGGGGTAAGGCACCTTAGGACTGCACTGTTAGTGTTGCATTACCACACAGAACTCTGCTGGGGTGCCATTCCTCCCAGGGCTTCTCCCTTAAATTTTATCAGCTCAGCTACTCTCAGATTGGTCAAGTCAATCAGGACTTTGTGGGTATTTTGGAGTTACTGCAGAAATAGCGCTCACTGCCATTTTAGTGTATTTGACACACCTTTATCACTGCTGTACCTTCCTGAATTTTTTTGTATTCACCAGATTCACTGTATCGGTTTTCTGCTCCTAATGAATAATGCTGATTTTGCCAATGCTCTCAGTTTGCTCCTGTACTTAAAATCAATTGCTGCCGCTTTCATTACCTTTTATTTGTGTTCTCAGGCACTGGGGGATTTTGTAAGCATCTTCAGGAACTATACTTAGAGAAATTTAAAATAAATAATTTACCTTCAGTTTCTGCCCCATGAGCCTCCCATCACACTCATAAGGAGCTTCCTTGGCCACACTGGAGCTCTTTGCGGCCTGCGCCAGCCTTCCCCCATCAGGGATGAATTTGTGCCTTCTGCAAAAGTGGCCTCTCTGGCGCTCAGCTCCAGACCCAGCTAGCTGGGCTCCAGACCAGGCCTCTCCCCTCCCTTCTCTGAAGCCTCCACCTTGGGATGCCAACTGCCAGCTGGATTCTGGAATTCTCCTGCTATTAGGACGTGCTAGAGCTAAGCCCCCTCAAGACATTCCACAGTCACAGGTAAGCGCATGGCAAGGACCTCCTGATTTTGCACAAAAGAGGTAAGAGCCCCCTCCCCCATACACCAGGGAGCAGCTTCGGAGGCCGGGTGCGGGGGTCCAGCTCTGGATCTGTGGCTGCTTTTTGCCTGGCCCCTTCCTGCCCCTCCCACCCCTCTTTCTCCTGCCGCCCATTCCCTTCCCTTAAAACAACATCATCTGGCGGCACCTTAAAGGCCCAGCGCCATTTCAATCCAACAATAAACCAGAAACATCAGGTCTTCAAGGCCCCCCCCCCGACTTACTGCGATCCGGCAGCCTGGCCCGGAGACCTTCTCCGCGTCTGCGCTTGAAACTCACCGGCGAAGGAGGTGCGGCGTGGCGGGTGGGGAGAAGCGGAGCCCCTTTTGCGAAGCCTCGCCAGCCCCCCTCCTGGCGGCGCCTCCGGGAAGGGGGACTCGCCCCACCGAAGCCTGCAAAGGACAGCGGGGGAAGGAGAGGGAGGCGCGGCCTTGGCAAGCTGGAGACGAAGGAGGACCGGGTTTCACGCAGAGGTTTCCTCTGTTCCTCCAACCCGGGAAGGGAAGTCTCTGCCAGCTTTCTCTGTCGCCCTCCGGTGGGTACTTTAAGTGGGTAGCCGTGTTGGTCTGCAGTAGAACAGCCGGATTTAAGCCCAGTAGCATCTTAGAAGCCAACCAGATTATCAGAGTCTTGAAAAATCAAAAATGCTAGGAAAAGAGGAAGGCAGCAGGAAAAGAGGAAGAGCTAAAACGAGATGACTTGACTCAATAAAAGAAGCCACGGCCTCCAGTTTGCAAGACCTGAGCAAGTCTGTTAATGATAGGGCGTTTTGAACGTCTTTTATTCATAGGGTCGCAATAGGTCGGAGGCAAGTTGATGGCACATAGCACACAAAACAAGCTTTTGAGAGTCAAAACTCCCTTCTTCAGGTCTGAAGAAGGGAGCTATGACTCTCAAAAGCTAACACTCTGAAAATCTGGTTGGTCAATAGGGTGCCGCTGGACTCCAATCCTGCTTTTTCTCCAATTGTGTTTACACACTCCAGATCAAGCAATCCGAATATTAGACTGAGCACTCGCTGGGCTTCCCCTCGTTGAACCAATGGGAGGGAAGGTGGCATAATATAGCCTGGTCTGATCCGAGGTTGGATGCTAAGCAGGGTCTGACCGAGTCAGAATTGGCTGGGAGACCCCCAGAGAAGAGCAAGGTTGGGCTCAGTAACACCTTAAACAACAACTAGATTTCTAAGGAATGAGCAAAACCTCATACTTGGTTGGTCTTTTAGGTGCTATTGGACCTGGCTCTTGGACTGCAGACCAACATGGCTACCCAACTGAAACCACCATGAAAGCCCCTTTTTGGGGCTGCCATAAGTAGGTTGATGGCACATGCCCACATCAACTGAACCATAAAAGATTTGGCCATGAAAGTGCAAAATGTGAATGAGGATTTCTGTGCAAAAACACCCATCGTTCCTGTCTGCTCTGTTTCCCTCTCCAATGAATAAAAGAAGACTTTGCCTACCTGGGGAAAGGTCTGCTGTGAGAGTTAAAGGGAGACAGGCAGGACTGCCAACAGAAGGGCACATTTTAATGTTCCCTGTGTAAAGGACGCCCTACCCTGCAAGTGAGAAACTAATACAGAAAGAAGATCCTACTCAAACTCTCCTTATAAGGCCGGGTTCTGCCCCTCTCCCAGGAAGCACTGAAAAACGTCACACACCCTTTCCTACTTTTCCTTTAAGTGGCAATCTCCCTCTGCCTCACCTCCCTTCACAGGTTGGGGGCTTCCCAGGCAGGTAAGGGTTGGTCACCACGGGCCACCTGTCTAGCCTCCACTCTGGCAGGCAGAGAGCCCTGACCCAAACCCTCAGAGGGTCTCTCATCTTTTAGAGGCTCCACCAGACAGGCAGCCCCTTCCCTGTATTTACCTCACTTCACCCAGCAACTGCCCAGGGCTACTGGGGAAAGGGAACTTAGAGGTTATTTACAGGGCCTTCTGCAGCTATGATCCTGCAGTTGGGCAAAATCAACAGCTGTCCGCACACACGTTTTCTCTGTGGTGGCTTCCACCCTGTGGAACGGGTTGCCTGAAGAGGTCAGGAAAGCTCCCACTCTTTCAGCTTTCCACAAACTATGCTAAAGCAAGTTATTTAAAACAGCTTTTCGACACAGGTAACAGGGTCGTACAGTTTGCAGAATGGTTCAGAAAGTTACATGGGCAAAAGTTTAGAGGCTATGATCTATACTAAGTACATCTTATACTGCCTGTTGCATAGTAGGATCCTACTATGTAGTTTTGTGTTGTTTAATGTGTCATGTTAATACTTATGCTTTGCTCCAGCCCTGTTCTCAGATTCCTGATTGGTGACAAGGTCCATCAAGGTCAGTCTCGTCTACGCAGAACGGCAGCAGCAGCGCTCCAGGGTCGCAGGCGGAGGAGGCCTTTCCCATCACAGTCTGACTGATCCTTTTGCTGCAGGTGCCTTGGACTGAGCCTGGGAACTTCTGCATGCCAAGCAGACGCCCTTCCACTTTGCCATGGCCCCATTCCCAGTACCCCCAGTTCAAAACATATCAGGCAGGAGGGGATGGGAAAGCCCGAGGCCCTGGAGAGCAGCTGTCAGTCTGAACAGACAATACTGTCCTTGGTGGACTGAGGGTCTCATTCAGGCACCTTCCCGTGTGTGTTCATATGACGATAGCTCCTGCGGAAACATGGAGAGAAAAGGAGAGAAGGGAGCAGGGTCAGTAGTGGGGGGGGGGAGTGGGGACCCCCCCCCCTTTCTCCAAGATCCCACTAAGGCAGGTGGCAGTGGGGCATACCTTTTCTGGGCTCTGGGCTCTTGCTTTGGTCTGCCAGGCTCTTGGGAGGGGCCCCTTTCCACTGAGGCTGCTGGCCAGGCCTTCCGGGCATGCTCGTTGTCAGGCTCTGGGGGTGCCTAGAGGGCTCTTGGGAATCAGCTGGTTTTGCAGCCTGAAATCAGAAGACAAAATGGAGGGGGGGGGCTAGAGGGAGGGAAGGACAGAAGCTGCTTTGGGTTTCCATCAAGGAGAAAAGCAGAGCAGAAATGACTAACATGACTAACATAAAACAAGTAGCCCAAATATTATTTCGCTTCCAGGAAAAATGCACAGAAGCATTCAGGTGCCAAAATGTGAGGGTTGCACAGCATACCGCTGAAAAAACTCTGAGGTTCTTATGCCTGTCATCAAAAAGAAATTATTACAAGCCCACCTCCTGAAGCATCTGAAGCGCCCCAGGTAAGCACCAGTCCAGGTAGCAGAAGAGCAGCTTAAAAGGTACAGATTTGGCCAGCCTTAGGGTAATTTGTTGGACTTCGAGAACAGCTTTTTGAGATGTCCCACCTGTCCAGGCCCCAGCTGGAGGAAAGCAGCCAAGATTCTCCCAAGGATGCTAAAATGAGTCCCAAGTTGGATTCTGAGCATGAAACGGGGGGAAATATCATTTTTCAGCCTGGCAGCAGGTCTTCAAGGCATCGGCCGCTGCTTTTTCCAGCCGACGACTCTCAAGATGCAGACATTATGTTTAGGACTTTGGCATGGAACTATGTGCTCCACACAGAGCAATAAGAACAGTTCCTTCTCCACTCTTCTGCCAGAGATGGGATCCCAGAGTCACACTTCCATTCTGCCACCACCCTCTTGAATTTGAGGGTGTACAATCAACCAATTGGTACCCCAATGTACACACAGGGTCCTATTGGGGAGGATGCTGTTGGAAACTGTGACACCTCCCCATGGTTACCTGGAGCATTTCCGAAAGGCACAGGGGCTATACTGGGCAGAGAGAGTTGGCAACCGCGTTCATTGGACCTCGTTACTGTTTCCTCGCTACTGTTCAATAAAGTGTAAAGAGATTAACAGTTGTGTCCCTGTGTGTTTGCAGTCAAGGCTTGCTTCCCACACCCACTCCCTACTTGACACCATTCTCTGACCTAACTACACCCCCGTCCATACTTTCCCCAAAGGGCTTCACAGAATGGTTTCCTCTTTCTGTGTCTGGAGGGAGGGGGCATTCACATACATGCATGTTGGAAGGAATGCAGTTAGACTTCATGATGCCACTGGGTTTCAGCCCTATTTTCCTACCCTGGACTGACATGGATTCCCTCTGCAGGCCCACCCTTTCCACTTGCTCTCTCTGCTGAAGGATGTCGGCACCTTGCAGAGGGAACTGGGTAGGGGGTCTGGTCAAAGGAGGGATATGTATGCAGACGCAAGGGGGGAGCATTCCACTGGGTCCAATACACTGCCCCCCCCCAGTGCTGCTAGCATCTGATAAGCTACCAGGCAGATACACGGGGGAGGCTGACACTGGAAGTGACAGTCCTGTCAGTGTGGCATGCAGGGGTTGTGAAGGAGGGTGTCAGTCAAAATGATGAACATCTCTTTTGGCCCATCAGCTGGATGGTCCCCCCCCCCTTTTGTGGTTTGCATGGGCAAACCATCAGCCGAGCTCCACTGGCCTGACTCTGGCCTCTCTCCATGTGGGAACTGAACCAGAGGTCCAGCCATCCTATCCCAGTGCCTTTCCACTGGGCCACCCCTCTCTGCCAGGCCCCATACGGCTGGTGTTTGTCATCATTCGTAGTGGAATATTTGATATCTGATGTGGTTCCTCCTTCTTTGCTGGGGTGGGGTGGAGCTATGGATGCATGTTTGGGATGTGGTGGCCCTGGGTTTGATCCCAGACTCAATCTTATGTTTTGCTGCCAGATCGACAGAACATTGCCAATAGAATTATTGGGCTTTATTTTTTTAACTGCCATCCCTGTCCCAAAGTACCTGGGACCCAGCTGGCACATGTCATACATTGAAGCACTTCCCCATGGGACTATGCAAGGTGTTAAAGGTTTTCTGAGATGCTTTCATATATTCCTACAGATGGCTGCCACACCTTGGCCTGGCAGAAGGCAAGTGGGCCATGGACTGTGACTCTGATACTGATCTAGGGTGACCAGCTCTGATTTAAGAAATTCGTGTGAGATTTGGGGCGATTCTTGGAGAGGCCTGAGTTTGAAGTAGGGAAGGACGGAACTGGGGACGTGATACCATAGAGTATGACCTCTGAAGCTGCAGTTTCCTCCAGGCCAACTGGTTTCTATGGTCTCAAAATGTAATTCCAAGAGAACTCTGGGCCCCACCTGCAGGATCATAAACCTACGTGACTCATCAGTGAGGTGCATGAGAGTGTCGCTGATATCACAGACCTTTGTTGTGGTTGCACAGTTCCTGGGTCTTCCCTCCCTGTCCTCTAGATGCCAATGGGAGGAGGAGCCAAGGGGCTGCAGCTGCATCAGTGGGGGAGGGGAGTTGCCTGCATCCCTTTCTGCCACTCAGAGGGATGTCATCAGGCACTGCTTTCTGAGCAGTGGCTATAGTTGGGGACAACACGGACTTCAGAATGCGCACTCTGCACCCTGGACCATGAAGACTGGGACGTGCGGTGCCCCCTTACCCCACAAAACACCGATATGCTGGGGCTGACGACTTCTCAGGATTCGGCTTTTAATATCTGAAACCTTCGAAGCAATTATACTATGGTAGATATTATTATGATTTATTACATTGCATTCTAATTTTTTAAGCCAATCTATCTGAAGAAACGTCCAACAAATCTCCAAGTATTTCTATGGCACCCCCTCCCCATCGAGTGAATTATTAGATGGGAAAGTAATCTTTCACTGTGGCTGATTTTCCCACACTCCAGGTATTTATACAGTTTCTGCAAAGTGTGAATTCTTTGATGAACAATAAGATCTCCCGTCTGACTCAAGATTTTCCACACTCCAGGCATTTACATAGTCCCCCTGTGGGAATTCTTTGATGGAGAGTAAGTTTTCTACTCTCAATGAAGCTTTTTTCACTCTCCAGTCATTAATATGGTTTCTCCCTTGTGTGAACTCTCTGATGGACAGTAAGTTTTCCACTCTCAGTGAAGCTTTTTCCACACTCCAGGCATTTATATGGTTTCTCTCCTGTGTGGATTCTTTCATGGACAGTAAGATTTCCACTCCGATTGAAGCTTTTCCCACACTCCAGGCATTTATATGGTTTCTCCCCTGTATGAATTCTTTGATGGACAGCAAGATAACCACTCTGACTGAAGCTTTTTCCACATTCCAGGCATTTGTATGGTTTCTCCCCTGTGTGAATTCTCTGATGGACAGCAAGTTTTCCATTCTCACTGAAGCCTTTCCCACACTCCAGGCAAATATATGGTTTCTCCCCTGTGTGAGTTCTTTGATGGACAGTAAGATTTGCACTCAAACAGAAGTTTTTTCCACACTCCAGGCATTTGTACGGTTTCTCGCCTGTGTGAATTCTTTGATGGACAGTAAGATTTGCACTCTGAATGAAGCTTTTGCCACAATTTAGGCATTTATATGGTTTTTCCCCTGTGTGAAATCTTTGATGGACAGTAAGATCGCCACTCTGTCTGAAGCTTTTCCCACACTCTAGGCATTTATATGGTTTCTCCCGTGTGAATTCTTTGATGGACAGTAAGATAGCCACTGTGACTGAAGCTTTTTCCGCATTCCAGGCATTTATAAGGTTTCTCCCCTGTGTGAATTCTTTGATGGACAGTAAGATTTCCATCCCGATTGAAGCTTTTTCCACACTCCAGACATTTATATATTTTCTTATTTTTCCTGGCAGCAGTGCATTCCATACGGTTTTCTCCTTTATATATGTTTTGCACTTGAGAGTCTCTATGCTGCAAAAAGTCAGAAATATTCCTCTCTTTCGATGAGCATTTTCTCTTCTGCTTCTTCAGGGTACCATTATATTCCACGCTCTGTTTCACATCTGAGTATGTTTCTTCTTTGTTAGTCGCTAGATGTGCTTCTGTTTCATTATGTGACTTCCACAGGCCTCCTGCTGAAAGGAAGAGAAATCTGGGTTGATGAGGAAGCACATTCCCTGAATATCCTTGTCAGAGTTTTCTATTTTGCCTTGTGATACTTTTGTTTGCACTTTGTGAATGCTCAGGGGTTAAGCTCAAACAGTCTGTATCCAGCCAGAATAGACATTTGTACAGTAGAAAATATAGCCCAGGTGGACAAAAGGGAGACTATATACACAATGAAGGCCTTCTACCTCAAAATGACCCAATGTTAAAAACTTCCTCTTTTCCTCCCTGAGTTAATGAGGAGGGGGAGTGGTTTGAAGGAGGGTTGTGGAGAGAATAATATCTTTGAAGAAAGGGATAATCACTCATGGAATGATACAAAAGAGTCGGAAGAGAGGGCGACAGCCAGATGGAATAAAAAGAAATCTGACATTAAGAAACCTGAAACTATTTCTGCCTTTTGCTCTGACATATCGTGACAACTAGGGAAAGAGGGGTATGTTTATAATTTTTTTTCGAGTGTATCAACTGGATGCTTTATTTTTTAAGTCAAAATGTTCTGTTCCTGAAATCATATACTCTGATCCCTGTAACCACAAAAAGCCTATCACATTACAAAAGTAGGTTTTACATATACAGAAGAAGGATGCATTTCTATCTTTTTTCATTTTCTCTAAGCTTGCATGTTATCATTTTATGTGTATCAATTATAGGCTTTATTATCCTATTATATAAAAGGTAAGCAGCATTCCAGATGACTTACTTGTTATCCTGATGCGCCTTCATAGGGCGCCGCTGGGGTGGGAAACCCAGGCAAGAAAGACTATACCTCCAGAGAGTGCGCCATGGCAGGAAGCTAAGGCGGGGCAGCGCGTACTTCCCTCCCGCCCACCCACTTCATCTAGGGGCGATCAGGGCCTGGAGTAGGCAGCAATACCCTCCCGCACCCTCGCCTTTACCCAGCAGAGATTGGGGCAGGGAGGAGGCGGCAATGCCCAACTGCCCGCCACCTTTATCTGGAGACGATCAGGGTGCAGAGCAAGTGGCAATGCCTCCTCTCCTTTTACCTGGCTGGGATCAGGCATGGAGCAGGAAGGAATGCCCACCCCCATTCACCCAGCCAGCATCAGCCACAGAGCAGGCAGCAATGACCACCACCTTCAACCGGCAGGGATCAAGTGTGGAGCAGTTGGCAATGCCCCTCTTCGCCTGGCGGGAATCAGGCGCTAATTAGGCAGCAATGCCCCCCCCCTTCACTCAGCTGGGACTAGACGCAAAGAGGCAGCAATACCTGCCCCCCCCTTCAACTGACTGGGATCAGGGGCAATGTCCCTCATTCACTCAGCAGTGATCAGGCATGGAGCAGGCGGCAATGCCCACTTCCCCTTCACCTGGTCAGGATCAAGCATGGAGCAGGGGGCAATGCCCGCCCCCTGTTCACCAGATGTAGATCAAGTGTGGAGCATGCAGTAATGCCCGTCTACCTTCACCTGGCCAGGATCAGGAGCAGAACAGGCAGAAATGCTACCCCCCTTCACCCAGCCGGAATCATGCATGGAGTAAATGGCAATGTCCCTCATTTACCCAGTGGTGACCTGGCATGGAACAGGTGGCAGTGCCCCCCCTTCACTGGACGGGAATTAGGTGCAGAGCAGGTGGAAATGCATGTCCCTCTTCACCCGACCAGGATAAGATGTGGAGCAGGTGGCAATGCCCACTCCTCTTCACTTGGCCGGGATCAGGCATGGGAGCAAGCCTCAATGCCTGCTTGCCCGCCCTCCCCTTTCTAGAGCCCATTGTGTTTTTTTCCACAATGGGCTTTGTTGCTAGTGAAGAACATGGCTGAGATGATTTTAATCTGAACAACAAACCTAACATCAATAAATCTTTCTCTCTCCTTAAACATCACAGTGAGAAAGGCAAACTATAAAACATGTAAATGAGGCTCAGGGCAGGCATCAATATCCCCCGCTTCACTCAGCTGAGATCAGGTGCAGAGCAGGCAGAAATGCCACCTCCTCTTCAGCTGATGAGAATCAGGTGCAGGACCGGTGCCGCCGCCACCTTCACCCGGCAGGGGTCAGGAGGAGTGGAGCAGGCAGCAATGCCTACCTGCTTGCCCTCCCCGTTCTAGAGCCCATTATATTTTTTTCCACAATAGGCTTTGTTGCTAGTGAAGAACATGGCTGAGATTATTTTAATCTGAACAACAAACCTAAAACCAATAAATCTTTCTCTCTCCTTAAACATCACAGTGAGAAAGATGAACTATAAAATATGTAAATAAATGGTATTCAATTGTTCATTTTTTGGTGTATCCATTGTATGGTATTCTCTTTAAGGTAAACACTTCTCATGTGGTTTCTGCACCCATTAAAAGTGTCGTTCTTAGGGTCGCGCATAACAACCTAAAAGAGAAAAATAGGGATCTCCTGCTTTCTGGAGAATCTCTCTGTCAAGTGTGGTTTTAAGAATTTCCCCCTACATCCATATTGGCTGATGTAAAAGGTAGGCGATTCTGATACCATTAAAGAGGTATGGGATATTTTTACTATGGAAAAAATAGCAGACCACCTTCATTCTAACGATAAACCACAGTTTCAGTCGTCATTCTTTACGCAATGGTTGCCCTTTTTGAATTACTTACACAATACTAACCTGCCTAATGCTGACATCAATACTTTTAGCTTCTTAGCTATATTATGAGAATATCTCCTCACTGTTCCCCCTTCCACTGTTTTTGTAGTCTATTACATTGGCTTTGTTATTGTTATTGACCATTCCAAGGTTTGTTTCTTGTATTATTGTTATGTGTATTTATGAATATCGTAAATTGTAAAATGAAAAATAAATAGTTAAAAAAAAAGAGGGTCTGTTTCAAGAAAGCCCACCTGGCGTGGGCTTTCGAGGACCACGGTTCTCTGTCAGATGCATCTGGCGGGGAGGGCTGTGGTTATCGAAGGCTTGTGCTGCAGTGGAATTGTATGGTCTTGGTGGTGCTACTGGACTCTTTTTATTTTGCTACTACAGACTAACACGGCAAACTCCTTTGAACTTTTACACAAGCAAACTGATCCCCCACATCAAAAGGAGCTGTCTGCATCTCCATATCAAAGGAGTTGTTTACATCCCTCCTCTCCTCCTCCCCTTCCCTCTCCTCCTCTATATTTGACCAGTTTCTTTCTGCCCTCCATGCATCTGACGAAGAGAACTGTGATTCTCAAAAGTTTATGCTACAATAAAATTGGTTAGTCTTAAAGGTGCTACTGGACTCTTTTTGATTTTGCTACTACAGACTAACACGGCTAACTCCTCTGGATCTATGTTTCAAGAAAGCAGCGTCAACCATTTAAGAGGCCTAAGTAGGCAGCTCAAAGAAAAAAGAAAGGCAACTGAGTAGTATAAAAGCTCCTCGTTGAAGGCTAGTAATTCAACACCAATGCCAACAGTATGGATTCTTATTCTCCACGGCATAAAGAAGGCATGCGGGGGCGGGGGTGTTACCTCAGTTCCCCATGCCAGAGGTGAAAACATCTTTCTTCGACTCCTCAAAAGGACCCCTCACAATCTGGGAACATAATCCACATCCTCGCTCCACCCTTCTACTATGATAAGGGAGGAAGGCTCCCCTCTCCTCCAAAAAAAGCTCCGGCAACTCTTTTTTTCAGCAATTAAACATGGGAAGAAAGTCAGAAATTGAAAAAAAAAATTAAGAAACAGGTTTATACTCAAAAAGAGAATCCAGCCTTGGAAGTGACAGTCTGCTTTCCATTCGCCTGAGTTGCTCCACCAGAAACAAGAGTGGCAGCTCTCAGCCTAGTACTGCATCTGAAGGGAGAAGTGCTCCTGCCTCCCACAACAGTCAGTGGTTCACCCAAGAGTACGTGCTACCTCCGAGTCCACTCTGGGCCAGCCTTGCTCCCCTTCCAATGCAATCAGCAATCGGTCTGTCCCACCCCCTTTCTCTCTTCCTCAGTCAGCCCTTCCCCTCTTAGAACCCCTTCAGGACATTCCTTGGGGTCCTTACAGTGCAATCCTAAGCAAAGTTACACCAGTCCAAGCCCATTGATTTCAATGGGCTTAGACTGGTGTAACTCTGTTTAGGATTGCTCTGTAAATCATCTTTCTGACTGGCTGCTCCAGACAGCAGACCATCTACCGTTAAAAAGAGGCTGGGAAAGGAAAGATTTCAGTGGCATTATTACATTGGTTTGCTTTCCAGCTGGCAAATCTCTATGTGCCAGGCCCTTCAGAATCACTTACACACTTCTCTGTGATGGGGAAATGTTTTCCTGAGATCTGTCAGGAATTGATGTGGGTCATTTTACTTCTTATATGGACCAACAATTGCAGTAATAGATTCAGCAGGTTCCCTGAACATAGGACTTTTTAAAAAAGGAGCCTCTAGCCTCTCACATTGCAGAGATATGCCCTTTTCCTTATATCTCTGCAAAAGAAGGGGTTAGAAAATTACTTTTTCAAAATGAACACTGGGAATTCAGAGAACCTACTGCATTTAAAGACCAGGTAAGGAACGGATTTGCAATACTAAGTTTAATTGATCGTGAGCCAGAAGAACTATGGGCTGAAACTAGAGATGTTATCAAGGAAGAATGTGCAAAGACTATCCCTGTAGCCAAAAGAAAGGAGAAGCCTAAATGGATGTCTGAGGAAACTCTTAAAATTGCTAAAGATAGACGAGAAGCAAAAGCAAAAGGCAACAGAAATAGGATCAAAACTCTACATGCAGCTTTTCAGCAGCTTGTACGCAGAGACAAAGAAATCTATTATAATAACCAGTGCAAAGAAATAGAAGAGAACAACAAAAAAGGAAGAACAAGAGACTTGTTCCAAAAGATCCAAGAAATCAAAGGGAAATTCAAACCATGGCTTGGGATGCTGAAAGATCATTATGGAAATACAGTATCTGATCAGGACAAAATAAAGATGGAAGCAATACACTGAGGAACTATACAAAAGAGATGGATGGATGACAGATACTTTCGAAGAAGAATCTTTTGATGAAGAATCAGAAATCCTAGAAAGTGAGGTAAAAGCTGCACTCAAAGCATTTGAGAGAAACAAAGCATCTAGAGTAGACGGAATACCAATAGAGTTATTTCAAGCCGCAAAAATGGAGACCATCAGAATCTTAACAAGAATATGCCAACAAATATGGAAAACAAAACAATGGCCAACCAACTGGAAACGCTCAGTCTACGTTCCAATTCCCAAAAAAGGGGATGCCAAGGAGTGCAGTAACTATCGGACAATTGCATTAATTTCCCATGCAAGCAAAGTCATGCTCAAAATTATACAGCAAAGACTCTTACCATATATGGAACGAGAAATGCCAGGTGTTCAAGCTGGATTCAGAAAAGGAATAGGCACCAGAGATCACATTGCAAATTTATGATGGTTAATGGAAAATGCTAGAGAATTTCAGAAGAAAATCAGCCTGTGTCTTATAGATTACAGCAAAGCTTTTGACTGTGTAGATCATGAAAAGCTAGGGAGAGTCTTAAAAGAAATGAGGGTGCCCCAACATCTGATTGTTTTAATGCATAACCTCTACTCTGAACAAGAGGTCACTCTCAGGACAGAATACAGAGAAAAACAGGGTTAACATACCTGTAACTTATGTTCATCGAGTTCTTCTGTGCTGACACACATGGGACTGCGCAGGCGCAGGCCAGCCGCCGGAGAATTTTCTAGAGCTTCCATGGCTCCGAAGGGGCCGTTTGTCGCGCGCCTCAGCGACCGTTTTCCCGCCCAAACGGTCACGTGATCCTCCAGCGACCAACGGCCCCTTCCCTCAGTTCTCCCTTGCCGCCGCTTGACCAACACACTTCAGCCGTAACACCTTAAAAACACCAATATCCGTTACAGCCATCACAGTATTGTGCATTGGAGTTCACAGCGGGGTAGGAGGGAGGGTTGTGTGTCAGCACAGAAGAACTCGATGAACATAAGTTACAGGTATGTTAACCCTGTTTTCATCTTCGTTCTTCTGTGCCTCCACACATGGGAGTGTACCAAGCTTCACACAATAAGGAAGGCGGGGGTGAAGTCCAACACAATTTTATTGAACAAACAAGAACAACAATAAATAGATATGCATATATACATCTATGTAAAAAACTGTGTAAGGACACATAAATATTCAATATTTACATATATACACACCCCCAGGTACATATATACACACTTTCACTCAAGGGTACCCAACAGGTACGCCAAGAAAGTCATACCAAAAAATTCCCTCAGGAAAAAAGGGAGTGTAAGACAGCCTTGGCCACAGATACATCCTGCTCCGCATTGACATCAACGGCGTAATGCCTGACAAAGGTGTCTGCAGAGGACCATGTGGCTGCTTTACAAATGTTAACCAGGGGCACCCCCCTGAGGAGTGCCGAAGAGGATGCTTGGGACCGCGTGGAGTGGGCTCTGACATGTAGCGGGCAAGCCACCCCTGCTAGGGAATAGGCCTTGCTAATGGCCGTCACAATCCACCTAGACAGGGTCTGTGAGGAAGCCCTGTTACCCTTGTCCTTGGCCCCAAAACATACAAACAGGTGAGGACTGGAGCGGAATCCCTTCGTCCTATCCAGGTAATAGGCTAGGGCCCTCTTCAAGTCTAGGGTATGGAGGGCCTTTTCCCCCTTAGAGGAGGGTTGAGGAAAGAAAGCAGGCAGTGAGATATCCTGCGAGAGGTGGAAGGCGGACACCACCTTGGGCAGGAACCCAAGGCAGGGACGCAGGACCACCTTGTTGGGATGAAACACAAGAAAGGGAGGGTCAGACCGCAGTGCAGACAGCTCACTGACCCTTCTGGCCGATGTGACGGCCACCAAGAATGCCACCTTGTAGGATAGCATATCCAAGGGGCATGTAGCCATCGGTTCAAATGGAGGCAACATGAGACGTGAGAGCACCAAGGACAGCGACCACTGAGGCACTGGCGCTGACACAGGTGGGTAAAGATTGTACATGCCCTTAAGGAACTGGCGGGATTGTGGGTGAGAAAACACCGTAGCACCCTCAACTCGGGTGTGAGCAGCTGATATCGCTGCCAGGTGGACCTTGAGGGAGGAAGCCTTCAAGCCCAGGCCACGCAAGTGGCACAAATACTCGAACACCACCCCCAAGGGACTGTTGTCAGGCACCACTCCTCTGGCAAGTGCCCAGAGCTCAAACCTGCGCCACTTGGCCGCATAAGCGCGCCTAGTGGATGGCCGACGAGCATTCAGGAGGACCCTCTGTACCTCGTCAGTAAAGCCTATCGGGGAGGAACGATCCGCCAAGCCGTTAGATGCAGCTTCCTTGGATCGTGGTGGACCAGGCTCCCGTTTAGGAGAAGGTCTTGCCGAGGGGGCAGACTCACATACGTCCGTTGGGACATCCGCAGGAGCTTCGGGAACCAAACCTGCCGTGGCCAGAAGGGGGCCACTAGAATGCAGTCCGTCCCGTCCTCCTCTATCTTGCACAAGACCCTGGGAATCAAGGGGAACGGAGGAAACATGTAGTGCAAGCCCTGCGTCCACGTAAACTGGAAGGCATCCCCAATAGAGAGGGGGTCGCTCCCTGCCCTGGAACAGAACGTGTGGGCCTTGGAGGTCGCCGCAGTGGCGAACACATCTATCACTGGATGACCCCACATCTGGAAGATCGGCGCAACGCACTCCACGTTCAGTTCCCACTCGTGTTCCAGTAAAGGGACCCTGCTGAGGGCATCTGCCCGGGCATTGTCCGACCCAGCCACGTGTATAGCACGGAGCGACACGCCGTTCTTGATAGCCCACTGCCAAGTGAGTGTGGCTTCCCGGCACAGGGCCATGGACACTGTGCCCCCCTGCTGATTCACGTAGTACATGGCAGTCGTGTTGTCCGTCTGCACCAAGACCTGACGATTTCTCAGCAGTGCTGTAAGAGACACAAGTGCGAAACGAATGGCCCTTAGTTCAAGCACATTGATATGGAGGGTCTTTTCCCTGTCAGACCAGACATCTTGCACCGACACATCACCACAGTAAGCCCCCCATCCCAACAGAGAGGCATCAGTGGTAACCGTGATGTCATGGTGTTGATACCCGAAAGGGGTCCCTCTAAACAAGTTGTCATCAGACAGCCACCAGTCCAAGGAGGAGAGGATGACCCTCGGGATAGAGAATTTGAGGGATGGAGGGTGCAGTAGAGCATCATACCTCCGCACAAACCAGTTCTGTAGAGGGCGCATACGCAGCCTAGCGAAAGGCACCACAGAGGTGGCCGCTGCCATATGCCCTAGTAAGCACTGGATAGTGCGCACAGACTGGAACCGGTTCCTTTTAAACATGGACACTAGACCCCTTAGGGACCGAGCCCTCTCCAAGGGGAGCAGGGCCTTACCCTCCACAGAGTCTAACAGTGCACCAATGTAGGACACCTTGCAGTTGGGCACCAGTTTAGATTTCTCCAAGTTCACCAGGAGCCCCAGGCGTTGGCAAGTGCTAAGTACCAAGCCAATGTCCTGCACCAGCCTAGACTCTGATTCAGCCACGATGAGCCAGTCATCGAGGTACGGAAAGATGGTACAGCCTTCTTCCCGTAGGAAGGAAACCACAGGGGCCACACATTTAGTGAACACTCGTGGGGCAGTGGACAGGCCAAAGGGGAGCACCTTATACCGGAAAACCCGTTGCCGGTAAACAAAGCTCAGGTACTTCCTGTGCTCCTTCCGTATGCCCACGTGAAAGTATGCGTCTTTTAAGTCAAGAACCGCAAACCAATCCCCCTGTTTTAGCAAGGCGATCACAGCCGCCAACGTTACCATTTTGAATTTGGTCACCTTGAGGAAGGCATTAAGGCCCCTCAGATCTAAGATGGGACGTAAGCCCCCATCCTTCTTAGGGACCAGGAAGAACCTAGAGAAGAATCCCTTTACAGAGTCCTCATAGGGCAATTCTTCCACAGCACCCTTGGCCAAGAGCGACACGATCTCCGCATCCAGCTCGGCCATAGTGTTATTGACAGCTGTCAGGGGTGAACTGCATCTAGGCAGCTCAACGAACTCCAGCCCGTATCCCAGTTCAACAATAGTTAAGACCCATGAGTCAGATGCTATTGACTCCCACTCCGAGAGGAGTGGACTAAGTCTGTCCGAAAAGTTCGGGGATACGGCTGGCGTGACCCGTCAGTACTGCCTCCCGGTGCCCTGCTGATCCTTCTGCTGGGCCGGTTGTTGTGCCGGACGAGGCTTGAAGGGCCGACGCCTCCTCTGCTGTTGTGCGGGAGGGTAGGGCCGCTGTTGGTAGGCAGGGTACTGCTGGTAGCCCGGCCGCTGTTGATGGTATCTGCCCTGGTAATGGTAAGGGCCAGATCGGGGAGCGTACCGTGACCTGGAGGAGGGCTTGTCCGTTGGAGCCAGACCCAAAGACCGCGCCGTCTGCCGGTCCTCCTTCTTTTTCTTCAGGGTCTCGTCGGTCGCTTTGGAAAAGAGCGAGTCCCCCTCAAATGGCATGCTCTCCACTCTGGAACGCACCTCTTGGGACAGGGCCGTAGACCGCAACCAGGAGTGGCGCCTGAGGACCACCGCCGAAGCCATCCCTCTAGCAGCAGTGTCAGCAGCGTGGCTTCCAGCGTTCATCTGCTGCTTAGACAGCCTCACAGCCTCTGTCTGCAGCAGGGACACCACAGCCTTCTGCTCAGGAGGGAGGTCTCGTGTATAGGATGCCAACTTCTCCCAGAGGTACAGCTGGTACCCTGCCATGATGGTCTGATAGTTGGCAATCCTCAGACCCAGGGAAGAAACAATGTACTGGCGCCTGCCCATGGCATCCAGTTTCTTGCCCTCCTTATCGGCAGGTACCGAGGAGTGACCCGATCGCCTGGGGTTGAACTCCTCTGTGACCAAGGAGGAAGGTGGAGGGTGTTTCACCAGCGCCGGCCAGGTACCCTGCTTGATCTTGTAGAGCTGCTCAATCCTCTTGGATGTTGGAGGTTGATCGCAGGGCACCTGCCATACCTTCTCCACGATTTCCTCAAGACCCTCGAGCATGGGGAAGCCAACGTATGCCGGGTTGTCTCCGTAAATGCGTTTGAGGAGCTTGTCCTTGGTCTGGGGAACTGCCGAGGAGATGTCCATCTCGAGAGCCTTGGCCATCCTTGCCATCTGGTCGGCGTAGATGCGGAGGTCCTCGAATGGCGAGTCCGCAGATGGTACCAGCTCCTCAGCTGGCGATGGTTCGGACCAGGACTCCGACTGGTAGCCGCCAAAGCTCTCCACATCCTCCTCATCGGAACCGAGCTGGGATTCCGGAACCTGGTGCGGAGGGGGAGCCCACGTCGACCTCGATGTCGAAGGCCTCGGTTCCGACACGGAGAAACCCGCAGGTGCCCCTTCCCACTGGCAATGGTATGGCGAAGGGAGGTAGGAGGCCTGTCGATGTCGGGACGCAGTGGACCGGGCCGATCGGACACTGTCCCCAGACCGACGTCGCTCACGACCGGCAGCTGGTGAAGATGGACGGGCAGGGGAAGGACGGCTCCGACGAGGAGACGGGCTCGGTTCCAGCCTCGGCGACCGAAGAGCAGGCGATGTTCGGATCCGACGGCGCGGGCTCGGCTCCGGTCCCGAAGAGAATTCTGCGGGCACCGTTTCGAAGGCCATCGGATCCGGCACCGGCACGGAGATGTCTTCTGGCTCCGGGGAATCCAGATGAGGGGAAGGCGTGTGAGGAAGCACGATGACCTCTTCCTGGGGAGCGGGATGCGGCGACCGGTGATGTTTGGTCTTCTTCTTCTTCTTCGCCGGTTCCGAAGAAGACCTCGGAACCGACGCGCTCCTCGCCTTCGAAGGGGACCTCGGCCTCGGTCTCTTAGGTTTTACCGGAATCGACCCGGTCGTCGGTTCCGATCGGGGACTCGGTAGACGGATCCTCGGTTCCGATGTCGGTCTCGGATCCGACCTGGTGGAAGATGCGCTACGGGGCGGCCGCACCGGTCCCTGCGCTGGAGAGGCCGCTCTCGACGCCGAGGCACTCGGGGGACGCGGTTTCGACCCCGACCTCGCGGAGGCCACTGAGCCAGCTCTGGAATGCCGTTCGGCAGAGGGGCTAGGGCCGGCCTTGGAGGAGGGCAACGGGGCGCCTCCGGACATGACCTTCTGCCACAGGGAGGAGTTAAGACGGGCCTTGCGCTCCTGTCGGGCCTTGCTGGTGAAGCCCTGGCAAATCTTACAGGCCGTTACATTATGGGTCTCCCCCAAACAGAACAGGCACAGTTCATGGCCATCGGTCTTGGCCATTTTAGTGTGGCATTGGAGGCAATGCTTGAAGAGAGCCTTTGAGGCCATCTTCAGGGGCACGCGAAAGGAAGGTCAAAAACAGTCCGAGTCAAATTACCGAGTCCACAACAAAGTCCAAACGAGATCCGAAGAATAGTCGAGGTCACGAAGTCCGAAGTCAAAAGCCAAGCAATCAGTCAGAATAAAGCACGAAGCACAAAAGCACAGAGCAACGAAGCTCACGTTCTCTCCAAGCGGCGGCAAGAAGAGAACTGAGGGAAGGGGCCGTTGGTCGCTGGAGGATCACGTGACCGTTTGGGCGGGAAAACGGTCGCTGAGGCGCGCGACAAACGGCCCCTTCGGAGCCATGGAAGCTCTAGAAAATTCTCCGGCGGCTGGCCTGCGCCTGCGCAGTCCCATGTGTGGAGGCACAGAAGAACGAAGATGAACAGAATGGTTTCCAATTGTCAAGCGTGTCAGACAAGGATGCATATTATCTCCCTACCCGTTCAACTTCTATGCAGAGTATATCATAAGGAAAGCTGGATTAGATCTAGAAGAAGCAGGAGTGAAAATTGGTAGGAGGAACATTAACAATCTGAGATATGCAGATGACACCACATTACTAGCAGAAAATAGTGAAGACTTGAAACGACTACTGATGAAGGTTAAAGGAGAAAGCGCCAAAGCAGGATTACAACTGAAGATCAAGAAGACAAGAGTAATGACTACTGAGGAACTACTCAATTCTAAAGCTGACAATGAGGAATTTGAAGTTGTTCAAGATTTTCTATTCCTTGGCTCAATCATCAATCAACAGGGAGACTGCAATGAAAAAATCAGAAGAAGATTGAGACTTGGAAGAGCAGCTGTGAGGGAGCTAGAGAAGATCCTTAAAGATAAAGGTGTCTCTCTGGGAACCAAGATCAAGATAATCCAAGCGATGGTATTCCCCATTGCCATGTATGGATTTGAAAGTTGGACGGTAAAGAAAGCTGACAGGAAAAAAATTTATTCATTTGAAATGTGGTGTTGGAGGAGAGTTTTACGGATACCATGGACAGCCAAAAAGACAAATAAATGGGTATTAGATCAAATCAAGCCTGAATTCTCCTTAGAAGCTAAAATGACAAGACTAAAGCTATCGTACTTTGATCACATCATGAGAAGATAAGTCAATAATGCTAGGAAAAGTGGAAGGCAGCAGGAAAAGAGGAAGACCTAAAACGAGATGGCTTGACTCGATAAAAGAAGCCACATCATCCAGTTTGCAGGATCTGAGCAGGTCTGTTAGAGAGAACGTTTTGGAGGTCTTTCATTCATAGGGTTGCCATAGGTCGGAGACGACTTGACGGCACATAACACACAACACACACACTGCATCTATTATTACAATGATAGGTCACTACAGCAGCATGAAAATGACGTTTAAAAAGAAAATGCAAAAGCCCAGGTGGCATGGGGGAGGGAGGAAGACCACTTCCTGCATTAGGAAAAGCAGCACGGTTCGAAAGAGTCACAGCTACTGCTGCAGCTCTGGGCTCCATCCCACAGAAGCCGACTTAACCTGCTGGCGGTGACCTCTGTCTCTTCACTGTGGGTCAGCTCAAACGAGACGCTCCAGTTCGGACCATGTTCCAGGGGGGAGGAGACTTAGAGATTGGGGGGGGGGAGCTGCTACCCATTTAGGCTTCCCTAGGCAAAGAGAGGCAGTGCATTCATTTTGAATCATATGAAAAAAATAAAGGGGGATGCTATGACACCACTGAGGGCGACAGTCCCCTTGCTAAAAAAAACCCTTATTATTTAAGCTACCTGAGAAAGAAAATAAACTGGCTCCACAACTGCAGAAATGAAGAGGGAGGGCAGACATGAGGACACAAACCATACCCAAACTGAATCGAGTGCTTGTGGATCAACTGCTAAGAATATCAGGAATAAGTCAAGCGTGCAGAAAAGTCTGAGAAGCAGCTCAGTCTATGAGGACACACAAGTGTTGCACCAATACAGATAAAAGCACATGGCAATAATCAAGACTAAGCAATACGAGGCCACGTACTTGTATTCTAGATGAACTTTCAGACTTTGCATGAACCATCTGTGTGTGTGTGTGTGTTTTTTTCAGAATGTTAGGTAATTCTAACAGGTGTGCTTTCATCCTTTGACAGTTAATTAAAATAGTGGACTCTATCGAGATTAATGTTCCTCTATCAGAGATGCAACCAATAGTGATCTCTTAACTTAAATCTTTCCGACATTTCTCAGAGATTTATAGTTTTGTTTTGCAAGTTTGAGTATAACGTCATTTTTTACTAATTGGAAGGTTATACAATAGAAATTATGAATATTCTATGAAGCAGACCAATTATCTTTTTTTGTGCTATCACGTGAATAGATCTTAGATATTTGCATATGATAACTTACAAAAATGCAAATTCAGATAGAATGTCAGAGCTCTGATGGAAGAAATCTCTTGAGAGAATTTAGGTGAGAACTTATTTTTACTATGCATTTCATAGAAACTTATGTTAAACTTGGTATTTATTACAAAATGTTAGCAAACTTATTTCTTATTGCCTTTCTGTGTTCTGTTTTATAGGATTTATATTAATAACCATTTATATTTTAATCACTTGCTTCATTAAAAAACTAGGGTATATTTCCAATAAAGTGAAATAAACTCTAGACAGGTGTCTGTGTGCTTGATAAGCAGCTGCAAAGCAGTACCAAACCCTATATAAAATAAATGTACTGATAAACAGGTGGTTCAAAGAACTTAACTGTTTGGCAGGTCTGAAAACTAATTGCTGAAAGCTTTCCAAGAGAAAAGATACACCTTTCTTTTGGCTAGTGGAAGCTTAGTTCAGACAAGGCAAAAGCTCGTTACACAAGGGCACAGAAATGCCACAACACCATTGGAAGGAAGCGCAGGCCACACACAACCCCATGACAGCTACCTGCCAATCCCTCCTCTTCATGAGAGATCAGGGGAAACAGCTCCTCCTCCTCTTCCAGCCAGGAGATGAGGTCAGGCTTGGCAATCTGAGGCCCTTTTTATCCATAAAACAAACAAACAACAACATTAAAACACTTCAGTGTGCACATAAGTTCAGCAATGCCAAGCAACCTGAAAACTAAGTGTCAGAGAAGCCGGCACGGTTTCCTCCACAACCATACCCCAGCCCAGGAAAGGCAAGGCCTAGACAGGAGGGAATCACCTGCTTAGACTGCCCCCCCACCTTCTCCAGATCCAAGAAACTCCTGATGCCTCTCATGTGGGTGGGGCACAGGACTGGTAGATAGCAGCTCCTTACCTCCTAGGAAAACCCACAACCCCTCCCACATCAGAGGAAGGATCATGGAGAGTGGCAGAGATACGTCAGTGGGCCCAGGGCAGGCAGGGTGTGTCCTTCCATAGCGGGGGCTTCCTTACAATCACAGCCAGAAGGAGACAGCCCAAGAGAAAGGGATCCTCACCCAGAGAGGCCACGTTCCCAAAATTCTCCATCATGACTTCCTTGTACAGATATCTCTGGGATAGGCTCAGCAAGCTCCACTCCTCCTGGGTGAAATGCACAGCCACCTCTGCAAAGGACACCCCACCCTGGAAGGAGAAGAAAGAAGCATTTCTTAACATCACTAGAAAGCTGGTCTGGGAGAAAGAAGACCCAAGATTCTAGTGTGGCTTACTGGGTAAAGTGAAGGAGTAGGACTTGGGATGGCTGAGTTTGAATCTTCACACTTCTATGGAAGCTCGTCTGGGGACGTTGGGCCTGTCTGTCTCTCAGCCTAACCTTCCTTACAAGTTTGTTGTGAAAATTAAGTGGAGGAGGATGGTGGGAAAAGCAGCCTTAGGTCCCTGATCAGAGAGAAAAATAGCATAAAAATAAAATAATAAAATAAAGAACAAGCAAAACCAGGGATGGTAAAAGCAAAGTGGAACTCCAGCAACAAAGAGGAGGGGGTAAGAGTCCCGTAGGGTGTTTGGTGCCCTCTTTGAGGGCATCCTGGGGCTAGAGGGAGTGGTCCTTAGTCACAGGGGGCTAGCAGCCTTTTGGGGAAGAGGCCAAAGATGTCCATATAGAGGAGCACATCCTTTTTGGTGGGATGTTTCGGGAACAGGATTCTTTTCTTCTCTGAACATGGAATGCTGCACAAAGGGTGACCATTTTCCCACCTTCAAAGTGGCCAACCTTGACATCTTGCAGCACCAGAACCAAGGGGAAGAGGTCCAATCCTCTGAACTTTACAATGGAGAAGGAGCCCACCCGGCTGACCCCACTGCTCACCGCTCCCTCCCTTACCTGAGCTGTCAGCATGGCTGGTCTTTTTCCTTCACCACACGGAGGAGACACTGGAGAAGTCGTCAAGAGAGTATTTTCATTACTGTCTGGTAGGGTGAGAAAGAAAGAGGCTGGGAAATTCTTTTTGCTAAAGATCCAAAATGAATTGGCTGGAAATGAGGTGGCTGTCCTCTGAGGCAATGGGATGGGCAGGTTGACTGGAGGCAGTTGGTGGAACATTCCAGCTAGGAAGTGAAATCTCCCCACACAATAAAAATTAACCCACCAAGGGGAAAGTTTCTGCCCTCGCCCTCTCTGCTTGTCATCATGTTTTTCTGTAGGCGGAGGATTTTAGTAGAGGAAAGCATCTCAAAATCTATTCCTACACTCACAGTCTTATGTGAAACCGCCTTGAATCCATGCATGGAAAAAGCAGGGGGAAATGCCGTAAATTAATGCCACCCACTCCATCAGTTCAGGTCTCCGCCACTTAATTCTCCTGGATAGGTGGACCACGTCTGAGACTCAGATGTAAACAGATGTAAAGAGACTGTTTCTCTTCGCTGCTGACCCCAAAGAGATCTTGCACTTGTAGTGAATAATCTATAGCACCACACACCTCTCTCCAGGACCGGAGCAACTGGATGGTTCAACTGGTCTGGTTCGAGGACTGAACTGGGGAGCACCCAGAGCACCCTCCCTGCGTTCCTAGGAGACACTCTCTTTTGTCAGGGTTTGCCCTCTTGCATGGCTGAAAATGAGGCAAGGAGCCTGCCAGAACAAAGAAAGAAGCCTAATTATTTAAACCAGTACTAAAACATGATGTCAAATTTAAAAAAACAATCATTGAAACTGGGCAAATTACCCCTTGGCCTGGGTGACCCTAATTTGGGTAGAAAAGCTGCATGCTAATGTTTTAAATAAATAAATAAATAAATAAATAAATAAATAAATAAATAAATAAATAAATAAATAAATAAATAAAAGAAACTAACAATCTCCAGGGAAAGAAGCAGGTCCCCTCAGATGATCTCTTTTATACTCGCTCTCCAAGCTCTACCTCCTCCTCAGCCATTGGCTCCTGCTCTCCCCTCCATTGTCTCCAGGCCCAATGCTGTGGTTGCCTGGGCAACAGAGGCCTGCAGGCCGCCAGGAGGCCCGAGGGAAAGGCTGCCTTGAGGCCTACTTCAGGCTGCTCCCCTCCTCAGCCTCAGTCCTGGGCTCTTGGCAACCCCCTTGGCCAGAAAGAACCTTATAGAGAGTGGGTGGGTGATAAATGGCCACATCCTTCTCTAGGATCCTCACAAGGACAACGGTACTTAACTAGGGTTGCCATTCACCGGTTTCCCCGCTCCTCAACCACTACCCTGGTCAGGAGGGGCCAAAGGTGGGGGGAACAGGCTTCCAGGGAGCTCTCCTAGGGCAGCCCAACAACCTCTTTCCATGACCTCAAGAGCGCTCCCACACTTCACACAGGGCCAATTTGGGTCCTAGTGGTTGTTGAGGAGGTAGGGTTTGGAGACGGACAGTAAAAGGCCCGGCCCAGGGAGGGAGGCTGTCCACTTCTCAAAACTGAGCGAGGCTGGGAGTGATTTTAAAGGGTGTCATCGAAAAATCAGAAAAAAACCTAAGTGATTCTATTATATATTGTTTTTAATCATGTGATTTGTCCTAATCGTGTAACTTGCATGACTCCAGAAGCACTCTCATGCTTCACATGGGGTCAATTTGAGCGAGACTGAGGGTGATTTTGGAGGGAGGGGATCCCTCTCTTTGAGGGGGGAAGAAGGCCATGATTCAGACCGGGGCAAAGTGGGGCAAAGCGAACACACGCTCTTGGGCCTGTGCAATGACGTCACTTCCCTGAAGCCTAGGAAATGGTGGGTCACAGGTCAGCTATCTCTAAGTGTGATACATCTAGCCCCTGATGCACTAACTGCTTATGATACGAAAGACATGATCTGCTCATTCTGAATGTATTTCTTATCCAGTGAGACAAAACATTACCAGATCCAGCCCAGAACATTGGGAAGCACATACCAAGCACATGGAACGCAGGGCGACTAGGCGTATCGGACTTCTGCCTCCCACATCTCAGACTGTAGTGCTTTGAACAAGAAAGGTGCCTGAGAAATATTCCCTTTAACACCCCTCTGACATTCCTTCCCCTTTCATCCCAGTTTGGTGAGAACCCCGACGCGATCCTATCCAGCAATCAAGAGTCATCGGTCACCTCTAGATAGTTTTATTCCTTCCTGGGAAAAACTTAAAACACATCACCAACCTTTAAATATACTTGGTGAATTTATCAGGAACTGCCCTGGCCACAGCTGGCGAGCCTCCTCGCCTTTCTTCCAGTGCAATCCTATGGAGAGTTACTCCAGTCTAAGCCCATTGAAGTCAATGGACTTAGACTGGAGTAACCCTCCATAGGATTGCGCTGTTCAAGCCTCTATTAAAGCCAATCTCAAGGCATCCCACTGTTACAGGAAAGCGGTCTCCCCCCACCCCATTCCCCGCATGCATTGCAGGGACCTCCTGCCCCCCACCCCAATACACCAGGAAGCAGCGTCGGAGGCGGGGGGGGGGGGTGAGCGTTTTTTGCAACTCTGGATCAGCGGCTGCTTTTTGCCTGGCCCCTTCCTTTCCTTCCCACCCCTTTCTCCAGCCGGCCATTCCCTTCCCTTAAAACAAAACGATCTGGCGGCACCTTAAAGGCCCGTCCCCGTTTCAATCCAGCAATAATAAACCAGGAAAGTCGTCAGGTCTTTCAGGCGCCCCCAGATCTCTTTGCTTTCCTTGCGGTCCGGCAGCCTGGCCCGGCGGCCCCCTCCGCCTTCTCCGCATCTGCGCTCGAAACTCACCGGCGAAGGAGCCGCGGCGGGGCGCGTGGGGAGAAGCGGAGCCCCTTTGGCGAAGCCTCGCCAGGCCCCCTCCTCGCCGCGCCTCCAGGAAGGGGGGATCGCACCCCTAAACTCTGCAAATGAGAGGGAGGCGCGGCCTTGGCAAGCTGGAGACGCAGCGCCGGACTTTACGCAGAGGTTTCCTCCGTCCCTTCATTCCGGAGAGAGAGGTCTCTGCCAGCTCTCTGTCTCCCTCCGGTGGTTAGTTTAGCTGGATAGCCGAGTTTGACTGCAGTACCACAGCAGGATTTGAGCCCAGCGGCACCTTAGAGGCCAGATTTTCAGAGTCTGTAAGCTTTCGAGAGTCAAAGCTTCGGAAGGTCTGAAGAAGGATGCTTGTGACTCTCAACAGCTTACATTCTGAAAATCTGTCTAAGGTGCCGCTGGACTCCAATCCTGCTGCCTCTCCAATTGTGTTTACACCCTCCAGATCAAGCAATCCGATTTCTAGATCGAGCACCCATTGGGCCTCCCCTCGTTGAACCAATGGGAGGGAAGGTGGCATGGTATAGCCGGGTCTGGTCAGAGCTGGGATGCTAAGCAGGGTCTGACTGGGTCAGAATTGGATAGGAGACCACTGGAGAAGAGCAAGATTGGGTCCCATAGTACCTTAAACACCAACTAGATTTCCAAGGAATGAGCAAAAGCTCAGCCCTTCTTGGCTTTGAAGGTGCCATTGGACCTGGATCGTGCTCTTGAGGACTGCAGACCAACTTGGCTACCCACCTGAAACCACCATGAAAGCCCCTTATTGGGGTTGCCATAAGTAGGTTGATAACTGAATGAACGGCAATATAAATCCTGTCCAGGAGAACAAATAATCAAATAGACCAATTTTCACGTAATAACTCTCCACTTTCAAACGTAAGCAGTAAGCTTATTTCAGTAGCCAATATACAGTGTAAACAGCAATAATACATGTATTTCACAGCATGAAAAATTTATCCACTATCTGAAAGAGTTAATGAAAGTTATCTGAAATAATGGATAAATTTTTCATGCTGTGAAATACATGTATTTCCCTTTTTTCTAAAGCTACAGAATGAATGTGCTGGGAATGAGGGGTTCCGCTCTGAGGCACAGCTAGGAATTGAAATCTCCCCGTACAGTGAAAACTATCCCTGCAGGGGCAATGTTTCTGCCCTCGCTCACTCTCTCTGCTTGACATGATGCTTTTTTTGTAGTAAGAGGATTTTAGCTGAGGAAAGCATCCCACAATCTAGCACCTGTGGTTAATAATCTATGGCACCACACACCCCTCTCCAGCCCTGGAGGAAGGAAGGGCCCTCACTGGATGGTTCAACCGGATTAGTTCAAGGGCTAAAGTGGGGAGAGTCCAGAACACCTACCCTGCCTCCCCAGGAGACCCTCTCTTCAGTCAGGGCGTGCCCTCTTGCACAGCTGAAAATAAGGCATGAAGGACTCAGCCAGGACAAAGAAAGAAGCCTAATTTTTTTAAACCACTACTGTAACACGATGTTAATTTTTTAAAAAAATCACAGAGAGTGGGCAGATTAACCCATGGCCTTGGTGACCCTAATTTGGGTAGAAAAGCTGCATGCTAATGTTTTAAATAAATAAATAAATAAATAAAACAGAGACTAACAATCTCCAGCGAAAGAAGCAGGTCCCCTCAGATGATCTCTTTTCTACTTGCTCTCCAAGCTCCACCTCCTCCTCAGCCATTGGCTCCTGCTCTCCCCTCCATTGTCTCCAGGCCCAATGCTTTGGTTGCCTAGGAAACAGAGGCCTGCAGGGAAATGGGCCGAGAGGAGGCCTAAGGCCCGAGGGAAAGGCTGCCTTGAGGCCTACTGCAGGCTGCTCCCCTCCTCAGCCTCAGGCCTGGACTCCTGGCAACCCCCAGGCCCAGAAAGGGCCCTTCAGAGACTGGGTGGGTGATAAATAGCCACATCCTTCGCTAGGATCCTGTTACACACAAACACGTGTCCTGAACTGCTTCAAGGCCAGACTCAGAGAACAAGCAAACGGCAGAGTCCAGTGAAAAGGGTAAAACTTACTTGTTTATTCGAATAAACAGAAGAGAGTGGGTAGAGAGTGTAAGGCCCATCAGAACCCCAGTGCTCTTCGGGGTTTCAAAGCCATTACGCAAACTTTTATCTCCTTTGGTTCAATTATGCATTCAATAAGTTGCTGGTCAAGTTAGTTACGTGTACATATGACCTAATGTCATTCCATTGGTTTGGCATAATTAGGGGTTGTCCCCTTACTCAATTATCACTTGCCAAAGTTTGTTTATCATTTCAAAGAACAAACAGTCCTTTTCTGGCATCTGTAGTGCTAATAAAGTAACTATCCGGTAGCGGTGTGTCATCCCCCAGGCCTTCAGTTTGCCTGTTCCCATCCCTTAACAGTACAAGAATCCATTGTTAGTCTTCAATCTGTTACCATCAGCATAAAAAAGTACTCCCAATATGTAGCTTGGCTATTCATCTTTCCCAAGAAGACAATGAAAACAGTTTAGCTAGAGCTAGTACTCTGTTATCGAGGTTTGAACATATCTCTTGTGACTTGGCAGAGACCAGGCAGGATGGGCAATTTGTTTTGTATCTCTGGAACGCACTTTCGGCTTTACGGCCAACCCAGGCCAAAATGCAAGGCTTGTGTCTGTTATAGAGAGTTAGGCCAATACACAGGTAGATTAAAGCTAAATTCTTCTACAGTTATGTTCCTTCTATTCTATGGCTATGCTATATCTAGTGTTTCATATATGTCACTTAGGTGTTCTGAGAGCTTCTGCTTACTACTACTCTTCGAGTGCATCCTACAATCTTGTACAATCTTGACAAGAATGAAGGCGCTTAACTAGGGTTGCCCTTCACCAGTTTCCCTGATCCTCAACCACTCCCCTGGCCATAGGGTTGCCAGTTCCAAGTTGGGAAATTCCTGGAGATCTGGGGGTAGAAACCTGGGGAAAGTGGGGTTTGGGGAGGGAAAAGACCTTGGCATGGTGTTGTACTCAGATTGTGTGTGTCTGGCTATCTTAGCCAATTAAGAGAAATGAATGCACACAGAGAATGAAGTCTAGTGAAGGATGTTGTAAAGAAAAGCCAGATATATTTGCAAATATAGGACACACTACTACTAGGTGAGCTCTGAGTGTGTCACGAGAACAAAGTAGTACATTCTATCTTAAAGGTACTTTACATCACATTGGAGAAATGAAAGTCACACTTAAGGCAAAGCATCTGACTTCTCACATCTTTGGATTGGCTATTGTCCATTTTTTAAACTTAGTCTCGCGACAGAACATCTGCCATTCTATCCCTGTTCATACCTTCTTCTTATCAGCTTCCCTATATATGGTCATTCTACCCCCACTCTTTCTTAGCTCTGTTTCTGCAGATGCATCTAAGGAATGTCCGTGTATCTATTCTTCCAGAAGGCCAAAAGTTCTCCTTTTCTGGTGTGCAGCCAGAAAGGCCCAAGGAGCCAGAGGGGCCCAGGCAGGGACCAGTTACTTTAAAACATGCACAAAGAACATATTTCATGTCCCTTTTTCTATACTAGTGTGATTTCATGATTGATCTAAAGTCAGTACTAAAATTTGCTAATCTCACAATGGCATAATTCCATAGAGTCCACCCCTCAAAGTAGCCATTTTTTTCCAGGTGAACTGATCTCTGTGGCCTGGAGACCAGTTGTAATTCCGGGAGATTTTCAGCCACTATCCGGAGGCTGACAGCCAGGACCAGTGCCACCATTGAGGTGAGGTGGGCGACGCAGGCGCTAAGGTGCCGAAGAGGGTGCTGGAGGGGGTGCACGGGGGCGGAGGCGCGTGCCATGGAGCTGGGCATGCCTGGCCTGCAGCTGCTGCAGCCAGCCAGCCTGCTGCTGCCGCCAACACACCCCCTGGCCAGACACAGCAGCTGTGGGCCAGGTACGGCAGGCATCTGGGACGGCATGCGGAACCTCCCCAGCCATCCACTGCGCCCGACTGGGAGTGCAGGCAGCCTCCGCACGCTGTCCCAGCCACCTGCCAGCCAATGGGGCCGGCTTGCTGTGTGATGACATCATCACATAGTGACATCATCACACAGTCTGGGGGGTGTTTGCACACAGTATGTACATGCGCACATAGGGGCAGCCACAGGCGCCAGAAACCCTGATGCAGCCCCTGCTGACAACCCTACCTGGCCAGCAGGGGGGAGGGGGGAAACAGGCCTCCAGGGAGCTTTCTGAGGGCAGCTGAAGGACCTCACTGCACGGCCCATTGGGCTTCCCTCATTGAACCATTGGGAGGGAAGGTGCCATGGTATAGACCAGTCTTGTCAGGGCTTGGATGCTAAGCAGGGTCTGACTGGGTCAGAATTGGATAGGAGACCACCCGAGAAGAGCAAGATTGGGTCCCATAAGACCTTAAGCACCAACTAGATTTCTGAGGTCTGAGCAAAAACTCATACCTTGTTGGTCTTTAGGGTGCCATTGGACCTGATCTTGCTCTTGGACTGCAGAAAACATGGCTACCCACCTGAAAACACCATGAAAGCCCCTTGTTGGGGGTGCCATAAGTAGGTTGATGGCACGTGCACATCAACTGAACCATAAAAAGTTGGCCATAAAAATGGGAAATGTGAATGAGAATTTCTGTGCAAATATCCATCATTCCGGTCTGCTCTGTCTTCCTCTCCAATCAACAAAAGAAGACTTTGCATACCTGGTGAAAGTCCAGCTGGGAGAGTTAAAAGGAGACAGACAGGACTGCAAACAGATGGAAACATGGAAGCAGCGCCCAGCTCCTGGGAAAAAAAATTCTTGGTGTTTCTCACATATGGAACCAGCTTTCTCCAAATGATATAGTGGACCACAAGAGCCTTGTGCTGAAAGGGAATTGCATCCATATCAGAGCCCCAGAGTGAGAGATCCTGCACCTCCAAATAGTTTCAGCCAAGGCACAGCTGCGTCTGCCCAGTTTACCTTTGCCATCTTGCCTGTGCAGAACTCACACGGAGACATCCACTTGCCCCCCTTCAGCTGAGGGGAGGCACCTCTTCCAACTCCTGGTGGATTTCCCACCCGGCCATTTCCCTGCCCTGAAGGCCCCCTGAGGAGAGAAAGTCCCTTGTGTATTACTGAGGAGAGATCTACCCCAGTCCATCAGAGAAGTTGCTCCGGATATCCCTTGTCAACTGTTTCATGACTCCTTTATTTATATGCTGCCTTTATAGGCCTGATAGGGACCCCAGGAGGCTTACAACGGTCTCCTCATCTTCATTTTATCCTAACATCTGTCAGGCTATGGATGACAGGATATAGTAGACGGATCCCTGGACCATTGCAGCAAGACACAGATTCTTGGTTAAATGGTTTTTATTCAGAAATCAGATTGTTCCCATATATATGTTCATAGGACTACTCAGAAGCAGGGTAAGCATCTAAGCAGCAAGAGCGAAAGTTGATAGGAATGACATTACATGAGAGAGAGACTTCTCTTTTAACATTCAAGTCTCCTCTCCCCACCCACCCTCCATCATAAACAGGATTTTGGCGCTTTCCTTGTGTGAGAACGTGTCACATACTTGCAATATCAGTTGAGTCACTAGGAAGCAAGACATAGCCAAGTCTGAGTACAAGGTCAGAAACACTGGAAGCTGTTACATGAGATAAACACCTGTGAAAGCCTGTGGAAGAAATAGTTAGGACACTGGTCAAATGACATCTCGTTATGGCAGGATACGCTGATTCAGCGCAAAAGGATCCTTAAAATTGGCATGGAGGGGGGCTCAGACATGACAACATCATTCATGTGAGGTAGGTTAGGCTGAAAGAGTATGACTGCCCCACGCCTCTACTCAAATGCACAGACACACACACACACACACACACACACACACATGAGTGTTCTGCAAGTCCAAACATTGTGTAGCCCAACTTCTGCATTGGCTCTCTTTGGGTTTATTTTATGGTAAATTGAAGAACACGCTCCAAATGGTGTTATCTTTTCAGCCGTAAAGTAACATTTTGCAGCGCTTCAATTCAGTTGTGGAAAGGGCGTTTCCTAAGGCTCATGTCTCAGGTTTTTTTCCATTGGGCTTTTTTGCACCTTACTTGGCTGAATACTCTGAAATTTCTCCTGTGGCAGCTAAAGTATTTCCAGAGACCTGGTCTTGGAGGATTCTCAAAGCTAAGAGCTCCCACCCTCTTAGCTTTCTGCAAACTCTGCAAAACTGAATTGTTCAAAAGGGCTTCTTTAACACAGGCAACAGAATTATACCGTTTTCAGAAGGGTTTAGAAAGCTACTTGGGTACAAGTTTAGAGACTACAATCTATACTGAGTACGCCTCAACCTGCCTGTTGCTGTAAGTAGGTTCCTACTATGTAATTTTGCGTTGTTTAATGTGTCATGTTAATATTTATGCTTTGCTCCAGTCCTGCTCTCAGCACTTCAAGGCATTTTGCGCTGCTCTTTCCAGCCAAAGGCTCTCATGTTGCAGACATTACATTTAGGACAGTCTGCATGGAACTACGTGCTCCACACAGAGCAGTAAGAACAGTTCCTTCTCCACTCTTCTGCCAGAAACGGGATCCCAGAGTCACACTTCCGTTCTGCCCCGACCCCTTTGACTTTGGGGGTGTAAAGTCAACAATGTACACACAGGGTCCTCCTCGGGGGGGGGGGTGCCGTTGGAAACTGTGACACCTCCCCATGGTTTCCCAGAGGACTTCCCAAAGGCACAGGAGCCATGCTGCTGCCGCTGCCACATGCCTCAGCCGGGCGCAGCCTC
Source organism: Eublepharis macularius (assembly GCF_028583425.1). Lineage (NCBI taxonomy): Eukaryota > Metazoa > Chordata > Lepidosauria > Squamata > Eublepharidae > Eublepharis > Eublepharis macularius. The sequence continues at coordinate 179,924,442 of NC_072793.1, forward strand.
CGGGTGCCGCCCCAGCAGCGGCTTGCGGCTTCTGCACCCAGCTGGGGCACGTGGTGGTGGCGGTGGCACGTGGCTGGCTGGCTGGCTGGCTGCAGCAGCAGCTGCAGCCAGCCACGCCAGCTCCGCTGCACGCTCCTCCGCCCGCATAGCCCAGCCTCCACGTGCTGCCCCAGCACTGGCTCGCGGCTTCTACACCCGGCTGGGGCATGTGGCGGCGGCAGCGGCATGGGACTGGATGGCTGCACGCCAGTTCCGCTGCATGCTCCTCCACCCCCACAAACCCCAGCTGGGCGCAGAAGCTGCGAGCAGCTGCTGGGGTGGCGTGCGGAGCACGGAGCAGCTTCCGTGCACTGCCCTGTCCATCCTGCGCTGCAGGATGGATGGGGTCATAGCGTGATGATGTCATCATGCAGTCCAAGGTGTGCGCACGCGCGCACATGGCCACAGACGCCAGAAACTCTGGCACCGGCCCTGCGCGCGGCCTTTCCCCGGCCCATCACCAGGCTCTGGGGGAAGAGCTGTGGCAGGCACCCACGCGGCCTTTCCCTGGCCCATCACCAGGCTCTGGGGGAAGAGCTGCGGCAGGCACCCACGTGGCCTTTCCCTGGCCCGTCGCCAGGCTCTGGGGGAAGAGCTGTGGCAGGCACTCATGTGGCCTTTCCCCGGCCCATCACTGGGTTCTGGGGGAAGAGCCGCGGAGGTCACCTGCGCGGTCATTCCCTGGCCCCTCGCCGGGCTCTGAGGGAAGAGCCGTGTCCGGCGTCTGTGTGGCCTTTCTCTGGCCCCTCACTGGGCTCTTGAGGAGGCACCATGGCAGGCACCTGTGCGGTCTTTCTCCAGCCCCTTGCTGGGCTCTGGGGGAAGAGCCGCAGCAGGCGCCCATGCAGCCTTTCCCAGGCCCATTGCCGGGTGTGGAAGAGGAGCCACGGTGGGCATCCACAAGGCCTTTCACTGGCCCGCCAAGCATCCTCTCTGCCCCGGTGCTGCAGGAGAAGGCAGCAGCAGGCACCCATGCGATTTCTCACCAGCCCATGCCAGCTCCAGGTAGGGAAATACTCCTTTTGCATGTGTGTAAATTCATGACTAAGGAAATCTATTTTACATGCACACAAAAAAATTGACTTCCTAGTAAGAAAGACTTGCATGGCAAGGAAAATTCATGACAGGTCTGAATCTGGAAATTTTACACGGACTGGTATGACAGGCTGTCCTCTAGTTAAATTACTCCATGGGGAGTGGGGAGCTGAGGCTTCAGTTTTACCAGTATTTTTGTACATCAACGGCATTCTGCTTATATCTTCAGGGGAGAATAGATCATTGCAATACAGTGTAATAAAACAGAAGCAAGGAGAAGGCAGGACTTCAATGCTGACTTTACGCTTTATGACGATTTCATTTCAAAAATCCCATGACCAGAACTCACAAAGAGAAAAGGAAAGAGTTTTAAAGCCATGAAGCCTCTAGGGTGACTATAAGCCAGTTTTAGGCTGTTCCAATGAGCAGCTCTCAGGTGGAAGCTAAATAGGTGCTCCCCCTGCAACTTCAGCTAGCTTTCTTCTTCTTTCTGCAGACCTGGCCACAGAAGAAACAGGAGATGCCGATAGAGCAGAGGTAGAGGGAGGGATGACTGCACATCACACTCTCTTTAGGATTTGCTTGTGGGCAAAGAGAAAGCTTTACTGAAGCTCATCTGATGTTGCCCAAAATGCAAAGAAAGCTCTGGCAATACACTGATGCACGTGGGAAGAAATGGTATCTGAGCCATTTGCAGGCATGCTTCACAACACCTTTTTATATAAAACATAGACGGGAATAGCCAGAGAGTGAGTGCACTGCGTGGTTGGATGATGCACAATTCTTCTTCTCCGTAGATCCAGAGGAGTTAGCTGTGTTAGTCTGTAGTTGCAAAATAATAAAGAGCCCAGTAGCATCTTTAAGACTAACCATCTTTATTGAGGCATAAGCTTTTGAGAACCACATGCCTAAGTTGGTGTCATCAACATATTGATGGCACCCAATACCAATGTCTCAGACAACCTAAATCAAAAGTCTTTTAATCAAATGGATTCTGGTTTTCGAAAAGGCGCGCCCACAACTTGCAAGTTCCTGCTCACAAATTGGATTTCTGGCTCACAACACTGCACCACTTAGAGGGAACATTGGCTGGGACCCAGCTGGCACATTTCACACATTGAAGCCCTTCCCCAGAGGACTACGGAGGGTGTTAAAGGCTTTGGTGGGATGCTGTCATATATTCCTACAGATAACTGCCATACCATGGCTTGGCAGAAGGAAAGTGAGCCATAGACTGTGACTCTGACACTCATCCAGGATGGCCAGCTCTGGTTTAGGAAATTCTCAGAGATTTGGGGTGCTTCTTGCAGAGGTTTGAGTTTGAAGGAGGTAAGTGGTACCTCAGAGTATGACCACTGAAGCTGAAGTGTTCGCCACATCAATGGTCTCTATGGTCCAGAAATGTAATTCCAAAAGAACTCTGGGCCCTGCCTGCAGGATCGAAAACCTACAAGACTCATCTGTGGGGTGCACTAGCATGTCACTGCTGTCACAGACCTTTGTTGTGGTTGTGCAGTTCCTGTGTCTTCCCTCCCTGACCTCTAGATGACAACAGGAGGAGGAGCCAAGGGGCTACAACTGCATCAGCAAGAGGGAGAGTTCCTTGCACCCCATTCTGCCACTTGGAGGGATGTCATCAGGCATTGCTTGGTGAGCAGTGGATGCTAGAGACCTCAGCACGCTCACTCTGCATCCTGGACCATGAAGACTGGAGCGTGTTGTTCCCTTTCCCCCACAAAATATGTTGCAGCTGGCGGGTTCTGAGGAATTGGCTTTTAAACTCTAAAACCTTTGATGCAATTATACTAAATGATGGTATATATCACTATGATCTATTTCATTGCATTCTAATTCTGTAAGCTAATCTATCTGAAGAAATGTTCATCTAAACTCCAAGCATTTCTATGGCATCCCTTCCCCTCGAGTGAATTGTTAAATGGGAAATAGTTTCCACTGTGACTGATTTTCCCACACTCCAGGCATTTATAGGGTTTCTGCAAAGTGTGAATTCTTTGAGGGATAGTAAGTTTTCTATCTTGATGAAGCTTTTTCCACACTCCAGGCATTAATACGGTTTTTCACCTGTGTGAACTCTCTGATGGAAAGTAAGTTTCCACTCTCAGGGTAGCTTTTTCCATACTGCAGGTATTTATAAGGTTTCTCACCTGTGTGAATTTTTTGATGGATAGTAAGATTTCCACCCCGATTGAAGATTTTCCCACACTCCAGGCATTTATATGGTTTTTCCCCTGTGTGAATTCTTTCATGGACAGTAAGATTTCCACTCTGACGGAAGCCTTTTCCACACTCCAGGCATTTATATGCTTTCTCTCCTGTGTGAATTCTTTGATGGACAGTAAGATTTCCACTCAGTCTGAAGTTTTTTCCACACACTAAACATTTGTATGGTCTCTCCCCTTTGTGAATTCTTTGATGGACAGTAAGATCGCCACTCTGACTGAAGCCTTTTCCACACTCAAGGCATTTATATGGTTTCTCCCCTGTGTGAATTCTTTGATGGACAGTAAGTTTTCCACTCTGTCTGAAGTTTTTTCCACACTCAAAACACTTGTATGGTCTCTCCCCTGAGTGAATTCTTTGATGGACAGTAAGATCGCTACTCTGACTGAAGCTTTTTCCACACTCCAGGCATTTATATGGTTTCTCCCCTGTGTGAATTTTTTGATGGACAGTAAGATGTTCAGCTCGAGTGAAACTTTTCCCACACTCCAGGCATTTGTATGGTCTCTCCCCTGTGTGAATTCTTTGATGGACAGTAAGTTCACCACTCTGACTGAAGTTTTTTCCACACTCCAGGCATTTATATGGTTTCTCACCTGTGTGAATTCTTTGATGGACAGTAAGATTACCACTCTGACTGAAGCTTTTTCCACACTCCAGGCATTTATATGGTTTCTCCCCTGTGTGAATTCTTTCATGGACACTAAGTCTTCCACTCTCACTGAAGCTTTCCCCACACTCTAGGCATTTATATGGTTTCTCACCTGTGTGAATTCTTTGATGGACAATAAGATTTCCACTCTGACTGAAGCTTTTTCCACACTCCAGGCATTTATATGATTTCTCCCCTGTGTGAATTCTTTGATGGACAGTAAGACTTCCACTCTTATTGATGCTTTCCTCACACTCCAGGCAGTTATAAGGTTTCTCCCCTGTGTGAATTCTTTGATGGACTATAAGACTTCCACTCAATCTGAAGTTTTTTCCACACTCCAGACATTTGTATGGTCTTTCCCCTGTGTGAATTCTTTGATGGACAGTAAGATCACCACTCTGAGTGAAGCCTTTTCCACACGCCAGGCATTTATATGGTTTCTCCTCTGCGTGAATTCTTTGATGGACAATAAGATTTCTACTCTGACTGAAGTTTTTTCCACACTCCAGGCATTTATATGGTTTCTCCACTGTGTGAATTCTTTGATGGACAGTAAGACTTCCACTCTTATTGATGCTTTCCTCACACTCCAGGCCTTTATATGGTTTCTCCCTTGTGTGAATTCTTTGATGGATAATAAGACTTCCACTCAGTCTGAAGTTTTTTCCACACTCCAAACATTTGTATGGTCTCTCCCCTGTGTGAATTCTTTGATGGACAGTAAGATCACCACTCTGACTGAAGCTTTTTCCACACTCCAGGCATTCATACGGTTTCTCCCCTGTGTGAATTCTTTGATGGACAGTAAGGTTTCCACTTAGTCTGAAGTTTTTTCCACACTCCAAACATTTGTATGGTTTCTCCCCTGTGTGAATTCTTTGATGGACACTAAGACTTCCACTCTGACTGAAGCTTCTCCCACATTCCAGGCATTTATATGGTTTCTCCCCTGTGTGAATTCTTTGATGGACAATAAGATTTCCACTCAATCTGAAGTTTTTTCCACACTCCAGACATTTGTATGGTCTCTCCCCTGTGTGAATTCTTTGGTGGACAGTAAGATCACCACTCTGACTGAAGCTTTTCCTACACTCCAGGCAGTTATATGGTTTCTCCCCTGTGTGAATTCTTTGATGGACAATAAGATTGCCAGTCTGACTGAAACTTTTTCCACACTCCAGGCATTTACATATTTTCTTCTTATTTTCCCTGGTAGCAGTGCACTCATTACTGTTTCGTCCTTTATATTTGTTTTGCACCCGGAAATCACTATGCTGCAATTGGTCAGAATTATTCCTCTCTTTCGTTGGGTGGTTTCCCTTCTGCTTCTTCGGGGCAGCATTATATTCAATGCTCTCTTTCACATCTGAATATATTTCTTCTTTGTTAGTCCACAGATGCTCTTCCGTTTCATCTTGTGACTTCAACAGGCCTCCTGCTGAAAGGAAGAGAAATAGAGGTTGATGAGGAAGCACATTTCCTGAATATTCATGTCAGAGTTTTCTGCTTTGCTTAGTGATGGTTTTGTTTGCACTCCGAATGCTCAGAGGTCAAGCTCAAACCATCTCTACCTACTTCTCCCCCTCTCTTTCTCAATTCTTTCTCAATTCCAAGCTGAGGAAATTGCCAGAGTAGCCATTTGTACAGAAATAAATATAGCCTAAGCAGCCAAAAGAGAGAGTATATACAACCTCAAAATGGCCCAATGTTAAAAACTTCCTTTTTCCTCCCTGAGTGAGTTAACTGGGAGGGTAAGTGGTTTGGAGGGAGATCGTGGGGAGAAGAAGAAGACCTTTGATGAGAGGGATAGTCACTCATGGGATAAGACAGAGGATTTGAAGAGAGGTAGGCATCCAGATGGAAAAGAAAGAAATCTGACATTAAGAAACCTGAAACTATTAGTGTATTTCTACCTTTTGCTCTGACCTATCGTGACAACTAGGGAAAGAGGGATACATTTTTATGTTTTCACTAGCAACAAAGTTCGTTGTGGGGAAAAAATACAATGGGCTCTAGAAAGGGGAGAGTGGGCAGGCGGGCAGTGACTCCTCCTCTGCTCCTAATCCCAGCCAAGAAAAAGGAGGGCGGGCATTGCTACCTGCTCCATGCTTGATCCCAAATGCATGAAGGGGGAGCGGGTATTGCCACCTACACTGCACCTGATCCAGGCCCAACTCGTCACAGGTGGGACAGACCTTCTTGGGGTCTAATCACAGCCAGGTGAAGGGGAGGCAGACATTGCCTCCTGCTCTATCCCTGATCCTGGCCAGGTGAAGGTGGTGTGGACTTTGCCTCCTGCTCTGTGCCTGATCCCAGCTGGGTGAAGGGGGGCAAGCATTGCCACCTGCTCTGTGCCTGATCCCGGCTAGGTGAAAATGGGGGCAGGCATTGCAACCTGCTCCCCTCCTGATCCCAACCTGGTGAAGGTGAGGGAGGTCATCGCCATCTACTCCTGATTCTGGCCAGGTGAAGGCAGGGAGAAGGCATTGGCACCTGTTCCCCTGCTGATCCCAGCTGGGTGAATGCGGGAGGTGAGCATTGCCACCTGCTCCACACTTGATCGTGGCTGAGTGAAGGGAAGAGTGGACATTATCACCTGTTCTGCTCCTGATCCCAGCTGGTTGAAGGGAGGAGCAGCATTGCCACCAGTTCTGCTTCTGATTCCGGCCAGATGAAGGGGGACCAACACTGCCAACTGTTTTGCTCCTGATCCTGGTTGGGTGAAGGGGGAGTGGGCATTGCCACCTGTTCTGCTCCTGATGCTGGACAGGTAAAGAGGGAGTTAGCATTGCAACCTGCTCTGCTGCTAATGCTGGCCAGGAGAAGAGAAGAGCTGGCATTGCCTCTTGCTCCACTCCTGATCCTGCCTGGGTGAAGGGGGGTGGGCATTGACACCTGCTCCATTCCTGATCCCGCCTGGGTAGGGGGGGGCAATTATTGCCTCCTGCTCCATTCCTGATCCCAGCTGGGTGAAGGCAGGGGGTGAGAATTGCCTCCTGCTCCATTCCGGATCCTGGCTGGGTGAAGGCAGGGGGTAGGAATTTCCTCCTGTTCTGCTCCTGATCCCAGCCTGTGTGTCCTGCCACTGCAGCACCATCTGGAACAGGGCCCAGTTTCTGCCCATACCCCCAATAGAGGGAGGGAATTAGGAGGCAGGCTCCCCACTGGCTGCCTGGGGCGGTCCTTCATGCCCAGGATGGGCAGCCAGCAGGGGTACTGGCGATGGCTCTGTAGCCAGGAGTGACTGGCTGATTGGTGCCCCTCTGCTTCTGCCCTGGGCAATTGCCTAAGGCTGCCTAGAGCATGAGGGCCGGATCCATCCATGCATTGCCTGATTCTTCTCCTGACAGAATCTGGTTTCCAGCTGACAATCTGCAATTCCAGTTATAGCTGGATGGTGGCGGCAAAGCAAACCTCAATTATTAAAGGGAAGGAAACTGAAAAGGATGGGGAGAAGTCAATTCCTCTTTGTGGTCTACATCTTGAGATCAGGAACCCACAGAGCAAATCGCTCATTACCCATGACAAAACAAAGGCCACTGGGGTTGCCTTCTCACACCTGGCATAAACAAACAAAAAAAATGGAGCCCAAAATTAAGGAATGAAGCAAATGACCTGCTACAGAGAATGCAACTACTGCCATTCCTGCATGGATTCTCTGCCCCAAGTTCAATGCTTTTGGGAAGAAGGATCAGGAGTGGAAATCAGTCCTAGACATACAAGCAATGGAGAGAAATGGCCAGTGTTTCTGCACTGTCTTACTTTCATAAGGGGACTGCAAGGAAGGAGACCCCCCTGGCTTTAAGAAGAGGGGGGCAGCCATTCTTTGGGGAGCAAGGCTTCTATGGGGAGCCATACTTTGAGAAGGCAGTCCATCATGGAGAGCAGAGGTACTTCTGCACATGGTCAGGTGAAAGAGGCCAGCCATATAAAGAATATAACTGGGATGATTTTAATCTGAACAACAAACCTAAAGCCAAAAAACCTTTCTCCTTAAACATCACAGTGAGAAAGGCGATGTATAAATAATGTAAATAAATAAATAAACTAAGTGGGTGGAGAGGAGATGTATTTTTACATAATCATTTTTTCTGGGAATAGATGCCATACAGTATTCAACTGTTTCTTTTTTCTTTTTCTTGTTTGTATCTGTGGTGGTCTGGGCAACTGAGCCACCGTCAATGGCCTACTAGCCCCACTATCTGCCTCCCACTGGTGGGCATGGCTCACACTCTCCGTCGCTGCCACCACTCACTGATTTGTACACCGCCTGACTGAGGGGCAGTGAGACCCCTCCCGCTGAATTTCCGTACTTGGAAGTGAATTACCCAATCTTTGGTTGGGCCCTGGAGAATTGGCAACCCACCAAGGTCTAGCCTTATCAGTCTCTCCCGGGCTCCCTCCTTTCTTGTTGCGTGCCAAGTGTGTGTGCGTGGGGGGTTATGTAGTCAGAGCACCACAAGGTTCTTTATATTCAAAAAGTATAATTTAATAACTATATACAGAGCACTTGCACACAAAGCAGATAAAGGCACAACACACAGGGGCAGACCCCCCCCCCTGTTCAGAACTCATAGGGCAGAAAATCAAACTGAAGAGAACCGCCGCCTGCTTTCTCTACCACACTGTTCCCTACTCTACCCTAAGGGGGTGGTGGTCTGAGGGAAGGTTCCCCCTTTACTTCCTTTCTGCTGCCTCCCAGGCCCTCCACATTTAGGGCCTAGGCACCCGGGTTTCACCCAGCAGCAGGAGCCTCTCCTTCAACCAAGAAGGTGACTACCTTCCCCTCAGGATGGGCTGGGTATTTTCTGTGGAGGCTGCTCTACCCCTTATTTTTCCCGCACTTTCTTGGCCCGGGGCAGCTGGGAGCTGTAGTCCAGGAAGAAGGGCGTCCCATACCAAGACTCCTGCAGGCCCCTCCCTGGCACTACAGCCCATTAAACCGCATGGGGAACATTTTTTTCTTTAAGACAGATTAACTGCTAGTGGCACTCATTTCACCCTTGGTAACCATTTCGTTACAGTATCCATGGTATGGTATTCTCTTGAAGGTAAACATTTCTCATGTGGTTTCTGCACCTATGAAAAACATCATTCTTGGGGTCATGAATAACACACTATAAGAGAGAGAAACAGAGAGCTCCAGCTTTCTGGAGAATCTCTGTGACAAGTGTGGTTTTTAGAATTTCCCACTACCTACATATTGCGTGATCTAAAAGGTAGGCTGAAGGGCTGACAACTGTCTAATATGAATTTTTTGAGAATATAATAGTTATACCCCTACAAAAAGTGATGAAGAAGATACAAGAGAAGTTCCTACCATGCACGTGGCAAGGAGCAAACATAACCTTAATACATAAAGAGGGCAATGCCACATAAATAATACATAAATAATACAATGCCACATAAATAATACATACCTTAATACATAAAGAGGGCAATCCATTAATGCCACAGTCATACGGACCCATCTCCTTACTGAATGTGGATTATAAAATATTGACAACAATAATGGCGGAAAGAATAAGAAGATGTATCTCAGAAGTAATTCATGAAGATCAAACAGGCTTGGTCCCGAAGAGATACATTAAAGACAACATAAAGTATCTCCTCAACGCAATTGAATATTCAAGAAGGAAGGGTGAAAAAACTGCATTTATGTTTCTAGATACATTCGATAATGTGTCTTGGAAATTTCTTCTGACACCACTGCAAAGAATGAATTGTGGGACTGAGTTCTTGAATTGAATGCAAAGTATCTACACAAACCAGCAAGCCACAATCCTAGTTAATAGCTCATTTACAGAGAAAATTGAAATAAAAGGAACATGAGAGGGGTGCCCAGTATCACCATTATTGTTCACTAGAAACAAAGCCTGTTGTGGGAAAAAAATACAATGGGCTCTAGAAAGGGGAGAGCAGGAAGGCGGGCAGTGTCTCCTCCTCTGTGCCTGATCCTGGACAGGGAACAAGGAGGGTGGGCGTTTTCACCTGCTCCAGACCTGATCTGGACCACATGAAGGGGTAGTGGGCTTTGCTACCTGCTCCACCCATGATCCTGACTGGGTAAAGGCGGGGGGGCGGGAATTGCCACCTGCTCCGCTCCTGATCCCAGCCTGTGTTTCTTGCCCTGGCAGCACCCTCTAGTGGCACACCAGGGTAGGAAGTGAGTCATCTGGAATACACTTACTGTTTTATATAGTAAGATTATTGCCTTGGAAATCTTGGCATGAGAATTAGGCAAGATAGTGGAATTGATGCAATAAAGAAGAGGAAAGAGATATATAAAATGTAAAGCTATGTGGATGATGTGGTTATATTTGTGACAAATCCAAACAACTCTCTAACTTATGCAATGGAACAAATATCAAAATTTGGACTGTACTCCGGATACAAGTTGAATAAAAAGAAAACAAAGATAATGTTATTTGCGACAACAACAGAGGAACGAGAAGTCCTTGGAAAAATAACAGACTGCGCTATCACTACAAAGCTTGTAAAGTACCTAGGGATAAATGTATCAGCATGACATGAGAACCTTTATAAGGACAATTATCAAAAAGTGTGGACAAGCAAGAATTGCAAAGATGGGAAAAACTGGATTATTTCATGGCTAGGAAGAATCTCTGCTGTTAAAATGAATATACTACCAAAATTAAATTTCCTGTTTCAAATGGTTCCAATTTGTATAGATCAAAAGACTTTAAACAAGTGGCAGAAAGTAATAAATAACTTCATATGGAAATGGAAGAAACCAAAGATAAGATTTAATGTATTACAGGATGACAAAAAACGTGGAGGACTGGCAGTACTGAATATCAAACTGTATCACCAAGTGGCAGCATTGGTTTGGATAACAGATTGGATTATAAATCCGAGTAGAAGACACATCAAGTTGGAGATAATGAAGGCTAAAGAGGGCATTCATAATTATTTGTGGCTTAAGAAATCACTGAAATCCATTCAAAAGCAGGACAGGATCCATATATTAAGAGATGGACTACTTAAAACATGGTTTCAATGCGGAAATAGACTGAGCCCACAAATCTAGCCACTGATGGCCAGTTTGGTGTAGTGGTTAAGAGCCCGGGACTCTAATCTGGAGAACTGGGTTTGATTCCCCACTCCTCCACTTGAAGCCAGCTGGGTAACCCTGGGTCAGTCACAGCTTCTAGCTCTCTCAGCCTCACCCACCTCACAGGGTGTTTTGTTGTGGGGATAACATGCTTTGTAAACTGCTCTGAGTGGGTGTTAAGTCATCCTGAAGAGTGGTATATAAATCGAATATTATTATTATTTGATGTTGCCAATAAATGCTCATTATGACGCTGCCAGCAGAAATAGATTTGGCCAGCTCAGCTATGAATCGAAGATAGAAAAGCAAGGAAATGTGAAAACATGCCAAGAAATCCAAACTCAAGGGAAAAATATTCCATAGTTGATGTATCACCAAACAGTATCATGGTTCAAAGAGCAAACTTTTAAAGAAGGCAGCAGTTTAAGAGAAAAAAAGAGAGAATTTGCATTGTTGAGCACATGCTTTCCTATCGCAGGCATCTTCAGTTAAAGAGCTCTCAGGGGTAGCAGTGCCTGGGAACATCCCTGGCCAGAGAGCCGCTGACAAGTGGACAAGACAATATTTGGCCAGGCTTAGCATAAGCAATTCGACGAGGGAGAAGGAGTTTGACTATTTTCATACAACCAAGAACTAAAAGACCGTTTCAGTATTTAAAACCCAGGAAACCTCATTTCAGGTCATTTTCCCACACCTTTTCCCCTGTTGGGTCTGGCCTCGTACCACTTTGAGTTATCATCTGTTTTCTGCACACTTTTTTTTGCCTTTTAGTTTTCACTTCAAGTTTTCTGTTTGTTTTCTGATTCTTTTGAGACCGCTTTCAACCTGCGCTGTTTTGGAAGCATATTCTGAGTTGCCTTTCTTCCTTGTGCATCATGTTTCCTCCTGTTTTTCGTCCCATCCACTCTCACCCACCTCCAACCCACTTCTGGTTGACTGGACAGTCACCTACATCAAACCACTCTGTCCCCCCCCACCTTCCTTTACCTTCCCTTTTTGTTTTGTTTTGATGTTTTTGATTAAAAAGCCTTTTTCATGTTGCTTCTTATATTGACCAACCATTGTAATAAGAGATGCAGCATGTCCCTTGAACTCTGTGTTTTTTTAAAAGGGCCCATAGCCTCTTCCATAGCAGAGATATGCCTTTTCTTTAATCTTTGAAAATTAAAACTGGGAATTCAGAGAACTTGCTGCAACTATTAACACAATGGTAAATTGATACAGTAATATGAAAATGACGATTAAAAAAAAACAACAGCCAAAGACCAAGTAACATATGGGAGAGAGGGAGGACCTCTTCCTGCACCAGAAAAAGCAGTGTGGTTCAAAAGGGTCATAGTCGCTGCTGCTTCTCTGGGCTCCATTCTACAGCGGCTGGCCTACCCTGCTGGTGCCTCTTCATTCAGAGAATCACCCCAAACACAATTGCTGTCCAAAACAGTGAAGTGAGTTGTGTTATTTTGTGTAGTTGACTGCTTTTATGCCCTGTTGTGCCCTCCTGCTGTGTAACCTAAAGCAGTTAAAGAAATAAAGAGTTTTTGACAGCAATTGTGTTTTTGTGATTCTCTGATGTTAAGTGAGTTGTGTTATTTTTCTGTGTGGGAGACTGCTGGTGTAATGTGTCACAATGCTTTGCCTACTTGTACTTTGAAAGTGAGAAAATAATTTTTTAAAAACTTTCTGGGTAGTAGCTGGTGTGGGAATGTTGGGGAGGGTGTCTTTGGGTCAGTGTGGGGCTGTGGGGGGGGTGGATTTAAAAGGGGGACTATGCCTGTGGCCATAGATGCCACATTCTGTGGGTTCCTGCTGTAGGAGATTTTCCCATAACAGGAATCAACAGAAAGTGGCTGGCCATAGGAAAGGGGTTATGTTTTGGGGAGGGTGTGTCTGGTATTTGGCAGTATGGGTACAGGTGGACTGTGGCTGTGGACATTGGCAGCCCCAATCCCATGTGTTTCTGCTGTGTGGAAGTCTTCCCCACAGTAGAAAGACATAAAGTGGTGGGGCAGGAGAACCACCTTAGGGGGGGCATAAAATGGCCCCCCAAAGTGGGATCAGCTTGAGCCTTGGTGGAGGGTGGGAGAACAGGTGGGAGATGGGCCCCTGAAGGTTGGGGGCAGTTTGCATGCAAAATGCCACCCCTAGCCAGACAAGCCTCTTATTCTCCCTCCCCCACCATAGGGAATAGTGGAGTGGAGGTGGATAGGGGTACCTTCTTTGGGGGGCCATAAAATGCCCCCCCCAAGTGGAATCTGCCTGAAACTTGGTGGAGGGTGAGAGGACAGGTGTGATCAGGTCCCCTAAAAGTTGGGTGCATTTTGCTTGCAAAATGCCACCCCAAGCCACCTAGAAATATGACTTATTTTTCACCCTAGAGAACCATGGAGAGTGTAGGAGGATGAGGGCATCTTCTTTGGGGATGCATAACATGCCCCCCCCCAAAGTCCAATCTTTCTGAAACTTGAGGGTTAGTTAGAGGAGAGTTACGAAAACGTCTCCACCAAGTTTGGCTTGATTCGGTGAGAAAATGCCCCACCCCCGGCTCCCGGAAAGCCGGGAGAAGGTTTTCTCTTTGAAAACAATGACCAAATCAAGCCGAAAAGCCAAATCTATTACCAAAACGCTTGCCGATTCGGTATTCCCTGAATACCGAAATGATTTCCTGATTCAGTTAAATCCGAATCAGGTTTACCGAAACAGGCAGGCATTGCACACCCCTAGTCACGGATGACAACACTCCCTTCACTAGTGTTGCACATAATTCAGTGCCTTATCTTGTTTTAGCTCAATTAGTAAAGGAGAATATGCAGGAGTCCTAATGAGGGAAATAAACACAGGCCTTTTTATTTGCTTATAAGCAAAGGAAGAATAATACAGTTACCAGGAGAAAAAAGGGCTCCTTGAACTGATCAGTTCTTCGGAGCTATGATGCTACAATGTAAGATTTTATACCTTTGGGTCAATTAGCATAAGTTACATAAGTTATAACCTTGGGACTACATTGGTCCAACCAAGTGACCACCCCTATCTCACATCGGAAGAACAATTCTGGACGTCATTGCTTATCACCTCAAGAATATCTTGTCGAGGAACATCTTTTATTAGCAACATTTTGTGCTTTGCAGGCAAAATACTACTTTTGAAGCTACTTAGGCTCCCTTCTGACACCTGGGAGCTCTTCATGTCCTTGACGCGTCCTGCCAGTCTAGGGGAAAGGACGCAAGTCCTTATCTCTGCGTCCTTCCTTTCTAGAACAAAGTTCGGTGTCTGCTATTTCTATTTCTTGAAGGTAAACTCCCTCTGGCTGTCCTACTTGCAGCTGGTCCTTCTCCCCCCTTTCCTCTATTCTTATTCTACAGCCACGTATGGCATAGTACATAGTGGTTACAGGTGCATCTTACTACCAGTAAGCTAGGCCAGTATACATATGTGGGTAGCCTTTCACCAAACTTCAGATAACAGGCACCTCACAGTGACTGCCATTTGCACATGTCATCTGCCTGGGCACTTGACCCCAGTGTTCACTTTTTGCACAGTAAAAATACATCTCCATTACATGAAAGTAGGAAAGGCACATGAAAATACTCTAGTCCGCTAAATTCATTTCCATCACTAGAAAATCCTCATTATTTAACTCACTTGAGGAAGAAAATAAACTGACTCCACAACTGCAGAAATGAAGAGGGAGAGCAGAAATGCGGAAGAACAAGACTCAAACTGATTCCAGTGCTTGTGGATCAACTGCTAAGAATATCAGGAATAAGTCAAGCATGCAGAAAAGTCTGAAAAGCAGCTCAACCTATGAGGACACACAAGGACACAGAAATGCCAGAGCCTTTGGGAGGAAGCGCAGGCAACGCACAACCCCAGGACAGCTACCTGCCAATCCCTCCTCTTCATCAGAGATCAGGGGAAACTGCTTCTCCTCCTCTTCCAGCCAGGAGATGAGGTCCGGCTTGGCAATCTGAGGCCCTTTTTATCCACAAAACAAACAAAACAAAAATTAAAACAATTCAGTGTGCACATAAGTTCAGCAACGCCGAGCAACCTGAGAACTAAGTAAGTGTCAGAGAAGCCAGCAAGTTCTCCTCCCAGGAAAGGCAGGGCCCAGACTGGAGGGAAGCCCCTGCTTAGACAGCCCCCCCCCTCTCCAGATCCAAGCAACTCCTGGCGCCTCTTTTGATACCCTCTCATTTGGGCTGGGCAAAGGACTGCCCGGCAAAGGACTGCCAGGCAGCAGCTCCTCCCCCTTTAGGAAAACCCATAGCTCCTCCCACATCAGAGGAAGGATCATGGAGAGTGGTAGAGATGTCAGTGGGCCCAGGGCAGGCAGGGTATGTCTTTTCGTATCAGGAGCTTCCTTAAAGTTACTCCTCACAGCACAGCCCAGGAGAAAGGGATCCTTACCCAGAGAGGCCACGTTCCCAAAATTCTCCAGCATGACTTCCTTATAGAGAGCTCTCTGGGATGGGCTCAGCAATCTCCACTCCCCCTGGGTGAAATACACAGCCACCTCTTCAAAGGACACCCCACCCTGGAAGGAAAGGAGAAAAACATTTCTTAACATCACTAGAAAGTTGGTCTGGGAGAAAGAAGATCCAAGATTCTAGTGTGGCTTAGTGGGAAGTGTGACGGACTAGGACTTGGGACTGCTGAGTTTGAATCTCTGCACTTCTATGGAAGCTCACCTGGGGACGTTGAGCCTGTCTGTCTCTCAGTGTAACCTTCCCTACAAGGTTGTTGCTGTGAGAATTAAATGGAGAAGAGGAGGCTTGTGTAAAAAGCAGCTCTGGGTCCTTGATCAGAGAGAAAACTAGGAAAAAATAACATAATAAAATAAAGAAAGCAGAAGCAAAACTAAGGATGGTAAAACCAAAGTGGAACTCCACCAACAAAGAGGTGGCAGAAAGAGCCCCGTGGGGACATTTGGCTCCTCCCTCCCAGCCCTTTTGGGGGGCGGCATCTTTGGGCCACAGGGGCCGTCTTTAGTCACAGAGGGCTAGCAGCCTTTTGAGGAAGAGGCCAGAGATGTCCATATAGTAGAGCAAATACTTTTCAGTGGGATGTTTTGGGGACAGGATTCTTTTCTTTGAACATGGAATGCTACACAGGGGGGGACCATTTTCCCACCTTCAAAGTGCCCAACCTTGACATCTTGCAGCACCAGAAGCAAGGGGAAGAAGTCCAATCGCCTGAGCCTTGCAATAGAGAAGGAGCCCACCCTGCTGTCCCCTGGACGCCTCCCCAGTGACCGCTCCCTCCCCTACCTCAGCTGGTTGCATGGCTGGCCTTTTCCCTTCACCACAGGGAGGAGACACTGGAGAAGCCATCAAGAGTGTATCTTCATTGCTGTCTGGTAGGGTGAGAAAGAAAGAGGCTTGGAAACCCTTTTTTCTAAAGATACAGAAGGAATGTACTTGAAATGAGGGACTGAGGTGATGGGATGGGCGGTTGACTGGAGGCAGGTGGGAGATTCCAGCTGGGAACTGAAATCTCCCTGCACAGTGAAAACTATCCCTGAAGGGGCAATGTTTCTGCCCTCGCTCACTCTCTCTGCTTGACATGATGCTTTTTTGTAATAAGAGGATTTTAGCTGAGGAAAGCATCCCACAATTTTGCACCTGTGGTTAACAATCTATAGCACCACACACCCCTCTCCAGCCCTGGAGGAAGGAAGGACCCTAACTGGCTGGTTCAACCGAACCGGATCAAGGGCTAAACTGGGGAGGGCCCAGAGCACCCACTCTGCCTCCCCAGGAGACACCCTCTTTGGTCAGGTTTTGCCCTCTTGCATGGTTGAAAATGAGGCAACAAAAAATACCTTCGATTGAAACCTGGTATAAAAAAATTTGGGATTACTATATACAAGCAAACATTTATGATAAGGTATACCAAGCAGAAAATTATCCCACAGAAACCGATTTTTTAGCAAAATGGTCCCCCTTTTATGAGTACATAATTGTATCTAACCAACTCCCCCCAAAAAACTTGTCATTTATTACTATGGCATGTTAAAGGTTAAACTACTTTATATATATAAGAGTCATAGAGCTGTTATTAGGTATATGTTTGTTATTTATAACGTTATATTAACCATAGTGTTGCCTTTTTAGTTAAAACTTATATAGAGACTTTATAGTTGTAAATTGGAAATTTATTGCTACTGATTACTTAAACTGTATAATTTAAATTTTTTTTAAAAGTCACAGAGACTGGGCAGATTAACCCATGGCCTTGGGGACCCTAATTTGGGTAGAAAAACAGCATGCTAATGTTCTTAAATAAATAAATGAAATACAGGTTTAATATCTCAAGGGAAAGAAGCAGGTCCTCTCAGAGGATCCTTTTATACTCGCTCTCCAAGCCCCGCCTCCTCCTCAGCCATTGGCTCCTGCTCTCCCCTCCATTGTCTCCAGGCCCAATGCTGTGGTTGCCTAGGAAACAGAGGCCTGCAGGAAAAGGGCCGCCAGGAGGCCTGAGAGAAAGGCTGCCTTGAGGCCTACTTCAGGCTGCCCCCCTCTTCAGTCTCAGGCCTGGGCTCCTGGCAACTCCGTGCCCCGAAAGGGCCCATGAGAGGCAGAGGGGATGGTAATTGGCCACATCCTTCTCAAGGATCATGACAAGAACAAAAGCACTTAACTAGGGTTGCCGTTAACCGGGTCCTCTGCCCTCCACCTGCTGTGGGAGATCTTCAGCACCAACCTACTTACCACCCAACTCTTTGCCAACATCTGCCATCTTCTCACATCTCAACCCTGTGCTACCCCCTTTGCACCCTCCCAGTCCCTTAGGCCAGCCTACAATGGGTCATCATACAAAGTCTGGACTTGAGGATCACCATGTCAAAAAGTCTGGAAACTTCCAGTCTACAGGGCCTATGTCGGGCATCCTTCCATTTACCAGGGTTAGATCTGAGAGACCAGTTTCCAGGGCTACCTCCTGGGAACTGGTCTCCGGTCTGTATTCTCAACAAGACCACAGAATTTCCTTACTGGCTGCAACCCTTCTTTCAAGACAAGAAAGAACAAGATGTGTAGGGGTCCTTGTTATGTTAAGCCAAGAAGATACTTCGTGAGTTCACGAGGACGCCCACGGTGCAAGAAGATATTTTATAAGCAAAACCGTTCATGGCTTCTCCCTATAAGAATGGTAGGTGAGACAAAAGAGACCCTTCATCTCTAAAAGGCATCACTTTGTTTAGACTCACACAAGAGACCTGTGGGATCACACTGAAGGTCCATCTCCTCTGGCATGCTGTTTCCCTCACCAAAAATTTAAATAATGTCAGCAAAAGAAGACAAATGAAAGCCAGGATCACGTACAAGCCATGACTTGGTCTGTGCTTCATATCCCACATTTAGTGCTCCTTTAAAAAAGCCCGGGCAGCTATAAATAGAGACTATATTGACCTATGCAAGGGAGAGATTTTTCTGTGGGAAAATGTAGCATCAGAAAACTTTCCATTACGGAAGAATTTGCACCTCAGGTCACTAGCTTTTAACCATCACAGCTAACACTCTTAGCCCGGTCTCTTCTCCATCTTTCCAAAATATGATTGTTTAGAAGGGGGTATTTGATCTATTATTCATGGGTGTATTGGGAAACACTAGAATTGAGAAACAAAACCAGGATATTTTTAAAGCAATGTTACTAGCTGCACACGCAGTGATTGCATACGGTTGGAAGGAGAATTTAAAATGGACCTTAGAAAGATGGAATGATTACCTAAATGAATATATTCAATCGGATATGTTGGAATGTTTAAAAAAAGATAAGGTATGGGATGGGAAAATGGAGGAGATAAAAGAGAAAAAGTCTGTATATTTTCAATGGGTATATAATGGAGAAGCCAATACAGCTATATTTGGAAAATTGGAAAAAATGTGCTCAGGGCTAAAAATTTAATTTGTAGTTATATGATGGCCACCTTGCAGTGGGGAGGGTTACAAAAGGGGTAAAAGATGTATCATAGGAGAACTGGGACTGTATTGTAATGTAATAATATGTGATGCATTAATAATAAAAAAACAAAACAAAAAAAACCCTACCTTTTAACCATCACAACTAACACTCTTAGGAGCCTGGTCTCTTCTCCATCTTTCCAAAATATGATTGTTTAGAAGGGGGTATTTGGTTTCCCATATCACCTAGCCCGAAGTCCAGCTTTCAGAAGTCTCACTTTCGAAAACCAGCCATTTCAATCCCTTTGGGTCTTCAGCCGGATTCCCTGGCCCACCATTTAAGATCTGCTTCACAAGCTCTGCTCTCTGTGCCCCCCCACCCGGTCCTCAGAGGTAAGGCAGATGACAAACACAAACAGGTCTTTATCAGTAGTGGCCCCTTGCTTGTTGAATGCCTTTCCCCTTGAAGCTCGCCTGGCATCTACGTTGCTTTTTTTTGAGATGTTAACCAAGCCAAAATGTTTGTTATTATAAACAAGGATCTGTTTTCATGGTTTATGTTCTTATGCAGGGCAAGATTTCTAATGTTGGATTTTAATTAATATCATTTACTGTTTTGTTTTTGTTGTTTTTATTTTGTAAGCTGACTTGGGTAGGTTCCTGGAGCTGCAATGTAAGTTTTGCAACTGAACAATATTGCTTTAGGATTATTTTGTCCCCTGATATTGTTTTAAGACTGGGAAAGCTCAGTCCACCTCTTCCTTGAGATCTGTACATAATGTTAGGTTTAAAATTTCCCCTCTCTGTATATACCTTTCAATGTTATTTTGCCATTCTTCTAAGAATTTGGGGGGAGGGATACCTGAAGCAGCAGCTTTGGAAGAAAAACTGTTTTGGACTTTATTATTCCCATGAACTATTTAGAGTGTTGTATTAGGATCCAACTTTTCCAACTACATCCATCAATTTCTGATAGAATCATATGGTTGGAAGGGACCGCCAGGGTTATCTAGTCCAACCCCCTGCACAATGCAGGAAATTCACAACTACCTCCCCGCTCACATACAACTATCCTTCCCCCTCCACAGGCACCGTCCCAGATCTCCAGGATTTGCCCGGGGCCAAAGCTGTCAAGCCTCCTCTCCTTTCCTCAAGCCCCCATGAAGGTCAGCCTCAAGGCCTTCCAGTCACAGGCCACCTCCGTCTCGCCCCGCCTGCATTGCAGGGACCTCGTGACTCTGCACAAAGGAGATACCCCCCCCCACACACACACCAAAGAGCAGCTTCGGAGGCCTGGAGGAGGCGGGGTGATTCCAGCTGTTTATCAGCGGCTGCCTCGGGCCTGGCCCTTTCCTTCCCATCCCTCTTTCTCAGACGGTCATTCCCTTCCCTTAAAACAAAACCATCTGGCGGCACCTTAAAGGCCCGGCGCCATTTCAATCCAACAATAAACCAGGAACGTCGCCTGGTCTTCCAGGCGCCCCCAGATTTCTTTGCTTTGTTGCGGTCCGGCAGCCTGGCCGGGCGGCCCCCTCCGCCTTCTCCGCATCTGCGCTCGAAACTCACCGGCGAAGGAGCTGCGGCGGCGCGGAGGAAGAAGCGGAGCCCCTTTTGCGAAGCCTCGCCAGCCCCCCTCCTGGCCGCGCCTCCGGGAAGGGGGACTCGCCCCCCTGAAGCCTCCAAAGGAGAGGGTGGCCCGTCCTTGGCAAGCTGCAGGCGCAGGAGTACCGGATTTTACGCAGAGGTTGCCTCCGTCCCTCCACCGTGGGAAGAGATGCTCTCTCTGTCTCCCTCCGGTGGTTAGTTTAGATGGGAAACCATTGGTGGTTTCCAGTACAACAGCAAGATTTGGGCTCAGAGGCACCTTAGAGGTCAGCCAAATTTACAGTCTGTCAGCTTTCGAGAGACTCAAAGGTCTCTTCTTTAAACTGTCTGAAGAAGGGAGCGGTGACTCTCAACAGCTGACATTCTGGAAATCTGTCTAAGGTGCCACTGGACTGCAATCCTGTTGTCTCTCCAATTGTGTTTACACCCTCCAGATCAAGCAATCTGAATTCTGGACCGAACACCCCTTGGGCTTCCCCCCGTTGAACCAATGGGAGGGAAGGTGCCATGGTATAGCCCAGTCTGGTCAGAGCTGGGATGCTAAGCAGGGTCTGACTGGGTCAGAATTGGCTAGGAGAGCACTGGAAAAGAGCAAGATTGTGTCCCATAGCACCTTTAACACCAACTAGATTTCTAAGGAATGAGGAAAACCTCATACTTTGTTGGTCTTTTAGGTGCTATTGGACCTGGATCTTACTCTTCAATTGCAGGCCAAGTGACCCATAAAAGGTTTGGCCATAACAGTACAAAATGTGAACGAAATTTTCTGTGCAAACCCATCATTCCTGTCTGCTCTGTCTTCCTCTCCAATGAATAAAAGAAGACTTTGCCTACCTGGGAAAAGGCCAGCTAGGAGAGTTAAACAGGCAGGCAGAACCAGAAAAAGGAAACATGGAAGCAGAGCCCCCCTCCTGAGAAAAGGCATCCTTGGTGTTTCTCACATGCGGAACCAGCTTTCTGATCTAGTGGGCCTAAGGGGTGTTGTGCTGAAAGGGAGCTGCATCCATATCAGATCCCCAGAGGGAGAGATCCAGCCCCTCCAAAGGGTTTCAGCCAAGGTACAGCTGCGTCTGCCCCATCTGCCTCTGCCGTCTCATCTGTGCAGTACTCACTTGTCCCCCTTCAGCTGTTGGGGGCACCTCTTCCAACTCCTGGTGGATTTCTCACCCAGACATTGCTTAGCCCTGAAGGCCCCGCGAGGAAAGAAAGTCCCCTATGTATTACTGAGGAGAGATCTACCCCAGACCTTCAGAGAAGTTGCTCCCGATATCCCGTGTCAACTATTTGATGACTCCTTTATTTATGTACTGCATTTATATCCTGCTTTTCCCTCTGATAGGGATCCTAAAAGGCTTACAACAGTCTCCTCATCATCCTTGTATCCTCACAACATTCCTGTGAGGCTGAAAGACTGGTCCATGATCACCCAGCAAGCTTCCATGGCAGACCAGGGATTTGAACCTGGCTCTCCCAGATCCTAGACTGACACTCTATCCGCAACACCATGCTGCCTCTCATTCTGTGTAAAAGAATCTCCCCCCCCTCCCCCTTTGCAGGTATGGAACTAATACAGCAAGGAGATGTTCCTCAGACTCTTCTTATAAGGGGGGTTCCGTCCCGCTCCCAGGAAGCATTGAGAGTCCCACCCCCATTCCCACATCGCCTTTAAGTGGCATTGTCCCCTTTGCCTCACCACTCTTTTGCCTGAGAGATGCAAAGCCCAGACATGGTTCAACTTTTTCTGGCCTGGACCATTTCGGGGAGGGGACTGGTTGCATGTGTAAATGAGTGCTTCCCCCATATTGTAACTGCAAAACTCTGAAAATGTTTTATTCTTATGGATGTGAAGATTGAAACACACACTCAGTCACACACATGAGCGTTCTGCAAGTCCAGATACGTTCTCTAGCACAGTAACTTCTGCATTGGCTCTCTTTGGGATTATTTTATTGTACTATAAAATTTTGGACAGCTTGAATTCATTGGGGTGGGGGAAGAGGGTTTCCTAGGACTTACTTCTCAATCTGTTTTCCTTCGAGCTTTGTTTGCACCTTATGTGGCAGCAAGCTTGTGGGTAGGTCACATTCAATGCTCATAAAAAATTCTTGGTTTGATTATTTGGGTCCACCTAAAGAATAACCAGAACAAGGTTTTTTAATGAGCATTGAATGTGTCATACATACTTGTCCTTTTTGGGTCCTCTGTCTGGAGCACCTCCTTCCGTGCACCCACAAGAGATGAGATTATTTATTTGAGAGCTACATTGCTTATTTGGGTGCTAGTGAACTTTGGACTGTGATATTTATTGATATTTATAGGTTGGCTATCACCTTATTACATATGAGAGAATCTGAAACTTTGTATAATGCTTATTTATTGTGAATGATGGATATCTATTAATGTATTGACTTATAGCAATTGAACACTTTGCACTTTCATAATTTATAAATTTATATACAGTTTCCTCACATTAGTATTGTTGCATTAGTTTCTTGCGTAGTTCCCCAGGTGTGGTTTTCTACTCTTTTTTCTAGTCTTTAACCCTGGCTGGCTCCACCCATTTTCAATGTAGCAACCGTCAGATTGCAAGGCCTCTGTTCAACATAATTGCAATATAATTGCTTGGTTACAATTTACATTTGGGAATGTCAGAAGGCTCCACTTCTAACACTGTCCTCCCTCAGGTTTCAGAGGGGGAGAAATCAGAAATTTAGAAAGATAGACAGGTGAAAGCTTCTGTTTACTGTTTACTCCTTTACTGCCCTGAACTATCCTTTGATGTGTAGAGTGCTAATCTCAGGACTTCCTCCTCAGGAATAGATCGGTAGATAGGAATCTATCTCTCCAGTTTCCTATCAAAGCATGGAGTTCCTATATTAAAGAACTCTTACCTTTCTCTAAAACTAAGACAAGTCTAAGTATGTTATTTTCTCTTTCACATTCACACCAGCCAGCATGCTCCAACTACCCATCATCATGTTTTCTCTGCAATCAGTGCTACTCTATTAAGGACCAGTTTCTGTTCCTTTTAATACGGAAAAAGTATATTATTTTTCTTTTCAGTTCCGTTATCATGTTTGGTTGTTTGCTTGCTTGCTGCTGCTGCTGCTAGGGGTTGTTTTTTTTTTGGCTGGGTGTGGAAGAGCAGTGAGTTATTTCATGGTGATGTGTGGTAATGGGGCTGCTTCAGCCATACCTAAGCACCTCTTACAGTTTCCATTCCATTCTTAAATGGAGAGGTGGTATCAGTTCCTAAAAGTGAGTGCTGTCTCTCTGAAGCAATGATAAACCCCATTTGTATGAACAAGATTGGAGGGGGGGTGCAGATCAGAGGCCTTTTCAAAATTTCCTTTTGCCCTGCGTGCAGCCTAGAGAGAACATTGGCAAGGAATGTGCACTCTGTACATGTTCATGCTCTGCACATTTGATTTTATTGTCATTTTTAAAAATGTAAACAAACAGATGGCATTGTTAATTAAAAGTTAAAGTTGTATTTCAGTCGTCCAAATGTGTTTTGCAAGTTGAAACTAAAGAGCAGAAATTAACTATGCACAGGAATCCAGTAATTTCCCATAAACTTAATTATGTGTTTTTTGTTCATAATGGATTCTGAATGTCTGTGTTTTTCGGGTGTTGTTAAGCAGTGTGCTAAGAAAGCAAGGTATATAAAATCCTAGGTAGTATGAGTTTTCTTTGGGGTCATGAAGCACTGTACTGAATTGCCTCAAAATGTGCTTGTACTCACTTATAGGATATGAGTTTGAAACGAGAAGAAAGATTGCTACTCTTCTGAACTCTGTACATTGCCCAGAAAACAAGTGTTTTGAATTCTGCCCCGGTTCAGACTTCAACCATGCATTTACCAAATGAAGGCATTTGCGATGCCATAATTTAGTAAATTTCAGTACTAAGTCACCCTCAGGAAGAAGACAGAATCAAGACTCCTGTAAATGAATGTCCAGGAAAACTTTAAAAATGTCCCCCTACAAGCTTTTCTGTGCTGCCTTTCTTAGTGTCAAATTTGTGACCATTAGTTTGCCCTATACTCATGGTGTATAGGGCACACAAAGGTGACTATCCTAAAAGGGAATTTCAAAAACAGGACACAGCAGGAGATTGCTGAGAGACCATTATAACCACTAGCCACCTCTCACCTTTTCCTAGGTTTGGCCCAGCCCAGGGGTGTTGTTAGGGGGGTTCCCATGGGTGCCTGGGTCCCTCTAAATTTGTGGGAAGCCCCTCCCTAAATCCCCCATGACCCTGCCTCCATAGATGGTGGCAATGGAAGCCCCTCCCTGTGGTGTCATTGGCTCCTCCCTGTGATGTCACTGGACCCCTGACAATGCCTCCGGCCCAGCCCCAGGCCACCCCGAGAAATTCGAAAGTCTATGCCCCTACTCCCACCCTCTTAGCTTTCTGCAAACTCTGTAAAACTGAATTGTTCAAAAGGGCTTCTTTAACAGAGGCAACAGAATTATACCGTTTTCAGAATGGTTTAAAAAGCTACTTGGGTACAAGTTTAGAGACTACAATCTATACTGAGTACGCCTCAACCTGCCTGTTGCTGTAAGTAGGTTCCTACTATGTAATTTTGCGTTGTTTAATGTGTCATGTTAATATTTATGCTTTGCTCCAGTCCTGCTCTCAGCACTTCAAGGCATTTTGCGCTGCTCTTTCCAGCCAAAGGCTCTCATGTTGCAGACATTACATTTAGGACATTCTGCATGGAACTACGTGCTCCACACAGAGCAGTAAGAACAGTTCCTTCTCCACTCTTCTGCCAGAAACGGGATCCCAGAGTCACACTTCCGTTCTGCCCCCACCCCTTTGACTTTGGGGGTGTAAAGTCAACTGATTGGTGCCCCAATGTACACACAGGGTACTATTGGGAAGGATGCTGTTGGAAATGGTGACACCTCATGGTTACCCAGAGCACTTCCTAAAGGCACAGGAGCCATACTGGACAGAGAGAGTTGGCTACCCCATTCATCAGACCTTGTTACTGTTTCCATGCTACTGTTCAATAAAGTGTGAAGTGATCAACAGTTGTGCCCCTGTGTGTTTCCGCTCAAATAAACAGGGCTTGCCTCCCACACCCACTCCCTACTCCATGCCATTCTCTGACCTAGCATCACCCCCATTCCATAATTTCCCCACAGGTCTTTACGTCTGGATGAAGGGCCTTCATATATGTGCATGCTGGAATAAATGAGGTTAGTCTTCAGGGTGCCACGGGGCTTCAGGACAATTTTCCTACCCCCGACCGACATGGCTCCCTCTGCTGGTCACAGTGGGCAGGTTGCAGAGGGAACTGCATAGGGGGGCTGGTCAGAGGGGGGCTATGTATGCAGATGCAAAGGGGGACCATGCTGCACAATGTGATACACTGCCCCCCTGCACTGGTAGTATCTGTTAAGCCACACAGTTTGGTGGGGCAGACATGTAGGGGGGCATTCCACTGGAAGTGACAGGCCTCACAGTGTGGCATGCAGGGGTTGTGAAGAGGGGGGGTGTCAGCCAAATGTCTGGTGTGGTCCATCATTTGGCAGTCCTGTCCCCCCTTTTTTGGTTTGCATGTGCAAAACATCAGCTAAGCTTCCCTGACTCTGGCCTCTCTCCATGTGGAGACTGAATCAGGGACCCTGGCCTATCTGCCAAGCCCCGTATGGTGGGTGGTGATGTTGGCTTTGCAGTGGAATGCCTAATGCCTGATGCTTTTCCTCCTTTGCGTGTGCCTTCTTCGCCTGGGGGAAGGGGCTAAGGATGCATGTTTAGCATGTGGTGGCCCAAACATAAGACTCTGCCTTATGTTTTGCTGCCACATGGACCAAATGCAGCCAGGAGAATGAATGGGCTTTATCTTTTGACTGCCATCAATGGCTGGGACCCAGCTGGCAGAGATCACACATTGAAGCCCTTCCCCAGAGGACTATGGGGTGTGTGAAAGGCTTTGGTGGGATGCTGTCATATATTCCTACAGATGACTGACATAACTCGGCTTAGCAGAAGGAAAGTGAGCCATGGACTGTGACTCTGACACTCATCCAGGACGGCCAGCTCTGGTTTAGGAAATTCCCAGAGATTTGGGGTGCTTCTTGCAGAGGTTTGAGTTTGAAGGAGGCAAGGGGGGATGCGATACCACAGAGTATGACCACTGAAGCTGAAGTGTTCGCCACATCAACTGGTCTCTATGGTCCGGAAATTTAATTCCAAAAGAACTCTGGGCCCCGCCTGCCGGATCGTAAACCTATGTGACGCATCCGTGGGGTGCACTTGAGTGTCACTGGCATCATAGACCTTTGTGGTGGTCGTGCAGTTCCTGGGTCTTCTCTCCCTGTCCTCTAGATGCCAACACGGAGGAGGGGCCAAGGGGCTGCAAATGCACCCGCAAGGGGAGAGAGTTCCCTGCACCCCATTCTTCCACTCAGCAGGATGTCATCAGGCACTGCTTGGTGAGCAGTGGATCTAGTCGGGGATGCTAGGGACATCAGTAAGCTCACTCTGCACCCTGGACCATGAAGACTGGAGCGTGTTGTTCCCCTTGCCCCACAAAATGATGATATGCTGCGGCTGATGGGTTCTGAGGAATTGGCTTTTAATCTCTAAAACTTTTGATTCAATTATACTAAACGATGGTATATATCACTATGATCTATTTCATTGCATTTGAATTTTGTAAGCCAATCCATCTGAAGAAATGTTCATCAAAAACTCCAAGCATTTCTATGGCACCTCCTCCCCTTGAGTAAATTATTAAATGGGAAGTTTCCACTATGACTGATTTTCCCACACTCCAGGCATTCATACGGTTTCTGCAAAGTGTGAATTCTTTGATGGACAATAAGATCGGCACTCTGACAAGATTTTTCCACATTTAAATAGTCTCTTCCCGTGTGAATTCTTTGAGGGACAGTAAGTTTTCCACTCTCAGTGTAGCTTTTTCCACAGTGCAGGCGTTAATACGGTTTCTCCCCTGTGTGAACTCTCTGATGGACATTACGTTTTCCACTCTCTGTCTAGCTTTTTCCACACTTCAGGCATTTATATGGTTCCTCCCCTGTGTGAATTTTTTGATGGATAGTAAGATTTCCACCTCGATTGAAGATTTTCCCACATTCAAGGCATTTATAGGGTTTTTCCCCTGTGTGAATTCTTTCATGGACAGTAAGATTTCCACTTCGATTGAAGTTTTTCCCACACACCAGGCATTTATATGCTTTCTCCCCTGTGTGAATTCTTTTATGGACACTAAGGCTTCCACTTTGACTAAAACTTTTTCCACATTCCAGGCATCCATATGGTTTCTCCCCTGTGTGAATTCTTTGATGGACAGTAAGATCACTACTCTGACTAAAGCTTTTCCCACACTCCAGGCATTTATATGGTTTCTCCACTGTGTGAATTCTTTGATGGACAGAAAGTTTTCCATTCTCACTGAAGGTTTTTCCACACTCCAGGCATTTATATGGTTTCTCACCTGTGTGAATTCTCTCATGGGAAGCAAGGTTTCCACTCTGACTGAAGCTTTTTCCACACTCCAGGCATTTATATGGTTTCTCCCCTGTGTGAATTCTTTGATGGGCAGTAAGGGTTCCACACTGACTGAATCTTTTTCCACACTCCAGGCATTTGTATGGTTTCTCCCCTGTGTGAATTCTTTGATGGACAGCAAGTTTTCCATTCTCACTGAAGCCTTTCCCACACTCCAGGCATTTATATGGCTTCTCCCCTGTGTGAATTTTTTGATGTACTGTAAGATTTCTACTCTGACTGAAGCTTTTCCCACACTGCAGACATT
This sequence comes from Eublepharis macularius, assembly GCF_028583425.1. Lineage (NCBI taxonomy): Eukaryota > Metazoa > Chordata > Lepidosauria > Squamata > Eublepharidae > Eublepharis > Eublepharis macularius. Next base: position 179,952,791 of record NC_072793.1, read on the forward strand.
TATATGGTTTCTCCCCTGTGTGAATTCTGTAATGGGCATTAAGATCTCCACTCTCATTAAACCTTTTCCCACATTCCAGGCATTTATATGGCTTCTCCCCTGTGTGAATTCTTTGATGGGAAGCAAGGTTTCCACTCCGATTGAAGCTTTTCCCACATTCCAGGCATTTATATGGTTTCTCCCCTGTGTGAATTCTTTGATGGGCAGTAAGGGTTCCACACTGACTGAATCTTTTTCCACATTCCAGGCATTTGTATGGTTTCTCCCCTGTGTGAATTCTTTGATGGACAGCAAGATTTCCATTCTCACTGAAACCTTTCCCACACTCCAGGCATTTATATGGCTTCTCCCCTGTGTGAATTTTTTGATGAGCAGTAAGATTTCCACTGTGACTGAAGCTTTTCCCACACTGCAGGCATTTATATGGTTTGTCCCCTGTGTGAATTCTATAATGGACATTAAGCTCTCCACTTTCACTAAAGCTTTTTCCACACTCCAGGCATTTACATATTTTCTTCTTATTTTCCCTGGTAGCAGCGCAATCATTACTGTTTTCTCCTTCGTACGTGTTTTTCACTTGAGAGTCATTTTGCTGCAAAAGGTCAGAATTATTCATCTCTTTGGATGAGTGGCTTCCCTTCTGCTTCCCCAAGGCATCACTATGTCCAACGCTCTCTTTCACATCTGAATGTGTTTCTTCCTTGTTAGTCACTGGATGCTCTTCCATTTCATTCCGTTATTTCCACAGGTCTCCTGCTGAAAGGAAGAGAAATTTGGCATGAAGAGCAAGCGCATTCCCTCAATATCATCATCAGAGTTTTCTACTTTGCTTTGTGGTGGTTTGGTTTGCACTTGGTGAATGCTCAGTGGTTAAGCTCAAATGGTTTGTACCGGGTTCTCCCCTCTCTTTCTCAATTTTTTCTAAATTCCAAGCTGAGTAAATTGCCAGAGTAGCCATTTGTACAGTAATAAATATAGTCCAAGCGGACAAAAGAGAGTGTATATAGTAAAGGCCTTCTGCCTCAAAATGACCCAATGATAAAAATTTCCTCTTTCCCTTCCTGAGTGAGTTAATGAGGAGGGGGAGTGATTTGGAGGGGGCTTGTGGGGAGAGGAAGAATACCTTTGAGGTGAGGGATAGTCACTCATGGAGTAACACAACAGAGGGTCCAAAGAGAGGGGGGGGGGCAGCCAGATGGAGAAGAAAGAAATCTGACATTGAGAAACCTGAAACTATTAGAGTATTTCTGATTTTTGCTCTGACATATCGTGACAACTAGGGAAAGAGGGGTATGTTTATAATTTTTTTTCGAGTGTATCAACTGGATGCTTTATTTTTTAAGTCAAAATCTTCTGTTCCTGAAATCATATACTCTGATCCCTGTAACCACAAAAAGCCTATCACATTACAAAAGTAGGTTTTACATATACAGAAGAAGGATGCACTTCCATCTTTTTTCATTTTCTCTAAGCTCTCATGTTTTCATTTTATGTGTATTAATTATATGCTTTATTTTTGCAGACAACATTTTCCTGAAATCAGAGTCCTCTGATACCAGCAGCCACAAAAAGGCTACAACATTACAAAAGTTTTACATCTTGGGAAGGAAGGATGCATTTTTACCTTTTTCGTTTTCTCCGTGCTTACATACAGTCATTTTATGCTGTTCAGCTGTATGCTCTTTTTGTGAGTATTAATTGTATTCTATAATCCTTAAGGTAAAAAAATTCTGATCTTCTGGTTTCCAGCACCCAGAAGTATCCACCTGCTTTGGCCTTCCACTGGAGCCACTGCTTCACCAAAAATTCCAGCTCTGGTTTTGACATCCTGGGCAGGTGCTCTCCAAGTTGCAGGGAGGCAGGAAGGGAGGGAAGCCAGAGAGGAAGAGGGCCCATTTCCTGCCCATAGCCCCGATAGAGGGAGGGAATTAGGATGCAGGCTCCCCACTGGCTGCCTGGGGCAGTCTTAATGCATGAGTGGGCAGCCAGCCGGGTAATTAGTGATATCTGTGCAGCAAGGAGTGGAAGAATGCTGATCGGTGCTCCTCTACTTGTGCCTGAGGCAACTGCCGAGGGCTGCCTAGAGACGGAGGACCGGATCCATTCCTGCATTGGCTGATTTTTCTACTGACAGCATCTGGTTGCCAGCTGACAATCTGCAATTCCAGTTATAGCTGGAAGGTGGCAGCAGAGAGTAAACCCCAGTAATAAAAGGGAAGGCGACTGAAAAGGGTGGGGAGAAGTCAATTCCTCTTTGTGGTCTAGGAACTTAAGATCAGGATATCTGATTTTCCTGGGAACAGATGTCATAGTCTTTGGTATTCAGTTGTTCATTTTTTTGTGTATCCATTGTATGGTATTCTCTTCAAGGTAAACACTTCTCATGTGGTTTCTACACCCACGAAAAGTGTCATTCTTAGGGTCACGCATAACAACCTAAAAAAGAAAAATAGGGAACCCCTGCTTTCTAGAGAATCTCTCTGTCAAGTGTGGTTTTAAGAATTTCCCCCTACCTCCATACTGGCTGATTTAAAGGGTAGAAGATTCTGATACTACTGCCCATATAGGCAGCTCTAAGAAAAAAGAAAGGCAACTGAGTAGGCTCCTTGCTGAGGTCTAGCAACGCAAGACCAATGCCAGCAGTATAAATTCTCTTTCTCCATGGCATAAAGACAGCATGCAGAATCCCCCCCACCTTCCTTTACCTCCTCTTCTGGTTTTGTTTTGATGGTTTTAGTTAAAAAGTCATTTTTGTATTGCTTCTTACATTGGCCAACCATTGTAATAATATCTGCAGCAGGTTCCCTGAACTCCCAGAGGTTTTTCAAAGGAAGCCTCTAGCCTCTTTCATTGCAGAGATATGAACTTTTCCTTACATCCCTGCAAGGGAAGAGGCTAGAAACTTAGTCCTTAAAAATTAAAACTGGGAATTAAGAGAACCTGCTGCATCTATTATCACGATGGTAGGTCGATACAGCAATATGAAACGTTTTTTTTAAAAAAAACCACAAAAACCCAGGTGGCATGGGGGAGGGAGGGGGACCACTTCCTGCACCAGAAAAAGCAGCACGGTTCGAAAGGGTCGGGATCACTGCAGCTCTGGGCTCCATCCCACAGAGGCTGACTTAACCTGCTAGTGCTGACTTCTGCCTCTTTGCTCTGGGTCAACCCACACAGGTCGCTCCACTTTAGACCATGTTTTGGGGGGGGCATGTTAAAAGATGGGTGGTCGAGCTGCTGCCCATTTAGGCTTCCCCAGGCAAAGACAGGCAGTGTATTCATTTTGAATCAAATGAGAAAATAAAAGGGGGGGGTGTTGTGACAGTCCCCTCCCTAGAAAATTCTCATTATTTAAGGCACTTGAGAAAGAAAATAAACTGATTTCACAACTGCAGAAATGAAGAGGGAGAGCGGAAATGCGGAAGAACAAGACTCAAACTGATTCCAGTGCTTGTGGGCCAACTGCTAAGAACATCAGGAATAAGCCAAGTGTTCAGAAACACCCGAGAAGCAGCTCAGACTGTAAGGACAAACAAGGCCACAGAAATGCCACAACGCCATTGGAAGGAAGCGCAGGCAACACACAACCCCAGGACAGCTACCTGCCAATCCCTCCTCTTCATGAGAGATCAGGGGAAACAGCTCCTCCTCCTCCTCTTCCAGCCAGGAGATGAGGCCAGGCTTGGCAATCTGAGGCCCTTTTTATATCCACAAAACAAACATTAAAACTCTTCGGTGTGCACATAAGCTCAGCAACGCCAAGCAACATGATAACTAAATGTCAGAGAAGCCAGCAGGGTCTCCTCCACAGCCACATCTAAGGCAGGAAAGACACAGCAAAGACTGGAGGAAAACCCCTCTTCTACCACCCCTACCCTCTCCAGATGCAAGCAACTCCTGGTGCCTCTTTTGATACCCTTCTCATTTGGGCTGGGCAAAGGACTGCCAGGCAGCAGCTCTTTCCCTGCAAGGAAAACCCACAGCTCCTCCCAGATCAGAGGAAGGATCACAGAGAGTGGCAGAGATAAGTCAGTGGGCCCAGGGCAGGCAGGGTGTGTCCTGCCATATCGGGGGCTTCCTTACAGTCACTCCTCTCAGCACAACCCAGGAGAGGGATCCTCACCCAGAGTGGCCACATTCCCAGAATTCTCCATCATGACTTCCTTGTAGAGAGCTCTCTGAGATGGGCTCAGCAATCTCCACTCCCCCTGGGTGAAATACACAGCCACCTCTGCAAAGGACACCCTACCCTGGAAGGAGAAGAGAAAAACATTTCTTAACATCACTAGAAAGTTGGCCTGGGAGAAAGAAGATCCAAGATTCCAGTGTGGCTTAGTGGGTGGAGTGACAGAATAGGACTTGGGAAGGCTGAGTTTGAATCTCTGCACTTCTATGGAAGCTCACCTGGGGACGTTGAGCCTGTCTCTCTGCCTATCCTACCTCACCAGGTGGTTGTTGTTAGAATTAAGTGGTGAAGAGGAGGCTGGTGTGAAAAACAGTTTTGGATCCCTGATCAGAAAGTAGGATAAAAATAAAATTAAAATAAGCAATAAGCAAACCCAAGGATGGTAAAACCAAAGTGGAACATCAGCAACAAAGAGGAGTGGAGAAGAGCCCGTGGGGATGTTTGGCTCCTCCTTCCCAGCCCTCTTTGGGGGCAGAGGGGGCAGTCTTTAGTCCCATGGGGATTGCAGCTTTTGGGGGAAGAGGCCAGAGATGGCCACATAGAGGAGCAAATCTTTTTCGGTGGGATGTTTTGGGGACAGTATTCCTTTCTTCTCTGAACATGGAATCCTACACGGGGGGGGGGAGCATTTTCCCACCTTCAAAGTGCCCAACCTTCATATCTTGCAGGACCAGAACCAAGAGGAAAGAGCCTGATCCCTTGACCCTTACAATGAAGGAGCCCACTCTGCGGTCCCCACTGCTCACCGCTCCCACCCATACCTGGGCTGGTTGCATGGCTGGCCTTTTCCCTTCCCCACAGGGAGACACTGGAGAAGCCATCGAGAGTGTATTTTCATTGCTGTCTGGTAGGGTGAGAAAGAAAGAGGCTGGGAAACCCTTTTCTGTAAAGATACAGAAAGAACGTGCTGGGAATGAGGGGTTGTGTTCTGAGGCAAAGCTAGGAATTGAAAGCTCCCTGCACAGTGAAAACTAACCATGCAGGGGCAACATTTTGGCCCTCGTTCCCTCTCTCTTCTTGACATGATGTTTTTCTGTAGCAAGAGGATTTTAGCAGAGGAAAGCATCCCACAATGTATTCGTACATCCACAGTCGTATGTGAAATCAACTTGAATATATGCATGGAAAAACCAGGCGGAAGTGCCTTATATCAATACCAGCCACTTCATCAGTTCAGGTCTCCACCACTTACTTCTCCTGGACAGGCGGACCAGGTCTGAGACTCAGATTTGTGTGTGTGTCAGACTGGGGCTGCTTCTCTTCAATGCTGACTCCAAAGAGTTCTTGCATCTCTGGTTAACAATCTATAGCACCACACACCCCTCTCCAGCCCTGGAGGAAGGAAGGGCCCTAACTGGATGGTTCAACCAGGCCAGTTCATGGGCTAAACTGGGGAGGGCCCACAGCACCCTCCCTACTTCCCCAGGAGAAACCCTCTTCGGTCAGGGTGTGCCTTCTTGCATGGCCGAAAATGAGGCATGAAGAACCCAGAAAGAATGAAGAAAAAAGCCTAATTTTTTTAAACCACTACTGTAACATGATGTTAAATTTTTAAAAAAGTCACAGAGACTGGGGAGATTAACCCATGGTCTTGGGGACCCTAATTTGGGTAGAAAAGCAGCATGCTAATGTTCTTAAATAAATAAATGAAACACAGGTTTAATATCTCAAGGGAAAGAAGCAGGTCCCCTCAGAGGATCCTTTTATACTCGCTCTCCAAGCCCCGCCTCCTCCTCAGCCATTGGCTCCTGCTCTCCCCTCCATTGTCTCCAGGCCCAATGCTGTGGTTGTCTAGGAAACAGAGGCCTGCAGGGAAAAGGGCTGAGAGGAGGCCTGAGGGAAAGGCTGCCTTGAGGCCTACTTCAGGCTGCTCCCCTCCTCAGCCTCAGGCCTGGGCTCCTGGCAACTCCGTGCCCCGAAAGGGCCCATGAGAGGCAGAGGGGATGGTAATTGGCCACATCCTTCTCAAGGATCATGACAAGAACAAAAGCACTTAACTAGGGTTGCCGTTAAACGGGTTCTCTGCCCTCCACCTGCTGTGGGAGATCTTCAGCACCAACCTACTTGCCACCCAACTCTTTGCCAACATCTGCCATCTTCTCACATCTCAACCCTGTGCTACCCCCTTTGCACCCTCCCAGTCCCTTAGGCCAGCCTACAATGGGTCATCATACAAAGTCTGGACTTGAGGGTCGCCATATCAAAAAGTCTGGAAACCTCCAGTCCACAGGGCCTATGTCGGGCATCCTTCCATTTACCAGGGTTAGATCTGAGAGACCAGTTTCCAGGGCTACCTCCTGGGAACTGGTCTCCGGTCTGTATTCTCAACAAGACCACAGAATTTCCTTACTGGCTGCAACCCTTCTTTCAAGACAAGAAAGAACAAGATGTATAGGGGTCCTTGTTATGTGAAGCCAAGAAGATACTTCGTGAGTTCACGAGGACGCCCACGGTGCAAGAAGATATTTTATAAGCAAAACCGTTCATGGCTTCTCCCTATAAGAATGGTAGGTGAGACAAAAGAGACCCTTCCTTCATCTCTAAAAGGCATCACTTTGTTTAGACTCACACAAGAGACCTGTGGGATCACACTGAAGGTCCATCTCCTCTGGCATGCTGTTTCCCCCACCAAAAATTTAAATAATGTCAGCAAAAGAAGACAAATGAAAGCCAGGATCACGTACAAGCCATGACTTGGCCTGTGCTTCATATCCCACATTTAGCGCTCCTTTAAAAAAGCCCAGGCAGCTATAAATAGAGACTATATTGACCTATGCAAGGGAGAGTTTTTCTGTGGGAAAATGTAGCATCAGAAAACTTTCCATTACGGAAGAATTTGCACCTCAGGTCACTAGTTTTTAACCATCACGGCTAACTGTGACACTGAGAGATCTCTGTCTTTTGGTGCTACACCTCTGAAGATGCCAACCACAGCTGCTGGCGAAACGTCAGGAACTACAATGCCAAGACCACGGCAATACAGCCCGGAAAACCCACAACAACCATCGTTCTCCGGCCGTGAAAGCCTTCGACAATACATTTAACAGATATAATTACAGATTCTTGACTTTAGACCCAGGGAACCTGCTGCGTTTCTCTAGTTCCTCTTTAATATAAGAAACTGACGTTTCAGGAGGAGTGATATAAAATATCAGACCATCGGTGACAAGGTGAATTTGATGGTTTCTCTTTCCACCTTTTACGCTTGTGACATTGGGGTTGTGTTTGTGTGTTTCAGCTCTGAGTTCGAGACGCATGCCAAGGAGGACAGGAGATGCTGATCTTGGAGAACAATCCTAAGCAAGTCTCCCTAGAATCCTACTCAGATCTATTCAGTGGGGCATAATCCCAGGAAAAGGTGCTCAGGATAGTACTGTAAAACTGCTACCCTTCACATGGACTGCCCCATCTGCCATTTAGTGGCTTGATTGCTCAGAGGAAGCTGGTCCACAGTTCATCTTTTTTTGGAGTCTGAGAGGAAGGGTTCCTCCAGATGGTCAAAGGCATCCAATGAAAGTGTTGCTAGAGAAACAGAACAGACGTGCAACAGTGAATGACATTTCGTGTGCTTCTGATACCATCTGTAATTTGCCCTTTAAGCCTGTTAAAACCAAATTAAGGTATTTGCTCACAGGTCAGGGGCAGGGCAGGGATTAATTTTACCAGCCAAAAAAGAGGCAAAGATTTATGATTCCAGTTCATTGGGTTAGATCAAGCTGGGTAGCCATGTTAGTCTGTCTGTAGCAGCAGAAAAGAACAAAGAGTACAGTAGCACCTATGAGACTAACAAAATTTGTGGTAGGGTAGGGTAGCTTTTGTGAGTCACAGCTCACTTCACTAAATTTTGTAAGTTACATTGGGCTAATATAGCAAAACCACATGGATTTTTATGCTCTGTCTTCAGGATGATCACAATTTGCGCCTGCCCCTGCTGTCTTGCTCTGCAAAAGAGGAAGGTTCCATTAAGTCACAATCAACCCATGGTGACCTCATCCACCAGGTGTTCCAGGTCGGAGATGAGCGGAGGCGGTTGCCATTACCTTCCTCCACACAGCAACCCTGGTCTTCTTTTGCAGTCTCCCATCCAAGTACTGTCTGTGGCTGACCCTGCTAAGCTCCCAAGCTCCGATGAGCCTAGCCTGAGCTGAGACAGGGTTAAAGAGACTGGTGGAGGGAGGGGTGACAACATACAGTTTAATGCAGTGTTTTAATTTAGGCAGGTTATGGGGTTTTTTTGTTGTTGTTCTTAGGTTTTATGCTGTAAACTTCCTTGGGCAGGTTCCTTGGAGATGCGGCATAGAAATGAACTAAATAAATCAAGAAAGTTACACTCTGCAGAGCCTATTGACTTCAATGGGCTTAGAAGGGGATAAAGTAGTTTAGGACTCAATAGTGCTGCATTACTGAACAGAACTCTGCAGAGATACCATTCCTGCCAGGGCTTTCCCCTTAAATGTTAGTGTTTCGATCACCTCAACTACTCTGAGATTGTTTTGGGCAATCAGGACTTTGTGTGTATTTTGGAGTCATTGTGGAAATATTTCTCGTTTTCATTTTACTGCAATTGTTGCCGTATCTTATAGATTTTTTCCTTGTATTCTTCGGTTCAGGATATCTATTTTCTGCTCCCAAACGACAATACTGATTTTGCCAATAATATCAGTTTGCTCCTGTTCTTAAAATTTATGGCTGGTGTTTTTCATTACCTTTCATTTGTGTTCTAGGGCGCTGGGGGGATCCGTAAGCAGCTTCAGGAATTATAATTTGAGATCCCTTCCTTCCCTGAAGCCCCTACCTTGGGGCGCGGACCTCCAAGTGGATCCTGGAATTCTCCTGCAATTGAAGGTTAAGTTCCCCCTGGAGAAATGAGCACTTCAGAGGGCAACCCAGAATAAATTCTAGGTGAGATTCCCCCCTCCACAGGCACCGTCCCAGATCTCCAGGACCTGCCCAGGGCCAAAGCTGTCAAGCCTCCTCTCCTTTCCTCAAGCCCCCATGAAAGACAACCTCAAGGCCTTCCAGTCACAGGAAAGGGATCTCCCCCCACCCAACCTCCGCCCCGCCCCGCCTGCATTGCAGGGACCTCCTGACTCGGCACAAAGGAGATAAGCCCCCCCCCAATACACAAAGGAGCAGATTTGGAGGCCTGGGGGGGGGTTTCCAGCTCTAGATCAGCGGCTGCTGTGGGCCCCTCCCACCCTTCTTTCTCCTGCCACCCATTTCCTTCCCTTAAAACAATATAATCTGGCGGCACCTTAAAGGCCCGGCGCCATTTCAATCCAACAGTAAACCAGGAACGTCGCCTGGTCTTCCAAGCGCCCCCAGATTGCTTTGCTTTGTTGCGATCCAGCAGCCTGGCCGGGCGGCCCCCTCCGCCTTCTCCGCATCTGCGCTCGAAACTCACCGGCGAAGGAGCTGCGGCGGCGCGGAGGAAGAAGCGGAGCCCCTTTTGCGAAGCCTCGCCAGCCCCCCTCCTCGCCGAGCCTCCGGGAAGGGGGGATCGCACCCCTAAACTCTGCAAATGAGAGGGAGGCGCGGCCTTTGCAAGCTGGAGACGCAACGCCGGATCTTATGCAAAGGTTTCCTCTGTCCCTCCAACCCGGCTGTTAGAGAAGTCTCTGCCGTTTCTCTCTGTCTCCCTCCGGCGGTTAGTTTAGGTGGGTAGCCGTGTTGGTCTGCAGTAGAACAACAGGTTTGAGCTCAGTGGTACCTTAGAGGCCAACCAGATTCAGAAGGTCTGAAGAAGGGAGCTGTGACTCTCGACAGCTTACACTCTGAAAATCTGACTAGCCTCTAAGGTGTGCAAATCCTGCTATCGCTCCAATCGTGTTGACACACACAGATCAAGCAATCCGAATTCTGGACCGAGCACCTGTTGGGCTTCCCGTCGTTGAACCTTTGGGAGGGAAGGTGGCATGGTATAGCCTGGTATGGTCAGAACTGGGATGCTAAGCAGGGTCTGACTGGGTCAGAATTGGCTAGGAGACCACTGGAAAAGAACAAGACCAATAACACCTTAAACACCGACTAGATTTCCAAGGTCTGAGCAAAAGCTCAGCCCTTCTTGGCCTTGAAGGTGCCATTGGACCTGGATCGTGCTCTTTGACTGCAGACCAACATGGCTACCCTCCTGAAACCACCATGAAAGCCCCTTGGAAGCTTCCCTGCAAGCTTCCATGGCAGACTGGGGATTTGAACCTGGCTCTCCCAGATCATAGTCCAATACTCTAACCGCTCGACAATTCTGCCCCTCATTTTAATGTTCCCTGAGTAATGGACATCTCCCTGCAAGTAAGAAAGTAAGAGCCAGTTTGATGTAGTGGTTAAGAGTGGCAGCAGGACTCTAATCTGGAGAACCGGGTTTGATTCCCCACACCTCCACTTGACACCAGCTGGGTGACCTTGGGCTAGTCACAGCTTCTAGGACAGGGGTGGCCAAACTTGCTTAATGTAAGAGCCACATAGACTAAACGTCAGATGTTTGAGAGCCACAAGACATGATGTGTTGAAGTGACTTCAGATGAAGAGGCGAGTTTGGGGGAGTGTCTTGAAAGTGGTATCACAGGAAGGGGTGGGTTTTTGGTCAGTATGCTGGAAGTGATGTCATTGGAAGGGGTGGGGCTTGGGAAGAGTCATCACCTGACCTTTGACTTGGAAGTGACATCACAAAAGTGGTATCACATCGTTGCTAGGCTTCACCCCCAAAGTCCCCAAGTATTTTCTGAGTCAGACCTGGCAACCCCAGCATTTTTATTGCACATATGACAGATATGGAAAGAAGGAAGGAAGGAAGGAAAAAAGGAAAAGGGAGGGAAAGACATGGAAAGAAAGAAGGAAAGGAAATAAACTAAACTGTATGGCCACAGCGATACTCAGAGACCTCCAGGAGCCGCACAATATGTCTAGAAGAGCCACATGTGGCTCCCGAGCCACAGTTTGGCCACCCCTGTTCTAGGAGCTCCCTCAGCCCCACCCACCTCACAAGGTGTTTTGTTGTGAAGGTAATAATGGCATACTTTGTAAACTGCTCTGAGTGGGTGTTAAGTCACCCTGAAGAGTGGTATATAAATCGAATGTTGTTGTTTTTGTTGTTATTGTTAATACAGCAAAGAGAAGATCCTACCCAAACTCCCCTTATAAGACCTTATAAGGTACTGCCTCGCTCCCAGGAAGCATTGAAAAGTGTGCTACCCCCCTTTCCCACATTGCCTTTAAGTGGCATTGTCCCCTCTGCCTCACCACTCTTTTGCCTGTGGGCAGAGATACAAAGCCCAGACATGGTTGTGGCCTGGACCATTTCGGGGAAGGGCCTGGTTGCATGTGTAAATGAGTGCTTTCCCCATATTGTAACTCTGCACAACTCTGGAAATGTTTTATTCCAGTGGACAAGATCAAAACACACACTCACAGACAGGAGCGTTCTGCAACTCCAGACACGTTCTCTAGCCCACTAATTTCTGTGTTGGCTCTCTTTGGTTTTAGTTTATTATAAATTAAAGAACACGCTCCAAATGATGTGGGCTTTTCAGCTGTAATGTAACATTATGGACAGCTTTGATTGCGAGGGGGCATTTCCTACGGCTCGCTTCTCAATTTCTTTTCCATTGGGCTTTTTTGCACCTTACTTGGCTGTAAACCCCGCAATCCAGCCTTCTGTGGCAGCTGAAGTTTTTCCTGGGCTCTGGTCTTGGGGCATTCTTGAAGATGTTGCTCAAGGGAGAGAAGACTCCTGCCCAGCCACCCTGAGTGAGTCACTGTCCAGGAATTCAGAATGGTGAGCAATGCTGGACTCAAAGGGCAGGAAAGGAGAAGAGGGGAAGCAGCAAAGACCAGGGCCGATTCCAGATGACTAACCTGAAGGCGCTGCATGCCGCCATGTTCCGGGTCGCGATGGGGAAAACGCGAAATACCGCGTTTTCTCGCGCGAGTTTGGCGCAACGTCGCGCCAAACTCGTGCGAGAAAACGCGATATTTCGTGTTTTCCCCATCACGATCCGGAACATGGCGGCATGCAGCGCCTTCAGGTTAGTCATCTGGAATCGGCCCAGCTGGCTGGCAAGTGGGAGTAGCTGCCACAGGCATTGATGGGCTGAAAGGGATCACTGCAGGGAGGGTATGGATGGAGAGGCAGCCCCAGAGGAGATCCTTCCAGGGACAGGCAGGACTCCCTCACCTCCTTATTCCCTCTACCTCTTTATATTCCCACATAAGAACATCATAAAATCATAGCTGGATCAGTGGCCCATCCAGGCCAGCATCTTGCCTCGCACAGTTGCCAACCAGTTACTGAGAGTAAGAGAGAGAGCCTGGACCAGAGCTTTATGGCAGGCCCTGACCTTCCACATACCCTGCCACCCCTCCTTGCACAGGTTGGGGGCTTCCCAGGCAGGTAAGGGCTGGTCACCACACACCACCTGTCTAGCCTCCACTATGGCAGGCAGACCCAAACCCTCACAGGGTCTCTCTCCTCTTCCAGAGGCTCCACCAGACAGGTAGCCCCTTCCCCATATTTCCTTCACTTCACCCAACAACTGCCCAGGGCTATTGGGGAAAGGGGACTTAGAGGTTATTTGAAGGGCCTTCTGCACCAACCACCCTTCAGATTGGCACAATCAACAGCTGCCCACACACACGTTTTCTCTTTGGTGGCCCCCACCCTGTGGAACGGGTTGCCTTAAGAGGTCAGGAAAGATTCCACCCTCTCAGCTTTCCGCAAACTATGCGAAACCGAATTCTTCGAAAGGGCTTTTTTAAGGCAGGCAACAGAATTCTACTATTTTCAGAATCGTTTGGAAAGCTACTTGGGCACAAGTTCAGAGACTACGATCTATACTGAGTACATCCCGTACTGCCTGTTGCTGTAGGTAGGATTCTGCTATGAAATTTTGCATTGTTTAATGCATGTTGTTAATACTTCTGCTTTGTTTCGGTCCTGTTCTCAGATCCCTGATTGGTGGCAAATTTTCTACTGTTCAAATACTACTACATTGTTTATTGGATGCTCCAATCCCGTTGGTCGTATTGACTTATTCTGTGTAATCTGCCTTGAGTCTGAGTGAGAAATTATAAATAATGTAAATAAATACATATAATTTTATTCCCGCAGAATTTCCCATAACTTGGAGCTCCCTCCATCAGACACAGAGCGAGTCAAAGGACAGGATAAGTGAAAGGCTGCTACCGGGGACTTTGGAGAGCCACTGGCAGTCAGAGCTGACAAGACTGGGTTTCTCTTCCAGCACCTGGCAGCATTTAGCCCCTGGAGATACTCAGCAACAGGAGGGCAGCTGCCCCCAGCCCAAGAGGCACCATTGAAGGATAGTCATTCTCTGGGCCAGACGTGAAGCTGCCCTATACGGGATCAGACCCTCAGTCCATCAAGGTCAGTCTTGTCTATGCAGACCGACAGCAGCAGCGCTCCAGGGTCGCAGGCGGAGGAGGCCTTTCCCATCACAGTCTGACTGATCCTTTTGCTGCAGGTGCCTTGGACTGAGCCTGGGAACTTCTGCATGCCAAGCAGACGCCCTTCCAGTTCGCCATGGCCCCATTCCCAGTACCCCCAGTTAAAAACGTATCAGGCAGGAGGGGATGGGAAAGCCCGAGGCCCTGGAGAGCGGCTGTCAGTCTGAACAGACAATACTGTCCTCGACGGACTGAGGGTTTCATTCATGTACCTCCAAGAGTGTTCATATAACTATAGCACTTGCAGCAACATGAATGGGAGAGAGAAAAGGAGTGACCAGGGTCAGTAATGGGGGAGAGTGGACAACAACCCCCCCCCCCAGTTTCTCTGGTAGTCCACTAAGGCAACTGGCAGAGTGGGGGGGGGGGGTCCACCTTGTCTGGGCTCTGCCCTCTCGCTTTGCTCTGCCAGGCTCTTGGGAGGGGCCCCTTTCCACTGGGGCTGCTGGCCAGGCCTTCTGGGCATGCTCGTTGTTCGGGTCTGGGGGTGACTGGAGGGGTCTTGGCCATCAGCTGGTTTGGCAGCCTGAAACTAGTAGACAAGATGCATGTGGGGAGGGGGATAGAGGGAGGGAAGGACAGAAGCTGCTTTGGATTCCCATGGGGGAGAAAAGCAGAACAGAAATGTCTAACATAAATCAAAGAGCCCAAATATTATTTTGCTTTCAGGAAAAATGCACAAAAGCATTCAGATGCCAAAACGCGAGCATTGCACAGCTTACTGCTGAAAAAACTCTGAGGTTCTCATGCCTGTCATCAAAAAGAAATTATTACAAGCCCACCTTCTGAAGCATCAGAAGTGCTCCAGATAAGCACCAGGTAGCAGAAGAGTTGCTGAAAAGGTACAGATTTGGCCAGCCGTAGAGCAATTTGTTGGACTTAGAGAACGTTTTGAGACGTGTGGTGCATTTCAAAGCCCTGAGCTGAAAGAGCTTAGGTTGCCAACTAAGTGTTACTCCCGTGCACTTCAGAGTGATGCCAAGGCCTCTATCAACTATGCTGGCATACCAGGAGATGTGGCACGGCTCCGGCATCACTGCTATACCAGTGCAGAAGGGAGAGGTGCCAGAGGTGTCCTCCTGACAGAGCTGGACTTAGGTGGCTCCCTAAGAGTCTGCAGCTCCCGGGCTTGCCCCCAACAGAGGAATAAAGTTAGGCCAGCAGAAACCATGGTGTAGCCCTTCTTGCCAGCACTAAGAGAAATTCCAGGCGCCCCCTTCCCCTGCCCGGACACAGCTTAGGATGCTAAATCTGCAGCCAGTTGCATCTCCCCAACAGCTGTGTGCGCACACACACACCCCACGCCCCGTCATAGCCACTTCTCATAGATAAGGCACAGGGCATGGGGCTGTGGGTGCCCCCCTAACGTTGAGAGGCAACTGGAAATCTCATGGTGGTTTCTGTGGACTCAGAAATGAAGGGGGAGTGGGAGGACCGTGAACTGCTTACAGCACGAACAAGAAAGGCTTCTTCCGGTCCCTGAACCACTGCCCACAATGCATTGCAAAGGACCTGGCCAGAGTTTCATTTCTGCCTCCCATGTTACAATGGTTGTAATTAGGAGTCTCTTACTCCTGACTTTTATTCTCCCCCAGTTTGATCCTTCAGGCCTGTCCTGCCTTCCAGATTTTGCCTTGGTTTGTTATGTCGCCAGCTGCTTTTGGTTCTATTTTTGAGAGAGAGAATCGGATTCATTTCTGCTTCTCGTGTCATTTGGCCTTATGGTCTGCATGGGGTGTGAGTGCTTTGCTGGGATGTGGCTGCAGATGGAATGAGACCCCCTCCACCCTTGCCCAGCCCCTTCCAAAGGGCCAGAAGGAACTCTTGTGCCTCCCAGCTGCCCCTTGACCCCCGCCCCCAGCTATCATGCTGAAGTCACATTTCAGAGGAAGGCACATCATGATGTTGTAGAGCAGCCACCCCCTGGTCACCACCTCCTGCAGAGAGAAAGAGCCAAAAGTCCAAGCTGGAAGGTACGCCCAGAGGCCATCCAGCTGGCACCAGCCTGTGCAGAAGCTCCTCCAGAGGGTCTCCTCTTAACCTGTTTCCAAAAGCCTCCCAAGGCAGCTCTTGGCTAGTGAGAACCGAGAGGAACAGAGAAATCCCACCTCCTATAACCATGCTTTCAACTGCTAAATGATAGAATCTGCTGATGGCCCAAACATGGAATTCTTTCATTATGTTTCTGGGTCCAACATACAATTTATTTATCAAGAAGCCCCTGCCTCTTTAGCATGGGGGTGGGCCAGAGGAGAGGTTTCCAAGCACTGCTGGGGGAGACCAGTTGCTTGGCCCTCCCTCCTCTGCTTTGCACCCGAGGCACCAAAAGGCGTCCGACCCGAGGAAAAGGTCTATCTTCTGTCCCACCTGTCCAGGCCCCAGCAGGAGGAGAACAGCCAAGACTCCCCCAAGGATGCCAAAATGAGTCCAAGGTTGGATGCTGAGCATGAAACACAGGGGGAAAATACCATTTTTCAGCCTGGCAGCGGGTCTTCAAGGCATTGGGTGTTGCTTTTTCCAGCCCAAGGCTCTCATGTTGCAGACATTATGTTTAGGACTTTTGCAGGGAACTATGTGCTCCACACAGAGCAATAAGAACATTTCCTTCTCCACTCTTCTGCCAGAGATGAGATCCCAGAGTCACACTTCTGTTCTGCCACCACCCTCTTGAATTTGGGGGTGTACAATCAACTGATTGGTGCCCCAATGTACACACAGGGTCCTACTGGGGGAGATGCCATTAGAAAATGTGACACCTCATGGTTACCCAGGGCACTTCCCAAGGGCACAGGGGCCATACTGGGCAGAGAGAGTTGGCAACCCCATTCATTGGAACTTATTACTCTTTCCTTGCTGCTGTTCGATACAGTATTTAGTGATCAACAGTTGTGCCCCTGTGTGTTTCCTCTCAAACCAAGGAGGCTTGATGCCCACACCCACTCCCTACTCCACGCCATTCTCTGCCATAGCTCCACCCCCTTCCATACTTTCCCCACAGCGCTTCACAGAATGGTTTCCTCTTCATATATATGGATGGGGGGCATTCACATACATGCATACTGGAATAAATGTGGTTAGTCTTCACGGTGCTGCTGGACTTGTTATATTTCCCTATCCCCGACTGACATGACTCCCCTCTGCAGGCCCACCCCTTCCACTTGCGCACTCTGCTGGCCACTGTGGGCAGCTTGGAGAGGGAACTGAGTAGGGGGGGATATGTATGCAGACACAAGGGGGGAGCATTCCACTGGGTCCAATACACTGCCCCCCCCCAGTGCTGCTAGCATCTGATAAGCTACCAGGCAGATACACGGGGGAGGCTGACACTGGAAGTGACAGTCCTGTCAGTGTGGCATGCAGGGGTTGTGAAGGAGGGTGTCAGTCAAAATGATGAACATCTCTTTTGGCTCATCAGCTGGATGGTCCCCCCCCTTTTGTGGTTTGCATGGGCAAACCATCAGCTGAGCTCCACTGGCCTGACTCTGGCCTCTCTCCATGTGGGAACTGAACCAGAGGTCCATCCATCCTATCCCAGTGCCTTTCCACTGGGCCACCCCTATCTGCCAGACCCCATACGGCTGGTGTTTGTCATCATTCATAGTGGAATATTTGATACCTGATGTGGTTCCTCCTCCTTTGCTGGGGTGGGGTGGAGCTATGGATGCATGTTTGGGGTGTGGTGGCCCTGGGTTTGATCCCAGACTCGACCTTATGTTCGGCTTCCAGACGGACAAAATGTTCCACAGTAGCTGGGACTCAGCTGGCACACATCACACATTGAAGCCCTTCCCCAAAGGACAATGAAGGATGTTAAAGGCTTTGGTGCGATGCTGTCATATATTCTTACAGATGACTGCTGTACATTGGCCTGGCAGAAGGCAAGAGGTTCATGGACTGTGACTCTGATGCTCATCGAGGTTGGCCAGCTCTGGTTTAGGAAATTCTTGGGAGATTTGGGGTAGTTCTTGGAGAGGCTTGAGTCTGAAGAAAGGAAGGAGGTAAGTGGGGATGTGATATAGTTTTCTCCAGGCCAACTGGTCTCTAAAGAGCGGGGAAATCCAGGATCTCTGAAATCCAGATCAGATTCTCTGATCCAGGTTAGAGAATCCCAGATTTAACTGGCCTGTCTGAGGGCTGAGGAGCATTTTTAAAGCTAATGCCACAAAAATTGCAGGACACTTACTCCTGACTGTCTTCTAAACACCCGCCAAATTTCAGGATGATTGGACCCCAGAATCTAATTCAGTTGGCCCCTGAGCAAGCTCCCCCCAGCCAATCTCCATTGTTTCCTATTATTTAAACTCCAGGGCTGCACCCCCCCCCCCACACACACACATAAGTAAAATAGTATGGATAGGATATCCTACTATAAAATTGAGTAAGCGTATTTCAGACAACTCACCTTATACCCTGGTGCACCACCAGAGGGCACTGCTGTGGAGGGAAGTCCAGGCAAGGCACTATGTCCCTCCAAAAACATGCCGTGACAGGGAGGCCAGGATGAGATTGGGAGGGGAACAGGTGGAAATACCAGCTCCCCCCCCCCCCCCCCGTTTTCACCCAGCTGGTATTAGGAGTGGAACAGGTAGCAATGCCAATCCTCCACTTTAACCAAGCTAATATTAAGAGTGGAGCAGGTGGCACCCACAGCCTTAACCCAGCTGGTATTAGGAGTGAGGCAGGTGGCAATGCCAACCCCCTTGAGCCATTTGGGATCAGGAGTGGAGCAGGTGATAATGCCCAACCCCTGACTTCACCCAGCCGGTATTAGGAGCAGAGCAGGTGGAAATGCCCACCCCCCCTCATTAATCCACCTAATGTTGAGAGGAGCAGGTGGCAATGCCCAACCCCACCTTCACCCAGCTGGTATTAGAAGCAGAGCAGGTGGCAGTGCCCATCCAGTGCCCTAACCCAGCTGGTATTAGGAGTGGAGCAGATGGCAATGCCTGCTCCCCTCAGCCATATGGGATCAGGAGCGGAGCAGATGGCAATGCCCTCTGACTTCACCCAGCAGGTATTAGAAGCAGAGCACGTGGCAATACCCATCTCCATCCTTAACACAGCTGGTATTAGGAATGGAGCAGGTGGCAATAGCCCCCCTACCTAACCCAATTGGTATTAGAAACGGAGCAGTTGGCAACGCCTACCACGGGCAATTCCTATCCCCATCTTAACCCAGCTGGTATTAGGAGAGGAGCAGATGGGAATGCCCACCCCCCTTAACCCAGCTGGTATTAGGAATGGAGCAGGTGGTAATGTCCACCCCTATTCACCCAGCTGAGATCAGAAATAGCA
Source organism: Eublepharis macularius (assembly GCF_028583425.1). Taxonomy (NCBI): domain Eukaryota; kingdom Metazoa; phylum Chordata; class Lepidosauria; order Squamata; family Eublepharidae; genus Eublepharis; species Eublepharis macularius. Next base: position 179,971,734 of record NC_072793.1, read on the forward strand.
GATGGCAATGCCTGCCTCACTTCACCCAGATGGGATCAGGAGGGGAGAAGGTGGCAATGCCAACCCCCCACTATCACCCAGCTGGTATCAGGAGCGGAGCAGGTGGCAATGCCCAACCCCACCTTCACCCAGCTGGTATTAGGAGTGAAGCACGTGGCTGTGGCTATCCAATGCCCTAACCCAGCTGGTATTAGGATTGAAGCAGGTGGTAAGACCACCCACCATCTTAATTCAGCTGGTATTAGGAGCGGGGCAGATGGCAGTACTTGCCCCCCCCAGCCTTCACCCAGCTGGTATTAGAAGTAGAGTGCGTGTCAATGCCCTCCTACAACCTCAACCCAGCTGGTATTAGAAGCGGCAAACCACCAGTGGAATCCACACTGGAGGATCCATATCAATAATTACCACACTGAAGTAAATATTCATTCGTATGTTCTGTGCTCAGTGAACCTCAATATAAATATTAAACCATCTATTCCTTAAAATGGACCTTAGGAAGATGGAATGATTACTTGTATGAATATATTCAATCGGATATGTTGGAATGTTTAAAAAAAGATAAGGCATGGGATGGAAAAATGGAGGAGATAAAAGAGAAATGGTCTGTATATTTTCAATGGGTATATAATGGAGAAGCCAATACAGCTATATTTGGAAAATTGGAAAAATGTGCTCGTGGCTAAAAATGTAATTTGTAGTTATAGGATGGCCACCTTGCGGGGGAGAGGGTTACAAAAGGGGTAAAAGATGTATCATAGAAGACCTGTGACTGTATTGAAATGTAATAATGTGTGATGCATTAATAAAAAAAATTAGAAAAAAAATATTAAACCATCTATTCCAAAATACAGAACAATAATTTACATTCCATACAGTGAATAACAACACATTTTAGTAATTTTCACAAAGACTGTTTTAACACAGCTATAATAGCGACAGCTCCAAAAGGAATATTTATTAAATGCTTTTAATAGCTCAAATCCCCACCCTTGAGGTACACAAGTCCCATCAATTGGGTATAGAACCTAAGAAAATGCAGCATGATATTCACTAGTGCACACAAGGCTTATAATTTTTGTTGGTGTACACAAGGCTATTCATAAAGTCTAGTTGTACGTTTCAGGTGGCTGAGAAGATATCAAAGCCCATGTCTGGCTTGGATTCCACGCTTTCTTCCCATCACCCAGCTGGGATAAGGAGCAGAGCAGGTGGCAATGCTCACCCCCTTCAACCTACTGGAATAAGGCACTGAGCAGGTGGCCATAACCACCCCCCTTCGCCCATCTGTAATCAGGCGTGGAGCAGGAAGCAATGCCCATTTCCCTTTCACCCACTTGCAATCAGGAGCGGAGCAGGTGGCAACGCCCCCTTTACCCGGTCTGTATCAGGTGTGGAGCAGGTAGCAAAGCCCACCCCCCATCTTCACCCTGCCGGAATCAGGCACTGAGCAGGTAATAATACTCGTCCCCCCTTCAACCTGCTAGAATCAGGAGCAGAGCTTCTCCCATATGGGATCAAGAGCAGAGAAGGTGGCAAGGCCCGCCCCCTTCAGCCAGCTGGGATCAGCAGACCAGGTGGCAATGCCCACTTCCTGCCTTCACCTAGCTGGTATTAGAAGCAGGTGGCAATGCCCCCCAGGCAATGGCCACTCCCCCCACCATAACCCAGTTGGGATCAGGACTGGTGCAGATGGCAATGCCCACCCTGCACCTTCACCTAGCAGGGATCAGGCACAGACCAGGAGGCAATGCTCTTTTTCCCTTCACCCAGCCAGGATAAGGAGCAGAGCAAGTGGCAATGCTCACTCCCTTCAACCTACTGGAATAAGACACTGAGCAGGTGGCCATAACCACCCCCCTTCAGGCGTGGAGCAGGTGTCAATGCCTGCCTCCCTTTACCTGGCCTGTATCAGGCGTGGAGCAGGTCACAAAGCCCCCTTTATGTGGCCGATATCAAGTGTGGAGCAGGTAGCAATGCCTACCCCCCTCCTTCACCAACCAGGATAAGTGACGGAGGAGGAGGGAATGCCTGCCTATCTTCCCTGCTCTTTCTAGAACCCATTGCATTTTTACCAATGGGCTTTGTTGCTAGTATTTTATATAACTTGCTATATTTTCCTACCCCCGACTGGCATGGATCCTCTCTGCAGGCCCGCCCCACTCACTAACACTCTCTGCTGGTCACAGTGGGCATCTTGCAAAAGGAACTGAGTGGGGGGGGGTTGTCAAAGGGGGATATGTATGCAGAAATAAGGGGGGAGCATGCCACTGCGTCTGCTACACTGGCCCCCAGTGCTGCTAGCATCTGATAAGCCACTGGGTAGATACATGGGGGAGGTTGATGCTGGAAGAGTCAGCCATATTAGTGTGGCACCTAAGGGTTGTGAAGGGGGTGTCAGCCAGAATAATGAATGTCTGTTCCATCCCATCATCTGATTGGTTCCTCCCCCCCCCCACCCTTTCGTGGTTTGCATGGGCAAAACATCAGCTGAGCTTCCCTAGCCTGACTCTGTCTTTCTCCATGTGGGAACTGAACCACAGGCCCGGCCGTCCTACCTCAGTGCCTATCTGCCAGGCCCAGTATGGCTGATAGTGATATTGGCATTGCAGTGGAAGGCCTAATTCCTGATACTTTTCCTCCTTTACGTCTGCCTTCTTCGCCAGTGAGGAGGAGGCATTTCGGAGTGTGGTGTCCCAAACATAAGATTCTACCTAATGTTTTGCTCCCACATGGACCAAATGATGCCAGGAGAAATAGTGGGCTTTATTTTTGACTGCCATCCCTGCACAACAGTGGCTGGGACCCAGCTGACTATGGAGGGTGTTAAGGGCTTTGATGGGGTGCTGTCATATATTCCTACAGATGAGTGCCATACATTGGCCTGGAGAAGGCAAGTGGGCCGTGGACTGTGACTCTGAAGCTCATTTAGGGTGGAGAGGTTTGAGTTTGACAGAGGTTTGAGTTTGAAGGGAAGGAGGTAAGTGGGGATGCGATACCATTGAGTATGGACCTCTGAAGCTGTAGTTTTCTCCAGACCAACTGGTCCATGTGGTCTGGAAATGTAATTCCAAAAGAACTCTGGGCCCCACCTGCAGGATTGTAAACTTACATGACTCATCTGTGTGGTACACTAGCGTGTCACTGAGATCACAGGCCTTTGTTGTAGTTGCGCAGTTTCTGTGTTCCCTCCCTGACCTCTCAATGCCGATGAGAATAAGGGCCAAGGGGGGAGTTGCCAGCATCCCTTTCTGCCACTCAGAGGGATATCATCAGGCACTGTTTTACGAGCAGTGGATCTAGTCAGGGATCCTAGGGAGCTCAGCACGCTCACTTTGCATCCATGAAGCCTGGAGTGTTTGCTCCCCGACCTCAACAAAATTGTGATATGCTGTGGATGGTGGGTTCTTTGGGTTTTAATCTCTGAAACTTTTGAAACTATGGTGGATATCACTATGAACTATTGCATTACATTCTAATTTTGTAAGCCAATCTATTTGAAGAAACGTCCATCAAAACTCCAAGCATTTCTACAGCACGTCCCCCAACCAGAGTAAATTCTTAGATGGGAAATAAAGATTCAACTGATTGAAGTTTTTTTTCCATGATCCAGGCATTTAAATGGTTTCTGCAAAGTGTGAATTCTTTGATGGTAAGGTATCCACTCTCCCTGAAGCTTCTTCCACACTCCAGGCATTTATATGGTTTCTCCCATGTGAATTCTTTTATGGTTAGTAAGATGTCCACTCTGACTGAAACTTTTTCCACACTCCAGGCATTTATATGGTTTCTCCCCTGTGTGAATTCTTTGATGGACAATAAGATCGCCACTCTGGCTGAAGTTTTTTCCACACTCCAGGCATTTATATGGTTTCTCCCGTGTGTGAATTTTTTGATGGACAGTAAGATTTCCACTCCAACTGAAGCTTTTTCCACATTGCAAGCATTTATATGGTTTCTCCTCTGTGTGAATTCTTTGATGGACAATAAGATCGCCACTCTGACTAAATTTTTTTCTGCATTCCAGGCATTTATATGGTTTCTCACCTGTGTGAATTCTTTGATGGACAGTAAGCTGTCCACTCCGACTGAAGCTTTTTCCACACTCCAGGCATTTATATGGTTTTTCCCCTGTGTGAATTCTTTGATGGACAATAAGATCGCCACTCTGACTGAAATTTTTTCCACACTCCAGGCATTTATATGGTTTCTCCCCTGCATGAAATCTTTGATGAATAGTAAGATGTCCACTCAGACTGAAGCTTTTTCCACACTCAGGGCATATATAGGGTTTTTCCCCTGTGTGAATTCTTTGATGGACAGTAAGATCACCATTCTGACTGAAGCTTTTCCCACAATCTAAGCATTTATATGGTTTTTCCCCTGTGTGAATTCTTTGATGGACAGTAAGATAGCCACTCTGACTGAAGCATTTCTCACACTCTAGGCATTTGTATGGTTTCTCCCCTGTATGAATTCTTTGATGGACAGTAAGTTTTCCATTCTCACTGAAGCTTTTCCCACACTCCAGGCATTTATATGATTTCTCTCCTGTGTGAATTTTTTGATGGACAGTAAGATGTCCACTCTGACTGAAGCTTTTCCCACACTGCAGGCACTTATATGGTTTCTCCCCTGTGTGAATTCTTTGATGGACAGCAAGTTTTCCATTCTCATTGAAGCTTTTCCCACAATCCAGGCATTTATATGATTTCTCTCCTGTGTGAATTTTTTGATGGACAGAAAGATGTCCACTCTGACTGAAGCTTTTCCCACACTGCAGGCACTTATATGGTTTCTCCCCTGTGTGAATTCTTTGATGGACAGCAAGTTTTCCATTCTCACTGAAGTTTTTTCCACACTCCAGGCATTTATATATTTTCTTCTTATTTTCTCTGGCAGCAGTGCACTCTGTACTGTTTCCTCCTTCATATATGTTTTTCACATGAGAGTCATTTTGCTGCAAAAGGTCAGAAGTATTCTTCTCTTTAGATAAGTGGCTTCCCTTCTGCTTCCCCAGGGCATCACTATATTCAATGCTCCCTTTCATATCTGAATATGTTTCTTCTTCGTTAGTCACTGAATGCTCTTCTATTTCATTCCATGACTTCCACAGGCCTCCTGCTGAAAGGAAGAGAAATCTGAGTTGATTAGCAAGCACATTCCCTGAATATCCTTGTCAGTTTTCTACTTTGCTTTGTGATGGTTTTGTTTGCACCCTGTGAATGCTCAGTGGTTAAGCTCAAACAGTTTGTACCGGGTTCTCCCCTCTCTTTCTCAATTCTTTCTAAATTCCAAGCTGAGTAAATTGCCAGAATAGCCATTTGTACAGTAATAAATATAGTCTAAGAGGACAAAGGAGAGAGTATATACAGTGGAGGCCTTCTGCCTCAAAAGGACCCAATGTTAAAAACTTCCTCTTTTCCTCCTTCAGTGAGTTAATGAGGAGGGGGAGTGATTTGGAGGGGCCTTGTGGGGAGAAGAATATCTTTGAAGAGAGAAATATTAATGGAGGGTCCAAAGAGAGGGGGAAAGCCAGATGGAGAAGAAAGAAATGTGACATTAAGAAACCTGAAAGTATTAAGAGTATTTCTGCTTTTTGCTCTGACATACTGTGACAACTAGGGAAAGAGGGATATGTTTTTACTTTTTTCATTTTCTCTGCTGTATGTTCTTTTTTGTGTGTATCAATTGTAGACTTTATTTTTAAGACAAAATGTTCTGTTTCCAAAGTCCTCTATTCCCTGTATCACAAAAAGCTAATAACAGTACAGAAATAAGTTTTACATATATCGAAGGATGCATTTTTACTTTTTCATTTTCTCTATGATCACATGTTGTCAATTTATGGTGTTCAGCCATACGTTCTTTTTGTGGGTATTAATTAAATTCTCTAGTCCTTACAATGGGCCACAGACTGGAAACACTCAGCCTACATTCCAATTCTTTATTTTTTAAGACAAAATGTTCTGTTCCTGAAATCAGATACTCTGTTCTCTGCAGCCCCCCAAAGCCTATCGCATTACAAAAGTAAGTTGCACATATATGGAAGGAAGGATACACTTTTACCTTTTTCATTTTATCGATGTTCACATTGTGTCATTTTCCATGTTCTAATTGTATGCTCTATTTTTTAAGACAACATTTTCCTGAAATCAGAGTCCTCTGATCCCAACAGCCACAAAAATCCTATAACATTACAGAAGTTTTACAGCTAGGGAAAGAAGGATGTATTTTTACTTTTCATTTTCTCTGTGCTCAGGTGTGGTTATTTTATGCTGTTCAGCCATATGCTCTTTTTGTGAGTATTAATTGTATTCTACAGTCCTTAAAATAAAAAATTCTGATCTTCTGGTTCCTGGCAACCTGAAAAACCCACCTGCTTTTGCTTCACATTGGAGCTGCAGCTGCACCAAAAATGTGTCTAAGCTCCAGCTCTGGAGCAGCTCCAACGGTTCTGACACCCTTGTCCCATGCCCTCTAAGCCAAGTTGCAGTGAGGCAGGAAGGGAGGGAAGGTGGGCAGGAAGAGGTCCCAGTTCCTGACTACACTTCCAATAGAGGGAGGAATAGGGAAGCAGGATTCCCCCACTGCTTCCTGGGGCAGTCCTTAATGCCGTGGGCTGGAAGCCAACAGGGGTACTGGCAACGGCTCTGTAGTGAGGAATCACACAAAGCTGATTAGATCCAGAGGAGTTAGCCGTGTTAGTCTGTAGTAGCAAAATAGTAAAGAGTCCAGTAGCACCTTTAAGACTAACCAACTTTACTGTAGCATCAGCTTTCGAGAACCACAATTCTTTTCATCAGATGCACCTGATGAAGAGAACTGCGGTTCTCGAAAGCTTATGCTACAGTAAATTTGGTTAGTCTTAAAGGTGCTACTGGACTTTTTACTACAAAGCTGATTGGTGCCCCTCTACTCGTGCTCTAGACAATTGCCTAGCGCTGCCTAGAGACTGAGGACCAGATCCATCCCTGCATTGGTTGATTCTTCTACTGATAGACTCTGGTTGCCAGCTGAAGTTGCCATGCTCTGCCTGGCAGGGAGGCTATTCCATCAAGGCCTGAGGTTTCTCACCTGCTCAGCCCCGGCCCCTGAACACTCTGGCCTCAAAGGAGCTGCTGCTGAAGCTGCCGTGCTGTGCCTGCCACGGCCTCTGCCTCTGCCTGCCATTCACTTCCAGCCACCTTCCAGCTGCTGAGGCAAACTGAGTAGAAATTAGTGGGGTTGGCTGAAGAGTCGGAACGGCCATCAGCTATGAGCTCTCTTCAGCCACCGAGAAATTCCATCTCTTATATGCGATTGGAACTGGACATGAGAGTTGGTCCCCCTGTTGTAGATTTTGGTGATGTCTTCTCCCTTATTGCGTTCCCCTGCTGGTTTTGATTGTAATTGTTTGTACGGAACTGGCTGCTTAGCAAGCCACCTCGTCTGCTGTGAATGTTTTATATGGTTCCTTGTTGTACTGTTCGATCTGACGGGGAATCTGAGGATTGGGAATTATCTGTGAGCTGAGGGTTGTGTATTTGCAGGGGGTACACTACTTATTGGTGTTATTGGATGGCTACACCGGCCAGCCAGGCAGCTGGAGTTAGGATAGGGCGGGCCGCTCCGGAGTTAGGATAGGGACAGCACGGCCGCTCCATCGTCGCCACCCTCCCGGACCCACCTGAACATGACATGCTCATTACCCATGACAAAAACAAAGGCCGGTGGAGTTGTCTTCTCACACCTGGCATAAACACACTGAAAAAAATGGAACCCAAAATTCACGATTGAACCCGATGACGTGCTACAGAGAAAGCAACAACTGCCATTCCTGCGTGGGTTCTCTGCCCCAAGTTCAATGCTTTTGGGAAGCAGTTTTTCCTCTGCTTGCCCACAGTACTGCGGTGCATTTGGCACCTCCAGGGATCCCCCTGTTTTTTTCACCACTCTATCAAAACTGCTGGGAAAGACCACATTCAATTCATGAAATACAGAACAGCATTTCACTGGGACAGTGTTTCTCAGAGAGAAAATGGAGAGAAAGAAATTCAGTCCTAGACAGATATGCCATGGAGAGAAATGGCCAGTGTTTCTGCCCTATCTTACTTTCATAAGGAAGGAGACCCCCCTGGCTTTAAGAAGAGGGTGGGCAGCCATTCTTTAGGGAGGAAGGCTTCTATGGGGAGCCATGCTTTGAGAAGGCAGTCCATCACGGAGAACAGAGATACACCAGCACATGGTCAGATGAAAGAGGCCAGCCACAGGAAGAACATAACTGGGATGATTTTAATCTGAACAACAAACTTAAAGCCAAAACATCTTTCTCTCTCCCTAAACAACACAGTGAGAAAGGCAGATTTAAAATCATGTAAATTAATTAATTAATTGTGTGCAGAGAAGATGAATTTTTATATATTCCGTTTTCCTGGGAACAGATGTCATAATCTATGGTATTCAACTTTCTTTCATTTGTATCCATGGTATGGTATTCTCTTTAAGATAAACATTTATCATGTGGTTTCTGCACCCATGAAAAGCATCATTCTTGGGGTCACGCATAACATGCCAAAAGAGAGAAACGGGGAGCTCTTGCTTTCTGGAGCTTCCCTCTGACAAGTGTGGTTTTAAGAATTTCCCTCTGTCTCCATATTGGCTGATAAAAATGGTAAGAGATTCTGATACCATTAAATAAGTCCTGTTTCCAGAAAACAATGTAAACCTCATAGAAGCCAATGTCAGCATCTCTAAGAAAAAAGATAGGGAATCGAGTAGCATAAAGGCTCTTTGTTGAGGTCTACCAACTCAAGACCCAGCAGTACAAATTCTCATTCTCCGTGGCATAGAGGGCATGCAGGGTTGTTTTACCTCACTTCCCCATGCCAGCGGTGAAACCATCTTTCTTCCATTCCTCAAAAGGACCCCCCACAATTTGAGAACATAACCCGCCTCTGCTCTCCACCCTTCCCACTATGATAAAGGAGCAAGGCTCCTCTCCCCATCAAAAAAACTCCAGCAACTCTTTTTTTCAGAACAAATTAAGGATCAAGTTTACATTCAAAAAGAGAATCGCCTTGTCTCAAACCTCCTGTTTCTGGGTAAGGTGATTGAGTGGGCGGTGGAGAACCAACTGCAGAATTTCCTGAAGGGGACCTCGGCCCTAGATCCCTTCCAGTCTGGGTCCTGCCCAGGACACGGGGTGGAGACACTGCTGGTCGCCCTCACAGATGATCTCCGCAGACACCAGGATCGAGGTGGATCGGCGCTGCTGATTTTATTAGACCTTTCAGCAGCGTTTGATATGGTCAACTATGATCTTCTGACCCACTGCCTCGCCGATGTGAAAATTCAGGGGACAGCACTACAGTGGCTTGTCTCCTTTCCTCACGGTCGGGGACAGAGAGTGGCGCTAGGAGATAAGTTATTGTCCTGCCAGGCACTAGTATGTGGTGTGCCACAGGGGGCGATACTCTACTCTTTGCTGTTTAACATCTATATGTGCTCCCTTGCCCAGTTGGTTTGGAGTTTCGGGCTTGGGTGTCACCAATCCGTGGATGACACTTAGCTATATCTGCTGATGGACAGCCAGCCCCGAGAGTCAGGAGCCTGGGGGTGATTCTAGATGCCTCATTGACAATGGAGGCTCAGATCATAGCAGTCGCCAGGTCCTCATTTTTCTATCTTCGACAGGCCAGGCAGCTTGCCCCCTATCTTTCGTCCCGCAACTTGACTACAGTAATCCAGGCAATGGTCACCTCTAGGTTAAACTACTGTAACGCACTCTACGCAGGGCTTCCCCTGAATAAGATCCAGCGGTTACAGCTGGTGCAGAATGTGGTGGCACATGTTATCACGGGCCTGCCGATGCGTGAGCATATAACACCGGCACCACGTCAGTTGCACTGGCTACCAGTGGAGTACCGAATCAGGTTCCAGGTTTTAGTATTAACCTATAAAGCCCTATGCGGACTGGGACCGGCATATCTGCAGGACCGCCTCTCCCCATATGAACCCCAGAGGACTCTCCGTTCCAGTGAGAAACATCTGTTAAAGGTCCCTGGCCCCAGGGAGGCTCGCCTGACATCGACCAAGGCCAGGGTCTTTTCGATCCTGGCCCCAGCCTGGTGGAACGCTCTGTCTGAAGAGACTAAGGCCCGGCAAGATTTGTTATCCTATCGCTGGGCCTGCAAGACGGAGCTGTTCTGCCAGGCATATGGGCAGTGCTAGGCGGAGCCCCCCTGGACGGTTGATGAGGCCCTCCCCCACCACCAATACCCCTCATTTTTTTAAAAAAAACTTATTAATGCAGAGGTGCTCTGAAGTTGTTTTAAATTTTTGATCAGTCGAATTCTGTGCTGCTGTGCTGATATTTATAATTTATAATTGTATTTTAATTGTGTAAATGAGATGTTTTTAGAATTGTTAATTATAATAATTGTTTTACATATTTTAACCTTTATGTATCTTGTAATCCGCCCTGAGCCTGCTGGAAATGTGGGGAGGGCGGAATAAAAATCAAAAATAACTAAATAACTAAATAAATAACTAAATAAACAAACAAATAAATAAATAAATAAATAAAAATGAAATAATCCAGCCTCAGAAGTGACATTTCACTCTCCATTCACCTCAGTTTCTCTAGCGGAAGCAGGAGTGGCAGCTGTCAATCTCCCATCGGCTCTGAAGAGAAAAGCACTCCCTCCTACATGCTATCTCTGAGTCATCACTGTAGGCCAGCCTTGCTCCCCTTCCAATACAATCAGCAATCAATATGTCCCACCCCCATTCTCTCTGGATCAGCCCTTCCCCTCTTATAACTTCTTCAGAATTTTCCTTGGGGACCTAAATCAGCTTTCTGACTGGCTGCTCCAGACAATAGGCCATCTATTGTTAAGAAGAAGAGATTATTCCGGCCTAGGGTTCAAAATATGCTGGGACAGGGGGGAGTTCAGCTGCAAGATTATATTGGTTTGCTGTCCAGGTATAAAATCTCTACGTGCCAAGCCCTTCAGAATCGCTTTTTTAAAAATTTATTTTTTAATTTTTAACTTTATTTTATAATCAACAATTGTACAAGGAGAGTGGGATAACAAAAAGTACGATAACTTGTAATACAATAATAAGAGAAAAATAATGCAGAGAAAAACTGAGAACAACGAAATGATCTAAATATACAAATCACTTTATAAAATCTTTAACACAGAAATATTATTTTAGCTATAGTTGGACCATGTGAGCTCTTGTTTTGAGTTTAATTATGAATCAAATATAGATTGGAATAGTTGGTTAGGAGCTTGTAATTCTTTCTGCTTAATAAATTCATCAAAAGGTAGCCAATTTTCATAAAAGTGTGAGTTGTTGGAAGATGTATTCGAATTGTGTAAGTTATTTGTTATCTTTTCAATGATAAGATAATCCCATATTTTCAGGTGCCATTGATTAATTGTTGGTGATGTCGGTTTATTCCAGTTTAATGTTATTAAAGTTTTTGTAGCAGTTAAAAGTGTCGATATCAAATCACGTTTAATTGTGGGGATTTCAATGTTCTGCCATAGGTCTAGAAAGACTAGTTGTAGTGTAAATGGGATTTTGTAATTAGTTATTAAGAAGATTTGTTGCATTATGTCTTCCCAATATTTGCTTATTAGTGGACAAAGTCACCAGAAATGAGCATACGTACCGATTTGCCTGCATTTCCTCCAACAGAGTAGTGAATAGGTTGGGATTATTGCAGATAACTTCTTTGGGGTATGATACCATCTTGTGATTATTTAATATGTTTGGAGTTTCGTATTGATTTCTGAAGTATTAATTAGTTTAGATGACCAAATCTGGTCCCATTGTGCTATTGTGAGAAGGTCATTACAGTCTTGTTGCCATTTTGTTTGAAAATTGGCGAATCTTGGTTTTTCAGTTAATAATATGATGTTTTATATTTTGGCTATAAGGCCTTTTCTTTTTCCGTTGGAGACTTGGTTTAATAAGGTTTCAAATTCAGTCATGGGGGAGCAAAGTATATCTGATAATGGTTGTTGTGGATTTTCCAGGCTGTATGTCTGATAATTTTATTTTGGAGGCCATATGAGATAATTGGAAATAAAGGAACCAGGGAATGGATGTGCTTGCTTTTTCCTCCAGTTCACCTTTGGTCAGTAAGCCTTTTGTGGAGGTTATATCTACTAATCTAATGATATTAAGGTTTTCCAATATTTATTCGTTTTTTGATCTTTTCCTGGGAGAAACCAATCTTGAGATAGAAAGGTGGGAAATCGTGATATTTTTGGAATGATTTTTGTTTTATATTTGTTCCATATCTTAAGGATTTCCATTATAAATACATTGTTCCTAAGTTTTGGTGGATAATTACTTTTATGGCACCATAACAGTTCTTGAGTTGACATAGGTGTAATCAGTGATTGAAATATTGTTTTCAGAATCACTTATAACACTCCTCAGTGATGAAGGGGGATGACTTCCTAGGAGATCTGTCTGGAGTTGTGGTGGGTCGTTCCTCTGCAGGGAAGCACGTGCTTTCCTATCCCAGGCATTTCCAATTAAAGAGATCTCAGGGGTAACAGTGCCTGGGAATATACCTGGTCAAAGAGCCACTGACAACTGGACAGGTCAGTATTTGGCTAGGCTTAGCATAACCAATCTGACGTGGGAGAAGGAATTTGACTATTTTCATATGACCAAGAACTAAAAGACTGTTTCAGCATTTAAAACCCAGCCAAGCACATTTGAGATCATTTTCTACACCTTTTTTGCCATCTTGGATCTGGCCCCACACCACTTTGGGTTAGCATCTGTTTTCTGCACACTTTTTTGCCTTTAGTATTCCCTTCAAGTTTTCTGTTTGTTCTGGGTTTTTTTCCTGGTTATTTGGAGACCACTTTTAACATGAGCTTTTTTGGAAGCATATTCTGAGTTGCCTTTCTTCCTTGTGCATGATGTTTCCTCCTGTTTTTCATCCCATCCACTTCCCACCCACCTCCAACCCACTTCTGGTCATCGAGCCACTCCTTCCCTCCACTTTCCCTTACCTTCTCTTCTGGTTTTGTTTTGATGGGTTTTTTTTGTTAAAAAGTCATTTTCATGTTGTTTCTTGTATTGACAAACCATTGTAATAATAGATGCAGCAGGTTCCCTGAATGCCCAGTGGTTTTTAAGGAAGCCTTTAGCCTCTTCCATTGCAAAGATATGCCCTTTTCCTTATATCTCTGCAAGGGAAGAGGCTAGAGATTTACTCTTTAAAATTAAAACTGGGAATTGAGAAAACCTGCTCCATCTATTATCACGATGGTAGATCAATACAGCAATATGAAAATGATGATTTAAAAAAAACTGCAAAAGACAGTTCGCAGTGGCACGGGGGAGTGAAGCGGACCACTTTCTGCACCAGAAAAAACAGCTTGGTTCGAAAGGGTCATAGCCGCTGCTGCTGCTCTGGGCTCCATCCCACAGCAGCTGACTTAACCTGCTGGCACTGAGTTCTACCTCTTCACTCTGAGTCAGCCCAGACAAGAAACTAGAGTTTGTACCTTGTTCGGGGTTGGGAGTATATGGATGGTGGATCTGCTGCCAATTTAGGCCTCCCTAGGCAAGGACAGGCAGTGTGTTCATTTTGAATCACATGAAAAAATAAAAGGGGGGTGTTGTGATGCCACCAATAGCGATAATCCCGTTGCTAGAAAACCCTCTCCACAACTGCAGAAGAAGGGAGACATGAGGGCAAGAATCATACTCAAACTGATTCTAGTGTTTGTGGATCAGCTGCTAAGAATATCAGGAATAAGTCAAGCGTGCAGAAAAGTCTGAGAAGCAGATCAACCTATGAAGACACACAAGGGCACAGAAATACAACAGCTTTTGGAAGGATGTGCAGGCAACGCACAGCTTCCTGACACCTACCTGCCAATCCCTCCTCTTCATGAGAGATCAGGGGAAACAGCTCCTCCTCCTTTTCTAGCCAGATGAGGCCAGGTTTGGCAATCTGAGGTCCTTTTTATCCACAAAACAAAACAACCAAAACAAACATTAAAACTCTTCAATGTACAAATAAGTTCAGCAATGCCAAGTAACCTGAGAACTAAGATAGCTCCAGAATGAAAGCTATCTTGCAGGGTTCCCCAGGGCACAATCTTATCTTCCATGATATTCAACCTCTACATAAAGCCTCTAGGAGAACTCATTCGCAGCTACAGAGTTGGATGTCATCAATATGCAGATGACACCCAGCTCTATATCTCGCTATTCAGGTCCCCACAGGATGCAGTGGAAATCTTAGATCGCTGCCTGACAGCCATGGTGAAAAGGCTGTAAAAAAAACAAATAGAAACTGAACCCAAACACGACTGAAGTGATGCTTGTTGGGAAGGCAGAGCTCTTGAAAGACATTGTATTCCCCGCTTTCAATAGAGTTCGTCTGACCCTTGCAGATTCAGTTAAGAGCCTAGGAATTATACTGGATCCAGCGCTACTACTTGAAAAACAATTTAAAGCAGCCACAAAAAATGCTTTCTACAACCTCACTCTAGCCTGGAAGATAGTTTCTTCTCTCAACACACCTGACCTGGCCACCTGGATCCATGCTATGGTAACATCAAAACTTGAATATTGTAATGCTCTATACATAGGTCTCCCATCTAAGTTAACTAGAAGACTCCAACTGGTGCAAAATGCGGTGGCTCGACTATTATCAGGAGCGAGCAGGAGCTTGAACATCACTCCCATCCTACAGTCACTCCATTGGCTACCTATCAATTACTGTGCTCAGTTCAAGGTGATAGTTATTACATAAGCCCTTCACAGCCTTGGTTCAGCTTATCTACAGGACCCCCTCTTTCCCTATGTTCCTCCATGACAGCTTTGCTCATCTGAACAGGGTCTCCTGCAGGTGCCAGGCTGCACATGGACAAAATCAACAGCAGCCCATATATGGGCTCTCCCTGTGGTAGCCCCTACTCTATGGCATGGCCTGCCTGAGGAAGTCAGAAGAGCTCCCATTCTTCTGTCTTTCTGCAAATGATGCAAAACTGAAATATTCATAAAGGCTTTTTACTCAGATAGGAGGGCTGTATTGTAGGGATGGGGTCTCATATTCTCAGATGTTTCACTAATGAGTTAGGGACCATAGACTTCACCACTATGTTGCCTTACATATTATCTGCTTCTTTAAATATGTACTCCTATATACTACCATGCTTCATATTGTCTAATGTCAGTCCTAAAATTGATTTATGTTCTGTTTCAGCATTTCTTCTACTCTGTATTGGATTCTTGCTAATGCTATGTCTTTGTAAACTTGTATATATTTATCCTATGGCATTGTTTATGGAAATGTCCTTGACACTGTACGGAAATGTCCTTGATACTGTGTGGAAATGTACTTGATACTGTTTTCACCAATCTCATACTGTGTGATCTGCCTTGAGTTTCAGTGAGAAGGGTGGAGTATAAATGACATAAAATATATAAAATAAAAATAAGGACATGTCAGAGAAGCCAGCAGGGTTTCCTCAATAGCCATACAGCCCAGGAAAGGAGGTGGCCACTCCACCATCTCCAGATCCAAGCAACTCCAGGCACCTCTTGTGATACCCTCTCATTTGGGCCGGGCAAAGGACTGCCAGGCAGCAGCTCCGTCTTCGCAAGGAAAACCCACGATCCCTCCCACATCAGAGGAAGGATCATGGAGAGTGGCAGAGAGAAATCAGTGGGTCCAGGGCAGGCAGGGTGTGTCTTTTCGTATCAGGAGCTTCCTTACAGTCACTCCTCACAGCCCAGCCCAGGAGAAAGGGATCCTTACCCAGAGAGGCCACGTTCGCAAAATTCTCCATCATGACTTCCTTGTAGAGAGCTCTCTGGGATAGGCTCAGCAATCTCCACTCCTCCTGGGTGAAATTCACAGCCACCTCTGCAAAGGACACCCCACCCTGGAAGGAGAAGAAAGAAGCATTTCTTAACATCACTAGAAAGCTGATCTGGGGAAAAGAAGATCCAAGATTCCAGTGTGGCTTAGTGAGTAGAGTGACAGACTAGGACTTGGGATGTCTCCGCCCTTCTATGTCTCTCAGCCTAACCTACCTCACAAGCTTGTTATTGTTATTGTGAGAATTAAGTGAAGAAGAGGAGGATGGTGTGAAAAGCAGCTTTGGGTCCCTGATCAAAGAGAAAAGTAGGATAAAAAGAGGAAATCCTATTTGGAGGGATGTTTTGGGGACAGTATTCTTTTCTTCTCTGAAGATAGGATGCTACACAGGGGGTGACCATTTTCCCACCTTCAAAGTGGCCAACCTTGACATGTTGCAGAATCAGGACCAAGGGGAAGAAGCCTGATCCCCTGAGCCTTGCAATGGAGAAGGAGCCCACCCTGCTGTCTCCTGGACGCCTCCCCAGTGACGGCTCCCTCCCTTACCTGGGCTGGTTGCATGGCTGGCCTTTTCCCTTCACCACAGGGAGAAGACACTGGAGAAGCCATCAAGAGTGTATTTTCATTGCTGTCTGGCAGGGTGAGAAAGAGGCTGGGAAATCCTTTTTTCTAAAGATACAGAATGAATATACCGGAAATGAGGGGTAGATGGGATGGGATGGGCAGGTTGACTGGAAGCAGTAGGTAGGAGAGACCAGCTGGGAATTGAAATCTAAACCTGCAGGGGCAACATTTCTGCACTCTCCCCCCCCCCCTTCTGCTTGACATGATGCTTTTCTGTTGCAAGAGGATGTTAGCAGAGGGAAGCATCCTATGATTTATTCCTATCTCCACAGCCGTAGTCAAAACCACCTTGAATCCATGCATGGAGGAAAGTGCCTTAAATCAATACCAGCCACTCCATCAGTTCAGGTCTCCGTCACTTAATTCTCCTGGATAGGTGGACCAGGTCTGAGATTCAGGTTTATAGATGTATCAGACTGGGGCTGTTTCTTTCACTGCTGACCTCAAAGAGATCTTGTACCTGTGGTTAACAATCTATAGCACCACACACCACTATCCAGCCCTGGAGGAAGGAAGGGCCCTAACTGGCTGATTCAACCGGACCAGATCAAGGGCTAAACTGGGGAGGGCCTAGAGCACCCTCTGTGCCTCCCCAGGAGACACCCTCTTCAAGTCAGGGTGTGCCCTCTTGCATGGCCAAAAATAAAGCATGAAGAAAAAAAGCCTAATTTTTTTAAACCACTACTGTAACTTGACCTTATATTATTTTAAAAAACTGTCATGGAGACTGTCATTAACCCATGACATTGGGAACCCTAATTTGGGCAGAAAAGCTGCATGCTAACATTTTAAATAAAAAATTAAAACACAGGCTAAAAAATCTCCAGGGGGAAAAAAGCCTGTCTCCTCAGAGGATCCCTTTCATACTCGCTCTCCAAGCCCTGCCTCCTCCTCAGCCATTGGCTCCTGCTCTGCCTTCTATTGTCTCCAGGCCCAGTGCTGAGGCTAGGAGGTTGCCTGGGAAACAGAGGCCTGCAGGGAAATGGGCCACCAAGAGGCCTGAAACTCAGAGAAAGGCTGCCTTGAGGCCTACTGCAATCTCTCCCCTCCTCAGCCTCAGGCCTGGGCTCCTGGCAACCCCCTTGCTCAGAAAGAGCCTTTTAGAGACTGGGTGGGTGATAAGTGGCCACATCCTTCTCTAGGATCCTGACAAGGAAGAACACCAACCTACTTGCCACCCAACTCTTTGCCAACATCTGCCATCTTCTCACATCTCCTCAACCTTGTGCTCCCCCCTCTGCACCTTCCCAGTCTCTTAGGAAAGCCTATGATGGGTCACCATATCAAAAAGTCTGGAAACCTCTGATCTAGAGGGCCTGTGTCTGGCATCATTCCATTTACCAGGGTTAGGTCTGAAAGGCTGCAGGGAAGGGCCTTTTCTCTTACAATCCCCCCCCCCAAATACTTTTCTTTGGCTACATCCCCAAAGGCTGATTTGGATGTAGCTAACATTGTTTTTAAACCATGTGAGATGCTGGAGGAAAGGAACATTTCCCTCAAGCTTGTGAAATTCAGGCTTACTCAGCAGAAAGGAGGATATGCTGTGAGGTGCCCCATTCACCCTCACTTACTCCCCCCCTCCCCACTCCTGCTTGATGCCCCAGAACTGCAGCCTCTGCTCTTGGTCTGAGGGAGCCTTATCTACCTTGGGGAAATCAGCAGGCCCTTCTAACAGCCCCTGAAACAGCAGACAGGCACAGGGAGGCAGATTAAGAAAGGAATGGTGCTGGGAAAAACCTGGGAAATGGTCTGGTTTTTGGAAAATGTTGGGTGCTTATTGGGGAGTGGGATTGGGAGGAGAGTCTTTTACATCGGTTGCCCCTTTGGAGCTCCCAGGTTGACTCTGCCTCACCTGCTCTTCCTGCATCTTGGCCTCTGCCTGGCTCAGCAGGAATCCTCCTTTCAGGGCCTCCGCCTGGGAACTGGTCTCCAGTCTGTATTCCCAGCAAGACCACAGAGTTTCCTTACTCGGCAGTCAATCCTTTTTTCAAGGCAAGAAATAACCAAATGTGTAAGGGTACTTGTTCTGTGAAGCCAAAAAGATGCAGTGCAAGAAGATATTTAAACAGTTTTATTCTGCCAACTTCCTTGGGCAGGTCCCTTGGAGATGAGGCATAGAAATCCACTAAATAACTCTCTGCAGAGCCTACTGACTTCAATGGGCTTAGGAAAGTGTAAGGCACCTTAGGACTGCATTGTCAACACTGCACTACTGCAAGGAACTCTGCTGGGGTGCCATTCCTCCCAGGGCTTCTCCCTTAAATTTTATCATCTCAGCTACTCTCAGACTGAGTCAATCAGGACCTGGTGAGTATTTTGCAGTTACTGAAGAGAGAGCTCTAGCTGCCATTTTACAGTATTTGGCACACCTTTATTGTTGCCGTGTCTCATGGAATTTTTCTTTGAGTTCATCACGTTCACAGTGTCTATTTTCTGCCCCTAATGGATGATGCTGATTTTGCCAATACTATCGGTTTGCTCCTCTACTTAAAATTTATTGCTGCCGCTTTCATCAGCTTTTGTGTTCTCAGGCACTTGGGGATCTGTAAGTGGCTTCAGGAACTATAATTAAGGATGTCTAAAATAAATAATTTAGTTTCCGTTTGTACCCCAATGAGCATCCCATCACACTTACAAAGAGCTTCCTTTGCCACACTGGAGCTCTTTGCTGCCTGCGCCAGCCTTCCCCATCAGAAATGATTCTGTGCCCTCTGCAGACGTGGCCACTCTTGCACTCAGCTCCAGACACGGCTACCTGGGCTCCAGACCTGGCCTCTCCTTTCCTTCCCTGAATCCTCTACCTTGGGCTGCCAAACCTCCAAGTGGATCCTGGAATTCTCCTGCAATTACAACAGGATATGGGTAAGTTCTCCCTGGAAAAATGAGCACTTCAGAGGGCAACTCAATGTTATATTCCAGATTCTGGGTGAGATCCCTGCCCAAATCCCCCCTCCGCAGGCACTGCCCCCAGATCTCCAGGAACTCCTCGTCTTTCTGCAAACCCCTCTGCATTCCGTAGCACAGGAAAGGGGTCCGGGACCTCCTGACTTTGCACAAAGGAAGTACGCCCACCCGGCCTTCACACACACACTAGGGAACAGCTTCGGGGGGAGGGGGCGGTTCCAGCTCTGGATCAGCGGCTGTTTTTTGCTTGACCCCTTCCTGCCCCTCCCACCCCTCTTTCTCCAACCGGTCATTCCCATCCCTTAAAACAAAATGATCTGGCGGCAACTTAAAGGCCCAGCACCATTTCAATCCAACAATAAACCAGGAACGTCGCCTGGTCTTCCAGGCGCCCCCAGATTTCTTTGCTTTGTTGCGATCCAGCAGCCTGGCCGGGCGGCCCCCTCCGCCTTCTCCGCTTGAAACTCACCGGCGAAGGAGCTGCGGCGGCGCGGAGGAAGAAGCGGAGCCCCTTTTGCGAAGCCTCGCCAGCCCCCCTCCTGGCCGCGCCTCCGGGAAGGGGAACCGCTCCCCCTAAACTTTGCAAGCTGGAGACGCAGGACCGGATTTTACGCAGAGGTTCGTCTCTCCCTCCACCACGGGGAGAGAAGTCTCTGCCAGCTCTCTGTCTCCCTCCGGTGGTTAGTTTAGGTGGGTATCCGTGTTTGACTGCAGTCGAACAGCAGGATTTGAACCATTGGCACCTTAGAGGCAACCAGTGTGTGTAAGCTTTCGAGAGTCAAAGCTCTCTTCTTTGGAAGGTCTGAGGAAGGGAGCTGTGACTCTCCAAAGCTTACACTCTGAAAATCTGGCTGGTCAATAGGCAGGCAGTGAGCCCTGACCCAAATCCTCACAGGGTCTCTCTCCTCTTCCAGAGGCTCCTCCAGACAGGTAGCCCATTCCCTGTATTTACTTTGCCTTACCCAGCAACTGCCCAGGGCTATTGGGGAAAGGGATCTTGGAGGTTATTTATTATAACAGCAACAATATTCGATTTATACTGCTCTTCAGGACAACTTAACACCCACTCAGAGCAGTCATTATTATCCCCACAACAAACACCCTGTGAGATGGGTGGGGCTGAGAGAGCTCTGAAAAAACTATGACTGACCCAAGGGCACCCGGCTGACTTCAAGCGGAGGAGTGGGGAATCAAACCCAGTTCTCCAGATTAGAGTCCTGTCACTCTTAACCACTACACCAAACTGGCTCTTTACAGGGCCTTCTGCAGCAACCACCCTGCAGTCGGACAAGAGCAACAGCTGTCCACACATGTCCTTTTTCTGTGGTGGCCCCCACCCTGTGCAATGGGATGCGTTAAGAAAGCTCCCACCCTCTAAACTTTCCACAAACTATGCAAAACCAAATTGTTCAGAAGAGCTTTTCTACACAGGCAACAGAATTCTACTGTTTTAAGAATGGTTTAGAAAGCTACTTGGTCGCAAGTTTAGGGACTACAATTCATACTACTCAGTACATCTCATACTGTGCATTGTAAGTAGGAGCTTACAATGTAATTTTGCATTCTTTAAGCCTTGCTACAGATACCGCCCAGTTCCTCTGATAGCCCGCTCAAGCAGCTGGCAGTGGAAGAGTCACCTTGTCTTGGCTCTGCCCTCTTGCTTTGCTCTGCTAGGCTCTTGGGAGGGGCCCTTTCCACTGGGGCTGCTGGCCAGGCCTTCCGGGCATGACAAAATGGAGGGAGGAGGGAAGGACAGAAGCTGCTTTGGATTTCCATCGAGGAGAAAAGCAGAGCAGAAACGTATAACATAAATAAAACAAAGAGCCCAAATATTATTTCGCTTCCAGGAAAAACGCACAGAAGCATTCAGATGCCGAAACGTGAGCATTGCGCAGCATACTGCTGAAAAAACTCTGAGGTTCTCATGCCTGTCATCAAAAAGAAATTATTACAAGCCCACCTTCTGAAGCATCTGAAGCGCTCCAGGTAAGCACCAGGTAGCAGAAGAGTTGCTTAAAAGTCAGCCGTAGGGCAATTTGTTGGACTTAGAGAACGTTTTGAGACGTGTGGTGCATTTCAAAGCCCTGAGCTGAAAGAGCTTAGGTTGCCAACTAAGTGTTACTCCCGTGCAGAGTGATGCCAAGGCCTCTATCAACTATGCTGGCATACCAGGAGATGTGGCACAGCTCCGGCATCACCGCTATACCAGTGCAGGAGGAAGAGGTGCCAGAGGTGTCCTGTTGACAGAGCTGGACTTAGATGTCTCCCTAAGCCTCTCAAGTAAAATTCCAGGTGCCCCCTGCCCAGACATAGTTTTGGATGCTAGATGGCAGCCAGTTGCATCTCTCCCCAACAGCTGTATACACACACACACCCCATGCCCAAGCATAGCCGCTCCCCATAGCTCAGATAAGGCACAGGGCATGGGGCTATGGGTGGCCTCTCTAATGTTGTAGGGCTTCTTGTTAAGTGTGCCCAGTTGGTTGAGTGGTTAGGGAGCTGGTGCCTCTGAGTGGGCTTCCTGCTCCCTGGAAGAAGAGGCAACTGGAAATCTCCTGGTAGTTGCTGTGGACTCAGAAATGAGGGGGGGAAGGGGGGGTGTAATCTGTTCAGAGCATGAACAAGAAAGGCTTCTTCAGGTCCCTGAACCACTGCCCACAATGCATTGCAAGGGACCCAGCCAGAGTTTCATTTCTGCCTCCTTGGAGCTGGAGCTTCCAGATCCAAACTTACAACAGTTGTAATTAGGAGTCTCTTACGCCTGACTTTTATTCTCCCCCCGTTTGATCCTTCAGGCCTGTCCTGCCTTCCAGATTTTGCTTTGGTTTCTTATGTCGCCAGCTGCTTTCGCTTCTATTTTTGAGAAAGACAATCGGATTCATTTCTGCTTCTCGTGTCATTTGGCCTTATGGTCTGCATGGGGGGGGGGCGTGCTTTGCTGGGATGTGGCTGCAGATGGAATGAGACCCCCTCCACCCTTGCCCAGCCCCTTCTAAAAGGGCAGAAGGAACTCATGGGCATCTCAGCTGCCCCTTGTCCCTCGCCCCCAGCTATAGCGCCGAAGTAACATTTCAGAGGAAGGTGCATCGTGAAATTATAGAGTAGCCGCCCCCTGGCCGCCACTTTCTGCAGAGAGAAAGAGCCAAAAAGTCAGAGTTGGAAGGGACAACCAGAGGCCATCTGTGTGAACCTTTTCACCCTGCTGGGATCAGGAGCGGAGCAGGTGGCAATGCCAGCCCTGTGCCTTCACCTGGCTGGGATCAGGCACAGAGCAGGAGGCAATGTCCTTCTTCCCTTTACCCAATTATGATAAGAAGCTGAGAAGGTGGCAATGCCCGCCCCCTTCAACCTACCGGAATAAGGCACTGAGCTGGTGGCAACCCTCACCCCATCTTCACCTGCTGGAATCAGGCACCAAGCAGACAGCAATGCTCACCCCCCTTCAACCTCCTGGAATCAGGAGCAGAGCAGGTGGCAATGCCTGTACCCCCTTCACCCAGCTGGGATCAGGAGTGGAGCAGGTAGCAAAGCCCGCCGCCCACTTTGCCTGTCGGGATCAGGTGCAGAGCAGGAGGCAATGTCTGCTCTTCCCTTCACCCAGCAGGGAGCAGGTGGCAATGCCCACCACCCAGTCCTGTGGCCAAGACCAGGCGTGGGGCAGGTGGCAATGCCTGACGGAGGAAGATTAGGGAATGCCTGCCCTCCCCTTTCTAGAGCACGTTGTATTTTTTCCCACAACAGGCTTTGTTGCTAGTCTAAGTCCTGTTTAAAACGAGAAGCATGTGCAAGGTGCATACCATGGAAATCAGTGGGGCTTAGTTAATTCCCAGTGGGTTTAAGTTCTGGGTGAAAATCCAGCCAGGGAGAAGAGGACCTCACTTGCCTTCTACGATTCTGAACGGTGGATCTTGCAGGTTTGCCATGAAAGGCTTACTTAACTCTCAGTCCAGAAGTGTTGGAAGAGGAGGACTGACCCTTTCCTCAGGTTTCAGAGGGAAACAAACCCAAGAGTTAGAAAGACAGAAAGGTCAAGGGACTCCGTTTACTGCTCTGACTATCCCTTTGATATGCAGATTACTATTCTCAGGACTTCCACCTCCTCCTGACTTCCTCCTTCTCACTCTTTCTCTTCCTGGCTTTGTTCCAGGCACCTGCTCTCCCTTTCCACCCTCATTTTGGAATCATGGATGCAGGATTTCTCCTAGCATCCGTTTCCATACTTAGACTAGATAGGTAGATATTATCTGTCTCTCCTCCTTTCCTATCAGAGTATGGAATTCCTACAATAAAGAACTCTTATTTCTTTTCTAAGCTAATGTGTGATTTGTTATTTTCTCTCCTGCACACATACCAGCCAGCAGAACCAGCTCACAACCTATAATCGGACTTTCACTGCTAAACGATAGGCTCTACTAACTACTGACATGGCTCCCCTCTGCAGGCCCGCCCCTTGCACTTACACACTCTGTTGGCCACTGTGGAAAGCTTGCAGAAGGAACTGAGTAGGGGGATTGGTCAAAGGGGGATATGTATGCAGATGCAAGGGGGGAGCATGCCAGTGGGTCAAATATACTATACTATCCCCCCACCACCACCTGGCAGATACATGGGGAAGATTGACGCTGGAAGTGTCAGCCCTGTCAGTGTGGCATGTAGGGGTTGTGAGGGGGGTGTCAGCCAAAATGATGAATTTCTGTTCCATCCCATCATCTGATCGGACCCTTCCCCTTTCTGTGGTTTGCATGGGCAGAACAACAGCTGAGCTTCCCTGCAACTCTACCCTCTCTACATGTGGGAACTGAACCAGAGGCCCGGCCATCCTACCTCAGTGCCTTTCTGCCAAGCCCTATATGGCTGGTTGTGATGTTGGCATTTGCAGTGGAATGCCTAATACCTGATGCTTTCCCTCCTTTACATCTGCCTTCTTCGCCTGTGGGGAGGATGCATGTTCGGGATGTGGTGGCCCAAACATAAGACTCTACCTAATGTTCTGCTCCCACATGGACCAAATGTTGCCAGGAGAAAGAGTGGGTTTTATCTTTTGACTGCCAACCCTGCCCCACAGTGGCTGGGACCCAGCTGACAAGTCACACATTGAAGCCCTTCCCCAGAGGACTATTGGGGGGGGGTGTTAAAGGTTTTCTGAGATGCTGCCATATATTCCTACAGATGACTGCTATACCTTGGCCTGGCAGAAGCCAAGTGGGCTATGGACTGTGATGCTCATCTAGAGTGGCCAGCTCTGGTTTAGGAAATTCTTGGGAGATTCGGGGGGGTTCTTGGAAAGGTTTGAGTTTGAAGAAAGGAAGGAGGTAACTGGGGATGTGATACCATTGAGTATGACCTCTGAAGCTGTAGTTTTCTCCAAGCCAACTGGTCCATATGTTCTAGAAATGTAATTCCAAAAGAACTCTGGGCCCCACCTGCAGGTCAGTGGCACCACAGATCTTTGTTGTGGTGGTGCAGTTCCTCGGTCTTCCCTCCCTATCCTCTAGATGCCAATGAGAAGAAGGGCCAAGGGGCAGCAGTTGCATCAGAAAGGGGGGAATTGCCTGCACCCCTTTCTGCCACTCAGAGGGATGTCATCAGGCATTGCTTGGTGAGCAGTGGATCTAGTCGGGGATGCCAGAGACCTCAGCACACTCACTATGCACCCTGGACCATAAAGACTGGATCGTGTTGTTCTCCCTCCCCCACAAAATGATGATATGCTGCGGCTGACAGGTTCTCGGGATTTGGCTTTTAATCTCTGAAACCTTTCAGGCAATTATACTAAATGATGGCATATATCACTAAGAAGTATTGCATTACATTCTAATTTTGTAAGCCGATCTATTTAAAGACATGTCCATAAAAACTCCAAGAATTTCTACAGCATCCCCACCCCCTGGAGTGAATTCTTAGATGGGAAATAAAGCTTCCACTGTGACTGAAGTTTTTTCCACACTCCAGTTATTTATACGGTTTCTGCAAAGTGTGAATTCTTTGATGGTAAGTAAGGTGTCCACTGTCTCTGAAGCTTTTTCCGCACTCCAGGCATTTATATGGTTTTTCCCCTGTGTGAATTCTTTGATGGACAGTAAGTTTTCTACTCTGATTGAAGCTTTTTCCACACTCCAGGCATTTATATGGTTTCTCCCCTGTGTGTATTCTTTCATGGACACTAAGGCTTCCACTTTGACTGAATTTTTTTCCACATTTCAGGCATTCATACGGTTTTTCCCCTGTGTGAATTCTTCGATGGACAGTAAGATTTCCATTCCCACTGAAGCCTTTTCCACATTCCAGGCATTTAAACGGTTTCTCCCCTGTGTGAATTCTTTGATGGACAATAAGGTTTCCACTTTCACTGAAGCTTTTCCCACATTCCAGGCATTTATATGGTTTCTCCCCTGTGTGAATTCTTTGGTGGGCAGTAAGTTTTCTACTCTCATTGAAGCTTTTCCCACACTCCAGGCATTTATATGGTTTCTCCATTCTGTGAATCCATTGATGGACACTAAGGGTTCCACTCTGATTGAAGCTTTTTCCACACTCCAGGCATTTATATGCTTTCTCTCCCGTGTGAATTCTTTGATGGGCAGTAAGGGTTCCACACTGACTGAATCTTTTTCCACACTCCAGGCATTTATATGCTTTCTCCCCTGTGTGAATTCTTTGATGGACGGTAAGGCTTCCGCTCTGACTGAAGGTTTTTCCACACTCCAAGCATGTATACGGTTTCTCCCCAGTGTGACTTCTTTGATGGACTGTAAGATTTCCACTCTCAGAGAAGCCTTTTCCACATTCCTGGCATTTATATGGTTTCTCTCCTTTGTGAATTCTTTGATGGACAGTAAGCTTTCCATTCTGACTGAAGCTTTTTCCACACTCCACGCATTTATATGGGTTTTCCCCTGTATGAATTATTTGATGGATAATAAGATTTCCACTCTGAGTATAGCTTTTTCCACAGTCCAGGCATTTATAGAGGTTTTCCCCAGTGTGAATTCTTTGATGCATAGTTAGATTTCCACTCTGAGCATAGCTTTTTCCACACTCCATGCATTTATATGGTTTCTCCATTCTGTGAATCCATTGATGTACACTAAGGCTTCCGCTCTGATTGAAACTTTTTCCACACTTCAGGCATTTATATGTTTTCTCCCCTGTGTGAATTCTTTCATGGACACTAAGGCTTCCACTCTGACTGAAGTTTTTCCCACACTCTAGGCATGTATATGGTTTCTCTCCAGTGTGAATTCTTTGATGGACAATAAGATTTCCACTCCGACTGAAGTTTTTTCCACACTCCAGGCATTTATATGGTTTCTTCGTTGTGTGACTTCTGTAATGGGCATTAAGGTCTCCACTCTCACTAAAGCTTTTTCCACACTCCAGACATTTATATATTTTCTTCTTATTTTCTCTGGTAGCAGCACACTCAGTACTGTTTTCTCCTTCATATATGTTTTGCACTCGAGAGTGTCTATGCTGGAAAAGGTCGGAATTATTCCTCTTTTTTGATGAGTGGTTTCCCTTCTGTTTCTTCAGGGCACCATTATATTCAATTCTCTCTTTCACATCTGAATATGTATCTTCTTTGTTAGTCACCAGATACTTTTCTGTTTCATTCCATGACTCCCATATGGCTCCTGCTGAAAGGAAGAGAAATCTGGGGTAATGATGAAGCACTTTCCCTAATGTCAGATGTATACCGCTCTTCTAGTGCCTCACCCAGAGCAGTGAACAAGTTAGTGTTATTATCCTCACAATACAGCTGGGGAGCTGGAATGAGAGGAATAGCTTACCCAAGGCCACCTACAGAGCTCATGGCAGTAGTGCGATTCGAACCAGTAGAGTGCTGATTCGTAGCCGAACCTCCTAACCACTGTGCTACAGCAGTGTCCTAGCCACTGCTGCTGCTCTGGGTTCAGTCCCACAGAGGCTGGCTTAACCTGCTGGTGCTGACTTCTGCCTCGTCACTCTGGGTCAGCCCAGATGAGACACTCCAGTTTGGACCATGCTTGGGGGCGGGGGGGACTTAGAGATGGGTGGTGGAGCTGCTGCCCATTTAGGCTTCCCCAGGCAGTGTGTTCATTTTGAATCAT
Source organism: Eublepharis macularius (assembly GCF_028583425.1). Taxonomy (NCBI): domain Eukaryota; kingdom Metazoa; phylum Chordata; class Lepidosauria; order Squamata; family Eublepharidae; genus Eublepharis; species Eublepharis macularius. Next base: position 179,999,205 of record NC_072793.1, read on the forward strand.
ATGAAAAATTAAAGGGGCCCTTTTATACGTTATAATTTGGAATTAAAGAGAAAAGGGCAGGAAAAAATGCATGGTATTTTGCAAGAAATTAAGAAAAAAGAGGAAGTTTTAAGAACTGCGCCAGGGAACGTTAAGGTGCAACAGGAGATAAAATATCTGCAACAACAGCTCTCAATGATAACAGTAAGACTTAGAGAAAAAAATTAAAATACGTCAAACAGAAAAACTTTGAATTAGCTAATAAACCGGGATGATGGTTAGCTTATAAACTGAAAAAAAGAGAGAGAAGAAAATGATTTTAAAATTGAAAGATGGGAATGCTATGTTAACAGTTAATTGGGCCATCCAAAAGACTCTTTTTAAATACTATTCTAATTTGTATGGAAGACAGGAGGTTTCCTTAAAGAAAATGAATTATAATGAGCAACAATGTCTAACCTATAAAGAGATAACATTAATGGAACATAAAAGGTTAAAAATAAAACGCAAGAAGAGTTATCTCTTCATTATGGTTGGTTTCAATACCAGCAAATAAAAGACCTTTATAACTCGGACTGTTTAAAAGGAGGAATAAGACTGGAAAATTCGGAACTAGAAGAAGTGATTCTACAAGAAGGAAAAAAAGAAATTTCGAAAATTTATAAAATACTTCTAAAATGGCATACGGAAGATGAGACAGTCAAAGTCCAGATGGTGAAATGGGCAATAAACTTTCATAAAGAAATAACAGTGGAATCTTGGGAGCATCTATGGAAAAATACGTTGAAGATTTCAACTTGTACCAACATCAAAGAGAATGTTTAAAAAATGATGTATAGGTGGTATTTAACACCAAAGAAAATTGCGCTAGGAAACACTAATATGTCAGATAAATGCTGGAAATGTAAGAAGCATGAAGGATCATTATATCACATGTGGTGGACTTGTGAGGTAGCTAAGCAATACTGGGAAGATATAATTGAAGTAATTAATGAGGTTTTGCAAACCCAAATAAATAAGAACCCAGAATTGCTGCTACTGAACTTGGGAATGGAAGATGTTCCAATGCAGTATAGAACACTGTTATTTTACATGATTACAGCAGCAAGACTTTTATATGCGCAGAAATGGAAAGTACAAGAAATACCAACTACAGAAGATTGGATTTACAAATTGCTGTACATGGCTGAGATGGACAAAATGACAAGAAAACTCAAAGATCTTGATCCAGGAGAATATATTGCAGACTGGGGGAAATTGAAACAATATTTAGAAAAAAAATGGGATGTGAAAGGAGGACTGTGGCAGTTTGAAAACTATTAATTTGTGATTTTTTTAAATAGAAGAGAGAAGTAACTTTACCATTAATGGGAAAATTTAGCTATTAGTTAACCTAAGCTAGTATTATTATTAAGAGACTTTATCAAAAATATACAGTTTAAATAGTGATGTAGAGAATGGATATATTAGTGGATCTGATATAGTATATATATAAGAGAATTTGAATATGCTTAGAGTAAGAGATATAATACATATATGATTTAGAAGAATATAATTGAAAATAAGTTAAGTAATAAGATAGGTTAGGGGTTGGAAAGCTGTTGGAAGTCTATAAGGAGGGGGGAGGGAAAGGGTGGGGGTCGAAATAAATTAGGTATGATGGGAAATGCATGTATTAATTATATACTCACCAATAAAAAAAAATTTTTTGAAAAGAAAGAAAATGAATGAGTATTTAATGAAATAGAATTTACCTAAAATTACGGAGGAACAACAACATGTGATGAATGGCCCAATAACGATTCAAGAGGCGGTGGAAGCAATTAAGAAGATGAAAATGGGGAAGACGACAGGCCCAGATGGACTGCCATGTTGGTATTATAAATGCTCTGAAGATGAGATTTTGACACCCTTGCAAAATACAATGAATTCAATTTTATTGGGAGGCAAGATGCCAAATTCCTGGAAAGACATGAATATTATGTTGATCCCTAAAGAAGGGCAAGATTTGACATTACCAAAAAACTATAGACCTATATCACTGCTGAATAATTATTATAAATTATTTACCTCGATCTTAGCAAAAAGACTTAAGAATGTTCTCAAAGACTTTATCCGCGAGGATGAAAGCGGATTTCTACTCAAAAGACAGTTGAAAGACAATGTCAGAACTGTTGTTGTGGGTTTTCCGGGCTGTATTGCCGTGGTCTTGGCATTGTAGTTCCTGACGTTTCGCCAGCAGCTGTGGCTGGCATCTTCAGAGGTGTAGCACCAAAAGATAGAGATCTCTCAGTGTCACAGTGTGGAAAAGATGTAGGTCATTTGTATCTACTCAGGAGGGGTGGGGTTGAGCTGAGTCATCCTGTAAGAGTTTCCCAGGGTGTGGAATGCTAATGGCGGGAGGCTTCACTGTGTCCTGAGGAGGTTCTTTTGCATATGGATTGGTACTTGATGTGCTAATCTTCTCTGCAGGGCTATTGTCGGGGATAGAATGTTTTGTTAGCCTGGTGTTTTTCAGAACTGGAAACCATGCTCTGTTCATTCTTAAGGTTTCTTCTTTCCTGTTGAAGTTTTGCTTATGCTTGTGAATTTCAATGGCTTCCCTGTGCAGTCTGACAAAGTAGTTGGAAGTGTTGTCCAGTATTTTGGTGTCCTGGAATAAGATGCTGTGCCCTGTTTGCGCTAGGCTATGTTCAGCCACTGCTGATTTTTCAGGTTGTCCAAGTCTGCAGTGTCTTTCATGTTCTTTTATTCTTGTCTGGATGCTACGCTTTGTGGTCCCGATGTAAACTTGTCCACAGCTGCAGGGTATACGGTATACTCCTGCAGAGGTGAGGGGGTCTCTACTGTCTTTTGCTGATCGTAGCATCTGTTGTATTTTTCGGGTGGGTCTGAACACTGCTTGAAGGTTATGCTTAGCACATCAAGTACCAATCCATATGCAAAAGAACCTCCTCAGGATACAGTGAAGCCTCCCGCCATTAGCATTCCACACCCTGGGAAACTCTTACAGGATGACTCAGCTCAACCCCACCCCTCCTGAGTAGATACAAATGACCTACATCTTTTCCATACTGTGACACTGAGAGATCTCTGTCTTTTGGTGCTACACCTCTGAAGATGCCAGCCACAGCTGCTGGCGAAACGTCAGGAACTACAATGCCAAGACCACGGCAATACAGCCCGGAAAACCCACAACAATCGTTCTCCGGCTGTGAAAGCCTTCAACAATACAATGTCAGAACTGTGTTCGATACAGTGGAACATTTGGATAAACATAATGAAAAGCAAGTGGCTCTTATTTTTTTGGACGCTGAAAAGGCCTTTGACAATTTGAGTTGGGTTTTCCTGTTTGAAGTCTTAGAAAAGATGAATTTTGGGGAGAATTTTATAAAATGGGTGAAATCAGTTTATACTTCACAGAATGCCAAAATTATTGTTAATGGAGAATTAACGAAACTATGTGAGATTCAGAAAGGAACGTGTCAAGGTTGTCTGCTGTCACTGCTCCTTTTTATTTTGGTGTTGGAGGTTTTGAATAGAGACATTAGGATGAAAAGATCAAGGGTGTTAAAATTAAAAAAGAGGCATATAAATTAAGAGCCTTCGCAGACAACCTAGTTTTGATTCTGGAGGACCTGTTAGATGGAACTGAAATACTGATGGAGAAATTGAGAGAGTTTGGTGCTCTGGCAGGTTTTAAAATAAATGATCAGATAACAAAAATGTTGACAAAAATATGGATATTAAATATCCAGAAGAATTGATGAAAATAGGTTTTAAGGTTGAAAAAAGGTAAAATATTTAGGTATTATGACGGGGATGAACTGCATGCTATTTCCAAACAATTATGTTAAGACATGGAAAGAAATAAAAAAAGATATGTTAAGATGGGATGGAGCGCAGTTGTCCTTCTTGGGAAGAATGTCAGTTATTAAAAGGAATGTTATTCCTCTTCCAGACAATACCTGTGTTAACTTCAAATGTACCATTTAAGCAGTGGCAAAAGGATATTTCAACACTTATATGACAAGGGAAAAAACCAAGGGTCAAACATAAAATTTTACAGGATGCGAAGGAGAGAGGCAGACTTGGTTTACCCGACTTGAAAGTGTACTATGCTTCTGCATGTCTGATATGGATGAAGGAATGGATGCTTTTGAGAAATGAGAGACTCTTGACATTGGAAGGTCATGACCTGAGATTTGGATGGCATGCCTATTTGTGGTATGACAAAGTAAAGTCGATGCAGACTTCAAAAATGATTATATTGGGAGAGCTATTTTGAGAATCTGGAATAAATATAAATTGAGACTAACACAGAAGACACCACTTTGGATTTCAACAGAGGAAGCGTTCTACAGAAGGGAGATGACTTTCAAACAGGAATGGTTGGCTTATGGAGATAGATTAGAATTTTCACAAGAAGACTGCAGATTGAAGACAAGGGAGGAGTTATTAGCTAAGGCTTATAAATGTCAATGGTTTGCATATGCTCAGCTTTTAGAAAGATTTAAACTAGATAAAAAACTATAGGGCTTCGAGCAGGAAAAGACAGAGTCTGAAAAAGAGCTTTGTTCAAATGATGAACATGTTATTTCCAAAATGTATAAGTTGTTACTGAAAATTGAAATGGAAGAAGAATCTCTGAAAGACTGTATGGTAAAATGGGCTAAAAATTTTGGGTATAATATAATGATGGACCAATGAGAAAATATGTGGGTAAAGGGGCTTAAATTTACGTTGAGTGTTAGACTTAAAGAAATTTTTTATAAAATTATGTATTGGGGTGGTATATGTCTCCTGATAGATTAGCCAAAATGAGCAAAGGTATGTCAAATAAGTGTTGGAAATGTGAGAAACAAGAAGAAACAATTTATCATCTCTGGTGGACTTGCCTTAAAGCTAAACAATTCTGGACCCAGATTCATATGGTAATTCAAAAAATACTAAAGACTGCTGTACAGATTAAACCAGAAGCCTTTTTGTTGGGACTAATGGATAAACTGCTGGAAAATCAGCATGGGATTTTATTTCTATATATGTTTACAGCAGCTAGGCTTTTGTATGCACAGAAATGGAAAAATAAGGAATTACCTTCAATAGAGGACTGGATTATGGAAATGATAGAGTTAGTGGAGATGGAGAAACTTACAGCTTTGATCAGAGACAAAACATTGTCTATCTTTTGGGCTAACTGGAAACCCTTTATTGACTTTCTGCACGAAATGAGGAATAGTGATTTGATGATTTGTGGTTTTGATCATTAAGAAGATAATGAGGGAATATAAAACAAGTAGAAGGGAGGCATTAGTGAAAAAGAAAAAATTAGAGAGACTGTAACTTTGTTAAAATATGACAAGTGTTGTAGAGAAGAATGGAAATGAAATATGTATTATTGTTCTTTTTCTTTTTTTTCTAAGTTCCGAGTTCCGTTTTCTTTTTTTCCTTTTCTCTTACTTGTAAGCTTTACTATTTTTTCTACATTTTCTTTATTCTTGTTTTCTGCCCTTTCTATGGACTTTTATTTCTATTAATACATTTTTTTAAAAAATTGAAAAAATAAAGGGGGTGCTATGACCCCACCGATGACGACAGTCCCCTAGCTAGAAAATCGTTCTCCTCCTACTACTACTCATTATTATTATTAAGCAATCCGAGAAAAAAAAATAAACTGACTCCACAACTGAAAAAATGAAGAGGAACGGCAGATAAGAAGACACAAATCATTCTCTAACTGATTCCAGTGCTTGTGGAATGCTAAGAACATCAGGAATAAGTCAAGCATGCAGAAGAGTCTGAAAAGCAGCTCAACCTATGAAGACACACAAGGGCACAGAAAGACAACAGCTTTTGGAAGGAAGCGCAGGCAACACACAACCCCAGGACACCTACCTGCCAATCCCTCCTCTTCAGGAGAGATCAGGGGAAACTGCTCCTCCTCCTCTTCCAGCCAGGAGATGAGGTCAGGTTTGGAAATCTGAGGTCCTTTTTATCCACAAAATAAAGAAAACAAACATTAAAACTCTTCAGTATGGACATAAGTTCAGCAATGCCAGGCAACCTGAGAACTAAGTGTAAGAAAAGACAGTAGGGTTTCCTCCACAGCCACATCTCAGCCCAGGGAAGGAAAGGCCTAGAGGGAAGGGAAGCCCCTGCTTAGACTGCCCCCCCATCCACCTTCTCCAGATCCAAGCAATTCCTGGCACCTCTTTTGATACCCTCTCATGTGTGCTGGGCACAGGACTGCCAGGCAGCAGCTCCGTCTCCGCAAGGAAAACCCACGATCCCTCCCACATCAGAGGAAGGATCATGGAGAGTGGCAGAGATAAGTCAGTGGGCCCAGGGCAGGCAGGGTGTGTCTTTTCGTATCAGGAGCTTCCTTACTGTTACTCCTCACAGCACAGCACAGGAGAAAGGGATCCTCACCCAGAGAGGCCACGTTCCCAAAATTCTCCAGCATGACTTCCTTGTAGAGAGATCTCTGGGATGGGCTCAGCAATCTCCACTCCCCCTGGGTAAAATGCACAGCCACCTCTTCAAAGGACACGCCACCCTGGAAGGAGAAGAAAGAAGCATTTCTTAACATCACTAGAAAGCTGATCCATGAAAAAGAAGATTCAAGATTCTAGTGTGGTTTAGTGGGTGGAGTGACGGATGAGGACTTGGGATGGCTGAGTCTGAATTCCCATACTTCTATGGAAGCTCGCCTGGGGACATTGGGCCTGTCTGTTTCTCAGCCTCACCTACCTCACAAACTTGTTATTGAGAGAATTAAGTGGAGGAGGATGGTATGAAAAGCAATTTTGGGTCCCTGATCAGAGAGAAAAGTAGGATAAAAATAAAATAATAAAATAAAGAACAAGCAAAAGCAGGGATGGTAAAACCAAAGTGCAACAATATTTGGCTCCTCCCTTCCAGCCCTCTTTGGGGGCACCTTAGGGGCAGAGGGGGATGGTCCTGAGTGGCAGGGGGCTAGCAGCTTTTGGAGGAAGAGGCCAGAGATGTCCACACGGAGGAGCAAATCCTTTTCAATAGGACATATTGGGGACAGGATTATTTTCTTCCTTGAACATGGAATGCTACATAGGGGGTGACCATTTTCCCACTTCAAAGTGGCCAACCTTGACATCTTGCAGCACCAGAACCAAGGGGAAGAAGTCCGATCCCCTGAGCCTTGCAATAGAGAAGGAGGCCACCCTGCTGTCCCCTGGACGCCTCCCCAGTGACCGCTCCCTCCCTTACCTGAGCTGCTTGCATGGCTGGTCCTTTTCCTTCACCACAGGGAGGAGACACTGGAGAAGTCGTCAAGACTGTATCTTCATTGCTGTCTGGCAGGGTAACAAAGAAAGAGGCTGGGACATCCTTTTTTCTAAAGATACAGAATGAATATACTGGAAAGGAGGGACTGAGGTGATGGGATGGGCGGGTTGACTGGAGGCAGTAGGTGGGAGATTCCAGCTGGGAATTGAAATCTTCCCACAGAGTGAAAACTAACCCTGCAGGGGCAATGTTTCTTCCCTCGCTCACCCTCACAGAGGAAAGCATCCCACAATGTATTCCTACACTCACAGTCTTAGTTGAAACCACCTTGAATCCGTGCATGGAAAAAGCTGGCAGAAGTGCCTTACATTAATATCAGCCACTCCATCAGTTCAGGTCTCTGCCATTTAATTCTCCTGGATAGGTGGACTAGGTCTGAGACTCAGGTTTATAGATGTATCAGACTGGGGCTGTTTCTTTTCACTGCTGACCTCAAAGAGATCTTCCACCTGTGGTTAACAATCTATAGCACCACACACCACTATCCAGCCCTGGAGGAAGGAAGGGCCCTAACTGGCTGGTTCAACTGAACCGGATCAAGGGCTAAACTGGGGAGGGCCCAGAGCACCCTCCCTACTTCCCCAGGAGACACCCTCTTCAGTCAGGGTGTGCCTTCTTGCATGGCCGAAAATGAGGCATGAAGGACAAAGAAAGAAGCCTAATTTTTTAAACTACTACTGTAACATGATCTCAAATTTTAAAAAAAAAGTCATGGAGACTGGGCCGATTAATCCATGGCTTGTGGACGCTAATTTGGGATGAAAAGCTGCATGCTAATGTTTTAAATAAATAAATCACAGGCTAAAAATCTTCAGGGAAAGAAGCGGGTCCCCTCAGCTGATCCCTTTTATACTTGCTGTCCTTGCCCCACCTCCTCTTCAGCCATTGGCTCCTGCTTTTCCCTCCATTGTCTCCAGGGCCAATGCTGAGGCTAGGAGGTTGCCTGGGAAACAGAGGCCTGCAGGGAAAAGGGCTACCAGGAGGCCTGAGGGAAAGGCTGCTTTGAGGCCTACTTCAGGCCACTTCCCTCCTCAGCCTCAGGCCTGAGATCCTGGCACCCCCTTGCCCAGAAAGGGCCCATAACAGGCCGGGTGGGTGATAAATGGCCACATCCTTCTCTAGGATCCTGACAAGGATGAAGGCACTTAACCAGGGTTGTTGTTCACTGATTTCTCCGCTCCCCAACCACTCTGCTAGGCAGCAGGTGGGAAAGGTGGGGGAACAGGCCTTCAGGGAACTCGCCTAGGGCGGCTCAACTATGTCACTGCACAACCCCAAGAGCTCTCCCACGCTTCACATGGGGCCAATTTGAGCAAGACGGAGGGTGATTTTGGAGGGAGGGGATCCCTTTCACTGAGGATGCATACCAGAAGGGGTCTGGGGCCAAGCACCCTGGAAGGGGTCTGGGGCCAAACACGTGCACGCTCTTGGGCCTCTGCAAAGACGTCACTTCCCAGAAGCCGAGGAACTGGTGGGCCACAGGTCAGCCATCTCTAAGGGTGGCTCCTGCTCTTTGCACCCTTTCTCTCCCTTTCCAGCCTCTCACATTCTTCGCTTGCCCTCCCCCATTGCAACAATAATCAGAGGAGGGGGTTGGAAAGCTGTCTAATAGTAGGTAGAAGAAAGGGGGGAGGCTGTGATAGTGAAAAATTAGGATTTCAGATTTTTTAGGTTAGCAAGACTCTTTTGCCCCCTGCCTGCTGAACAAGGATTATGGGGGAACTCAGACTGTCTTCCAGGAAAATTCCCCTAACAGGCTGGAGAGGAAGTGGGAGCTATTCAGTGCATGGAAAAGTGAGAGGAGGAGAGAAAGTGGCATGTGTGAATAGAGGCTCCCTCTTGGCACGGCTCCTTCAGCAGCCCAGAATCTTGCCCAACCTGCTGTGGGAGATGTTCAGCACCAACCTACTTGCCACCCACCTTTTTGCCAACATCTACCATCTCCTCAACCCTGTGAACCCTGTGCTCCCCCCTCTGCACCTTCTTAGTCCCTTAGGCAAGCCTCTGATGGGTCACCATACAAAGTTTGGACTTGAGGGTCACCATATCAAAAAGTCTGGAAACCACTGATCTTGAGGGCCCGTGTCTGGCATCTTTCCATTTACCAGGGTTAGGTCTGAGAGGCTGCAGAGAAGGGAGTTTTCTCTTACAGCCCCTCATTTGCAATCGCCTCCCAAGGATTTCAGGCTGCCTTCCCTTCTCAGTGTGCAGACCCAGATGAAAACAGAGCAGCCTTCTCTCTTACATCCCCATCCTTTTCAATCTCCTCTCAGGAAGTCGAATGAAGTTGAATGCATATACAGCCTCCATATGCATGTGAAAACAAGACCCTTAATCCACAATAATTAAGATAACAGTTATCAGAACGCTAGGAGGGAGACAGAGCAAAACCCATACAGCCTCAAGTATCCTGCAAAAGAGATATCCTTTCACATACACCACATCCCCATAAAATATTTCCAGCACCAAAGGAAGAGATTTCACACCACTCTCGAAGACACATTGGCTGTTTTCACACGCCGCCTCCCCCTTTTGGAAAATAGTGCAAAACTTATGGAACGACGCGCCTTCATGGCGCTATTTCCCAACATGACTTTGCTTCATGGCGCAATGACGTTAGAAAACGTGCCATGAAGCAAAGTCATGGTGGAAAATTGTGCCATGGAGGCGTGTCATTCCATAAGTTTCATGCTATTTTTTGGGAGGAGGAAACGCGTGGAAATGGCCACTGCTGGGAGCAGGGGCAGTTTTCCACAGGAGGGAAGATCGGAAATGTTACAATTATTGGGAGGAAATCCCACAAATTCCATTACATAAACAATTCTGTGTTTGTGATCCCTACCCCCCCACCCCATACCACTCTTTGGCTACATCCTCAAAGGCTGATATGGATGTAGCTAACATTGTTTTTAAACCATCTGAGATGCTCGAGGAAAGGACCGTTTCCCTCAAGAGGGACAGCAGTTTGTGAATTTCAGGCTTACTCAGCAGTAAGGAGAAGACGCTGCAAGGTGCCCCATTCACCCTTACTTACCTCCCTCCCGCTCCTGCTCGATGTCCCAGAACTGCAGCCTCTGCCCTTGGTCTGAGGGAGCCTTACCTACCTTGGGGGAATCTGCAGGCCCTTCTGACATCCTCTGAACCAGCAGGCAGGCACAGGGAGGCAGATGAGGGAAGGAACGGTGCTGGGAAAAACCTGGGAAATGAGTATTTCTTGTCTGGTTTTGGGGCAATGTTGGGTGCTTATTGGGGAGTGGGGTCGGGAGGAGAGTCCTTTACATCGGTTGCCCCATTGGAGCTCCCAGGTTGGATCCGTCTCTCCTGCTCTTCCTGCATCTTGGCCTCTGCCTGGCTCAGCAGGAATCCTTCTTTCAGGGCCTCCGCCTGGGAACTGGTCTCCAGTCTGTGTTCCCAACAAGACCCCAGAGTTTCCTTACTCGGCAGTCAATCCTTTTTTCAAGGCAAGAAATAACCAAATGTGCAGAGGTCCTTGTTCTGTGAAGCCAAGAAGATGCAGTACAAGAAGATATTTAAACAGATTTATCCTGCCAACTTCCTTGGGCAGGTCCCTTGGAGATGAGGCATAGAAATCCACTAAACAAGTCTATAGAGTTACACTCTGCAGAGCCTACTGACTTCAATGGGCTTAGGAAGGTGTAAGGCACCTTAGGACTGCATTGTCAACACTGCACTACTGCAAGGAACTCTGCTGGGGTGCCATTCCTCCCAGGGCTTCTCCCTTAAATTTTATCAGCTCAGCTACTCTCAGACTGAGTCAATCAGGACCTGGTGAGTATTTTGCAGTTACTGAAGAGCTCTCACTGCCATTTTACAGTATTTGGCACACCTTTATTGTTGCCGTGTCTCATGGAATTTTTCTTTGAGTTCATCAGGTTCACAGTGTCTATGTTCTGCTCCTAATGGATGATGCTGATTTTGCCAAAACTATCGGTTTGCTCCTGTACTTAATATTTATTGCTGCCGCTTTCATCCTCTTTTATTTGTGTTCTTGGGCACTTGGGGATCTGTAAGTGGCTTTAGAAACTATAGTTAGAGATGTTTAAAATACGTAATTTAGTTTCTGTTTGTACCCTGATGAGCATCCCATCACACTTATAACGAGCTCTTTGCAGCCTGTCCCAGCCTTCCCCATCAGGAATGATTCTGTGCCCTCTGCAAATGTGGCCACTCTTGCACTCAGCTCCAGACCCAGCTATCTGGGCTCCAGATGTGGCCTCTCCCTTCCTTCCCTGAAGCCCCCACCTTGGGCTGCCAAACCTCCAAGAGGATCCTGGAATTCTCCTGCCATTACAACAGGCTAGAGGAAAGTTCCCCCTGGAGAAAGGAGCACTTTAGAGGGCAACTCAATGTTATATTCCAGATTCTGGGTGAGATCCCTGCCCAGATTCCCCTTCCACAAGCACTACCCCCAGATCTCCCGGAACTGCTGGGGACAGAGCTGCCAAGACTCCTCGCCTTTCTGCAAGCCCCTCTGCCAATGAAAGCCAACCTCAAGACATTCCAGTCACAGGAAAGGATCTCTTCCCGCCCCCCAGGATACATTGCAGGGGCCTCCCGACTTTGCACAAAGGACGTGACCCTCCCCCCCCCATACACTAGGGAGCAGCTTCGGAGGGGGGCGGCGGGTCCAGCTCTGGATCAGCGGCTGTTTTTTGCTTAACCCCTTCCTGCCCCTCCCACCCCTCTTTCTCCAGCCGATCATTCCCTTCCCTTAAAACAAAACAATCTGGCGGCACCTTAAAGGCCCGGCCCCGTTTCAATCCAGCAATAAACCAGGAAAGTCGTCAGGTCGTTCAGATGCCCCCAGATTTCTTTGCTTTGTTGCGATCCGGCAGCCTGGCCCGGCGGCCCCCTCCGCCTTTGCGCTGGAAACTCACCGGCGAAGGAGCCGCGGCGGGGCGCGTGGGGAGAAGCGGAGCCCCTTTGGCGAAGCCTCGCCAGGCCCACTCCTGGCGGCGCCTCCGGGAAGGGGGACTCGCCCCCCTAAACTCTGCAAATGAGAACAGACGAAGGAGAGGGAGGCGCGGCCTTGGCAAGCTGGAGACGCAGCACCGGATTTTACGCAGAGGTTTGCGCTGTCCTTCCACCGGTGGCGGGCGGTGGGGGCAGCGGGGGAGAGGTCTCTGCCAGCTCCCTCTGTCTCCCTCCGGTGGTTAGTTTAGGTCGGTTGCAGTGAGCACTATCTGCCCTGCCAGGGGTCCTCTGCTCACCCCATAGAGATCAGGGGGTATATCTACCATTCGTTCCAGCATGACCCTCTCATCCGCAGCTAATACGTCTGGATAGTCATAGTTCCAAGAGGATGCCCGTAGCTAGAAGAAAGAATAGGAAACACGGCAGTGCTTACCTGGTACTTACCTGCTGAACTTTTTCCTCACCAGTTGGACTGTTTACTATGTTATCTTCAATCATTATGTGTGAACCTATTACGGATAAATCATTTTAGATAGGAAGGACTTTGGATGTTAATCAAATAATTATTGAATTTATTGTATATATTATGGATATTTATATTTATAGTTTTTAGCACCTTGAGCACCCTTAATATTATATATATATATGAAAAATTCAACATTTTGTAAATTTCCTGTTATAGTGTTGTCTACTTTTGTGACACTTCCGGTAGGGGTTTCCCCTCGATATTTGTTTATATAGAAGTGTTGTAGAACCATGACCCCAGCTGTGGGAGCCCTCTCTGCCCTGCCAGGGGTCCTCTGCCCACCCCATAGTTCTCAGTGGGAATCTACCACATGATTCACAGCCAAGGCATTCTCTTGTTTCCTCACTCATGTAGGAGGCAACTGCTATCCCCAGCGGGGATGCCAAAATGAATTACAGGTTGAATGCTGAGCATGAAACAGAGCAGAAAATATCATTTTTCAGCCTGGCAGCAGGTCTTCAAGGCATTGGGTGCTGCTTTTTCCAGCCCGAGAATCTCATGTTGCAGTCATTATGTTTAAGACTTTTGCATGGAACTATGTGCTCCACACAGAGCAATAAAACAGTTCCCACTCAGAGTCACACTTCCATTCTGCCCCCACCTCCTTGAATTTAGGGGCGTGTACAATCAACTGATTAGTGCCCCAAAGTACACACGGGGTCCTCCTGGAGGGGATGCCAATGGAAACTGTGACACCTGCTATCCAAACTTCCCAAATGCACAGGGGCCATACTCGGCAGAGAGAGTTGGCAACCCCCTTCATTGGACCTTGTTACTCTTTCCTTACTGCTGTTCAATAAAGTGTGAAGTGCTCAACAGTTGTGTCCCTGTGTGTTTGCTGTCAAGTCAAGCAGGCTTGCTTCCTGGGGGTGTGTGCAACAAGAAAAGCTTCGGGTTTAAAAAGAATTGGAAATAGCCGATTTCCAAAGCGGCTTGCTTCAGCTGACAGGCGAGGGGGCTCCCCAGCCTGTCAGCCAGAGCAAGTTTAAAGTGCTTGTTTCATGCCATTTGCAAGCAGCATGGAAATGGGTGCTTTAAACCCTGTGCCTTGCTTCAACTGGCAGGTGGGCAAGTCCCTGTCAACTGAAGCCAGCCCCGCAAGGGAGCACCCAGTTCCATGCTTCTTGCAAGCAAGTGACATGGAAGCAGGCACTTTAAACTGGCTTCAGCTGGCAGGCGGAGCAGGCCCCCCCCACACACCTGCCAGCTGAAACAAGGCCTGGGAAGTGCCCGGTTCTGTGCCACTTGCATGTGACTGACAAGGGACCGAGTGCCTTAAACTTGCTTCAGCTGCCAGGTGGAAGAGCCCCCCCTTGTCAGCTGAAGCAAATAGGCTGCTCCTTCTTGACTCAAAGCGTTCTGAAGTGATCTGAATCACTTCAGAAAGCTTTGATTCAGTATTTCCAAATTGGGCCCCCAATGCTGGGTCCAATTAAGAAATCCCAAATCTTTACAAATCAGGCCTGATTCAGGTGTTTATTCTGAATCAGAATCCTAAATTGCACATTCCCCTGATCCTTGCTGGATCAGTTGAATGCTGAAGACACGGTTTATCTCGATTTCAATTAAGGCTTTTGTCAAGGGTACCACATAATATCCTTTTTTTTTTTTTGTAAAATTTTTATTGGGTTAGAACATTAATATTTTTACATTACATTGCATTCAATTATCCCCTAATTTTTCGTTTCTAACCCCCTCCCTTTCCCCCCCTTTTGTTGACTTCCAACAGCTTTCCCACCCTCTGTCCCTTTTCCCTTACTTCTATTAATTCTTACTTCTATCTAAAACAAATATATATTCTCCATTATATTAAGCAGTACATCTTTAACTCTTTTACTTACTATACATCCAAACTATACTTCTTTAGATAAACAATTTATCCCATTTTCCAGTTTTGAATATTTCTGTATGTCATAAACCATAAAAATTTCCCACATTTAAATCAAACAATTTGATTTGTTCTCTATATATTAATCATTTCTTCTTTTTATAGTATTTCTATATAACTCATCACATAGTCAGTCATTTTAACTCTTCTATACATTCAGTTTGGTGCATATAAGTCTTATCAAGTAATATAAAAAAAATATTGTTAATTACTCAATCCTCATGTTTAAACCGTTAATTATTCTCTATCAATATTCTATCAATTAACCTTTACATATCTATATATATCTCAATCAATTAATTAATCTAACTGCTTATAAATTCACATTTCTCTTCCTCCCCCGGTAAAGTCACCCCTCTCTTTTATACTTTTATTATACTTCAGTAGTTCTCAAACTGCCACAGTTTTCCTCCCACCTCCCATTTCTTCTCCAGATATTGTTTCAGCTTCTCCCAGTCTGTGTTAAACTGCCCTGAGTCCAGATCTCTCAGTTTTCTTGTCATCTTGTCCATTTCAGCCATATACAGCAATTTGTAGATCCAATCTTCAATAGTTGGCACTTCCTGTACTTTCCATTTCTGCGCATACAAAAGTCTAGCTGCTGCAGTCATATAAAAAATCAACGTCCTATGATGGGCTGGAATTCCCTCCATTCCCAAGTTTAGCAGCAGGAGTTCTGGGTTCTTATTTATTTGAAACTGTAAAATTTCACTCATTTCTCTTATTATTTCTCCCCAGAACTGCCTAGCTACCTCACACGACCACCACATGTGGTAGAGGGAGCCCTCATGTTTCTTACATTTCCAGCATTTATTAGAAGTATTCAAGTTCCCTAGCGCAATCTTCTTTGGTGTCATGTACCAACGATAGATCATTTTGAAAATGTTCTCTTTAATATTGATACATGTCGTTGTCTTCATTGTAGTTTTCCACAAGTATTCCCATGCCTCCATTGTTATTTCTTTATTGAAATTTATAGCCCATTTCACCATCTGTGTTTTAACTATCTCATCCTCAGTATACCATTTCAACAGTACTTGGTATACCTTGGATATTCTTTTCTTGTCTTCTTTAAGAAGGGTCTGCTCTAGTTCCGAGTTCTCTGTTCGTATGCCCCCTTTTGCAAAGTCCGAATTGTATAAATCTCTAATCTGTCTGTACTGGAACCAATCGTAGTTAGGTGATAGTTCCTCTTGCGTCTTTATTCTAAGTTTAGATACTTCAATTTTAGTTATTTCTTTGTATGTTAAACATTGTTGTTCATTATCAACAGCTCTCGGATCTATCACCTCGTATGGAACCACCCACAAGGGGGTTCCTTCTTGTAAGTAAATTCTGTACTTCTTCCAGATTGTATATAAACTTCTCCTTACAAAATGATGTAGGAACATCGAGTTGACCTTTACTTTGTCGTGCCATAGGTATGCATGCCATCCAAAAAAATTTTTATATCCCTCTAGGGCTAATAATTTCTTATTCTTTAACGTCATCCACTCTTTTAACCAAACTAGGCAGATTGCATCATGATAAAGTCTCAGGTTGGGCAGTTGCATTCCGCCTCTTTCCTTTGCATCTTGTAGAACTTTTACTTTCACTCGAGGCTTCTTGCCTGCCCAAACAAAATCTGATATTTTCCTCTGCCATTTTTCAAATTGTTTAGAGTCTCTGATGATTGGTATTGTCTGTAGCAAAAACATTACTCTTGGTAACACATTCATCTTAACTGCTGCAATCCTACCCAACCATGACAGATTCAGTCTATTCCATTTGATCAAGTCTCTCTCTATCTGAGTCCATAATTTTTCATAATTATTCTTGAACAAATCTATATTTTTTGCAGTCAGCTCAACTCCCAAATATTTCACCTTACTAGTTACTTCACAGTCCGTTGTCTCCATTAACAATTGTTGTTTCTGCTTAGTCATGTTTTTGCATAGTATCTTTGACTTCTTTTTATTAATGAAGAAACCTGCCAAATCACCAAACTCCTTGATCTTATCTATCACTTTTGGCATGTTCTCCAATGGATCTTCTACAATTAACATTATGTCATCGGCAAATGCTCTAACCTTGTATGAATAGTCCTTTATTTTTATTCCTCGTATTTCCTCGTCTTGTCGTATTTGTATCATCAGAATCTCCAATACTAAAATGAACAACAATGGAGATAACGGGCAACCTTGTCTTGTTCCTTTACTAATCGTCAATTTCTTGGTCAGTTCATCATTCACTACAATTGCTGCAGTCTGGTCTCTATAAATTTCTTTAATTGCTCTGATGAATCTTTCTCCCAATTGTAGCTTTTCCATAGTGGCAAACAAAAAATCCCAGTTTAAATTGTCAAACGCTTTTTCAGCGTCTACAAAGAAGAAACCAACCTCTTTGTCACAACGCTTGTCATAATATTCAATAGCATTGATCACTGTCCTTAAATTGTCTCTTATTTGTCTGTCTGGCAAAAAGCCTGCTTGTTCCTCCTCTATGACTTCCGAGAGCCACCCCTTCAGTCTCTCCGCCAATATCTTCGTAAAAATTTTATAATCATTGTTAAGTAATGATATAGGTCTGTAATTTTTCACGTTAGTCAGATCTTGGCCCTCTTTTGGGATCAATGATATATTCGCTTCGCTCCAAGTCTCTGGAATTCTTTGATCCCTAAAAACTCCATTCATCACCTCTTTTAGGAATGGTGCCAGGAACCTTAAAAGTGGAACCTTAAAAGACTGAATCAAAAAGCTTTTGAGGGTGCTAATAAACCTGGGAAATATTTGGCATGGCAATTGAAGAAGAAAAGGGAAAAGAAAATAATAAATAAAATCTGTGAAGAAAATAAAACGTACCTGGAGCAGACTACCATTAGTAGAGCCTTTTATAAATTTTATGCTAAGCTGTATAATAAAAAAGAAGTAACTAAAGAATCAATAGCATCATATTTGGAGAAAACCAAACTTCCAGAGATCTCGGAAGCTTGGAGAAATAAGTTGAATAGTGAAGTAACTGATGAGGAAATAAGTAAGGCAATACAATCCGCAAATCTAGGAAAGGCGCCAGGGCCAGATGGACTTACGGCTAAATTTTATAAGACAATGGCCAACGAACTGGCACCATTCCTAAAAGAGGTGATGAATGGAGTTTTTAGGGATCAAAGAATTCCAGAGACTTGGAGCGAAGCGAATATATCATTGATCCCAAAAGAGGGCCAAGATCTGACTAACGTGAAAAATTACAGACCTATATCATTACTTAACAATGATTATAAAATTTTTACGAAGATATTGGCGGAGAGACTGAAGGGGTGGCTCTCGGAAGTCATAGAGGAGGAACAAGCAGGCTTTTTGCCAGACAGACAAATAAGAGACAATTTAAGGACAGTGATCAATGCTATTGAATATTATGACAAGCGTTGTGACAAAGAGGTTGGTTTCTTCTTTGTAGACGCTGAAAAAGCGTTTGACAATTTAAACTGGGATTTTTTGTTTGCCACTATGGAAAAGCTACAATTGGGAGAAAGATTCATCAGAGCAATTAAAGAAATTTATAGAGACCAGACTGCAGCAATTGTAGTGAATGATGAACTGACCAAGAAATTGACGATTAGTAAAGGAACAAGACAAGGTTGCCCGTTATCTCCATTGTTGTTCATTTTAGTATTGGAGATTCTGATGATACAAATACGACAAGACGAGGAAATACGAGGAATAAAAATAAAGGACTATTCATACAAGGTTAGAGCATTTGCCGATGACATAATGTTAATTGTAGAAGATCCATTGGAGAACATGCCAAAAGTGATAGATAAGATCAAGGAGTTTGGTGATTTGGCAGGTTTCTTCATTAATAAAAAGAAGTCAAAGATACTATGCAAAAACATGACTAAGCAGAAACAACAATTGTTAATGGAGACAACGGACTGTGAAGTAACTAGTAAGGTGAAATATTTGGGAGTTGAGCTGACTGCAAAAAATATAGATTTGTTCAAGAATAATTATGAAAAATTATGGACTCAGATAGAGAGAGACTTGATCAAATGGAATAGACTGAATCTGTCATGGTTGGGTAGGATTGCAGCAGTTAAGATGAATGTGTTACCAAGAGTAATGTTTTTGCTACAGACAATACCAATCATCAGAGACTCTAAACAATTTGAAAAATGGCAGAGGAAAATATCAGATTTTGTTTGGGCAGGCAAGAAGCCTCGAGTGAAAGTAAAAGTTCTACAAGATGCAAAGGAAAGAGGCGGAATGCAACTGCCCAACCTGAGACTTTATCATGATGCAATCTGCCTAGTTTGGTTAAAAGAGTGGATGACGTTAAAGAATAAGAAATTATTAGCCCTAGAGGGATATAAAAAAATTTTTGGATGGCATGCATACCTATGGCACGACAAAGTAAAGGTCAACTCGATGTTCCTACATCATTTTGTAAGGAGAAGTTTATATACAATCTGGAAGAAGTACAGAATTTACTTACAAGAAGGAACCCCCTTGTGGGTGGTTCCATACGAGGTGATAGATCCGAGAGCTGTTGATAATGAACAACAATGTTTAACATACAAAGAAATAACTAAAATTGAAGTATCTAAACTTAGAATAAAGACGCAAGAGGAACTATCACCTAACTACGATTGGTTCCAGTACAGACAGATTAGAGATTTATACAATTCGGACTTTGCAAAAGGGGGCATACGAACAGAGAACTCGGAACTAGAGCAGACCCTTCTTAAAGAAGACAAGAAAAGAATATCCAAGGTATACCAAGTACTGTTGAAATGGTATACTGAGGATGAGATAGTTAAAACACAGATGGTGAAATGGGCTATAAATTTCAATAAAGAAATAACAATGGAGGCATGGGAATACTTGTGGAAAACTACAATGAAGACAACGACATGTATCAATATTAAAGAGAACATTTTCAAAATGATCTATCGTTGGTACATGACACCAAAGAAGATTGCGCTAGGGAACTTGAATACTTCTAATAAATGCTGGAAATGTAAGAAACATGAGGGCTCCCTCTACCACATGTGGTGGTCGTGTGAGGTAGCTAGGCAGTTCTGGGGAGAAATAATAAGAGAAATGGGTACCACATAATATCCTTGTTGACAGGTTGGTAAAATGTGGTTTGGATCCTAGTACTATTAGGTGGATCTGATTGCACCCAAAGAGTGCTTGTTAATAGTTCTTCATCCTTTTGGAGAATAGTGACAAGTGGAGTTCCTCAGGGATCAGTCCTGGGACCCTTTCTGTTCAATATTTTTATAAATGATTTGGATGAAGGAATAGAGGGAATGCTGATTAAATTTGCAGATGATACTAAATTGGGAGGGGTAGCAAATACGATAGAAGACAGAGTCAGAATACAGGATGGTCTTGGCAGGCTGGAAAACTGAGCTAAAACAAATAAAATGAATTTCAACACAGATAAATGCAAAGTTCTACATTTAGGTAGGAAAAATCAAATGCATAATTACAGGATGAGGGAGACTTGTCTTGGCAGTAGCATGTGCAAAAAGGATCTAGGGGTCTTAGTAGACCACACAATGAACTTGAGTCAGTAGCGTGATGTGGTAGCTAAAAAGGCAAATGCAATTTCGGACTGCATCGTGTCCAGATCACGCAAAGTGATGGTATTGCTCTACTCTGCTCTGGTTAGACCACATCTAGAGTACTGTGTTCAGTTTTGGGCACCATGATTTCACAAGGATATAGGCAAGCTGGAACATGTCCAGAGGAGGGCAACGAAGAGGGTGAGGGGTCTGGAGACCAAGTCATATGAGGAAAGGTTAAAGGAGCTTGGTATGCTTAGCCTGGAGACAACTGAGAGGTGATATGATAACCATCTTCAAATACTTGAAGGGCTATTATATTCAAGATGACCCAGAGTTGTTTTCTGTTGCCCCAGAAGTTCAGATTAGAACCAATGAGTTGAAATTAAAAGAGTTTTTGGCTAAACATTAGAAATAACTTCCTGACAGTTAGTGGAACAGGTTTCCTCAGGAGGTGGTGAGCTCTCCTTTGGAGGTTTTTAAGCAGAGTTAAGATGGCCATCTGATAGCAATGCTGATTCTGTGAACCTAGGCAGATCATGAGAGGGAGGGCAGGAAGGGTTATATCAGTGCTTAATTCTCATGGCCCCTTCTTACATGACTAGGGTAATGCTGATTGCCACTTTGGGGTCAGGTAGCAATTTTCCCCAGGACAGTTTGGCTAGAGGATGAGGATGGCAAAACACCATCAGGATCCGTCAGGGGTCACTGAGGATGGCAAAACACCATCAGGATCCGTCAGGGGTCACTGGCGGTGTGTGGGGGGGGGGGGTAGCTGTGAATTTCCTGCCTTGTGAAGAGGGTTGGACTAGATGACCCTAGAGATCTCTTCCAGCCGTGTGATTCTATGATTCTATTCTATGATTTCTTTATATCCTTGGAAAGGTGGTCCATGGCAAAGAAAATCCAAAAGGAAGGTATTGCTTAGTGGTTAGAGTGACAGATTATAACCTGGGAATTCAAATCCCCACTCTGCTGTGCAAGCTCACCTGTGGAAGTTGGGCTCATCAGAGTCTTTCAGCCTAATTTGCCTCACAAGGTTGTTGTTGTGGTGATTAGGTGGAGAAAAGTTCCTTTGGATCCCAGATCAGGGAGAAAAGTGGGATATAAATGAAAAATTAAAATGCATAAATTAATAAGCAGTGTCAGGTATGGTAAAACCAAACTGGAACAGCAACAACTAGGAGGACATTTATCTCCTCACTCCCACCCCTCTTTGGGGGCATCCTCATGGGGGGGGCTACCAGCCTTGTGAAGAAGAGGCCTGAGATGTTCATGTAGAGGTAATCATGTAATCCTACTCAAGGGGTGACCATTTCCCCACATTTCAAGGGGGCAGCCTCAATGTCTAGCAGCAC
The DNA here is from genome assembly GCF_028583425.1 of Eublepharis macularius. Taxonomy (NCBI): domain Eukaryota; kingdom Metazoa; phylum Chordata; class Lepidosauria; order Squamata; family Eublepharidae; genus Eublepharis; species Eublepharis macularius. The sequence continues at coordinate 180,020,762 of NC_072793.1, forward strand.
TAGAACCAAGAGAAAGAAGCCCGATCTCTGAGCCTTGCAACACATAAGGAGGCATCTCTGACCTCTGCTGCACATCTCCTCTGTGACCTCTCCTCCCCTACCTGAGCTGGCTGCATGGCTGGTCTTTTCCCTTCACCACATGGAGGAGACAGCGGAGAAGCCATCAAGGGTTTCTTTTCACTGCTGCCTGGGAGGGTGAGAAACAAAGAGGCTGTGAAACTTTTTTCTACAGGTACATTTTCTGTGCCAGTCTCTTGAGTCATCTTCGCTCCAGATTGATTTCTGGGTACAATTCAAAATACTAGAACTGATCTAGGAAGGCTTCTACATGTTTGGCCTGACATTACAAACAGATACTCTATATGGGGGAAGCCGTTGCTTCCTTAATCATCCATTGACTCCTCTCCTTGAAATGCTTCCTACCAAACTCTGTAAATCCATTCCAGGGAGATGAGTCCCTAACCCTGTCTGAAGCCAAACCACTCCGTCATTCCCTCTGAGGGAAGCCAAGACCCTCTTGCCAGCTCCACACCAGGCATGTGGGAGATGCCAGCTAGGAATGAAAATCTCCCCACTTGGTGAAAACTAGCCCTGCAGGAGAAAAGCTTCTGCCTTCTTTCTCTGCTTACCACGACACCTTTCAGTGGTAAGAAGATTTTGGCAGAGAGAAACATCCAAAAACACATTCCGCCATGCACATTCTGAAGTAGAGCTGCCTTGATTCCATGTGTGGAATAAACAGGGGGATATGCCTGAAATTAAAGCCATCCCTCCATCCTCTCAGGTCTCTGCCAACTCATTTTCTGAAATCATGATCAGGGTTGCCAACCTCCAGGTGGTATGTGGAAATTTCCTGGAATTATGACCTCCAAATTTCAGAGATAGGTTCCTGCTGAGAAGATGGCTCCTTGTAAGGTAGATCCTATGGCATTATACTCTGCTGAGGTGACTCTGCTCCCATACCTTGCACTCCCCAAACTTCATCCTCAAAACCTCTAAGAAATTTACAACCTAGAGTGGGCAACCCTAATTTGACACCTTCCCTCTTGAAGAGGGGAATCCCCTCCCTCCAAAATCACCCTCCCTCCCTTTCAGTCCCAGGGAGTGAACTGCCTCACTCCCTGGGCAAGGCCTTTTATACTCTCTCCCCAAGCTCCACCTGCTCTACTGCCATTGGCTCCTGCTTTTCATCCCATTGTCTCTAGACCCAATCCTGAGAAATGCAGTTGCCTAGGAAACGGGCCTACAGGAAAATTAGCAGCCAAGAGGCCTGAGCCTTAGGGAAAGGCTGTCTTGAGGACTACAGCAGGCCACACTCCCTCCTCAGCCTCAGGCCTGGGCTCCTGCCAACCCCCTTGCCCAGAAAGGGTCAATTAGAGAATTGGGGTAGATAAATTGGCCACATCCTTCTCTCTAGGACTATGACCAGGAGGAAGGTGACATGATATATTATGACATAAAACCATAAAGGTTAAAAAAAGAGGTGTGTCTTAAGAAAGGAGGGGGATGAGAGGGGGGGAAGGTGTAGGGAGGAGCTGAGAGTAGGATAGGGCAGCCAATCAGCGAGAACTGGCCTGCAAAGGGAGGGGAGGGCAGAACAGAGGGCAGAGCTGCCATGTTTGACATCATGCAGGCCCAGGAGTGTGCCCGTGTTTCCCACTGGGCCGATTTGGGCCCCTAGAGCGGCACAATGACATCACCCCCAGAAATGACATCATCGTACCACCCCAAGAGTGCACCCTGGAGGGCTTTCCCCCCACTGGACAGGTGAGTACTGGCAGGAGGGTGGAAGTGGGGAATCCCCTGCCCCCACCGGGGAAACAGCAACCCTAGTTGGGGCGGGGGGAGGGGGGATACAGGAAAATTGCACACCTTAAAAATCTGATTCAGAACCACATTGAGAAAACCACCAGGGAATGAGTTTGACATGGTCTTTACTACCTCCACTGGCAGAGAAATTCCACATTTTAATTATTTGTCATGTAAAGAAGTATTTCCTTCGTCCCTCCTGAATCTACCGCCCATCATTTCCTTGGATTTCCCCAAATTCCAGTATTTCCAGTATTTGGGGAAAGGGAGAAAAAGTTCTCTTCCTCCACTCTTTCTACTCTGTGTGTACTTTTGCAAACAGCTTTCGTGTTATCTCTTTGTTTTCTAAACCAAAAAGTCCCAGACCCTTCAGCCTTTCCTCATATGGAGTTCCAAACTCGGCATCATCTTGGCTGCCCTCTTCTGTACTTTTTCTAGCTGTGGATCATCCATATTGAGCTACAGTGACCAGAACTGCACCCAGTATTCCAAATGAAGCCACACTGTAGATCTATAAGGGGGCATGATAATGGCTGTTTTATTTTCAGCACTTTTCCCAATGATCCCGAGTGTGGAGTCTTCCTCTTTCACAGCTGCTGCAAACGGGGCCGACATTTTCATTGAGCTGTCCACTACAACCCTACGGTCTCTTTTTCTCAACCTCAGCAACTTCTGACCTCATCAGCATGTTGGCATTTTCTGTTCTGCTGAGCATCACATTAAGCTTACCCATATTGAATTTGCCTCGTCATGGCCCACTCACCCTGTCTAGAGATGTCTAGCTGCTGTTCTTTTAAAAACTTCCTGCCTCAAATGCAACATCATCATCATCATCATCCATGAGTCTTGGGAAATCAACACTGTAACCCCCAATATCTCCTAGTGAAGGGAAGATAGTCTGAGAACAAGGTGGGGTTTGTAAAAGAGCAAAACCAGCCCATCGGCTGCCCACCAACTCCTAAACAAGAGGCAATTATCAGTAGGTAAAATAAAGGAAAATACAAGTTCAAAGGAACTATCCCAAACCCTCTAATCACTTTTCACAAGTAAAAAAATATTTAAAGGGTTTATTCCACAAGGAGGAGTGCAGGGTGCACATCTACAGAACCAAAGAGGCAGTCCACAACTTTTATGTTCTTTCTGCAGCCTCGTGAAAGTCTCTCACACTCAGTTCCTGCTCCAGCTTGGCTGCATCTCGGTCCTGCTTCCGCTGCAGGTATCTAGATGCATGACTTCTGCTGTCGCCTCCTCTTCTAGCTCCTCTGTATGCTCCACCGGACGCTCCTTCTCCTCAAATGGCTTCCATCTCTGTTGTTCTTCAGAAATCTCCCTTTCCCCTCAGATCTCTCCTCACAAGATGCCTCCTGGGCCTACCTCACAAGGCAACAATACCTTCTCTCCCCAAACTTTGACAGAGGGCCAGGATCACATGGTTACCATCTACCCCCACCACAGTATCTTGGCACCCCAACATATTTACAAAAATAGCAATTGCAAATGAGGATTACTCTCTAAATAACATACAAACACCGATAATAATAAAAGGAGGTATCCATCTGTCTGCTTGTGAACCTGTTTGTCTGTCCAGGGCAGGCATACCTTATCAAATAAAACTTGGGTTCTCAAAATTGGCTTCCAGCTTTAGGGCATTAGTGGGAGCTGCAGTTCCCAAATGACATCCACCCACATGGCCTCAGGACCCCTCCACTCTCCCTGCCATTTGCAATGGATTACATTTACTTATGATAAATGAGGAAGGGCAGTGGCTGCACAGATTGGTAGGATAGAAAAACAACCACTCCCTGCATCTTCAGGGGGCTATTTTTCTTCAGAGGTGTCAGAAACCAGAATTCAAAGGCTGGAAAGTGAATCTTCACTTGCCAGAGTAGAAATGCTGCCACCAGCCCCTTTCAACTAACCCACAGCTCAAGCCCAAGAGGCCAGCCCCAAGCCTTCTGGATGTTAGCAAACAGAAGTCAACCTTGCAAGGTAGGCACTATGCGGGCTGAGTCCGGAAAACAATGATTTGGGTAACTTAGGGTAAAATGGCCAAGGTTGTGGATTCGGTAATGAAGTTTATTAAAGGAAGTGCAAAAATGCAAATTATAAAAAGTATGGAATCGTGCGATCAGGAGAAGCAAAATAACAACAGGCTAATTGGCTAAGCAAACGTTACTTTTGAAAACTTGCAAACGTAAATCAGATGTTAACTAGATGTTACCTTTCAGACAGGTCTCAAGTCCAAAAAGAGCTTCAGGATCTCAAGTCCAAAGAACATAGGAAAGATGACAGCTAGCTACAGGACTCCACTCAGAGCATAGCATAGCACAGCATTCAGAAGCAGACTGATCCTTCAGGCAGAAGTGACCCCAAAAGGGACCGAAGCTAGACTACGATACAAGCTTTTTTAAGGCCAACTGCCAGCAGTATAGCCTGACCAGCTTGACCTATGATGACACACTCCACAGTTGCCTGCCTTCATAGCTGGAGGAGAACTAATCACTCCACTCCCATAATGCCATGCGTTAATGAGAGGAATCCAAGTGATAGCCTCCCCTAATGTTCTGTCCTCGAGAGCTTCTAAGGTCTTGCCCCAGTGGTCTCATCTCATCCTCTTATCTGGCTGGAAACTGACAGTGTCATCTCTATGCCAGTCTCCCAGAAAACCTCTCTCTTTCCCCCCCGAGTTAATTGGGAATAAATCCCACTGCATCTCAGCTAGGCCAAACAGCTTGAACCCAAGTGTATGGAAGCATCAAGAAATGTGCTAGGCAAGTTTGTTTCTGGGCAAGCTTGCCTGTCCTGTCACCCCTTCTGGGGTCTGCTGAGGCGAAACATCAGCTGTCCAAGGCTGGCCTGGCTTTGGCCTCTCCCCCGTAGGCATCAAGTCAGAGGCCCAAGATGTGCACTTTTCAAAAATCTTTAAATTTTTATTGATTAGTGCAAAACAAAACAAGAGAAACATAAAGCAAACAGAAAACCCCAATCGCTGGCTACAAAAACACTACTGGCAAATCTATACATACATAGACATCTATAAAAGGTTTCCAGATATCTAGAAATAAGTCCTATGCAATTGCTGTCTATATCGATATGTTCCAATGTTGATAAATTCCTAAGATCCTCAAAACCAATGAATAACAGGCTTTTGCCTTTCCAGTGCTGTAGTATGTCTTTTAGCAACCGTAAGGACAGGGAGGGTCCATTTCCGTGAAGCTGCCATTTCTTCCAGGGGAACTGGTCTCTATGGGCTAGAGATCAGAAGTATTTCCAAAAGAACTCCACGCCCCACCTGGAGGTAGGCAACCCTATACTTATCTGTGGAGCACATTGGGGTGCATTGGCTTCTGCCTCAGCTGGGGTTCTGCAGTCACTGGGTCTTTCTTCCCTGCCCTCTAGCCCTCCAATGGAGGAGGGGCTTAAGAGGCTGTGGCTGCATCAGCCGGTGTGAGTTAGCTGTGCCCCTTTATTCCACTCAGGGGGACGTCATCAGGCACTACTCTATGACTGCTAATGTTGCCAGAGATTCCAGCATGCCAACTACCCGATCTGGACCAAGCAGAGTGGCCCATGTTCTTTCTCCACCCCTACAAAAAAATATCCATAGGGATCCATTTCCAGCCTTTCTATAGTTTCTCCCCTATGTATTCTTGGATGGACAGAATTTTTTCTGCTCCAACTGAAGGACAAATTCTGGACATTTATATGTTTTTTCCCCCCATGAATTCTTTGACAGGAATTAAGGTTTCAACTGTGACTGGAGGTTTTCCCACAATCCAGACATTTATATGGTTTCTCCTGTCTCAATTCTTTGAAAGGAATTAAGGTCTCCACTGTGACTGAAGGTTTCGCCAAACTGCAGGCATTTATATAGCTTCTCCCCTGTGTGAAGTCTTTGATGGACAGTAAGTGTTCCACTTTGAGTGAAACATTTTCCACACTCCAGGCATTGATATGGTTTCTCTCCTGTGTGGACTCTTTGATGGGAATTAAGATTTCCACTGTGACTGAAGCTTTTTCCACACTGTAGGCATTTATATGGTTTCTCCCCTGTGTGGATTCTTAGATGGGAATTAAGGTTTCCACTCTGACGGAAGGTTTTTCCACACTGCAGGCAAGTATATGGTTTCTCTCCTCTGTGGATTCTTTGATGGGAGTTCAGGCTTCCGCTAACACTGAAACTTTTTCCACACTCTGGGCATTTATATGGTTTCTCCCCTCTGTGAATTCTCTGGTGGTAAGAAAAGCTTTCACTATACGTGAAACTTTTTCCACACTCTAGACATTTATATGGTTTCTCCCCTGTGTGAATTCTTTGGTGGAGAGTAAGGTACTTATTCCGACTGAAACTTTTTCCACATTCCAAACATTTATGTAGCTTCTCCCCTCTGTGAACTCCTTGATGGACAGTAAGTTTTCCATTTTGACTGAAACTTTTCCCACACTCCAGACATTTATATGGTTTCTCCCCAGTGTGAATTCTTCGGTGGACAGTAAGCTTTTCATTTCGACTGAAACTTTTTCCACACTCCAGGCATTTATATGGCTTCTCCCCTGTGTGAATTCTTTGATGGACAGTAAGTTTTCCACTTTGACTGAAACTTTTTCCACACTCCAGACATTTATATGGTTTTTCCCCTGTGTGAATTCTTTGATGGGAAGCAAGTGTTCCACTCTCTCTAAAGCTTTTTCCACATTGTTGGCATGTATATGGTTTCTCCCCTGTGTGAATTCTTTGGTGGGGAAAAAGAGATGTACTGTGACGGAAACTTTTGCCACACTCCAGGCATGTATATGGTTTCTCTCCTGTGTGAATTCTTTGATGGGAAATTAGGCTATATTTGCACCTGAAACTTATTCCACACTCCAGGCATTTGTATGGTTTCTCCCCGGTGTGAATCTTACGATGGGAAATTAAGCTACATTTCCACCCAAAGCTTTTTCCACACTCTAGGCATTTATATATTTTCTTTTCGTTATAAGTGTTCCAATGAATATTTATAACTGATTTTTCAGGAAAATTTTCCACACTTGCAGTGAGTTCATTCCTATTGTCTCTTTCGTATAGTTGTTGCAATAGAGAGTCGCTTGCCTCTAAAAGTCCAGAAGTATTTCTCTCATTATAAAGATGTCTTCCTTCTTCCTTCCTGAGGGCATCACAATATTCAACCTTCTCTTCTAGAGCTGAATTCATATCCTCTTTATCCATCACTGGATGTTCTTTCATTTCATTTTCTGACTCCCTCACGGCTCCTGCTGACAAAAAGAGAAACTGATGTGATGACAGTACACTTTCCCCAACTATCTGTGCCAGAATTTTCTACTCTGCCTTCCAATGGTTGTGTTTGTACTCTGTGAATGCTCAGAGGTTTAACTCACACAGGCCGTAGCCAGTTCTCCCCCTCACCTTCTCTAGTCCGTCTAAATTCCAAGCCAAATAAGTTGCAGAGTAGCCATTTGTATATTAAATGAACAAAGCTCAAGAGGACAAAACAGAGAGAACATACAATAGAGGTTTTCTGCCTCAAAGTGTACCAATGGTTTCAAGTTTCTCTTTCCATGCTGGGTGAATTTACAGATAGGAGTGTTGGGGGGTGGGTTGAGGGGAGAAGAAGGGCATCTGTTAAGAGAGGGTCAGCCATTCATGTTTTTACACATGGAGGAGGGACTGAAGAAAGGTGGACAGCCAGATGGAGAAGGTAATCTGGACAAAGGGAAAAAGGAAAAAAATCCCAACCTGAAATCAAGTCAGGAACCAAAAGATTGAGCAACAATAAAATAAAAATAACATTTTATTGCATAGTGCACAGACTGACAAGATTAAAAACACCATGTATGAAATACCTTTAAAAACTCAGAACATGGTATACACCAATCACAACAATATATGTGTGGACATTATGTTTACACATAAATATTGACCAAAGATCAAGCGTGTTTTGGCCCTGGGGGTCTTCTTCAGTGGTCAAAAGCGTGTTTTGGCCCTGGGGGCCTTCTTCAGTGCCAGTGAAGTTCCGGATCAGAGTCAAGGTTCTGGTATTGACCTATAAGGCCCTGTGCAGACTGGGACCAGCGTTATCTATGGGACCATCTCTCCCCATATATTCCCCAGAGGACACTCCGATCAGGGGACAAACAGCTGTTGGTGGTCCCTGGCCCCAAGGAGGCCCGCCTAGCCTCGACTAGAACCAGGGCCTTTTCGGTCCTGGCTCCCACCTGGTGGAATGCTCTGTCTGCTGAAATCAAGGCCCAGCAGAACTTACTATCTTTTCGCCAAGACTGCAAGACAGAGTTGTTCTGCCAGGCATATGGCTGACGTGTGGTATTATGTCTTCACAATTGTTTTAATAAAGGATATATTAATTGAGTACTGTTTCACAAATTTGTTTATACAGAGTAAGGGATGTAATAAACAATTTGTATATTCTTTTGTTTCTCTTGACACAACCATATACTACACCATATATTGCAACCTCCCTAGACCTCAATTATACAGGCATCTTATGCGTTCTAAAAACAATTCATTAAAGTGTCCCGTGCTCAAAGTGCTATCATGGATGTTATTAAAGTGCAATTGCTTTTGGCATCTTATGACACTATTTCTCATATAGAACTCGATTTGCCTTGCATACAGGTACAATACAGGTACAGTATAAGGGTAATTCCAGACACTGTGAATGTCACAGATCAAAAGGACCTATAATCATAGGTTCACGTAGTTGGTTCTGTGACTGCATTCTCTAACGGACGGTCCAGATCCTTGTAAGGTCTGTTTCCAAGCTTCTTTCTCAAAGAGCACAGATGCTGGAAAATAACTTACGGAGGGAGGAGAGGATGGCTCTAAGGAACTTGAGATCTGATGACTCTATTATAATAAAAGAGGCTGATAAAGGGGGTGCAATTGTGCTGATGGATAAAAAGGACTACATGAAGGAAATAAATAGACAGCTAAACAACGAAATGGACTATAAACCCATCCCAAACGATCCTGTAAAGAAGATCAGTCTATTAATAAAGGTGACAGTGGATGAAGCACTAGCCCTGGGATATATCACGGAATTAGAACATACAGGTTTAATTAACCCGTCCCCTAGAACACCAGTTATGTATATATTACCAAAGATTCATAAGGAGGGGTTTCCCCCCCCAGGGCGCCCAATAATATCGGGAAGTAATTCGGTTTTGGAACCGTTATCCAGGTATTTGGACTTCTTTTTGCAGGGCTTTGTAAGAAAATTACCTAGTTTTTTACTAGACACAGGGGGTTTCGTGAGGAAGTTTGAAGGTTATAAATTACCAACAGGGGCAATACTGGCAACACTTGATGTTGCTTCATTGTATACCAACATCCCACATGAAGAGGCACGCCTAGTGGTAATGAATACCTTAGATCAGAGGGAGTCTCTACACCCACCCACCTTTTTTCTGATATCACTGTTAGAGATAATATTAGAAAATAATTATTTCAGAGTGGAGGACGACTTTTATGTTCAGCTCCGAGGAGTTGCGATGGGATGCTCCGCAGCACCTTGTATAGCAAATCTCTTTATGGGATGGTTGGGAAAGGATTTTTTTTTGCAATCCCGCAATTAATCCATTTTGGAAAGACATTATCATATTTGTCCGTTTTATAGACGACCTTTTCCTAGTGATGAATGAGAATGTTGATATTCAGAATTTGGGGGACTGGATGAATGGTATACACCCCAACATCAAGTTCACTTGGAATACTAGTAGGGAGTCCGTGGACTATCTGGACGTGACAGTATACAAGAAGGAGGATGGAACCTTGGCAGTAAAACCGTTTAAGAAGAGAACAGACAAGAATTCACTACTTCATTACAGATCATTTCATCCAGGACATCTAAGGGCTAATCTACCGTTGGGTCAGTTTTTACGACTAAAAAGAAATTCCACCAGGGAGTCTGATTATATTGCCCAAAGTAACATCTTGCAGGAACATCTTAAACAACGGGGATACCCTGATAGGGTTTTAATTAAAGCCAGACTACGTGCTGATGAAATAGCCAGGGAAGATTTAATTACACCAAAGGAACGAACAACAGGGGAACGAATTGTGGGGGTCTTTGATTATAGCAATAAAGCCAATGCTATTAGAAGGGCAATTTTGAAACATTGGCCACTTGTCAGCGACATCCCAGGCTGTGGGACCCCTCCTTTAGTAGCCTTTAGACGGACACGGAATATTAAAGATCAGATCATACATTCAGACTTGAACTATGACAATGACCCAAGGGGTACAGGACTACCAAGAGGTCTGTACAGATGTGGTAGATGTAAACAGTGCTCCCTAATAATGACCACAGAAGACTTGAATCAACTAGGAATTGAAACCACACAAGAATTTGTTAACTGTGGCACGGAAGGAGTGGTATATGCCCTGAGATGCCCATGTGGATTATTGTATGTGGGAAGTACTGCACGTTCCATTAGAACGAGACTCAGTGAACATCAGTCTAGGATTAAGAATAATGTAGCAGAGGCTCCTTTGGTCCAGCATTATCTAGAAAAAAAGCATAGTGAAAGGGAAATGTTGTTCACCGTTTTATTTAAAACTCGGAAGAAAGAACACATAGCAGCAAATAGGGAGTTGCATCAAAAGGAGACATTCTGGATATATAAACTCAACACTCTTATGCCAAATGGCTTAAATATAGCCAACGATTACACCTGCTTTCTGGGATAATAACAATGTTACTTTAAGGACGGAGATTGTGTGATTAGGGCGTGGATGGCTTTCTGTAGATAATACAGCTGTTAGTCAATGGGACACAAATGGAAGTAATTGACAAATCAAAGAGGGATATGGAAGGTTAACTATGATGAATCTTTGAGTGAGTATATTGTAATATGAATATACTAATGTATGTTTTAAAATTTGGGAATGTATTATATTGTTATGTGTATTTTCCAGCATCTGTGCTCTTTGAGAAAGAAGCTTGGAAACGGACCTTACAAGGATCTGGACCGTCCGTTAGAGAATGCAGTCACAGAACCAACTACGTGAACCTATGATTATAGGTCCTTTTGATCTGTGACATTCACAGTGTCTGGAATTACCCTTATACTGTACCTGTATTGTACCTGTATGCAAGGCAAATCGAGTTCTATATGAGAAATAGTGTCATAAGATGCCAAAAGCAATTGCACTTTAATAACATCCATGATAGCACTTTGAGCACGGGACACTTTAATGAATTGTTTTTAGAACGCATAAGATGCCTGTATAATTGAGGTCTAGGGAGGTTGCAATATATGGTGTAGTATATGGTTGTGTTAAGAGAAACAAAAGAATATACAAATTGTTTATTACATCCCCTACTCTGTATAAACAAATTTGTGAAACAGTACTCAATTAATATAGCCTTTATTAAAACAATTGTGAAGACATAATACCACACGGGAGATTCTCTGTTGTGACAATTACATTACCGTGTTGCTCTATTTTGTTGTAGGCATATGGCTGAGGCTGGGCCTCCGCTAGCCTGGAAAAAAGGGGTGTATAAAACCCCCCTGTGAAGGCTGTCCACCATCTTGTTTTAAATGTATTGTTTTTAATGAATATGCATTTTTATTGTATTTTAATTGTATTTTTAATATGTTGGTATCTGCCTTAAGCCTGCTTGCAGGGAGGGTGGAATACAAATCTGAAATAAATAAATAAATAAATAATATTTTCACACACACAAAACTACAGCATTATCAGTATAAAATATTTCTTTTTCAGGCCAGGCAGGTTGTATATGAGTCCTGAAATCAATAAAAATACTAATGTAAGGCAATTATATACTGACTAATGCCAATTTTTTTTTTTTGCATACTGGGAATTCAACTATGGCCCTGGACAGATTTGCATATGTAAATTTCTAGGAATAGCATTGGGGCATATCCTATGCCATTTCATTGACATCCTAATTGAATTATACATCTTTATATACCCTCTATATTATTTTATTCACAGAACGCTTGCCTTTTGTTGCCATCTTTGATGAATGAGGCTCCTCAATCTATGCACAATTGATTTGTGACTAGTATTTGGAGCTCCACTTTCCTAATGTAAGTAACTTCCGTTCTTCTCAAGATTTAATGCAAAAACAACTTTTGGGACTAGTCAGTTTATTATAATGTATTTACATCGGTATTTTTATTGATTTCAGGAACCATATACAACCTACCTGGCCTGGAAAAAAATATTTTTATACTGATAAAGTTGTAGTTTTATGAGTGTGTGAAAATAGTTTTTGACTACTGAAGAAGGTCCCCAGGGCTGAAACGCATTTGGTCTTATGGTCAATATGTATTGTGATTTGTTGTAATTGGTGTATACCATGTTCTGAATATTTAGAGGTATTTCATTCATGGTGTTTCTAATCTTATGAATCTACACTGCAATAAATTGTTATATTTATTTTATTTTCTTGTTGCCCAACCTTTGGTTCCTGAAGAAGGTCATGGGACATGAACAATAAGTGTGAAAGTATTAACTTATTTCTGCCTATTTCTTTAACATCACAGAGGTAAGTTTTAGATTTTGGTAAAAAAAAAAGGGTTTCCCCCTTTTTGATTTTCTCTATGTTCAGATGTCCTGGGGGGACAAACAGGCACAGGGAGGGGGTGGCTAGGTGGAAGTTGGGAAGGCGAAAGAGCTGACTGGTGCCCCTCCATCACTGGCACCTTAGACTATGGCCTACAGCCATGTAGTGGGGTGGGCTGCCCCTGTGTCGGCTGATTCCTTTATCATAGTCTGGTTGCCAGCGGACAGACTTTAATTCTAATTTGAGCCAGATGGGGGTAGCAGAGAATAAACCCAAGGTGTAAAAGGCTGGGGAAAGGTCAATTCCTTCATATGGTCTAGTAAATGGAACAGAGTAAATCTCACATTCCCCATAGTAATAATTGGGTACCACAACTGGCATGACACAAAAATTAGAGCATTAAAGTAGGGCATGAACTAAATCAGCTGCTGTAGAGAAGGCAAGAATACTGAGGTTTAGTGTCTGGAGACCCTTTCCAATGTCTTATTTGGGGAGTCTGGCCCTGTGACAGACTAGATGGTATTGACTGATCTGTAGCTTGGGGCAATTAAATGGAGAACAACATTTCACTTGGATGGCGATTGGAACAGGAGCAAGGGAGAAATCTCACTCTGGTCTGATGGCATGACGAATGGGACACCCTTACCCCCAAAATCAATCAAAAACTGTACAGCAACCATGGCAGAAAGGTGGAAGAGCAGCCCTTAACACTGACCGATATTATTACACTTCCAGGTTAGCTGCAATTTCATCCTGGTTTAGGAAAGACAAAATTAGAGAAGATTGGGAGGTTGAACTATTAGGTAGTGATACACCTTAAACCATTTGGGTACGGAGACAGAAAATAATTCATTATGAAAATGGAGAAAATAATATTTGTAGAGCCTTAGAACAAGCATGGGAGAAATGTCAGAGATCTTTAGACACAGAGTGTCTGTTCTGTCAGGAAAAGAATATATGCAGGCCTTATATATGCAGAATATATATATGAAAGAATATATGCAGAGGAGTGGGGAATCAAACCCGGTTCTCCAGATTAACCACTACACCAAAGTGGCTCTCAGAAGGAAGTTGCCTATTATCAAAGGTTCAAGAGCTAAAAGCACCATTTCAGCATTCTCAACCATCTCAACTATCTTTTTGAAGATAAACTCAAACTGTGAGGATAAACAAAGCCACAGAAATCCACCAGAACCTTGGAAGGAAGCACAGGCAAGACAGATCAAAGCAGCTACCTGCCAATCTCGCTCCTTCATCAGAGCCCAGGAGAAACAGCTCTTCCTCCTCTTCCATCCAGGATATGAGTTCAGGTTTGGCAATCTGAGGTCCTTTTAATCAGAAAAAAAAATCACAAATTTGTAAGTCTTCTGTGGGGATATAAATCCAGCAATTTGAAGGAAGCTTGACTCTGTACTCCACACCACCCCATTACTTGCCTGTTGTGTATTTCTGGAGGGGCAGTATGGGGTCAAGAGTCACCCATCTTTTATGAAACCTTGGGGGAGCACACATACTTGGCCATTCACACATGCACCCTAACTCTGGGTCACTTGAAACCTGAGCCTTTGTATACACACATTGCAGATTGGTGCAATCCCCCCCCCCCACCTTAAATCATTTTTAAAGGGTTGACTTAAGAGCAAAGGGAAAGATTGACAGTAAGTCAGAAAACTGAAAGGGCATTTGGCAATCAAAACATTGGGCAAGCCAAAATACTTAAAGTATCTGCTAGGTAAGTCCTCATTGAACAGTTACTCAGATCTTGGATCATTAAGACGTCCCCCTTATGGCTAATCCGTGAGAGAGTTGCGGGAAGGTGCGCATGTGGGAAGGTGCGCATGTCTCTGAAGAACACGAGAGCAGGAAAGAGAATGCAAGAAGGCTTCGGGGTTTGAGAGGGAGAAAAATGCTGGGGAGATGGATCTGAAGGGGGGTTGGCAGGAGCCAGAGAACCAGGGGATCTAGAAAGGGGCACCGGGTGCCTCCACGGCAGGAACCAGAGCCGCTGTCAGAGCAGTGATGGAATATTTGCTTACAAAACTCAGGAGATGAGTTTTTGCCCCTATCATTAATGCAGGAAGGAGACCACGTGGCTCTCTGGAACGTGTTAAGACATTTGGCTTAGGAAATCCCTTGATGTCCTCTGTGATGTCGGTTCTTTTTGTCACAAATACTGATCATTTCTTGTGGCTAAAATCTGAAATGATCTTAGTAAGTCCGTGTCGGCTGTTCTGAGGATGAGCTTTCTTGCCAAGGGAGCCTGGAGACCTCGTTTTACATTGTAATGAATATTGGTATTATTTCCTCTGACTGTGATCAAGCTGCTTTTTCCCCGTTGGCCTTTCAGCATCATCTTCAGAAACGAAAGCGATGTGGGGAGGCTTTTCACTGCCACCATTTCTATTTTCTGGGGTGGCCGGGAGGCCTTAGATGACTATAGGGGTGTTGTCATAAAAGTGGCGCTGGAAGCTCTGTGCCTGCTCCCTGCCCAAGTGGGATGGAAATGCCAGCTGAGAAATAACGGAAGTGGCAGGGAAGCCATCAGAATTGCCACATCTCCGCCCAGACTGGAGGGAAGCCCCTGCTTCGACCGCCCCACCTTCCCCAAACCAAGCATCATTTATCAGCTCTTCTGATGCCCTCTCACAAGGTTCAGACCCAGGACTGCCAGGCAGGGGATCCCTCTCTGCAAGGAGACACCAGAACCCCTCCCACATCAGAGGAAGAATCACAGAGGGTGGCAAAGGGCAGACAGCCTGGCCACGTCTTTCCTCACTAAGGACTTCCTTACAGTCACCCCTCCCGGCAAGAAGGAGACAGCCCAGGAGAAAAGGATCCTCACCCAGAGAGGCCACGTGCCCAAAATTTTCCAGCATGACTTCCTTGTAGAGAGCTCTCTGGGCTCGGCTCAGCAGGCTCCACTCCCCCCAGGTGAAATACACAGCCACCTCTTCGAAGGACACCCGGCCCTGGCAGAAGAAAAAGTAGGCCTTTCTTTAGATCACTGGAGAAGTGGTCCATGAGAAAGACGATGCAAAAGGCTGGTGTGGCATAGTGGTTAGAGTGACAGGCTAGGACTCTTGGAGAAGAAGAAAGCATTTCTTTACCTCGCTGGAAAAATGGTCTAAGGGGAGGGGGCAAAAACAGAGAGAGTAAATTTATATCAGAAGTGCAGCACAGAAAAAAGGGGCTGGGAGAAGAGGGCTGAGAGGGGCGGCTGAGGGACAGCAGCCTTGTGGGGAAGAGGCTAGAGATGTCCATACTGTAGAGGGCCTAATCATTTTCCATGGGAAATGCATGGTCCTGTACTGTCTCATAGTCCTTGCTTGGGATTCTCTGCATTCTAGGCAGGGGGGGGACCACTTTCAGCCCCCCCTCACACTGGACAGCCAGTGCCAGAATGGAGGGCAGCAGGATTTGAGGCCAGTGGCACCTCATAGACCAACAAGATTTTAAGAGTGTAAACTCAGGGCTCCCTCCATCAGAGCTTTGACTCCAGAAAGGACATACCCTGGGAACCTCGTTGGCCTCTAAGGTGCCACTGGACTCAAATCCTCCTGTTCTACTGAAGACCAACATGGCCACTCACCTAGAACTGAAGGGGTCTGAACATCTGAGACATGCAACAGAGAAGGAACCACTGCCGCCGTCTGATGCCCGTCTCCCATTGATCCCCCCGCACAGTACCTGAGCTGGCTTCATGGTGGCTTTTCTCAATTCAAAACACAGAAGAGATGGCGGGAGAAGGTGTCAAGGATGTCTTCCGCCTGCCTGAGAGGGAAAGAAATAAAGAGGGTGGGAAACCTTTTTTAGTACACACACGTTTTCTGTGCCAGTCCCTTCAGTGAACCTCTCTGGACTGGCAGATGGCCATGATGCGTTTCTGTGGCAGGGAGGTTTTAACAGAGGGAAATGGTGTTCCACCACCTACAGTCTCAAGTGAATCTGTCGCATTGAACCCATACAGAAAAAGCTGGAGAAAAGTGCCTCAATTAATGCCACCCACCCCACCACCTCAGGCCTCTGCCGGCTTTGTCTCTTGGACATGAAGACCAGATCTGAGACTCGTGCCAGAGAGGGACCATCTGTCTTGCCTCCTCCTGACCCTGAACCAATCCTGCAACTGTGATTAATAATCAATCTACTGGGAAAATAACCTTCCTACATGCCCTGCAGAGCAGAGAAACAGCTCCAGAGACCCGAAGGAGGGAGAATGAGAGAAGGGGGAGGGGAACCATCTAAGGGGCTTCCCACCAGGGGAAAGGCTTGTGTGATTCCCCTACTGCTGCTGCTGTGAGATAGGAGTCCAGGGGCAATGGGGCTTCCTTCCACAGGGCAGATTTCCCTGCCTCAGAGCCAGGCTGCAAGTGACACCTTACACAGGTTGGACACTTGTCAGCTTACCTCAAGTTTTGATGGGAAATGTAGGCGTTTACAGCTTGGCGTTCCGTTACAGCTGCAAGACCAGGATGCCTACATTTCCCATCAGAACTTGAGGGATGCTGACCAGTGTCCAATCTGTGTCAGGCGTCACTTGTAGCTTGGCTCTCAGTCTCCTATGTGTGTGCCCCTCCCCATGCACATATGCCACAGCGGCTTTTCCAGTTTAATTTAAAAATTAGCAATTGAATATTTGCATAACCTGATAGACACATGGTCATAACAATGCAACAACAGCAAAGTGCTGATTAAACAAATCAAAATAGCTTTTGCTGTGGCAGGGGAGGGAAAATGGCTGCCCTTTGGGTGGGACCAAGAGAGCCTGAAGTGGCACCTGGCCAGGTATGGCCACAATCTCACAGCAAAACAGTTTTGGAAGAGGTGAGACAAAGGCTATGGGAAACTCCAGGAGGTGCCCAAATGCTCCCTGATGCTGTAGGGAAGCAGGGGGATAAAGCTGCCCCCCCCAGCATATCACCTGTCTGGAAAAAGTCTAACACCCCGGCCTCCACTTCCCAAAGAGAAAAGGCATACAGCGTTGATGCTGAGGAGGAAGGTTTCATCAGAGAACCCCCTTTCCACTCTTCAGCTTCTGTTTGGTGTGGGTCTTCCAAGGGTCAAAGTCTGCCCCCCCCCATTTAACACTCCCCCTCTTTTCAACTCCCTTAGTCTTTTCTTCGGTGCCCCCATATCTGCCCCATCGTCCTGCCCCAAATCTCCCTCTATTCCTTCCCCTTTCTTGCATTTACTCCATCCTTCTCCCGCACCCCAAATCTCCCTTTCAGCCCCACTCCTCTCCCCCCCACATCACTGCCTTTCCTTCCTACGTGCCTCCGGCACCTGAAGCCACTGCCCAGCCTCCAAAGGTGCTGGGTTTGGATTCTGCTCCCAGGCTCGCTGCAGAGACCTCACAGTGCTACACAAAGGGGATAAAAGAGGCTCTCTCTGGGGCGGGGAGGGGGGAGCAGGAGGGAACTGAGGGCCCCTGCTGCTCCCCCCTCCTTTCTCCATGCTTTGGTTTTTGCATTACAGACTGCATCGCATTGGATCTTGCATCGCGGCCCCCGCCCCATATCCCCCTGCTCCCCTACCCCAAAGCCCCTTTGAGCTCACTCGATCCCTCCCAGCCGTCCAAACAGCAGCCTGACAAAGAAATGGCTTCGGCAAGCAAGGATGACAGGAAATGGCGTTTTCACACAAACACCCCCCCCCCATGTGCCTCTCTAGGACTGTAGCTCGCTCCCTTTAACCCTTTGAGAGTATTCAGTTGCTGGAGGGGCCCCGAAAAAAAAATCTATTGCTGATGGAGTCTGGAGAGGAGGGGCTGAGGACAGAGACCGCCCCCCCCAGCCTTGATGGGGCTCCTTCCTGCAGGAGGGGCTGCCCCTCTCCCTCCCCCTTCCTGGACGCTTCAGTCTGGGCAGGATCCAGCCCGTCTTTCGCATTCTGCAATTTCTGCAGGGAGGGGTGCAAAGTTAGGGAAGCCAAAAGGGCACTTCTGGCTGACAGCTGAGCCCTCGGAGGGGCGCCCAGTGCGGAGGGGGATCCAGGAAGAGGCGGAGCTCACACACACACACACACCCATACACAGACTCTCTCTCTCTCTCTCTCTCTCTCTCTCTCTCTCTCTCTGCCTTCCCTGAGGCGGCATTCAAATGTGTGTCATCGCAGCCCAGCTGGATTTGAGCCCATTGGCACTTTAGGGGCCAACAAGATTTTCAGGGCAGAAGCCTCCGAGGGCCAGAGCTCTCTTTGCTGGATCCGTCTGCAGAAGGGAGGGTGGACTCTCCAGAGCTCATAGCCCTCTGCCTGCCGGGACTCAGCGATCTCCGCTTCGGCTTGCATCTGGCAAAAGAGCTTTGACTCCGGAAAGGACACGCCCTGGAAATCTGGCTGGTCTCTAAGGAGCCCCTGGATTCAAATCCTGCTGGACTTCTGCAGACCAACAGGGCTGTCCACTAAAACAGAGTGAAATTGGGCTGGTTGAGAGCCCTTGAGAAGGGAGTGGAGAAGATTTAAAAGGCGTTTTGGCTGGGCCTGGAAACACCCCCCAGAGGAGCTGTCTCCCTCCTTCCCCCAGAATCACCCAGTGAGGTTCCCCCAGAAGTCCAGCTCCGAAGTGGGACCACCAGCTGCATTGGTGCCTTGGGCTGTGTGTTTGTGTGTGCTGTGTGTTTTGGCATGGAGGAAAACAGTTGCGGTTGGGAGGAGAGCTGTCCATCTCCTTGTCCGCTGTGGCATGAAGCCAATCGGACCATCTTGACCCAGGTTATCTACAGATCCCCCCTCATTTGCACTGAAAGCTACAGCTGGTAGTGGCAGGCCTACGTTATCCAAAATGGAAGCTGCAGGCTTTAAAACTGGCTGCTGGCTTTAGGATAAAATAGCCTAATCTACCTCACAGAATCAAAAAGAGTCCAGTGGCATCTTTAAGACTAACCAACTTTATTGTAGCATAAGCTTTCGAGAATCACAGTTCTCTTCATCAGATGCATGGAGGGCAAGAAGAAACTAGTCAGATATAGAGGAGGAGAGGGGAGGGAGGAGTAGATGCAAACTGCTGCTTCTGATATGGAGATCAGTTTGCTTCTGTTAAGGAAATCAGTTACTTCTGATAATGAGATAACCATTCATAGTCCCTAATCTACCTCACAGAGTTGTTGTGAGGATAAAACGGAGGAGGGAGTCCTGTGTAAAGTATTTAGTGTCCTCATTGGGGAGAAAGGCAACACAGGCAGGGAAGGGAGAAAATATCCCCTTTTAGTAAACAGAAGGGATTGAAGAACCTCTCTGAGCTATCAGAGCTAGTAGGGGTTTGTTAGTAGTTTCTGGTTTTCTAAGGGGTTCCTTTTTCAATTCCTGCCCTGCCACTGAAAGTTGCTGGCTGACCTAAGGCCAGGCCCACATCCTCAGCCTAACCCACCTCACAGAGCTGTTGTAAGAATAAAATGAAGGTCATAATAATGTTAAGTTACTTTGGGACCCTGATTGGGGAAAAAGTGGGGTCTGACATTTGTTATCAATCTAATTTTGCTTGCAGTTTGCCAGGAAAGGGTGATCTCTACGGTTATTGCTTTATCCAGTGCAGCTGCAACCACTAGAGGGCCCTGGATCCTTTTCAGTCTGGCTTCTGGCCGGAGACTGCTTTAATAAGTCTGGTTGACAACATCCAAGAGGAAGGGGCAGAGTAGATTCTCAGGTGAACAGTGAAATCCTAAACAGATCAGTAGACCATCCAGGGTTCAGTGAGAATCTGGAATTTTTTTTACCTCTGTCATGACTATAAACTAAGCTGCGCTCTGTCAGTTGGTCTCATTCACTAAAGTGGGAAGTTGGAGAGGTTGCTATTTTCTTGCTCGCTCCCTTTTGGGCAAGACTTCTACAAAATAAGGAACAATTGTGCTTATGGTTGCATAAGACGTGGCAACACCCACAATAAGTTCTTGTACCCATGAAGGCTTTTATATCCAAGACCCTGTAACTATGGTCATTGTACAAAAGTATAAAAAATGTGTCTGGATATCTCAGAGAGTGCATTTTAAACATACTTGATGCACTCCATATAGACTTCAGGAAGAGGAGGGGAGGCAGCGCCTTTCTAGCCCCCTCCAAATGGGTCTCCACATCAAGGCTCACAACACTTCTTCTGATGACTTCTTATGTAGTCCAGATGCAGGAGTGTCGGGTAGGGGCTCCCTCTCCACAAAGAGGACCATAACCCCTCCTATAGCAGAGGACAGATCACGGAGGGTCTCAGAGATCAGCCACTGGGCCCAGGACCACCTCCTCCCTCATTAAGCAGAGGAGTTAGCCGTGTTAGTCTGTGGTAGCAAATTCAAAAAGAGTCCGGTAGCATCTTTAAGACTAACCAATTTTATTGTAGGATAAGCTTTCGAGAATCAAGTTCTCTTCGTCAGATGCATGATGATGATGCATCATGCATCTGACGAAGAGAACTGTGATTCTTGAAAGCTTATGCTACAATAAAATTAGTTAGTCTTAAAGGTGCTACTGGACTCTTTTTGATTTTGGTCAAATATAGAAGAGGAGGGAGAGAAGGGGAGGAGAGAGAAGAGGCAATTAAGGGGGGAAGGGGAGGGTGTTTGATGCCCTCATTAAGGACTTCCTTATGGTCTCTCCTCACAGTGAGAAGGAGACAGCCTAGGAAAAACGGAACCTCACCCAGAGAGGCTACGTTCCCAAAATTCTCCAGCATGACTTCCTTGTACAGGGCTCTCTGCGCTGGGCTCAGCAGGCTCCACTCCCCTTGGTGAAATACACAGCCACCTCTTCAAAGGACACCAGATGCTGGAAGAAGGAAGAAGAGGAGAGTCTCTTTATATCACTGGAAAGGGGGTTCATGAGGGGGGGAAATCCATAAGGATGGTGTGATGTACTGGTTTGAGTGAAGGACTAGGACCTGAGATGACTGAATTCGTATCCCCTCTGTGCCATGGAGGCTTGCCCAGGGGCATTGGTCCCATCAAAGTCTCCCAGCCTAACCTGCCTCACAAGACTGTTGTTGGGAGAGTTAAGTGGAAGAAAACAGTATGAAAAGCTGTGTTGGGTCCGTGACCAGTGAAAAAAGAGGGACATAATTTAAAAGTAAGAATGAATAAATAATAAGCAAAATCACGGATGGTAAAACCAAAGTGGAGCAGAAGTAACAAAGACGAGGGAAATTAGGCTCCCCGCTCCCTGTTCCAGTCTCCCTTGGGGACAGCTTAGGGCCACAGGGGATGTCCTCATTTTGCATCTGATGGAGAGACCTGTGGTTCTCAAAAGCTTATGCCTCAATAAAATTGGTTAGTCTTAAAGGTGCTACTGGACTTTTTACTGTTTTGCAACTACACACTAACTCATCTGGATCTATGACTCATTTTGAGGGTGGCCAGAATCTTTGTGGGGAGGTGGCCAGAGATGTCCATGAAGAGGAGCAAATTCCTTTCCATGGGAAAGTTGAGCCAACACAAGGCATAGGGTTGCCAGCCTCCAGGTGGTAGCTGGAGATGTCCCAGAATTGCATCCAATCTCAAGGCAACAGAGATTGGTTCCTCTGGAGAATATGGCTGCTCTGTATGGTGAACTTTATGGCATTATACCCCACTGAGGCCTCTTTCCTCTCCAAACTCTGCCCTCCAGGCTCCACCTCCAAAATCTCCAGGAATTTCCCAACCAGGACCTGGCCACCCTAACCCTAACCCCCCTTACTTGCACTGGCTGCATAGCTGGGCTTATCTGTTCACTAATCAGAGGAGACTGCAGAGCCACGCTATCCGGGTGGTCTTTCCACTGCTGCCTGGAAGGGTGAGAAAGAAAGGTGGATGGAAACTCTTTTTTACACACAAATTTCTGTGCCACTCCCTTTAGTGGAGCTCTTCCCCTCCCCCCTTCAAAGGACACTGGACGCTGAAAGAAGGAAGAAGAGGAGAGTTTCTTTATATTGTTGGAAAGGGGGTTCATGAGGGAAAAAATCCATAAGGACGGTGTGATGTACTGGTTAGAGTGAAGGACCTGAGAGACTGAGTTCAATTCCCCTCTGTGCCATGGAGGTTTGCCCGGGGGTGTTGGTCCCATCAAAGTCTCCCAGCCTAACCTGCCTCACAAGACTGTTGTTGGGAGAGTTAAGTGGAGGAAAACAGTATGAAAATCTGTGTTGGGTCCGTGACCAGTGAAAAAAGAGGGATATAATTTAAAAGTAAGAATGAATAAATAATAAGCAAAATCACGGATGGTAAAACCAAAGTAGAGCAGAAGTAGGCTCCCCGCTCTCTGTCCCAGTCTCCCTTGGGGACAGCTTAGGGCCACAGGGGATGTCCTCATTTTGCATCTGATGAAGAGACCTGTGGTTCTTGAAAGCTTATGCCTCAATAAAATTGGTTAGTCTTAAAGGTGCTACTGGACTTTTTACTATTTTGCAACTACACACTAACACGGCTAACTCTTCTGGGTCTATGATTCATTTTGAGGGTGGCCAGAATCTTTGTGGGGAAGTGGCCAGAGATGTCCATGAAGAGGAACAAATTCCTTTCCATGGGAAATTTGAGAAAACACAAGGCATAGGGTTGCCAGCCTCCAGGTGGTAGCTGGAGATGTCCCAGAATTGCATCCAATCTCAAGGCAACAGAGATTGGTTCCTCTGGAGAATATGGCTGCTCTGTATGGTGAACTTTATGGCATTATACCCCACTGAGGCCTCTTTCCTCTCCAAACTCTGCCCTCCAGGCTCCACCTCCAAAATCTCCAGGAATTTCCCAACCAGGACCTGGCCACCCTAACCCTAACCCCCCCTTCCTTGAACTGGCTGCATAGCTGGGCTTATCTGTTCACTAATCAGAGGAGACTGCAGAGACACTATCTGGGTGGTCTTTCCACTGCTGCCTGGAAGGGTGAGAAAGAAAGGAGGATGGAAACTCTTTTTTACACACAAATTTCTGTGCCACTCCCTTTAGTCGAGCTCTCTCTGAATTTGCTTTGGGGATGCAGTTCAAGATCCTGGGTTTGATCAAGGAAGACTCCACAGTCTTTGGCCCAGTATCTTCCCCACCCCCAACCCACCATGTTTTATGAGGGAAGATCTCACCTTCCTTACCTTTCCCCTTCTGGCCACATTTCCTCCCAACCTCACCAAACCCTTTCCTGGGCATTGCGTCCATAGTGCTCCCTTCACCCTCTCTGAGGGAAGACAGGACCCTCCGGCCTGCCCCACTAAGAGGCCGTGCTGAGAATGTAGTGCCCTGATGGGATGGATTGCTTGGCTCAAGGCGGCATGTGGGAGAAGTAAACTGGGAAACTGAAATCTCCCCATACAGAGGAAACATTTCTGCCCTCCCTGTTTGTTTTGATGCTTTTGTGTGACAGGAGGGTTTTAGCAGAGGGAATCCTCCTAAAATGGGCTCTTCCTGTGTGGAGAAAGCAGGGGGAAGTGCCTGAAATTGCCATCCACTCTACCACCAAAAGTCTCTGCCAACTCTTCCTGCTGGCTATGCAGACCCGGAGTTTGAGACTCTGGTTTATCCACGTGCCAGGCAGGGGCTGTTTTTCTTGTCTCTGGAACCCAAAGACATCCTGCACCCGTGGTTGATCATCTATGGGAGCTTGGAGGGAGAAGCCCACTTCGCACATGCCCAGGGGATGAGAAAAGCAGCCAAGAAGTCATAGGAGATTGACCAGGATGGCAAAGGAGAGGCAGGGAAGGGTTGGAGGGGCAACCCATAGGTTTAAACTATGGGGGGAGGGGCTGAGGGGCTCAAGCCCCCCAGATTTGGCTAGAGGGGGCTGAGCTTCCCCCCCGCCCCGGGCAGCCAGTGAACTACATGGGGGCTGAGGGGCTCAAGCCCCCTCAGATCTCACATGAGGACCTCAGTTACAATGGCAGATGAAGCATAGGATTGTTATATCATATTATAATTTCTATGATTCTTTGGGGCTTTGTGCCTTTTTTTGCTTGTATGTATTAGCACGTTTATTAAGAATTTATAATTTTAAAAAGATATTGTGGTTTATGTAAACAAATTACAAATAAATGTTACAGAAGAATTTAGAGGCTCTGATGGAAGATACATGATTTTGAAAACCAGGCTCCTGGAAGGCAAGATTTACACACTAGCAACAATATATGCACCAAACAATGCAAGAGAAAGCTTTTATGAAAATGTTTTCCAATCCATTTTCAATTTTCAAAAACATAATGATCTTCAGAGACATGAATGGGGTAATGGATCTAAAAAAAGATAGGTTAAAAAAAAAAGGCAAACTGCCTCCAAATGTGTTTAATTATACCGAAATGTTACAACTGGAAGATGTTTGTAGGATCAAAAATCTGAATATTGGAGAGTATACTTTCTTTTCTGACAGACACCAAACACATCCAAGAATTGATATGTGCTGGATATAAAACACCTGAGTTATTTATATTGTTTGTTATATTATATTTACTCTTTTTCTTTTGATGTAATTATAATTGTTCTAGTGTTTTTATTTTCTTTTTTCTGTTCTGCTTATATTTATAAAAATAAATTTTATATCAAAAAAGAATTTGTACACTGCCTTAAAATACCTATGACTATGACATACACTAATTAGCTTAGTCCTTAACCCTGGCTGGCTCCACCCATTTTCAATGTAGCAAAAGTTCGATTGCAAGGCCTCTGTTGGATATAAGTGCAATATAATTGCTTGGCAACAATTTATATTTGGGAAATGTTAGAAAACTCCACTTCTAATGCCCTCCCATTCCTCAGGTTTCAGAGGGGGAGAAACCAGAGAGTTAGAAAGATAGATCGTTCAGAGCATCTGTTTACTGCTTATCCCTTTACTGCCCTTTGATGTGTAGATTACTACTCTCAGGACTTCTTCCTCAGATCAGTAGACAGGCATCTGTCTCTTCACTTTGTTATCATAGTTTCTATAATAAATAACTCTGACTTCTTTTTTAAAACTAAAACTTTTCTAAAACTACTTCCTTTTTAAAACTTTCACTCTCACACCAGCCAGCACGCTCCAACCACGCATCATCGCGTTTTCTCTGCAATCAATGTTAAGGACCAGTTTCTATTCCTTTTAACAGGGAAAAAAGTGAGTATCTATTTTACTTTCCAGTAACGTTATCATTACATTGTATTTTGGAAATGGAACACTGGGAAAGGGTAGGCCTTACATTTCCTTGTTGAAATAGCTTTGTTTGTTGGTTACTTTGTTTTGCTGGGTATGGGAGAAGAGTTAGTTTTTTCATGGTGTTGTGTTTGTGGGGGGGGGGGCTGCTTCAGCCCCTCTTTCAATATCCATTCCATGTTTAAATGGAGAGGTGGTGTCTGTTGCAGAAAAAGACAATTCCTAAAAATGAATGCTGTCTCTCTGAAACAATGAGAAGCCCTATCTGCATGAACAAGATTGGAACAGGGGGATGCAGATTAGAGGCCTTTTTAAAATTTCCTTTTGCCCTGTGCGCAGCCTGGAGAGAACATTGGCAAGGAATGTGCACCCTGTACATGTTCATGCTCTGCACTTTTCTGGTATCTACAATGGTGTGGTACAGTTTCAAAGGGGTGATCAACTAGCTAATGCTTAGAGAAGAAACTGAAGGGAAAAAAAACACCAGTTGAGTAGCACTTTCAAAACTACAGTGATATATTGTTATAGGATTTGGGAATTCTTTTGATTAAAGTTGTATTTCAGCTGTCTGGAGATTTGTGGAAGCCAAATGTGTTTTGCAAATTGGGATCAGAGTCATAAATCCTAGTATGAGCGGATCCTGTTTGCATCACCTTCCTGAACCAAAGGGGCAGTTTCTGCTGTCCAAAATTCTCTAATTCCGGGAAAAGTTGAGCATCAGATCTGCTTTCAGGAGATAAGGAAAAAATGTGCCGATTCCTGCATCCTACAGGATGCCCTAAAAATAAGAGGGCCATATTTTAAGGCTTCTTCAAAGATTTGGGACATGACAGATGTGGATTTGAAGGGGCTTAAAAACCCACAACTGGCACAGCTCTTAAACACACACACACACACAGAGGCCTTCCACCCTGGACACCGAGAAGAGAGAGGAGGTAACACGGAGACTGTAAGAACCCTGGGGTTGGAGCAATTCTTAAAAAAGGGTTTCTAACATATTTTTCCATGTTTAATAAGGGCAGATTATGAGCCAGCAGCTTCTCACTCTGGAGAATCTTGAAGGTGACTTTTTAAATCAGCATGCTTTTTCCAAACTGAGAAAGGGTGGTGGTGGTGAAGTATCTTCCAGAATACTGTTTCTACATTCCTGCTTATAACTATATTTTTAAATCCAGCCTCACTCCAACAACTAATGTGTATATGCATCTGCCTATTAAAATGCATGTGCTGAATTTTTTTTTGTGAACTAATGAATGTATCACATAGCCACTGTTGTGTTTAAATGGTGGCAGATTGTCTTGAACCACCCCTGAAGAATTTTATAGGGCCATGCATGTATATAGAAAACTACGCCGCTAGTTGTGAATGCTATTTAATGTATCACACACCACATACTAAATTGCTTCATTTTTCATTAACTGTTTCAAATGTATGTTGTATGTCTATAATTTGTTATTCTGTTACATTGCCTTTCATTGCAGAATTTTTGCGTGTTCTAGGATTCATTTTTGTGGGAGGGAAGCATACAGTGTTTTTTTCTAGTGGCCATGAATATATACATCCGCTCCACTTCTGCTAACTGTACTTTTAATCTAAAATTTAGGATGCTATGCTCCTTTGTTAATGAGACGGATATAATACACACCTCTGTCTTGATATTTTGTGCGTTTAAAAGCTTTCAGAATTCTTTTCATTCTTTCCCCCACTGTTTCGTAATGAAATATCAGGTGTTGCTCCATTTAAATCCCATGTTAACCATTTGATCAGACCAATTTTAAAATTATTGTATAAACGGGGTCAGTAACTGTCTCATGTAGATTAAAACTCCTCTGGACCCCTCTGTTTATAACACGCGTGGTATGGGGGTCTGAGAGTAGCATTTTTAAATGGCGATGGACATATAAATCAGCATGCTTTTTCCAATCGGGGGTTGGCTAGGGGTCTTTCAGGATAGCACTCACACTTTCTCACACCTGCTAACTTTAAGTCTGTCTATAATCTACACAAAGTAACATGCATGTATATTTATGCTAAAATTAGCAATGCAGTGCTCTTTGTTAATGAGACTGATTGAATAGAAAAATGCATGTGCTGAAATTTTTGTTAACTGATGAACATATCATATAATGTAATTGTCATTTTATCTGGCAGGAGCTGAATCAATAAAAATAAAAAGTCTCAGTTGTATTTTACACACAAACACATAATGGCTGTTTCCACACACCTTGAATAATGCACTTTCAATGCACTTTAGTTATCCTTTAGAAGAGGATTTTTTGTTCCACACATGGAAAAGCAGTTACAAATGTTCACTAAAGTGCATTGAAAGTGGATTATTCAACGTGTGTGGAAA
Source organism: Eublepharis macularius (assembly GCF_028583425.1). NCBI lineage: Eukaryota > Metazoa > Chordata > Lepidosauria > Squamata > Eublepharidae > Eublepharis > Eublepharis macularius. The sequence continues at coordinate 180,048,533 of NC_072793.1, forward strand.
TGGCCAATGTGCTCTATTGCTCAGCCTGACCTGTGTTCTACACTTTCAATTCCTCTGATATTATAGCTGCAACTTTTAAATTTTGACCTGTCCCATAATATTGGTGGTTGCTGCATGTACTGCCAGAGAGAGTCAATGTACCTCATGTAAGCATTCTACTCCACCCATAATGGGGATGTTACCCCCCACCCCAAGCACACACAGACTGTGTACATTGCACATGCAGCATACACATGTATCATCTGCTCCTCACCCTCTCACATTTCTACACAGAAATACGTATTGAAGAACTGGATATGCCCATAGAAACAGCTCCTTCCAAGTGTGCCAAACAAACCACCATGCACTGCACTACAGAGGTGCAAGCGGAGGCCCATGGCCCAACTTTCTTCAGTGATGAGATAGGTAAGTCCAGCCTCTCCCTGATATATACTATAAAGCTGTAGGGCTTTTTTTCTGGGAAAAGGGTGCTGCTGAGCGGCGCGGAGGGCAATCTAAACTCCCCTCTGTCTGGAGATCAGGGGGCGGGGCCACCAGCCATGTGATCATTTTCAAGAGGTTCCGGAACTCCGTTCCCCCACGTTCCTCCTGAAAAAAAGCCCTGGCTGTATCAATACAGTTAGATTAACTCCCTTCCACTCTCTTACAGAAATTGTTTCAGAGGGAAACAGCATGCCAGTAGCAACGAGAGAGACTCCTACAGCAGCCCCTAGTAAGTCTCAGCTTAACAGGGTCCTGAGAGTTAAGCTAGACAGCCACAGCGGTAAGGCAATAATGTGTTTTTTTTTTCTAGATACACCAGCTGCAGCACCCCCTGATGGCCAAAGACGCCAGAGTACAGCACCCAGCCTGAGACATCAGGCAGAGTCAAGTGCTAAAGGAGTACCGCTCTCTAAGAAGAAGAAGTCCAATCCTTCACAAAATGTTGAGGTTCGTTACAAAAAGCTCTTTGAACACTGCCAGAGAGTTTGTGACATCTTTGAGGCGATAAAGGAGAAAAAGCTGATTCTGGAGAAAACCCAGCAATCCATGGCTGAAGATAAGATACGTCTCCGCAAGCTATATGAGAAACATGTAGCTGATATTAAAAATGGTAACATCTTTTCTGCCTGTAATGATAATTCATTACAAGGGGGCTGCGGGGAGCCGAACTCTGCTGCCTTAACACTACCGGCCCTTTCCCCCCACTCCTGGGGAGATGAGGATGCCGGAGGGGCTGCTCCACCCTCTCCACACTATAGGCAGGAACAAGAAAGCGTGTGGGATGATGAGGGGCTATCTTCTACAGCACAGTGCTCACAACCCCTGTCACAAGAAGCTGCAGCATCTCCTCTAGAGACCCCCCCAACTGAGGGGGATAATCCCCCTCTAGAGGAAGGTGGAGGTTCATGTGGAGAGTGTCAGATCCTGGGAGAGGCCTTTTGAAAGATACAGATCACTGATGATTGGCGAAGAATTTCGTTTTGTTAAATTGCGGTGCTATTCAGAGGCATTCAAGAGGCAGGTATCCGTTTGTTGATTCACAGTTTGGCAGGTATACATTTGTTGAACAAGATAAAGTTGTGGTACATAAGTATTTTGAAAACTAACTAAAAGAAGTCTACTCTTTTAATACAGAAAAGGTTGTACTATTGATATAGGTTAGAACACTATAATGCCTTTTTTCTTGGGAATTCATATAACTAAATGTATTTTTTATGGCAATAGACAAAATTCTTTAGATATAAGAAATTATTAAGAAAACTAGGATGTGCTTTTTTTAAAAAAAAAACAATTTTTATTGGTGAGTTCAAATTCAAAATCAAATACATACAAACAATCCCCTATCTAATTTGCTATAGCCCCCACCCTTTCCTCCCCCCTCCTTATCGACTTCCAACAGCTTTCCAACCCTTAAGCCTTTTTATTACTCCATTAAATTTCACTTAAATTCTTCTCTAACACATATGTCATATCTCTTACTCTAAGCATAATCAAATTCCTGCATATACGTACTATATTAAATCCCCAAATGAGTATATTTTGCTTTTCATTAGTTAAACTATATATTCTGGATATAATTTCCATAAACATACTGCTACCTTAGATTGTTCTTTTACAATACACATACCATAATATCTCTTACTCTAAGCATAATCAAATTCTTTTGTATACATACTATATACTATACATACTATATGTATTATATCCACTAATGTATCCATTTTGCCCCTCTTTAATTAAACTATATGTTCAAAATAAAATTTTCTTAAACATAGTACTAGCTTAGATTTTAATAGTTAAAATTCCCCCTTCATGGTAAAGTCACTACTCTCTTCCGTTTACAACAACCTATTTTAGTAATTCTCAAACTGCCACAGTTCTCCTTTCACATCCCATTTTTTTCTAAGTACTGTTTCAATTTCCCCCAGTCAGCAATATATTGTCCTGGATCAAGATCTTTAAGTCTTCTTGTCATTTTATCCATCTCCGCCATGTACAGCAATTTGTAAATCCAATCTTCTACAGTTGGTACTTCTTGCACTTTCCATTTCTGCGCATACAAAAGTCTTGCCGTCGTGGTGAAAACTAGGATGTACTTTTGATGGAAGTTGAATTTTTTAAAAATGTAATAAAATGTAAACGATAAGATGGACTTGGACTAAGGAAAAAAGGATGGAAATGTAAAATGATAACAATTAAGAGGTTAAACTTAAAAGGGAATTTATATAAAATGCCTTGTGGATGATACTTAATTTTTAAATAGTTTATATAGAATGGATAAGATTACTGAGATGTTAGAAATGTGGAAAGTATACAGTAACTTGTCAGTATAAGTGGTAGTTCTTTATTTTAGAGTTACAGGTAGATGTTGGATAATGATCTAGGTGTTTCCCCATATACCTTTGCAGACACTAATACCTTTTAAGATGGAGATGTTTTTAATTGGAATATATTTTAAATGAATGCAAGAAAGGATAAAGGAAATGAAGAGGAGTTTCCTGGACTTTAGAGATTACTTTATAATTTGAACAAAAAGCAATACGAACATTGGTACACACTAAAATACAAAGGGACGTATATGTTCTACTCTAAATAGTTAAAATCTATTTATTGAGAATGTGGAATGTTATGTTGAATGCTATTGTAAGCAGATCATTGTGAAGGTACTTTTTCTTTTTTTTCTCCTTCTTGTCTTCTTGGCTCTTATTTATATCTTTTTACCTTCCCTCCTCTTGTTTTATATCTTTTTTCCCCTATATACTGTTTGTTACTTGTATTGAAAAAACAATAAAAAATTTAAAAATAGAGTGAACTCATTCCCACAGGCTATTGCAGCACTATTCAGAGGCATTCAAGAGGTTCAGAATGAATTGAACAGGCGAATAGAAGATGGGGACTATGTCCTGTTGCGCTTAGAGTGTGGCGGGGGGGGGGGGTAGAAAATTCTCTGTATTCATTTAAGAAGAAAAAGAATGAACTAAGCGCCAGGGAGTTCCTTGAGTATATTAGTGCCTTGCTGCAGAGCAACAGGGAGATTCTGGGTAACAGCACATTACGCCTAGTGGCTACCATCATGAAGGCTCCATGGCGGGGGGGGGGGCACTGTGAGAGACCACCAGAAATTGCCTCTTTTTTTCAATAATAGCACTATAAGGGATAGACTTGATTGACTGGGGTCCCCCACATGGAGCCTTCACTTTTGAGGTGCAAAGGGTGTGTTGCTTCCCCCCATTCATGCCTGTGCATTTCTCCTGGGGGCAGCCATTTAGGAGCAGCTTGCACAAGAATTGAGCTTTGGTGCCAGAAACATCACCGGTCCCCCTGGAGAGAAGTGCTTCCAGTACCAAAGCCCTGTTTCTGTTTTAGCTGTTCCAAAGCAGGCTGCCCCCAGGAGAAATGAACAGGCAGGAAAGGGGGTGAAACTGAACCCCAAAACATTATTTTGGGGCACAGAGGGCTTTTATCTTTCCCAGTTCCTTATTCACAGCAATTCCCAAGACAAGCATCTGGGAAGCAGGTCAAATAGTAGGTCTTTACTCCAGAACCAAAGACTGGATCAGCACCAGACATGTTCTCAGGCCGCTGCCCCCCCCCATCTTGCAAGAAGTAAACAGCACAGTCAGAATACAGGCTATTACTTTTAATCACATAATTCTCATATTCCTGAACATATTTGTCAAGCTTTACATAATCACCCCAAAGAGCCAGCTTTTCTTTTTCTACAGCACTCCAGCATTTTTTACTTTTAGTCGTTCTCTTAAAAACACCAATGGAGAACTTTATCCTCTTTTTTGGAATAGAACCCCCCCTGGGGGGATTGAGTGCAATTAGGCACCCCTGAGGGTTGCTTCCGTTTGGCCTCTGTGGAGTAGAGAAGTTCCTGGGACAGCACCTGGGAAAACAGACACAGAAGCAATCATATTCTACCTTCCCTTTCGTGCTCTCTTGATTGTTATTAATCCTGTAAAAAGCACTCACCTCTCTACAAGAAGTCCTAGGTGGGTTTCAATACATAGCTGAAAATACATAAGAGAAAAGCAACACTAAAATACAACAAATATCCAATGCAAAAATATACCTCTGTATCATCTCTAAAACTGATCTTGAAATGGTTAAAATCTTTAATTTGGTAGCTTTGCCCACCCACCCACCACACACACACTGC